>NC_046372.1:22467064-23102064 GCF_011125445.2 Fundulus heteroclitus
TATGGAATCACTGGAGGGCCATAAAAGATGAACCATGTAAAAAAAACACTTTCATCTTCATCATTTATCTGAAAGACAATTTAATAAGAAACAAGAAAAAATGGAGATGTGACCATTAAACTAAGCGCCTTCACTTTATTAGTAGCAGGCAACAATATTCAGTTTGTTGATTGTCTTTAACAACATTTTGTGAAGATACAAGGCTTTATTTAAAAAATAATCTAATTTTTATTCACATTTATTTTTTCAGAAAGATTTACTTGTATTCTATGCAGCTGCAGAAAAACACTGAACCTGCAACATTGAGAAGGCAGCAGTCGGTCAGACAGGCGGACCTTGGGTCCAGTGGAACCAGTTAGCCTCACCACTGAGTCCTTAGCTCTGTTTTACGCTGAGCAAAGTTTTTAATACAGTAAAGCTGTTACAATCTGCACCTGTGTGGCTTAATGAGAGGTCATGTGACATGTCTGGGCCAATGGGGGCAGATGACAAGATGTGAACGTGTGTTGAAATAAATATCCAGATAAAAAACTCAAAACTAATTTATGATTCTGTTTAAGTCCACTTGTTTTAACCTCAGCAGCTCGTTAGCATCTGACTCGTTGGTTGCTCTGACGATACCCACATGTTCTTGTTCTCTCTCTCTCTCTAAACTTTACAGTAACAATCCGGATCAGGAATATTTGTCTTCGGGGATAAATTCCCTCAAACTGGCTGGAAATCCACCGATCTAACTGGCTTCTCGGTGGTGATCCGCTTGTTCACCGTTAATCTCACCATTTTGTGTTCTGGTGAGATTAACCTCTGACTTCTGCTGACCCAAATATTCACAACCTCGGGAAAAAAGCTGTTTGTCTGGCCCACCAAATATCAGGACTTGTGAAAAGTCTCGTAATTTGAATTACCTTAAATAAACTGAATGAATCTGTTCATGATCTTAAACAAGGATAACCAATATTACCATAAACTTGCCTTTTAATAACTTTAACCCTGTAATTGGGTTTTTTTATTATCTGGTTTCGGCCCTTTCGTTATTTTTTTTTTAAACCACATCAGCGCTCCACCAGCGGCTCCTGGTCGTAGGTATGCATCTGAGCATGTGCGAGATCCCTCATCACCTGGAGGCCTTCCTGGTGTCGTGGCTGTGGGAGCCGCCGGTGACAAGCGGCTGTTTCTGTATGCAGGAGGCGGCTGCAGGCGCCACAGCCCAGTTAATAGCTGTTCTGTGGCAAAGCTCAGATCCAGCACTCATCCCCCCCCCCCCCCCCCCCCCCCCCCCCCCCCCCGACGGCCTGATACAAACACAGACTGGCACAATTTAATGAAGTTCTGTTCTTTAAGGCGAGCGGCGGTTCTCAGGGATGGAGCGGGCGGTCTGAGGAGCCCTCTGCACCTTCGGCTCATCTGTTTCTTTGAATAGTTTCCACCAGCCGATCGATGGGCCGGTTTTCTCCTGGCCTTTCAGCGCTGTCACCCGTCATTGAGGGATGCAAATTCACATCAGAAACTGGCCTGGCACTTTTCCTGTCAGCGTCCAGTGCTCGAAAACGCCGCGGCTCAGCAATAAACGAGGTGAAGGCCTCATTTCTCAGAGAGAGGGAGACCTTTTCCATCAAAGTTTTCTCTCTCTGCGCCGACGAGACGAGGATGCGAAAGGACACCCCGTAAAGTTCATCTCTCTCCTTCTGCAGGGGAGAGACAGAGAGAAGTTCTTTGATTTCTGATTTCTGGGGCGAAAAATGGAAAAGACTTCAAGAAACTAAATGAAACTAAGCACATTTAGGGACATTTTACAGTTTTTTTTTTCACGCTTACATCGTTTCAGGCGGAGCAGAGACACAAATCTACGGCTATCCAGCTTGAAACATCCAGAAGACAAATTTATTTATATATCACATTTACAGTACAAAGACAATGCAAAGTGCTTTACATGATTAAATTATAGGAAAATAAAGACAGAATAAAAGCGAGTAGGAATAAAATGTAGAAACAAAACAAAACATGGGAGAATAGAAACTAAAAGCAAATATTAAAAACAGTTGGACTACAAAGTTGAACAAAGTTGATTCAGTAAAACAGTTTAACTAGATTACAATCGAAAGCAATCCTAAACAAATGTGTTTTTAATCTTGATTTAAAGGAACTCAGGCTTTCAGCACTTTTACAGTTTTCTGGGAGTTTGTTTCAGATCAGTGGAGCATAGGAACTAAATGCTGCTTCTCCATGTCTGGTTCTGGTTCTGGTTCTGGTTCTGCAGAGCAGGCTGGAGCCAGAAGACCTGAGTGGTCTGGAGGGTTGATGCCCTGATAACAAGTCTGTGATGTATTTAGGTGCTAATTCAGGGATTTATAGACTAACAGAAGGATTTTAAAGTCTATTCTCTGAGATCCAGGGAGCCATGGAAGGACTTCAGAACCGGGTCCATGTTCTCTACGTTCTTAGTCTTAGTGAGGACTTCAGAACCGGGTCCATGTTCTCTACGTTCTTAGTCTTAGTGGAAGGACTTCAGAACCGGGTCCATGTTCTCTAAGTTTTTAGTCTTAGTGAGGTCTTCAGAACCGGGTCCATGTTCTCTACGTTCTTAGTCTTAGTGAGGACTTCAGAACCGGGTCCATGTTCTCTACGTTCTTAGTCTTAGTGAGGACTTCAGAACCGGGTCCATGTTCTCTACGTTCTTAGTCTTAGTGGAAGGACTTCAGAACCGGGTCCATGTTCTCTACGTTCTTAGTCTTAGTGAGGACTTCAGAACCGGGTCCATGTTCTCTACGTTCTTAGTCTTAGTGGAAGGACTTCAGAACCGGGTCCATGTTCTCTACATTCTTAGTCTTAGTGAGGACTTCAGAACCGGGTCCATGTTCTCTACGTTCTTAGTCTTAGTGAGGACTTCAGAACCGGGTCCATGTTCTCTATGTTCTTAGTCTTAGTGAGGACTTCAGAACCGGGTCCATGTTCTCTACGTTCTTAGTCTTAGTGAGGACTTCAGAACCGGGTCCATGTTCTCTACGTTTTTAGTCTTAGTGAGGACTTCAGAACCGGGTCCATGTTCTCTACGTTCTTAGTCTTAGTGAGGACTTCAGAACCGGGTCCATGTTCTCTACGTTCTTAGTCTTAGTGGAAGGACTTCAGAACCGGGTCCATGTTCTCTACGTTCTTAGTCTTAGTGAGGACTTCAGAACCGGGTCCATGTTCTCTACGTTCTTAGTCTTAGTGGAAGGACTTCAGAACCGGGTCCATGTTCTCTACATTCTTAGTCTTAGTGAGGACTTTAGAACCGGGTCCATGTTCTCTACGTTCTTAGTCTTAGTGAGGACTTCAGAACCGGGTCCATGTTCTCTATGTTCTTAGTCTTAGTGAGGACTTCAGAACCGGGTCCATGTTCTCTACGTTCTTAGTCTTAGTGAGGACTTCAGAACCGGGTCCATGTTCTCTACTTTCTTAGTCTTAGTGAGGACGCGGGCAGCAGGTTCTGGATCAGCTGCAGCGTTCTGATCCACTTTTTAGGCAGACCTGTGAAAACACCGTTGCAGTGATCAGTTCTACTAAAAATAAACATGGATTAGTTTCTCCAGATCCTGCTGAGACATCAGTCCTTTAATCCTGGAAATGTTCTCCAGGTTCTAGAAGGTCCACTTTGTCTTTAGATGGAGGTTCAGGTCTGACTCCATCACTACTCCCAGACTTCAGGTCTGATCAGTGGTTCCTAGCTGAAGCAGCTGAAGCTGTGGAGTCATTAGTTCAGAGACCGGCGTCTGTTTCTGCACAGCGAGGAGCTCAGACACGTCTACGTCACCGATAATCTGGCTTCCAAACTGTCAGCAAGCCTCTAAAAAATTTCATATCTGACAAAGCATCGTGCTGAAGATCAGGTACCGGACTGTAAAAGCCCGTCTCAGACCCAGACCTTCCTCCAGAACCACGCAGGCATCAACGTCTTAAAGCTTGCCTCATGAAGAAGAACTCAGATCCTGATTTAGTACCCAAAGCGATTCCATGCTAAAAAAACCTGAATATTATTTAGTTTTGTTTGTTTCTTGCTGGAAAATCGTCTGAAAAGTAAAATTGTGATCCATAGGCGTCAGGTTCTGATTCTCATCATGCTTGTTCTCATTTATTCTCCGTTGTTCATCATGTTCTATATTCTTGACCCATTAGTTCTTCCTTTGTGCTAATTTTCTCAGGTCAACTCTGCTTCTTTGATCTCTGTATTTTATAATTTCTTCTCCTCAGGTTAGTGTTTTTTTTTCAGACTCACTTAACTGGATCTAAATTCTCCAGGACAGTTCTTGTGGTTCTGACCCTGCTTCTTTGTTCTTGTCTGTTTATGTGAAATCTAACGTGAAAAGTTCCTCCTCAGAGAAACAAATATGTATTACTGCTAGATGATCCTAAATAATATCTGTATTCAGTGGCGTCTCTGGCATGACCCACTGCATAAAACCTGACTTTGATCCATTTTAAATTAAACTGATAAATTAGCATAAACCAACACACTAGAAAATCCATTTTATATAAGCTAAATGTAATTAGATGTTTCTACATAAAGTTACCAATAAAGGATCCCTAATATTGTTCATTTACTGAACAGAAAATATTCACATCAATCCTTCAATGATCCGACAAGGACCACCAACACTAGATTAATATTTGCTTTTAGTTTACATTTTCCTATGTTGTTTAAATGTTCCTACATTTTAATTTCAACTGTTTTTTTTACTTGCTTTTATTCTGTTTTTATTTTCCAATGTTTTAATCATGTAAAGCACTTTGCGTGGATTTGTACTAAAATGTGATTTACAGATAAATCTTCCTAGATTGTCTCAGACTATCCAGCAGAATGTAAACATCACATGTGCATTTCCAGTGTTCTGATTGGACGATCCGAGCTTGGGGCCATCGGTTTGTGCCCCACAGCTGTCTACTGAGAGCGTACTGGGCATGCTCACTGAGATTTCAGATGTTCATTATTTAAACAAACGTTGGTGGACTGGCCCCAATATGAAGGCGCCTCAGGAGGATTTAGCCTCTGAGCTTGTTAGTTTTCTGGCAGATTTAGATATATAGACACAAGGTAAGGGAGTTGGTCTTTTGTTATAATATTACTCTATAAAGAACGATCCTGTCCTGCTGATTATTGTGACCATAGAGCTCCACAGCGACGTCTGATGGCTCCACTGGCCCCTAATGCAGAGACGCCACAGTCTGTATTAGTTAAGGCTATTAGTCAGGTTTAACTTAAATTTTGAAATCAAAAAAGCCTCAAAATGAACCATAATTAATCTTATTACTGTGATATATAATGTAATATATTAATATTGATTTCTAATTAGTCAAAGTTAAACTTTATCAAACTCTGCTAAATAGTGACTTGAACGGAAGATTTCTGTTCACATTTAAACCAACGCTGCTCTCTTTAAGCACACTCTTGAGGAGGTGTGAGTTTTTACCATCTATGGCTGAACAAAGAATTACTTTCAGTGGTCAAAACAGATTTTAAAGATTATTTTGTTAGTAAAACCAGAAATAATTGCCCCTGTTTCACCTGCGAACACGGCGTCCTGTAATAATCCGTGTCCTCCCGCCTCCTCTGGTCCCTCCTGGGGTCGGCCGTGGAAAACTCCTCAGGAGGGATCGGCTCTCTGGAGACGCAGCACAACAGAAGGACTCTCACATGATGGACTTTCTTCCTCTTGACCCACTTTAAAACTTCTCTGCCAGAGTGAAGCTTTTTCAAATCTCACCTAAAATAGAGACCACCCAGCGCCGGTGATCTACGGCTGCTGTCAGAATCGGAGGTTCTGGGTGCAGAGAGGCGCAGCGGAGGCAAAGATTTAGCCGTTTTAACCCACTTCATGATGTTTCAGGATGTTAACAGTCGCTAGAATAAAGAAATTAAACACGTTTATTTCAGTGAATGTTATAAGAATCCCTCCTCAATGCTGCTGAGGTTGTTTTTTCATTACTTCCTGCCGGCATGAATGACTCAATGAGGCGTTTAGTTAATTCATGCAACATAGCAGTAATCCATGCGGCTCACAAAAGGACTCATATCAGACCTTTTGGACTCGGATAGGAATCTTATCAGACCCTATACTATTGGCAGACTTTAAGCGACTCAGGAAGTGTGTTTGGGTTGTGCAGTTAACTGATTTAATTTATATAACAATAAAACTGTGGAAATATTGTGTCTGTTGTGTCCTTTATTCAACTTTTTACCAAAACTGCAAGTTCTTAAAACAGAAAAAAGAACGTGTGCTCTCTGAACTCTCTGAAGGGGGCAAAGCCTGGTTCCTGGGTCTTTGTTGTGATTGGTTGGGAGGATGTAATGACTGCAATATTTTTATTGACCCTTTTTTTCTATGGATCGATATATATTGTTACAGCCCTAGTCTGTTGTGTCTGTGTGCAACATGTGATCTATAAACATTCTGATCTCAGATTTGTTTTACCATGATCATTGATCTAGATTTATATTTTTAGCTCTTTCTTATTTGAATATAGTCTTTGGAAAGTGGAGCAACAATGGAGTTAAGGAGTTCATCCTGCAATTGAAGGGTTGCTCAATTTAGCATTATTTGTTATTTCAGCTTTTAACTTTTTGTTCTCTGTCATTTTTCTCTTCATAGAAGGTACACCTGGTCTGGTGTTCTGTTAGCTGTGACGTCATCAGGGGAGGCAGATCATCCACTATTTGCAACATTGCAACCATAATGTTGACCATGTTGAGTCCTGACAAAATTGCCCTGCTGCAGTCCAGAACCTGTTCCCCATGAGTTCTGGTTGTTCCTTAAGCTCTAAGAGATCCTAAGGGACATTTTGAAGAGACCAAGAAAGATAAACGTGGCTGAAAATGGGTTCCTGGAAGCCTTTGCTTTGCAGGACTACCAATGTTCTTCAAGACGTGCCTGAAGTCCTGCAGAGTCAGGTGGTTCTGTTTTCTACACCAAAAAAAATAAATAAAAATGCATTAACCCGCTGAGACCCACGGCCAAAACCAAATAGAACAGCCTGTATGATCTATTTGAACTGACTTTTATTTTGTAAAGTGCTTTGAGACAACATTTGCTGTGATTTGTACCATAAGAATAATTCCTTTATTTTCCCATCATGGGGAAGTTCAAGTGTGACTGCCACGCCCGCTGACAGTGGGGGTCAATTGTCCCAGGCCCAGGACAGAGAGGGGGGGCCAAAACTGACACTCTGACCATTAAAATACAAGCTGAAGTAATTTTTCAGAAAATGTTTGTGTGAAAAATATTTAATATTAGAGTAATATATATATATTTCTGCATTAGGTATTTGTAATATGTTTTCTTTATATAAGGGGCCATTAGAACTCCCCCCATCCCAACATAAAATGGTTTGACCATTAGGACAACGGCTGTTTGAGCATCTGTCCTGATCCACACTCCTTACTGGTTGGTGGCGCTAATGCACCACATAGTTGTTTGACAACCGCCATTGAACTCAAGAAGAAGAAGAAGAAGAAGAAGAAGAAAAACACGGCTTGCTGCAACTTTGAAAGTTTGTTCCGCTGCAAACTAAGAATTACAGGCACACAGAAAAGAAAAGAGAAAAAGAGAAGATGACATGAAAGGCTTGAGGGATTTTATGAGTAAATATTTCTTTCAAACTGAGGATGAGTCAGGAACAGGTCTACAAACGGAAATGCAGAGGAATGATGTCCATCCAGAGCCAGGTAAGAAGCAATGTGATTTTAAAGTATAGAATCTGCTAGCTAGTGTAAGGGGGAAAACACCTTTTCTTTTACAGAAACACTTAAGTTTAGCGCCAACAGAGCAGAAAGCAGAGAGAGGGCAGAGGTCCAGGTTCAGTCTGAAAGACAGAGAAGAGCAGGAGAGCACCATCTCTAGCGATAACAGAGACAGTGCAGGTGGAGAGGCTTACTGCCCGATCAGAGAGTCTGAGCGTAGTTGCTCAGAGATGGATCACAGCGTTAATTTCAATGATCCTGCGTTATGGCCAACAAAATTGATTCTGATCGAATGAATGTTGTGCGTTTAATGGCAAAAAGGAAGCCTTTCTCAGAGATTCAGAGGGCAGAGAATTCCCAAAGTATCTAACATATTCTACTTCCTGCAATGGAAGGGAAAAAATTATTAGGGACTGGCTAATATACAGCAGGTCAAAAAAGGCCATATTCTGGCTGCAGTGCTTGCTGTTCTCTTATGAAGAAAAGATCAACTAGTGCACTAAATTCAATAGATGGGTTGAAAATATCCAGTATTAAATACAGAGATTTCCAGGGCACGAAGTATACAGTTGACTCTTTTTTTTTACTGCGTTGTCCTGGGCCCTAGCAAAGCTATCAGCCGGCCTGGCGACCGTGGCAAACACACGGACAGCTACACACAATTATAGCAATGAGAAACAAAGAGAAGGAGAAAATACATTAAAATGATTTAAAAATACAAATTAAATCTTTATTGAAATAAACATTTCCCACCTGGCCGTGGTGCCGCGGCGCGCTTAGCTTTTGATTTCCTGCAGTTTTTCCTCTTCCTTTTTCCCCCGTCTGCTTTGTTTCTCCATAAACTTTCTCCCCAAACAATCTCTTTACTTTAATATTCTCTCCACTTCCTTTTCTTTCGCTCCTCTCTGCTGCTCATCTTCCGCTGCCTCCTTTGGGCTTATTAAGCTCTCAGAGGTACAAATGGCGGCAGGCTGATTGCTTTCAGGCAATCTGCCTTTAATAATTACAGGTGGAGAAGGTCGAGGTAGCGTTGTTGGGCCAGAAACTAATAGAAAACTAGATTTTTTTCACTAAAACGCAGCGGGAGGTGGATCCATATATTGACAAGCCATCAGCGAGCCACAAATCAGAAGAAGTGCTTGAGACTTGTCTGAGAGGACGACGGTAAACTCGCTCTGATGCTAGCAGATGTCCGGATGGCTGCGGCTGCTTGTGAGGAGGATCAAACCAACCTTCATCTCCCGGACCAAAGGGAGGAGGCCGAAGGGTTAACCTTTCTTTTTCTGATGACTCCCTCCTCTTTCATCCCAGGACCTGAATCAAAATGTAAATGCCGGCGTCTCGGAGGGACGCGGGGCTCTGGGATCTGCTCCTATTGATTATGTGAAGTGAGTCGGAGTCGCTCTGTTCAGCGAGCGTTCGTGTTTTCCCCTGACGCTCGGTGACAGGAATTACTGAGAGTTCAGCCGGCTTCAGCCCCTGCTGCTAATGATCTTTCTGCACACTTGGGCATCAGATTCAAGGACTTTTAATCATTCACAGGACTTCATTTATTTCATAGGAAACCAATTTTTTAATACCATGAAGAGTTTACAGGTGAAATAAAAGGCAATCTGAAACCCTTCTAATATTTAACTCCAACAAAACTGTGTTATATGCGCTAACATTTTAATATACCTGGATTCAGACCGTAAATTTGAACTAATCCTGATTATATTGTTTAAATCTGCATCGAAGAGTTTATCAAATAATCTGAACACCAAATCTTTATTTGTAGAAACCATAAATCTGAAAATAACAACACACACACCGATCTGCCTGAACCAGACGAATGAGTCAAAGCTCCAAAGAACGTTTTGGCTAAACTCTTTCACCTGTTCATCAGAACGCTAAGCAAGCATGCTGAGAGGACTGTACTTAAGGCTTGTTCACATGGCAGTTCATTTTTTATTCATACAGCACTAATTCACAACACATGTCATATCAAGGCTCTTTCCAAAGTCAGATTCCATCAGATCCTCCAGGTTGGTGAGAAAGTTTCCTCTCTAAGGAAACCCAGCAGGTTGCATCAAGTCTCTCCAAGCAGCATTCACTCCTCCTGAAAGAGCGTAGAGCCACAGTGGACAGTCGTCTGCATTGCTGATGGCTTTGCAGCAATCCCTCATACTGAGCATGCATGAAGCGACAGTGGAGAGGAAAACTCCCCTTTAACAGGGAGGAGAACCTCCAGCAGAACCAGAACCAGGCTCAGTGTGAACGCTCATCTGCCTCGACCCACTGGGGCTTAGAGCAGACAGAGGAGAGACACAGAAAGCACAGAAGCTCACATTGACCCAGGAGTACTTTCTATGTTAGATGGTGATAGTGGATGATAATTTTTGCTCCGATCTTCCCATTCCAACCGATCATTTCTTGCTTTTCCAGCAAAACTAAAGGTAAAATAAATCCATCTGTCGATTATTTCTACTCCTCTGACCAAAAGTGTGACAAGAACCAGACAAACAAAAGAAAACCAAATCCACGCTTTTCTTTGTCTCAAATCCTCCTCTGGCCTTACAACTTTAATGCTTATTTACATTTATTGGATTCTTACTTCCTGTTGCTCTTTGGTAATAACTCATGAGTAATAGTGTGTTTTTGTCTACTGCCCATGATGGGAGCCACTGTGTGTACTTTGTTGTCTCGTACATAAAAGGACATGAAAACTTGTCTTTTATCATCTTATATCCTCCTGTCTGCCATCACTTTCTGATATTTGTGTAAAATACTTGTAAGAGCATTACGAGAAACAGTTTGACGCCACATTTTGGAAAGAAAACATGGTTTCGAAACTCATGTTGAGCTAAGAATGGCCTTAAAGTGATGATGCCTCTTCTGAGGGGAATGTTTTTTTTCTTTTCTTTTTTTGTAGCACTGAAACTGAAACCTGCCCTGAGAGTTTTCACTGCAATAATGAAAGAAAAGCATCAGCCTCCACCGAAGCTGCGTCTGCAGAGCTGCTTGAAGACGGACCGCCTATCGGCTTGACGTCTCGTATGCAGGCAAGCCTTCTCTGGAGCTCCCACTCTCTCTCAGCTTAAGAGGAAATTAAATTTTCACGCTTGATGTCGTGCAGGAAAAGGGTCTCATGTAGAACGGGGAGTTTGTGTATTTTTAAACAGTCAGTGTGAGCTTATCTTGTAATCTTCCCTTTTATTTGGAGCCGTCTGACGTGTTCTAGAGTCAAACGTCGGCGCTTTAGTGAGGCGATTCGGCCAACTGATCCATCCATCATCGCCTCATAGACTCTCTGCTGGGTTTTACTCAAACTTGCTTTTTGTTTGGAAACCATCCGTCAAAGTCCTGAACGCAACACACCAGTCAAACAAGCAAAACAGAGAAAATTCCTTTCACCAATTGCTTAATTTTCATCCTCGTAAATTTTGCTATGTGAAAATATCCTGACATTTTATGGCTGTTTATGTTAAAAGTTGAAGTGATCCATGGCTTAGGAGCATGAGAGCATAAATTCAGTTTACACTTTCAGCTCTCAGGCTTTTTAAGACTGATTAAGGGCCCAAGCGCGCCTCCGTTTACCACAGCTGTGTGACCGTGGAACACTATAAATGCCAGAAAACTTCAAACTTTCACAGGAGCTGTAATACTGACACAGATCCCATGTTTATCGATGCACTGTTACCATGATGTGGCAGCTGGTTAGCAGATGAAACATTTGTACAATTATCAGGAAAATATTTACCAAAACCAAATTTAAACCTTAAACTTTCAGGGTCAAATCTAAATAGTAAATAACTATAGTCGTACACTCTAAATGACAAAAATAAAGAGGTAGATACAAGTCAGTAAATTAATTTTAAATTTGTTTTGTATTCATTTGTCAATTAGGTCAAAAACAATAGAAATTAATGTTTTTGCCAAATTCTTACAGATTATATTAAAGGAGCAATAAGCAAAATTTCATTATTTTAAGATAGAAAGAAGTAAAAAGTTGTTTTGTGAAGAACTTAAGGTATGTTTTTAGATGGACTGGCTAAACGTCACACGCTATCTCTCTATGTGTTGTTCTCCAGTCTCTTGTTTACATTGCCGGGCCGGCCGCGCGTACACGTACGTGCACGTGAACCGCTGCCGCTCAGCTGCTTAGCCCCTCCCTGCCCATAAAATGCCACGGCAGACACAAAATGGCGGAGAGCACGGCCATCGGATCAAAACGTTCTCTTGCTAGCAGCGTTATAAAGTTATGAGTTACTTACTTCTTCACTATATTCCTCTGAAATGATGCTGTTCTGCTGTGTTTTTATCCTCTGTAATAGGCTCATACGAGTGCTGGAGCGAGGTAGAGAGAGTCGTGGCTTTGATACGCGTCTTGTTTTGGTCTACAGACGCCGCTCAAGCTCCACCTAGTGGTGAAAAATCGCCTATCGCTCCTTTAAGTTCTCAGAGCGATGCCTCGTCACTGTTTTCAGCAAACTTAAATAACACTTTTTCTGTTCTTCTACCACTTTGTCTGTAATGCTATCAGCAGCGAGACCAGCTACCGTAATAACTGTTGCTGCACGCAACATTTTGACCTCCTTCATAAAGCGGTGAAAACAGGGACATTTGTCCCTGGAAACCTTGGCTTTCTGGGCATTAGATAAAATCAGGTAAGGAAAAAAAGCTAAGAATTAACTAAGGTAGGCCAAACAAGGCACAATTACCCCCAAGGTTAGCTAAGCTAAGCTAATTTGGGCTAAACGAGCGTTAGCTAATGTTGGCTAAATGATTTTAACCTAATCTAATACACCAAGCTGAGTTGTTCAAACTGAGTGAATAATGTTCTACTTTTCTTTGTTTTGGTCAGAGTTTTCAGTTTTCAGCACATTTATAATCACTCCATCGATGCTAAAATTCTATTTTATGTCTGTTAGACATTATTATTCCTGGTGTCTTAGAGAAAACGAAACAGTGACAGGAACCAGACAAACAAAAGAAAACCGAATCCACGCAGTAACAGTAACAGTAACAGTAACAGTAACAAATACTTTCCTTTCAACAAACTGCTGGTGATAATGAGCCTAAAACTAATTTGTTTCTATAGTTTTCTGATGTTTCCAAGCCCAACAATACTTCCTCTCCTGGCTTTATGTGCCTTTTTATGCTCAGATTTAATTAGCCTGACAATTAACTCTGACAGGCTGCACAGTGGCGGTGTTGCTAGCACTGTTCTGGGATCAACCTGGGCTCTTTCTGCATGGAGTTTGCATGTTCTCCCTGCATGTGAGGGTTCTCTCCGGGTACTCCGTCTTCCTCCCACAGTCTAAAAACGCGACACACGTGAATGTAGTTTGACCTGTGTGTCCCGGTGCTGTGACCTGCCCAGGGTGGACCCTGCTGGAGATCGGCAACAGATGCCGCAACCTGGTACGGAAAAGCAGGCCTAGAAACCTGATGGATGGAGTAAATCTGACAGCTAATCAGTTAACTGTTTGCTTAAAGGTTTTCTCTTAAAACAAACTAAGATCCAATGTCTCTATGTAAAAATCGTAATAACAATAAGACAAAAAAAACAAAAAAAACAGGAGAATTTCTCTGAAAATGGTTGGTTACAAAAGACGGATTCAAAAACCAGCAGCCAAAGTCTATCGGAAAACTGCAATGTTTTAGTAAAATTAAGTTGATCAAAACCAATCGAGATTACAAGGAAGTCTGGCTGCTTGAACGCTAAATAGAGAGAGAATAGAGAAAGTGTTTTATAGTGTCTTCCTCTTACAATAAAATAGTTTATCTAGAAATAAACTAGCTCCACATTTAACATATAAATCATACTGGTAGGTGTTTTGAACATTCTCTTTGGACATTTTCCCTTTCCTTTGCTAGGATTGAGAGTAAAAATGTGTGGCTGTGTTGTTTTCGTGCTCCTAGGGACACTTTGAGGTGGACCAGCAGAACGCCTCGTCTAAAAAAAAAAAAAAAAACAAATTAAACTCATGCAGAATCTTAGTGATTTTTTTTCCTCCAACCCGTCATTGTTCCCATTTTAAAAACCTTCCCTGTTTCTGCCACTGCTGTTTCCTCCCAGTCTTCGCTGGTTCTATAAATAGGTCTCTTTCCAGCCGCCCCCCCATTTTGCTTCTTCTGCCCCCGTCCATCCTCACCCTCATCCTGGTCTGCAGCTGATCTTCCTCGGCCGAGCCCTCAGGTACCAGGATAACCGGAAGCGGAGGCTGGAGCATGCATCACTGTCAGCCTGAATGTAGAATCAGCGTTTCTGAGCAGGCCGAACCTCCGGCTGGGCCTAACCCTTACCTGGCCGGTCCAAACAAGGCGCCGTGGCCCCTTAAGGCTTCACACCTCCCTGGTATTGATTTTCCTTTTTTTTATCTGCAGAAACAAAGAGACTTTCTCTGTTACATGATATATCATAATCACATCATTTGTAGCTTTGAGGCCACAGATGTGCAGAAAGCAAGCCGACATAACAGACAGAGACCCAGATAGGAAAGTAAGGCCTGTCTGAAGGAAAAACTAATTGCAGCGTCTCAATTTCTCCTTTATTTCACAGTTTTTTTTTTAGAGCTCGAGCAGAACTAGGTCTGCAAACAAAAGGGATGATGCTAAAATGAAATGATTAATGAAACGAAAAATGCTTCTGTCAAAATAAAACGGGATAACAGCACCATAGGGTCTTAATTCACCTCATTTATGCAGTCATGTTCAGTAAATGAGAATATCATTGAAACATTCATTTATTTCAGTAGCTCCATCATTACATGAAACACATTATTTAGGTTAATCACACACAGACAGATGTTTTCAAGCTTTTATTTCTGTTAGTTTTTATGATTTGCTGCTTACAGCAGACAAAAACAAGAGATTTAAGATTACAATATTTCATCTTACATCTAAATTTAGACCAAATTTCTGTAGAGGTACGAGACTGATCATCCCAGGCCGTCTGTATGGTAACTTTGAGGGTTTATCCTGGTTTAGATATTAGTAAACCTGAGAATTGTCAGTGACAGAGTTACCATCTGTACTGCTATAGTTCATGTTAGGGTCGTTAGTCAGGCCAATAATGACCTTAATGACTCATCATTACTAAAGGCTGGACCAGTTTCGGTTCAATTTGCATGTTATCTAAGCCACAACAAGGGCTTTGTTGGGCAGTACTGTAAAGTTGGAACTCCACATTACTCCAGACATTTTGAATCGTGAAAGCTTTCTGAAAAGGAAGCAAAACGTCTATAAACTTTGGAAACACGTCCAGTTGTTTTGTTTTTTAACTTTTTTGGAATGACCATGACCTGGATGACTGAGAATCTTCACCAGCAACACGTCTGGGCTTGTTTTATCTGCTTTATCTGTTTCTGTTAGGCTTTTACATTCCTGAATCGGGCTCGTTAATCTTGGATTAACTCCAATCACTCTGCAGACTTTCAGCTAACGGCTCCAAATCGAACGAGGCTTCGGGTTTGTCGGCCCCGGCCGCCCGGCGGCTGCGCTGCGATGCTCGTCAGGCGGACGGGCGTCTGAACTCCTGTCAGGATGAAACCACCTCTGCCAGGATCTGCTTTTCTCCAATCTTCATCAAAGGAGGAACGGAGGTTAAACCGTCACTCTCCAGCCCCACATCTGCATCCTCGCTCCTCCTAAATCTTTGCACAGACGACACGGCCTGATTGGCCTCCTAAGGTTGGATTTTCAGCAGGAGAAGCGTCTTCTGAAGTGGATGTAGTCTTTTTTTTTTTTTTTTTTTTTACAGTTTTAAAGAACAAAAAAAAACAGCAGCCTCCTGGATAGGGAGGATGAATCCCCCCACATTCTTCTTCCCCTGCCTCTGATGTTGACCTTTGGCCTCTGACCTCTGGGTGGAGTGTGTTGGGGATCATCATTAGGCCCGTCTGGAGCCGCTGGGAGGCTTCCAGCACCGGCTTCTCCACACAGCAAGATTTCATGTCCAGATACAGCAGCTCAGTGTTTTGTTTCTCAATATTAAAGATTTCAGTTTGTTTTATTGCATCCTAGATTATATCTGGAAAGGTGCTCTGGTCTCCTAACCCACGAGAGTTTGAACAAAGATGACAAAATGTCTTCTTTGCTTTTCTGGAGCCGTCAAAGAGAAGACACCGTCTCCCATCTAAGATTCTCTGCTTTTATTGCTTTAGTTTTGACTGTTAATATCAGAAGGAGTTTTTATTTGCTAGAAGACGTGCACCATGTGTAACGCGGAGCCGACACTGAGTGAGCGTTAGCAGGATTTGCAGCGCGGCGCCTGCAGGCGTTCAGCCTTACAAAGAGAGACTATGCACACCTGAGCTCTCAGGTAGCAGCTGTGTGCAGTTTTTTTTTTTTTTATCCGGGGACATCATAACAAATGATTATTGAGGAATATTATGACTTCTCCAAAAAAAATAATCTTCACAGCTACGTCCCATATATGGTTTACGTCTTGCAGCAGCAGATATGAGCCGCGTGGCGTGTTGAGTTTCCATGTTTCTCTGGGTTTTCAGGTTTCATTCCCACCTTCAAACTACAGGCATGTTGAGTTTACTGCTCGTTGAAAAGCGTCCTTAGCTGTGGCGTCTCTGCGTTTGGGGCTAGTGGGGCCCAGTAGATGTCGCTGTGGAGCTCTGTGTTCACAATAATCAGTGGGACAGGATCGGTCTTTATAGAGTAAAATTGCAAAAATGACAAATTCCCTTACTAATAAAACTCTGTTATAAACATCTGTGTCTATATATCTAAGTCTGCCAGAACACTAACAAGCTTAGTAGCTAAATCCTCCTGAGGAGCTTTAATGTTGGGGCCAGTCCACCAACGTTTGTTTAAATAATGAACATCTGAAATTACACTGAGCATGCCCAGTACGCTCTCAGTAGACAGCTGTGGGGCACAAATACTACGGCCCCAAGATCGGAACTGCAGCCTTTCAGCGTCTTTCACCAGAACCTGCAGGTTCTCCTCAACCTGAACGGGTACTTCCTGGAGCCCGCATGGTTCTTCTCCAGAACTTACAGGTTACTTTGCAAAGACGCTCTGACTGTTGGGTCAATTGGTCCCTGTAAATTGGTGTTAGGATGGTTGCCTGTCTTTGTGTTGCAGGTTTAGATGATGGACGGATGTTAGGTTTCTCCAACTAAAAGGGAAATTTCTGAAACAGGCTGTTTTCCCCACACCCATGAGTTAGTTTGCCCCCAACCTTACAGGGCACTGCGCCCCAGTGTTGCACCCTAACCCGGTTACAAGTCACAGCCCAGTCCTTAAAATGTTGCTGGAGGTTGCAGGTTAGTACCTGCTAACATCCAGGAAGGTAACCTGTAGCGTCCAGAAACCAAGCTTCCAGTTCAGAGGAACCATCCAGACAGTCCCTCTGGAAAGACAAGGAAAGCAGCGTGTAAGCCGTGGAAAAGTACCATAAAGGTTCTGGAAAAAAGCTCTGGAAGGTGAATGATACCAGGTTACAAGTCACCTCATAATGCAGTCGAGTCCCCCAAACCAGCAAGTTCTGGGAATTTACAGCATAATGCCGGAAAGTTCCATTAAACTACCTATAAAGTTTGGGAAGGGGAGCTGTGCGCTCTGGGGAGGCATCCATTAAAGTAGTGGGTTACTTCATACAGGCCCAGTACCCAGAACCTTTAAGTTCTGGAGAAATAGTCTGTAGATTTCAGTAATGGTAGTCAATAACAAGGCATTACAGACGTGGCAGCGCTTCTTTATGCAAAAGATAGCAAAATGTCACATAAGAAAATTAAAAGCCTGCTTTGTTTTTTTTTTTTTTTTTTTTTCCCAGTGTCCTGTCTAGCAATAGGAATTGATATCTCAATGCCAGATAGAGCTCGACAGATTTTGCTTTTACAAGTGGAGCGTACAGCTTTCGCCATAGTGCTCCACTTGATTTATGCTTGTAAATAGCTTTATTATGATTCCTGCAAGGAGAATTTCAAATTATATGGACATGACAATGGGAGAGTAAAGGAAGAACAAAAAGTGAAAGAAAAGAAAAAAAGAGTAGAGGTGAAAGAGGAGATAAAAGGGAGAGAATGATAAAACCTTCTTTGTCTGCTCCATCACCTGGAAAGAGACACAAAAGAACAGCACAACCAACAGACATAAAGCAACAGATACACTCGAATAACACCTAGATGCCATTGCTAAATCATATATATTATTATGTAAGCTGACATGTGTAATGTGATACTTGAAAAAAGAAAGTGAAAGAACATAAATAAATAAATAAATTATAAGATTACTGTATATAAGTGAACACTTAATACCTGAAACCCAGCACCTGTGGGAGATGTGAGAGTGCACTAGTTTAGGTGAAAATTATCCAGAAATAGCTTGATAGTGATTGTGGAGAACCGAAGACCCCGCCTGCTTTGTTACAGATCAGAACCTGATCCCAGGATTCAGTTTAACCACAGAGAGAAAATATGCGACAACGCTGGATTTAAAATGTAAAACGCTGAGGGACCGCACAGCTGTGAGGTTCCTTCAGAGAGCGCGTAGCTCCCCTCCCAGGATGGATGTAGCTGTCGTTATTACTGCTGCTGCTGCTGCTGCTGCTGTGTTTACCTTACAGAGACAATGGCGTTAACTTCAACCTCAGCACGGCTCCACGCTGCGTTTGTGGTCCGGCGTCACGTTTCTCACTGCTGTGGCTGCTCTGTGCTTGGATTTAGCTTCAAACATCCTTTGAAAGAGTTCAGGAATGAAATATACTAACATGGAAAGTACTCCTAGGTCAATGTGAGCTTCTGTGCTTTCTGTGTCTCTGCTCTGTCTTCTCTAAGCCCCAGTGGGTCGAGGCAGATGAGCGTTCACACTGAGCCTGGTTCTGGTTCTGCTGGAGGTTCTCCTCCCTGTTAAAGGGGAGTTTTCCTCTCCACTGTCGCTTCATGCATGCTCAGTATGAGGGATTGCTGCAAAGCCATCAACAATGCAGACGACTGTCCACTGTGGCTCTACGCTCTTTCAGGAGGAGTGAATGCTGCTTGGAGAGACTTGATGCAACCTGCTGGGTTTCCTTAGAGAGGAAACTTTCTGACCAACCTGGAGGATCTGATGGAGTCTGACTTTGGAAAGAGCATTGAGAGCCTTCACGTGTATCATCAATTTGCGCTAGAAATAATAGAAATAAAATAGAATTGAATTGAACCACACAGAGGTGTGTTTTATTTCATTTAATTTTTTCTACATCTTATTCCAACTTGCTTTTATTCTGTTTTTATTGTCTTATATTTTAACCATATAAATCATTTTGCATTTTCTTTGTACTGAAATGTTCTAGACAAATTAATTTGCCTTGCCTAACAAGACGTCGGTTAATTACATTAAACGTCTAAATAAGACATAAAAGCTGCTGCAAGTATATCAGAAAATATGGCAAACTGTAAATCCGAGTTGTTTGGGTTCCCAAGGTTAATGGTCATTAATAATTCCATTTTTTATCACCGTTCTTCACAGGATTTAACAAAACTAAAACCACTGCTCAAACCAAACAAGCGTCAAAATCTTAAAATTAGATCTAGTATGATTTTTTATTAGTGAAGTCCATCTTTACATTGACGTCTTTGAGTCCAGCTCCATCCTCCAGTCTCCAGAGCTGTGACGTCTCCTTCCCGTCGTCCCTCACCTCTGACCGCCTCCCAGGCAGGTACGCAGCGTCACGGCGCCTTCGCTGGCTGTCAGAGACGGGACGTGGCAGAAATTCTCCGGTGGAGAGTCAGGCTCAGGTTTGCCATCTGTCAGCCCCGTTATCGATCCCGCGCAGGGGTCACCCCGGGCCCCTGACCCCCCCCAGCATCACGTACCACACACACACACCTGTCTGTGAGTGTGTGACGGCGTCATTTTCCCAGCGTGACGTCTGTCAGTGCCAGCCTGCAGGGCGGTGACGCCCCCGTCATTCCTAACCTTTCTAATCCTCCACTCTGACCCGCGTCAGACACCAACCGTCTCCCAGGATGAACTGCATGCTGAGACAAAATGTCTGCGTGTCCACATGTCATGTGTTGCTTGGGAGCTTTGGGGGAGGAGGGGGGGAAGCCAAAAATCAAAGGCCTGTACTAAAAAAAAATGATACTGATAATGATATCAGGAAGCATACATTTTAGAGCAATCTAAACGGAAATAAACACGCCAGACCAGTAGGTGGCGACATCCACATAAAACCACCAAAACCCAAGGAAGAGAAGGCTTAGACAGGGATTTCATGCTGCATTTTATTTCTAATTAGAAAGCAGAACTCTGTCTGAAAATTTTACTCAAAAAAATATCTCAATTGAAAAAATTCTTTAATATTCAATTCAATTCAATTAAACTTTATTTATATAGCGCCAAATCATGAAACATGTCATCTCAAGGCACTTTACAAAATCAAGTTCAATCATAATATACAGATTGGGTCAGATTATACAGATTGGTCAAAAATGTCCTATATAATAATAGCAAAGGGAAGTTTAATGTGTAAATCATATCACACGGGTTTGTTCACAGTTGTTATAGATGCTGACGTCTGTGGACGGGACGATCTCCTGTAGAGGTCTGTAGAGGAGAAGCACCTGCCTGAAGACACCAGCCTTCTTCATCTGCTTCTTTAAGTCTGTTTCTCTGATGCTGCTGAGGGAAGAGTGTAGAATGACATTCAATGCAGTTGAGTCGATCTGAGAATAACGTGGAACAGCCAAGACAGAATGGAAGCAAAGGAACTGATGGGAGGAGACTAATTAACACAGAGAGAGCTAGACTAAGACACAAAAAGCTGCTAAATAATGGGGAAACACTAATACTGACCAAAGGGAACAAACTACAATTTATCTTTGGAACAGACCACAGGAAACTAATATGGCAATCGAGTCTCATTGGAACTTATTGAAAATGACAGTTTATTTGGAGATGGTCGATGTTTTTATGTGGTTGCAGCCGGTGGTGCAGAGGGAGGACACTGGTGGAAGTAGGTATTCCAGATTGGATTCTTCATTGTAGGCCAGAGCTTGAAGTGAATTTCTTCTGAGCAAAGGCTGATGAGAGGTGAGACTTCAAAAGGCTCCAAAGAAAACAGAGGCAAGTGACTTCATGGTGAATACCTGGAGCATTAGAGACAAGAACCGCTACCCTTGTTGATCATCCAGCCGAGTGTCCCCCAGGGCCTTTGAGGTGGGTGAGCTGATGAGGAGATGATTCCCAAGTGTGAGGAGAAACCTCAACCAAACATCGCTGGAGTGCCACAGAGCTGAGAAGGATAGAAAAACCCACAGCAAACCCCAGGACTGACACAAAAAACTGATTGTTCTGCGGATTTTATGGGTTTCTATATTAAAAGCACAAAACATGTTTGGACCCTTTTAATAGAAATCTAGTACACAAGTTGTTCAAAGACCAAATCCACTTAAAACACAATTTCAAAAGTACAAATGAGCTAGAAAAGTGTTTTTGCGTTGTTTAATGAATACATATTAAAATACTTGAACTTTGTCCGCATTAGACCGGCAGGAGACCCGAAATTTCACCAGACACAGGTTGGTTTATTAATGAAAGGCAGAAACCTGGTGCAGCCAGGAATCCTCTGCAGGAGATCTGGTTGTGAAGAGAGCCGGCCCACTCACTGCGGAGGTAGCAGACAGGATGGCAGGAGCTTGGGTCAGCCAGACAATCAATCAGATGATGTAAGAAAAGAAGCTAAGAAGTTAAATGCTGCAGGTCACGAGTGAATCGCTCGTGTCAGGGACAGGAACCACTTGTCACTCTCCAGGAGCTGGCTGGGAGGGTGAGTGCAGGCTCCTGTTGGTGGGGTATGTTGCTGGAGATGCCCTATGCGATCCGAAATCCGGTCAGGGAGGTTCTCAGGGTTTTATCCCTGGGACTGGCAGATGCGCGATGGTCAGTAAGCAGGCACAGGGTCAGAACCGAGAAAGCAGAGTCAGGCAGGATGATCAGGTGGGATTACCAGAGTCCGAAATCCGAGGGTAGGTCCAGAGTCAGAGCCGGGTGATCAGAAATCCAAAAACAGTCCAAATCAGAATCCGAGGCCAGAGTGGGGGCACAGGTACAGGGTCAGCAATCCAGACAGCACAATAATCAGGTTCGACGGGCTGGACAGGCTCAGAGGGTCAGAATCAGGCTAGCAGGCAGACGGGATTCAGGACACTGGATTATACTCACCGATGGCTCGTAATAATCTGGCACTAGTGATTGGTCTGAGGGCTGGTTATATAGTGAGAGGTGCAGGTGGATCTGATGAGAGTTGATGAGAAAACAACTCAGCTGCAAAGTTGTGTCAGGTGGAGAATCAGACTAGTGCCGAGATTGTGACAGATACAGAGAAGAGAAGGCTGGAAAATCCAAGAACATGGTGGAGGCCATAGCAAGGCAGGCGTAAAGAGGACCGGCGGACACCTACTCACTAGCTTTCGATGTGGCGCCGCCCTGCTGCCTGTAGCGGCTCATGAAGGGAAGGAAGCTGCTGTGTGGGATGAGCTTGATTGCAGGCGTGTTGATTAGTCCTAGCTGACGGCGCCCTGAGGATGTGTGGCAAAGTGGAGACAGGCCAGAATCATGGCTGGTTAGCTTGTTTCTGTTGGACTCATGAGGTCATCCAGGTCTGTGTGTTTGAAAAACGAATGGGTCGGTCTTGAATTGATGCTCCTCATTGAAAAACCGTGAGGTAAATAAAAATCCTGTCCGTCCTGCAGTCCTGATGTTCAGGAGAAGAAATGCCGGGCAGGGATGTCTTTAACTAGAATTGATGCTCCAGTAAGACTTTATACAATGACCAGAAAAGCAGTTTTTTTTCCTGTTCTCATTCGCTACCAAACGTTTGCTCGTTTGTTCAGATTAAACCTCGTTGACGACAAGGAGCAAGCCTGTCATCGGCCTTTCTGTCTGCAGAGTGCTGCAGAGTCCCGGGTTCGATTCCTGCAGTCTTTCTGCCATCCATCAGAGCTGAGTCAAATCAGCTGAGCCGTTTGTTTTCCTCTGGACGCCTCCGACATTTCATTTGTCATCACAAAATAACTCCAGAGACTTTGCATTAATAATAGAAAATCAGCAACGTGTGGAGGCAAGGTGAAAAATGTTAAATGAGTTGTCCGTCTGTGTTAACGGAAAACAAATTTTATTTAGTTTATTACATTTTCTCATTGGCTGTTTGGAAAAAAAGTTTAGGCATAGTACCCAGAATTTTCTACATTAGGAACATTTATTAGTGTCACAGTTGATAAATTAATTGTAAGACAGTATAGTTTATATAAAATACATTGTGGTGGATGGGTGTGGTATTGATCACGTGGTGTCAGCAGTGATTGTAAGATCACCTGTTTTGCTCACCTGAGTAGTTGTCAGTGAGTGGGTGATGGGGGATGTCTACTTTTTGCTGACCGCTTTAAGCATTGGATGCCTTTTGTACTTTTTGCCTTTCATCACGGCTTGAACCTGTGGATTCATTTTTTTGCTTCATTGCAACTAGTGTTTTGAAGATCAACAACAATAAAAGGATCTTAACCGCAGCTTGGACTGAAGTTTTGAATAGCGAGCGCGTCAACAAGAATTCCCCTATTCAGCCGCTCGGCGACGCAGAGTTTGTTTGACTGTCGCCAATATACATTGATGGTGGTTAAGCACAAAATAAGGGAAATAAGAAATTACAATTTATAAAAAATATTACAAAATTTATAAAATAAACAGAATGCTTTGAAAATGACTAAAGAAGTCTAATGAATACTTTTTGCACAGATCATGTGACAGGTATCCTCATCAGTTGGGGTGTAATGGTGCACAGAATTACAGTTTGGTCTGTTTGCTTTAAACTGACGGTTCTCTGGAAAAAAAACAACAACAACCAAACTGTGGAGAAATCTTTAAACACCTATGAAGAGAAAACGTGTGCAGCGTGTTTCTTCCTCTAAGTGGAGGAGGAGGGGGTCCAGTTTTTCTTCTTCATTAGCGTTTGTCCCTGCAGGTGTTAAATAATATTAATGACCTCTAGCGTCATTACTTTCCTCTGAGCTCGGCCTCGCCTCAAGTGATTTTATCGACTCTCCACTCGGACGCCGGCGTGTGTGCGTGCGTGTTTATGTGAGTGGGAGATTATTCTGCGGCGATATTATCAGCAACTTTAATAAGTTGATTAGCAGCGAGGCGCTATCTGCTAACTGGATCTAGATGATGACGTTGATTGGACGGAGCGCAGCACCATCCATCTTTCTGATTGGCTAATAACTGAAATCCATCACTGTACTCGGCTCGGCCCGCCACGCCTGAGTGTGTGTGTGCGTCTTGTATTCCCTCCACTTTATCTGTTTGGGTTCATTTTCCACTTCTCTTTTCCTTTTATTTACACCCCTCTGCGTTTGTTCATTTCACCTCTGCCCCCTCGGCTTGCCCTCCATGTTTAGCTCAGAGTCCTTCCTCCGTCTGTCTTCTCCTCTTTTATTCCCTTCCTGTGACTTCTCCAAAAAAGTATTTTTTTCTTTTTTTTTTTTGGTTGTTGCACTTTTTAACTTTTTCTATGTTCTTGATAGTGGGGGGAGGTTGTTTTACTAGAGAGACACAAACTATTTAAACATTTTTAAATAGTTTTTTTTTTCTCAGCTGGAAAAGTTTACAGAACAAGAAAAATACGTTAAATGGAAGAAACAGTGGAAGTGATGGAGGAAAAATAGAAACTGGCTAAATGAAACCAAATTGTAAAATAGAGGAGATAAAATGTAAATAAGGATCATGAATGACAAAGAGAGAACCATCTTCGGTATGCTAAGCAGTTAAAAGCACGAAGATCTGCAACATTTGAATTTTCTTTATTCATTTAGGGTGAAAACTAAAGAGTAAAGAAAAGATGTTCATTGACCTGCAGCATGTGGGTGTTCTATTGATATTCAAGGTCACTCAAGCCATCGGCTCCTTGTTCTAACACAGTTAAACGCTATTAAAGACGTTTAGATTATTGCTCTGACCCAAAGAAAGGCGCACAGTCACTTTAAAACAGCAGTTTCTTTAAAGCTAACCTTTGAAAAGGGTTTTTAAAGATGATTCAGAGGAAGATCCCGTCTGTTATCAGAATCAGGATTTCTTATTTTCACTGTCAGGAAGTCCGCTGCTCTTTCTCTGACCTCTGTTCTGTTGCTTAAAAACATTCTGCTAGCTTGCAGATGTGCTCTGCTCTCCCTCCAAATTATGTTTCTGTGCTCAGACTGAATGCCTCTCCAATCAGTTGCATCCTTCTCCTCCTCGTTTACAGACTCAGCTGGTAACTCTGCAAGTAGCCGGGCTTTTTTAAATCCTAATAGTCATAGGAAGCTTAGGCTGACTGGAAATATTCAGCTTTGCTTTTGCAGTGGGATGAACATCCTACTGCTTGGCTCTTGGAAGTATATTGACCTCAAGAATCATCTGGTAGTGGAGAACTGTCCACAGAAGGATGTAGTTTTCTTCCACAAAGATGATTCTGCATGAATCCCATGGATTTTTGCCTTGGAAGCAAAATAAATTTAGTTAATAAGGGCATTACATGGCCAGATTAAATCAGTCTTTAACAGTATGAACGGAGGCTTCTGCAGCAACTGAAGTTCTTACTGGTGTCATTGGAGTTTTTACCACTAATCTAGGTTTGATAGATCATGCAACCCGTTTAATATTCATATTTTCCTGCCTTTTATATTTGTTACTGAGATATTACCACTGGTTCAAAAGTATTCAAAATAGGGCCAACCCAGGTGAAGATCAGTATTGCACACTCACTCTGTAATGAAATGATCAGACGTAAAGCGATAATTCAGAATTAATATTTCTATCCAAGTCAGATGTCAGAAGTTTATCTGAATGTTTTTAAAACTCAGATTGAAATACTGAGTTTCAAAAATGAAAAAAAGTTAAAGCTGAAATAACAACAAGCAATGCAGATTGGAGAGCAGTAGGAGAACTTAGCAGAGAGAGAGAAATAGACCCTGATGTCCTCCATCAGCCTAAGCCTATAGCAGCATAACTACAGAGGTAGCTCAGGGTAACATGAGCCACTCTGACTATAAGCTTTGTCAAAAAGGAAAGTTTTAAGATTAGTCTTAAAAGTAGACGGGGTGTCTGCCTCACGGACCAAAATTGGGAGTTGGTTCCACAGGAGAGGAGCCTGATAGCTAAAGGATCTGCCTCCCATTCTACTTTTAGAGACTCTAGGAACCACCAGCAGACCTGCAGTCTGAGAGCGAAGTGCTCTGTTAGGAACATACGGGGTAATCAGAGCTCTGATATATGATGGAGCTTGATTATTAAGGGCTTTATACGTTAGAAGAAGAATTTTAAATTCTATTCTTGATTTAACAGGAAGCCAATGAAGGGAAGCTAAAATAGGAGAAATATGATCCCTCTTGTTGATTTTCATCAGAACTCTTGCCGCAGCATTTTGGATCAGCTGAAGGCTTTGAACTGCATTTTGTGGACTTGGAGAAATGTGATCTCTCTTGTAAATATTTTAGTATTAGCGCCACCTTCTGGCCTGGAGGCACGGTACAGTTTACCATACGTTATCAGGCTAATTCTTCCACTAGTTTTCAGAGCAGTGAAAACAGAGAGCACAGAAATAGGCCAAGAGTTATTTTACCGCGTTAAAAAAAAAGATCCCAGGTATTTAAGTCTTGGGACTTTTGGTGGAAAATGTGCTAAAGCAGCTTTATCAGGGATTTTGCAACAGGAGAGAATTGTTGCCATGTTGGTTGTTTATTCTTCAGTTAATAAACTAATAAATGAATAACGCAAACCTCAAAGATCACACTCATTCAAAAAACATTTATATGAAAAGAAGATTGTTCATTTAAAGCTCAAAGTTTCTGCTTCTCTGTGAGCAGCAGCCCATCCCAGGGCAACGTCTCCAACCCCCCGACTCACCTGTTGACCCACCCACCGACACGTGTGTGTGTGTGTGTGTGTGTGTTAGCGCAGCCGGCAGGTCACTCTGAGTAATTAGTCTTTGAGCTTAGCAGAGAGCCAATTCACTGTTTCCACCCCCACCGACACTCCTGAGACCCTCGGCTCGGCTCACACTCAGAGAGCAGCAGCTGAGATTAATGTGTGTTGTGTTTGCCGTCCCGGAGGAAAGCAGCTCACTTAATAAAGAAAAATAATTCGTCTCTCCAGATTCCCCGCCACTGTAAACATGTTTGCTTTGGTGTTTTTTTTTTTTTTTTTTAACACACACTCTCTTGTTAATATTTTGGATCAACGTGTATTTCATTGCTACATTTTTACCCAGAGTCCTTTATCACACGTCGGATCAAAGCTTTACAGACATTTTCTCTACCTTAACTTCCTTTTCACATCTGTTCAGGCTTTAAGTTTCTCCACAGAACAAAAAGTGAGGTTTTAAAAAAAACACTCCACTGAAGGAAGGATATGAGAATCAGAATATGCAGAATATTAACTAAAATAAAATATAAGATAAGATAAGATAGTCTTTATTGATCTCACAATGGAGAAATTCACTCATCATATCGGTTCATACAAGAAGGTGCAGAGTAGGGAAGGTGCATTCAGTTATATACAGTGAATCTTCATATATACAATGGATCAAAAAGAATACCAAAAAAATACAAAAAAGGAAATAGGAATGGGCATTTGATGTCTTATTTACATTCATAGTGGTCTATGTATATATATATATATATATATATATATATATATATATATATATATATATATATATATATATATATATATATATATATATATATATCTATGCGCATACGTACCTACGCGTATATATGTGCATATACATTGTATACATTTGTACATACATACATACATACATACATGTTTACTGACATATGTTCAGGTGTTGATAGCAGCAGAAGTCCCTACATCAGGATTATTGCACGGGTTGTAGTACAGTGTATTAAATAGATTATTGCACATTAGTTATTGCAGTTGTAGTTACAGTTATAGTGCAGCATTGTAAAATCTGGTAGCAGCAGGAATAAATGACCTCCGGTAACGCTCCTTTTTACAGACAGGATGTCTAAGTCTTGCACTGAAGGAGCTGCTCAGCTCCTCTACAGTCTGCTGCAGGGGGTGGAAGGTGTTGTCCATGATGGATGTGAACTTGGACAACACCCTCCTCTCAGCTACTTCCTCCACTGAGTCCAGAGAGCAGCCCAGGACAGAAGTGGCCTTCCTCACCAACTTATTCAGCCTCTTTCTGTCCCGCTCTGTGCTGCCAGGAGCCCAGCAGACGACAGCGTAGAGGAGGGCTGAGGCCACCACAGAGTCATAGAATGTCTTAAGCAGAGGTCTGCTCACTCCAAAGGACCTCAGCCTCCTCAGGAGGTGGAGGCGGTTCTGGCCCTTCTTGTACAGAGCATCGGTGTTATGAGTCCAGTCCAGTTTATTGTTGATGTGAACACCCAGGTATCTGAAACTCTCCACAGTTTCTATGTCCTGCCCCTGGATGTTCACAGGTGAGTGAGGTGGGGGTCTTCTCCTGAAGTCGATCACCATCTCCTTGGTCTTACTGGTGTTTAGACACAGATGGTTTTTCTCACACCAGTCCACAAAGTCCATGATGACCGACCGGTACTCCAGCTCGTTCCCCTCAGACACACAGCCCACAATGGCCGAGTCATCAGAGAACTTCTGAAGGTGGCAGCTGTCCGTGTTGTAGGTGAAGTCCGAGGTGTAGAGGGTGAAGAGAAACGGAGACAGGACGGTGCCCTGGGGGGCCCCGGTGCTGCAAAGTGCCACCTCTATCTGACAGCCGTGCAGCCGCACCTACTGAGGGCGGTTAGTGAGGTAGTCCATGGTCCAGTCAGCTAGATGTTTGTCCACCCCAGCGTCCTCCAGCTTCCCCCTCAGCAGCACCGGTCTGATGGTGTTGAAAGCGCTGGAGAAGTCAAAGAACATGACTCTCACAGCGCTCCCGGTGGTCTCCAGGTGGGTGAGCGCCTGATGCAGCAGGTAGATGATGGCGTCCTCTACTCCGATGTTGAGCTGGTAGGCAAACTGCAGCGGGTCCAGGGTGGGGCTCACCACGGTGCGCAGGTGAGCTAGGATGAGGCGCTCCATGGTCTTCATCAGGTGGGAGGTCAGAGTAACTGGTCTGAAACAGGTTTCATTTCTTAAATAAAACAGGCTTTTTCTCTGTTTCCTCTTACAGCCAAAGATACGCAATTAAAAGCTGTAAACAACGTGAAAGTCATGCCTTTGATTTTAATTTACAATTTTAGTCCAAAACTATTGACACCCCTGGCAGATTTAGATTTAAAGTCATCTTTTAATTTGACCGACACGTTTCCTCTGACTGGATTTGGTATCAGCGGTTCGGAGCGGCCCAACCAGAGTGCTGACATGAATCTGATGGAGATGAGGGTGATGGAAAGGAGACCTTTCCTGCCTCAAAGTCTTGGAGCTGAGCCCCAAACATAATAATAAGTGTCTCTGAGGTGGGAAGCTGTGTAAAAAGATCTGCTTTCAGCTTCGTACGTCCTGCATATGGCAGGAATCTTCTGCCTCATGTGTTCCCCCTAACCTGACCGCAGCTTTAAGCTCCAGAGATCCTTCCTCTGCGTTCTTTATATATTAACTTTAGGATTATCCACTTTTGACCTTTGTTGATTCAGTCAGAATTTCCACATCTGAACGGATCAAAGGCCAACTTGCAGTGGGAGACGCGCAGAAGGTTGTTAAACACAACCCTCAGGATGAGAAGAGCCCTCCTCCACGCTCAGGTAGCAGCTCTGCAGGGTTCTGGTGGCACAAAGCCAAACATCAGAGGCTTTTCTGGGTGTTTTCTGTTGACAAACACACGTCCCGCCGTTGAACAGGAGTTGCATCATCATTTGGGCTCGTTCTGTTTCCCCTGTTTCCTCTCTGGGATCTGCAGATTAAAGCTACCTGGCCATTGGTCTTCATTTGGACCAACAGCCTGCTTAATGGACCTGCGTCCAGTCCTTCCATGCAGGCGTGTGTGTCGGCTGGCTGCGCTGTAATTAGCCGGGTCAGGCCAATTGACCTTGTGTTGTGAGCGCGTGTTAGCCTCAGATTGCTAACGTTAGCGGTGATGGATGTGTGTGAGAGCTCGTTGCACAAAGCCGCAGAAAAAGCAGGAAAACCCTCCGACCCACAGTGACCCCACAGGACTTTACTGGCTTTTATTTATAAGGGGGGGGATTAGCCAAATAAAACTGAAACCAGTTGATTTTGTAGCCGCCGAGTTTGTTCATCGGGTTTTAGAGAGAAAAGCTAAATTCAGAGCAGTAACAGAGGAGATTTCACAGGTTTCTCTGTTTACCTAATCTCACCGGAAAGGTTTGATTTTTACGCCGTTATTCTGATTTAAACCGGGAATTCTTGGAAGTTGGGTTTGAAGTTGAAATCTTGATGGATTTTGATGACATTGCATTTTCTTAATCTCAACAAAAGAAGACTGAGGTCACCTGGTTCAGAAACTCCCAGCCCGACGCCTCACCCCCACGGTTTATTGGATGGATGATACAGTTTTGTTTATGCAGTCCAGCCCAGGCCTTATAAATAAGGTAAGGTGCTTTATTTTGTCATTATATATACGAGGTACATGCAACAAGGTTTCGTAGATGGTTAGCCTGAGCCGACGCTAACGGCCGACCTGACCAGCAGGGGAATCCGGAGCGCTCGGAGGAAACCTGAGCAGACGCAGGGAGAACATGCAAACTCCACACACAAAGGCTCCCACTGAGCCCGGGACCTTCTTGCTGTGCATGTTTGAATGTTTCAAGCGCTTAAAAATCAGTATAGTAGAAGCAGCAGCGAACACGATCCATTCAGCTTTTCATTTCAGCGATTCACTCAGGAACCTTTTTAAAACGACTCCCATTTCATTTTATCGAGGACTGGAGCAAAAAGACAGACTGTCTGAATTCACAGAATGTCCTCTTCAGCGCCACCTGCTGGTGTGTTTGTTTTGGCCCTGAATGTGTCGCCCTCGAACTTTCAGTTGTAGTCGGTTTGGTAAATCCTGCGATGGCAGCAAACTAGAAATAATCAGAGTAAAACAGAACATTTATCAGTTTTTTTATAGACAATTCTTTTATTTTTGACCTGATATGGAGCTCCTCCTTCTACTCGCAGAGAAAACAACCATTCAGCAGGTAAACTCCGTTCACAGCTATTCAGGTGGAAAACACAAGCAGTGAAACAGAAGCTTGTGAAAGCAACAAAACCTGATTACTAACGTATTTATAATTTAAGGAACGTCTGCAAATTCATTTAAACACACGGTAGTTGGCTTCAGAACGAGGAGCAGCGGAGGAAGGTTGTTTTATTTAACCCTTTAATCTCTGCCTTGCACACGGACTCAAATCGCTCATGATTATGTGAAAAAAGACCAATGTCAACCGAATGGTGGAGAAAGAAACATTTTAAACAATCCAATTAGGAAGCACAGGTTTGCACTTTCCCCAATTATAAGATTACAAATTACATATAAACCCAATTTCTTCATCTTCTCATCCCATATCTTTTTTTATTTCTTTATCAACTTTATTTACAGAGCACTTTAACAGCAGCCAGAGCTGAAACACAGTGCTGAACATCAGAAATAAATCAGATAAGAGAAAACATCAAATAAAATGTTAAGACTAAACACACGATGTAAAAACATAAATCTCTAAAAACATAATGAAACCAGGCCAAAACAGATGAAGTGGAGAAGCTCACTTAAGTAAGGCTTATAGCCCACTTATAGCTTCAGATTTAACGTTTTAAGATTATTTTTGTTTTTTCTGACATAGTAATCAGTAGGACCTCCCACAGAACCCCAGATATCTAAACCCAAGCAGTAAAACGGGAAGAAACGTGTCAAAGCTTCAGACCCTGATCACTCAACCAAGATCCTGTTAATTTGTTTAAATTCTGCACTGAATAGAATAAAACTGAAGGATGCTACTGTTGATGTAGGATCATTTAGCAGTTTTACTCAAAAATAAATTATTAAATATGAGAATCTGTTCTTCAAAACCTTTAAACTACTCCCACCATGGAGCGATTTTGACCCAAAAATCACAAAAAATATCTGTCAATACTTCTCAGATGAATATTTCAACAATAAAGACACAAAGATTTAATTATAAACTTCAACAGCAGGAGCCACAATTAGAATTCAGTTCAGTTTATTATTGCAAAGCCGCTTCACAACATTTCATGTCCAGACTCTTTACAGTCAGTAAGAGTACCCAAAAGTTTTACTCAAGAGTGGAAAAGTACTCAAGACTCAAGTACTGGGTAGTTAATGGCTCATAACATCTGATTTAATGGTTATATTATCTGACAGAAAGTTATACATTTAATATTTAAAAAAGCAAATAAACAGAATTTTACAATAACAAATGTGGGCAGAAGAAACACTTTTCCACGTACAGATTTTTACAGAAGGTAATGCATATAATGTCGGCAAAGGATGAAGAACGTCCAGCTACAATATCTACGGTTTACTGTGTTTCCACCTGATCTCCAAATAGCTCGAGCTACTGGTGGTGAACAGAGGAACCAGAGGTTTTACTCAAGTAAAAGTAGCGATACTCTTCCAAGACAATTACTCCAGTAAAAGTAAAAAGTACGGAGAAGGACACCTACTCCTAAAAGTATTTATTTTCTAAAAGTTACCACACACTTCTGCAGTCGGTTCTATCGAATCCTCCAGACGGGTTGGTCAAAGGTTTCCCGTCTAAGAAAACGCAGCAGATTGCACAGAGTTGTTGACCTGCAGCATTCACTCCAGCAGAACCAGAACCAGAACCAGTGAGAACGGCCATCTGCCAGAACCAGCAGAGGACGGTTTAGTTTCTGAGCCAGTTTTCAGGTCTAGTTCCAATAAAAGCTAAAAGATGCGTCTAAAATCAAGATAAAGATGCCAAATCAGAGGCAAGGGGCTAAAAAACAAGTGAAATTATCCGGATCATTTCCCCTGAAAATATGTCTGGATTTAAGGTTATAATGTAAAGTTAACTCTTAAAAGAAGATACATTTTCCATCACTACTAAAGCTTCGAAGTTTATTTTTGTCTTGGTAAGAACCAAGTAATTAGCTTTGTCTCAGAGAGAAACAGTTAAACCTGAAGGACAGAACCAGCCGTTTAGGAGAACATGACGTTCAGCAGCAGCAGCAGTTCAGCCGCTCCATGTATTCAGCATCATCCATCGCTCTCTCGACTGGGACCAGTTTCCCAGTCCCTGCTGCTGAAAACTTCCCCCAGCATGATGCTGCCACCACCATGCTTCACTGTGGGGACGGGGTGTGTTGGGTTTGCTCCAGACAGCGCTTTCCACGGTGGCTCAAAGGTCCAGTTTTAGCCTCATCTGACCAGAACACCTTCCTCCGGACATTTGGGGAGTTGCCCGCGTGCCTTTTGGCAAACTCCAACCTTGCCTTCTTATTTTTAACACTCAGTAATGTCTTTTTTTCCTGGTCCTAAAGCCCAGCTCTATGGAGCGTACGGCTGGTTGTGGTCCAGTCTCTGCTGTGGAGCTCTGCAGCTCCTCCAGAGTGACCTTTGGTCTATGCTGCCCTCTGATTGGTACCCTCCCAGCCCGGTCTGGGGGTTCTGGTGGGCGGCCCTCTCCTGGCTGGTTTGTTCTGGTACCAGCTGCTTTCCATGTGAAGATCATGGATCTGATGGACCATCACAGATCGGGATGTTTTTTCTCACTCCGCCCTGACTTGTTCTTTATCCCTGACTTGTCTGCAGCTCCTTGTGCTGCACCTGTGGAGCCTTTAAGAACAGATGAGAAGTCAGGTGACACTTAGATCAGACACAGGTGGACTTAAATTCACCAATCGTGCGACTTCTGAAGGCGATTAGCTGAACTAGAACCTTTTATGGGCTTAATAGCAAAGTATTTTGTTCAGATCCATGACATAAAATCAGGTTAAGAACTTTTAAATCAGAGGTTGGGAAGTAACAAGACAGGTGTATTGGGGACCTTTGCAAGGCACTGTATTAGAAGATGACGGAACATCTTCTGCAATACTAAATATAATCCATATCGGTTAATTTAGCCAGAGGTACCGTTACGTTTCATCTAGCTTTGGTGCAGCCGTTAATTATTCGACCTGACACGGATTCAGATTTATAAACACTCTCTAAGTCGGAACATCGAGCGTCCATTTGGGAGTGGAGCAGCATCGAAGTTGCCTCCGGCTAACAAGCAGGATGGATTTGCTCCCCAGATCCGGTCCTGACCCGTGATCGGCCTCCTCGCTCCGCGCAGATCCGCTCAGAAGCTTATCGACGCCTCCCCGCTGCCGTGATTCATGCGCAGGGAAAAAAAAACATCCCGTCTGCCGCTCGGCCTTTTAACAAATGATGAAACTGTAAAAACAGGAAGTCATATTTCCTCACAAAGCCCCTTTTTTTAAAAAAAAATTAAGGTGGAAAGGTGGAGACGGATGAGGCGTTGAAGTGACGGCTGGGGCCTATGACTGCTATTGAACGGAGCGCGTCCTTAACAAATGTCCCTATCAGTCGTGGTTGCTGTAGTGAAGCTCGATCAGCCCTCCTTTCCCCAGCTCTGCAGAAGATGGATGTGTGCGTGTGTGGCCTATGACAGAGTAATGTGTCCTGGCATGCTAGTTGGGTTTATTAGCAGAAACTAGTTATTTCTGGGCCCCCCTGTGAGTGTGTGTGTGTGTGCTTCAGCCGTGATAGATGCACTGTAGCTCCTGTTGATTTTGTTCATTTGTCAAACGGCTGCAGAAAGGGTTAATCAGCCCTCCCTCTCTTTACTCTTTTTCTATTTTTCAGCTTTCAGCCTCGTTCCCTCTATCTCGACCTCTTTTCTCACTCAATTTCTTTCTTTGCTCTCATCCGGAGCTTCATCCCGGCCCTCTCTCCATCTCTCTCTCTCTGTTCTCACTCTCAGGCATACGGACATTATCCGATTCGGTCCTTCCTGTTCAGTTTTCCATTTAACGCATGCAACTTAGAACGTAAAAGCCTGTTATATATACGGTATTGGGGCAAGAACGTGCCGAAAAGGTCAATTTAATGAATTAATTAAATTAATTAATTAATTATATATAGCCACAGTGGACAGTCGTCTGCATTGTTGATGGCTTTGCAGCAATCCCTCATACTGAGCATGCATGAAGCGACAGTGGAGAGGAAAACTCCCCTTTAACAGGGAGGAGAACCTCCAGCAGAACCAGAACCAGGCTCAGTGTGAACGCTCATCTGGCACAACTGACTGAATTTTTCGACATTGCAACATTTTCAGAAAACATGACATGGTGGCTTGCTTCATGCAATTCCCTTGTTTTCTTTCTTTTCTGTCTCATTTTATAATAAAAAGTTTAGTACTTTGGGATTTGTATAAATATAAAGTGCATTACAAATCCAATGTATTATTATTATTATTATTATTATTATTATTATTATTAAACCCCTGATGAGCCCAGAAAGTGACTGACTGGGAGGAAAACCCTGAGCTGCAGCTGCCGGGCAGATTATTGAAGCTCCGCTCTGCTCCAGAGGAGCTTTCTCCACCTACTGATGCTGTATTTGTGTTTTTATTGGTAGAAATGACACAGATATGTCTACAAACTAGAACGAAAATGTTGTTTATTGTCCGCCTGACTCTGCAAATGACAAAAATCCATGCTTTTCTTAACACACTGCTAAAGTTTATGCTTCTGTTTTCATTATTTCTTATTACTTCTGACAAATCTTCACTATTTAGAAAGGTTTAGTAGGGAATAGGAGAAAACCTTTTTGTGATTTCTTCTCATTTCTTTCTTACTTCCACATCTAAACTGTAATGTTCAGAGTTTTGTCATGACAGCGATTCATTACGTAGAATAAATCTGTGAAACATTGTTAAATTACAGGCCTTTATAGGGACAAGAGGAAAAAAAGATGTCAACATGTTTAGTGATAAATCTCCATCTGGATGAAAGCAGTGATGAAGAGGAAGAAACGATGTACAGGAAAAAAGTGGATTGAAGGATAAATCAGAAAAGAAGGGAAGAAGAAGAAGAGAGAAGGCGGAGTGGAAGAAAGCGACGCAGGAGAAACAAGCAGAAAAAAGATACGAAGTAATGGAGCGAAGCGAAGAGACGGAAACACACACACTCGTCCCTCTGCTATCCATCCATCTCAGCTTGTGGAAATAAGGGCCTCCTCGCTGTCAGCTTGTTATTCTTTCCTCCCTCCTTCCCTCCCCTCTTCTTCCCCCGCCTCACTTGCCCTCCGTCCTGTCGTCCGCCGGCGTTCTGTCATGTGTGAAGGTATCGATTTGCCAGCGTTTTAACCATCAAACTGCAGCTCCGCTTTTTAAACAATAACTGACGGACGGAGGGAGGGAGGGAGGGAGGGAGGGAGGGAGGAGATGGAGGAGGAAACAAGGAAAAAAAGGGGGGTTAAAAGATAAAAACTGAGGAAATCAGGATTAATTTAGGGATGCAGCAAAAGAAAACGAGCGGAAAGTAAAGAAGGTAGGATAAAAAGATGGGATGAAGGAGAAAAGAGATGAAGAGGAAAATAGAGGAAGATTTCTGAAAGTGAAGAGGATTGTCTTTCAGCCTTGATCTAAAGTTTGGTCACTTTGGGTTCATCTTACATGGACCAAGTCATATTTATCTATGTAGCACCTTAACAAAACAGCAAAGTGCTGAAAAGCAAGAAGAAAAAAAAAAACAAGAAAAATCCTTAAAAAGTAACACAGCACACTAAAAATCAGGCGATCACTTTAAATTTTCCTCAGTGATGAAGGAAGCAGCAGCAGCACCGGGTCAGTGGAGACGGGGTGCAGCCGGTCAGACAGGTAAAGAGACTTAAAAACAAATAAATAACTTTTAAACTGATCCTGAAACAAACAGGCAGCCAGTGCAACAGAGGGTAACACCACAGAGATGTGCTTAAGTTTATTTGTGGCTGTTAAAAATCATGTTGCCACATTCTGGAGAAGCTGAAGGCGTGTCGGAGGGGCCTGGCTAATTCCTGTTAAAAGAGGGAAACAATAATCCAGCTTGGAGGTTATAAAAGCAGAGATTACTGATTCCAAGGCATCGATTACGACCTAACACCCCAGGATGGAGTCACAGAACGCCATGCCAGATGTAGAGAAAAACAGAGAGAACAGAAGGCTAAAAGTCAAAATAACAGAAAACAAGCAGATTGGAGAGTAGTAGGAGAACTTAGCAGAGAGAAATAGACCCTGATGTCCTCCAGCAGCCTAAGCCTATAGCAGCATAACTACAGAGATAGCTCAGGGTAAGCTAAGCTATGCCTTTGGTCAAGCACTGAGAAGAACTGTGAAAAACAATTAGAAAATAATTAAATCAGGTTCTTATTTATTTTAAGATCCAGATGAGAAATGGAGCCGCTCTCTTACACCGAGATTATGGTCCTGGTGCAGCGGTTCAGGGTTCGATTCCTGACCTTGACTCTCTCTGATTACTGTCAATCAAAGCCACTGTTGCCATGAAAAATTCACTAAAAAACATAGATTTTAAAAACAAATAAGAAAAAGAGGGAAACTGAGTGAAATTGGTTGTTTTTCTGGGTCTCTGCTGTTTAGTATCATTTATCAGCTGCTCCCTCTGTTTCTGCTCAGAACACCTGGTTTCTCTCTAAAATCTGGCAAAAAGAAAGAGTTTTGTTTGAACTCATCGCCCGGTGTGTCCACCATTTCCCATTTCACCAATGTGAGCAGATTTTTACTCTTTGGAAATTACAAAATGATTAATGTTGGGTGGATTTCACTCTTTAGTCCCAGAACAAAGTCCGGTTTCCACACTGCGAGTTCATGAGTACCTCAGATGTGAAAACAGGAGAAGTCCACAGAAACAGTGTTGTGTCCGCAGGGGTTGAGCTCATTCAGTGGAGCATCTCCTCCCACTGAAGTGTGAAAACAATAAGAGAGATGGAGGAGGAGGAAAAATCCATCCATCCCACTGAGAAAGGAGGGAGAGCGCTCCATCATCCTTAAAAAATCCTTTTCTCTCTCTGTTGGTGGGTTTAAATTTACAGCTGAGACGTCATGAAGAGCTCATTAAAAACAGCAACAAAACTCCCACAGGAAGCAGCAACATTACGGTCTTCTCAGCTTCATTCAAACGGGGCTCAAATTATGGAGCTTTCAGCCCTTATTCCCCCATCAACCCTTTAAACTGCAACACTTGTTTTATTAACATTAATAAAAACTCACACCTGTCTGCTATAAAAAGTAAATAAGCAGAAAATGTATTATTAGAGGCGGGGATCGCTGCAGACAGTCAGAGAGCCATGAATGCAAATTAAAGATCATATGACCGACATCAGTACGTCGCATTTGTGCCACTAAGAGAGCAAAATAATCATGTTTTCAGAATGTATTGAGTTTTGAGGCTCTCTTTGCAGACTTCGGCTGCAGTTTCTGAAGGTTTGCAAACATCAGCTTTAGGAGTTCATCATTGTAGGCAGGACAAGGCAAATTTATTTATGTAGCACATTTCAGTTCAAAGTGCTTTACATGATTAAATATAGGAAAATAAAACAGAATAAAAGCAAGTAATAAAATGTAGAAACAGAATAAAACATGTTAGAATAGAAACAAAAAGCATATATATAAAAAAGTTGGACTACAAAGTTGAACTAATTATCTTAAAGGTGTTTTGAAGTGGTATATCATTTCAAATCTACCTGAGGCACATCTCTGCTGCTCCTGAGGGCCTGAAGACCAAAAAGGCGGCAACTCTGTGGACTCCTTCTGTTGAATTAATAATTTTAACTTTATTTGCTAACGTGCCGTTTCACTTAATATAATATAATAATAATATGATTGAACTTGATTTTGTAAAGTGCCTTGAGATGACATGTTTCATGATTTGCCGCTATATAAATTAAATTGAATTGAATTGAATTGAATTTTAATAGCTACTCTATTGGTTTTCTGCACAGCGCTTTGTCTTTGAGTGGCGCTGAGATAAACTCCTAATAAAAATCTCCAGTGGTGCGGTTCTCAGCCGACCCGCCAGAACAAAATGTCTGCCGGTCGGTTCTGACTGGTCTGCAGGTTTGATCCTGTTTCCGTCTCCCAGCTGACATTTTCACTTCGTTTTAAACTTTCCAAAAAAAAGTAAAAAAAACAAAGCAACTGGACTTGTTTTCCGTAGTAGAAGACGTTCCGCTTCCTGTCCAGGATGCTTTCTCAATTTAAAAAGTCTGGAGTAATGTGGAGTAACAAGCTTTATACTGCTGCCCAAACAAAGGCCTGTAATGGCTTAGATAACATGCAAATTCAACAGAAACAGGTCCACCCCTTAGTAATGGGCGGTCGTTAAAGCCATTAAGCCAGCAGATTGGACCGAAACTGGTCCACTCCTCTGTAACGAGGAGTCGTTAGGGTCGTTATTGGCTTGGCTTAAAGGAACAATGTTTAGATCACCTGAATGAGGGTGAGAGTTAAGGTGATGATTGGCTGGAATTAATCCTATAACTGTGTTGTAAGTTTTTGAGAGTTGGAACCTAAGGCCTCCTCCTCTCTTTAAGGTTGTTTTTTCTCTCTTAATGTAGATGACTCTTAAATGGATGATCAGAGGTGGGTAGTAACTAGTTACATTTACTCAGTTACATCTACTTTAGTAACTTCTTGAACAAAATGTACTTTTAGGAGTAGTTTCACTGCACTGTACTCCTTACTTTTACTTGAGTAAATATCATGAAAAAGTGTTGCTGCTCTTAATGGACTAAACTTTTTTGGTACTCTATCCACTGAATAAACAACAAACTTGTTTAAACAGAAAATCCACCAGAGAGACATCTACAGTTTATTTTAAGGTGAGACCTCTTGTTTCTACACAATCTTTGTTGTTTTAATTTTATTTTCCATCTGCTGACCTCATCCAGCTATTTACAGGTTAACTAACCACAGTAACAGATATTGTTACTAGAAGTTCTTTGCACTGTACTAACTTACTGTATATACATTAACTGCTGGGTTTCATAACTTTTATGTTGAAAAACCTTGTTTAGCGTTTTTTTTTCCACCTGAATTTCTTACTTAGTCATTGTTATTGTTTGTAATTTTTTCTGTTAGTCGTTCAATTTTAGAATTTGTGCATACTTTAATATTTTTGTTTGACTGATTAGATAATTTTTAAAGATTAAATCAGTTGTTATAAATGTTTACTCAGTACTCTTCTTACCAAATACCTTTTTACTCTTGAGTAATTTCTGGGTTGTGTACTGTGTACAAAGCTTTAGATTCTGTATATAAATCTATTTTGTCTGCACCGTCAACACCAAGTCAAATTCCTTTCAAACCTACTTGGCAATAAACTTGATTCTGATTCTGATTCGGGGGTATTTCTACTCTTACTTGAGTAAAATGTCTGGCTGCTCTGCCCGCCTCTGGCTACCATCAGTCTGGAATAAAACAAACGTTCTGGCACCCGTCGGGTCGTGACTGGCTGGAGCATCTTTAGAGTCAAACTAAAACCAGTCACAGTTGGAGATCGTTTTAAAAGCCACATGCAGAATCATCAGCAGGAGACAGCTGGTAAAGGTCAAAGATGGTTTACTGTCAAGGTAAAGTGGGATCGGAGGAACTGGGAAGTTACGAGAAAGCTTACAGCTTTCTTTGGCTTGGAGACGGCGATGAGGGGAGTGCAGGGGGCGGTTCGTCTTGGAGGTAGAGAAGATGAGATGTTTTCTGCGGAGGATAACCAGAGAAGCCCTGAGGCTTTGGATGCTGGAGAACGCTCAAGGAACCAAGGAGCGGCTGAGTATCGTGGAGGATTGAGAAGATCCAGGATGGAGGCCCGACTGAACCTGGGAGCACAAAAAGTTTAAAGAACTGAGTAGAAGGTAGGAGAAATTATCCTTCTTTCAACAAACCAATTGAGAAACTGGTTTAGAAACCAGATGGAGATCTTGACTCTGAGTTGACCATCAGGTGAAGAGCGACGGTCCTGCAGCTCCTGTTATCCCGTATTTAACTCTCCTGGTTAAATTAATATCCACAGCAGACGAGCGCGATCCGCCACGCCCACCAGACTCACAAACTCCCAGGATCACTGCAAGAACAGAGTCTCCCTCCTTCAGCGCTCACATATTTAAGGGTTTTATCCGCTTTGTTAATCTCCTGCGCAGGTTTCTGGTGACGTTGGAGCAGCAGGTGTTCAGAGAGCAGCTGCAAACATCTGCTGGTGAAGCTGATCCAGCAATTACATCACAAACATAAATGAGACTTAAACTCAGGAGAGGTTTAAATAATTTTAGACAGTTATCCTTGTATTAACTTGTCGAGGTCAGAGATCATCGTCTGCTTCCCTGCTGTCGGAACATGGAGAGTTTGGGGGATTTAACAGGATTTTTGTCGCATAATTTATTCAGAAAATAATTTTTGCCGACCCAAACAATCCCGACTCACTTGTTAGCAGATCTGTGAGCTTTGACTAAATCCACCGATTTACTCAGTTATTATTCCTACGGCTTTTCTTTCTGGGGTCGGCAGCATTTTCACATCTTTACTTTGTTTAAATCTACTTTGTTACATTAAATGTGGAAATAAAAAGCTGATCAGAGTACATGTTGCTGAATAGCCGCGGGTTTAACTCCCAAACTGCAGGAACTGCACGGCCAGACTTCAGAGTGAAAACGCCTCACCCATTGATTTCCTCTCAGCTGCTGCTTTCTTCCTCTCCTGCGTTACTCGCCATATATTTTTCTTGCTTTGCATAATGCTATCGATCAGCCGCAGCATCACACAGCGGGGCCAATCAGCTGTTTACTGACAGGAAAATCAGCCCTCAGGAACAGGAGATGCGTCGTCCTGTTTTAGTCTTTGCTCTGTTCGTGTCGGCGGTAAAAAAAAAAAAAGTACATTTTCTACAAAAACAGAAAAAAATCTTTTTTCTGTGCTCCAGCAGATACAGGTAAAAAAAAAAAGAAGAAGAAAACTTTGATGTGAAACCTGGAAAACATCTGAATGATGTTCAGTCAAATGGCTCTTTGTTTAAATTTAGAGCAAGGCCAGCCTGAACTTGGTCCACCAGGTCCAGTTCAGCCTGGCTTCTTTATTATTGCTCCTCTGTTAAAGCATCAAAACTGCAACAGACACAGAGAGTTGGGCCTCTTCTTTCTGTCAGAGCCTGTTTAACAGAATAAACAACATCTCTCGGGTTCCTGCAGCACGAAAAACTGCAGCTTAGTTCAAGCATTTGAGGATTTTATTAATTACTGCCTAACAAAGTTTCATGTAAAGGAGAAACTGGACTGAAATCAGCTGTAACATGTTTATGGATAAGAGTTATCAGAAAGTCTACGGAGATTTGATCGTGTCACAGGACTGAGGGGGTTAACGTCATTCTTTTCAGCGTCGAAAGGTTACAAAATCAATATAATATTGGTAAATATCAGTTCTTGGCCATAACGGCAGTATTTGATGTCCATATCCTAAATTTTCCTCCTGATAATCTCTACTTTGTCTGACAGGACCGACTGGGTCTGATGTGGAAAATATTCACGATGTACGACCTAAAAGGTTGGTGGTTTAAATGGAGAAACATTCATAACTTTAAGATCAAATCGATACGAATCCTGTTTAGAATTGTGGATAAAATGATGCAATACAACAATAATTAATCCGCCCATTTGATCCGGGTCACCAGAACCTTTTGGGTCAAAATGTGTATTTCTTCTCTACATATTTCCTCAGGTTGTTGTTCATCAGAAGTTTTTATTCCTTCACATATCGGTTTATGTCAGTCTGGGTTGCAGGTGAACGTTTGAGATTTTGGGATATCAAGATTTTAGTTTTTTCATGTGCATCCATTAAAGAAAAAGGCAAAAATCTTAATTTTTTCCAACTGTAAGCTGGGTGTGACACAAAAAGGGCTTCATCGTGTTTTCCAGATTAAAAGCTTTCAAACGGAGACATTTCTCATAAATTCTAAAGATTTACTCCTAATTTTGTCTTCTCAGACCATTCTTTGGTGAATAATTTAGAAACAAACTTCATTTTTTTACAGAATCTCTCAGTTCTACCTTACAGGATGTTTGTGGAGAAGGTTTCTACTAATAAACATCTTAATGTGGACCTTTTCTCTGCCAGTTTTCTCCTCTTTTTTCCCCCCATCCTCCTCCTGGTATCTCAGCCCTCCTCGCATCCTTCATGTCTCCGTGCCTCGCTCCTCCCTCTGCTCCGGACTTCACTGCTAATTAGTTTCAGAGGGAGAGGAGGGAGGAGAAAAAGGACGGATGAGGAGGAGAGGGAGAAGGAAAAAGATGTGCTCTCCTACCAGAGATCAGCCTAATTGTATAACTGCTGCTCCTCTTGTGTTTTATTTCTGCTGCTACTGAAGGCGACGGAGCCATGAAGCCTGAATGCAGTTAGGCCTTGGAGGTTTATTTAGCCATCTTTCTGTCATTATTTACCTTTTAAAAACTACTTTTACATCCTAAACTGTTGCTCAACAACCAAAGTAATTTCCACAACTTGTGTTCTTTGAATCAAATATATAATTAAAGATAATTAAGACCACAGCCAGACCGCACAGAGATCTTTCCACGGTGAGGCTTCTCGGTTTATTCGCTCTCATGTTGTGCGGTAAGAATTACAGATGAGCGTTCACACTGAGCCTGGTTCTGGTTCTGCTGGAGGTTCTCCTCCCTGTTAAAGGGGAGTTTTCCTCTCCACTGTCGCTTCATGCATGCTCAGTATGAGGGATTGCTGCAAAGCCATCAACAATGCAGATGACTGTCCACTGTGGCTCTACGCTCTTTCAGGAGGAGTGAATGCTGCTTGTCAGGACTTTGATGCAATCAATTGGTTCCCTTAAATAGGAAATTTTTGACCAATCTGTATAATATTATTTGACTTTGTAAAGTGCCTTGAGATGACATGCTTCATGAATTGGCGCTATATAAATAAAATTGAATTGAAAATAAATTGAATTGAATTAAGGGTCCTGCTTAAGGACCACAACTGGAAGATGGTAAAGCAGCTACATAAATGCCCCCATACGAGGTTCACAGCCGGGTCTGGACTGGGAGTCTGACGCCCTGCTCACTGGCTACTGGCAGGAAAGAAATGTGTGGCACAGCGTACAGGAACATCTGGAGACTCTCAGGTCAGCGTGGGAAGCACCCACCAAGGTGGTGGAAATATAACCGAGCTAAGATCTTGACACAAACTGATGGCCGATGTGCCGTCTCAAATAGGGCTGAATTATTGCGTTCTGCCTACGATATACTTCAATCAAAATTGCAATTTTGACTTTTCTCCGCATTAACCACAAGCAACAACAATGGCCTCTAAATAAAGATGTTTGTAAACAAGGACTATTTTAAATATGAACTTTTAATATTTCTATGGATCAGAATATTATTCAACAGCTTTTAATTTAATTAGACATCAATCCTTGTTGAACATAAAGTGCAACCAACAAGCAAGTCTATGTATTAAACTGATTGACCTGAACTTAATGCTTTGTATGATTATACAAACTCTAAAACAAGTAATAAAATTAGATTATCTCACTGCTGCAACTGTCTTCCCTTCCATGTGGAGGCAAACCCACTTTAAACATTTTACCAACACCTAATGGACGTGTCTAATTCCCTAATTGTTACATAGCCAAAAATTGCAGATTCTGCGATTTGGAAATTGCGTTTTTTTTAAATCACGATTATATTGAAAATGCGATTAATTGTTCAGCCCTAGTCTCAAACGATGGAAACATCAGGACAAAGGAACCAAGGTTTTAGGAAACTTGGAGGGACCCCTGCAGGTGAAAACAACAGTGGTGCCGTTTGCCATCGGAGCTCTGCGGGCCGCGACACCTGACAGCGGAGAAGTGGCTCCAACAGACGCCCTGACTGGCATTCAAGGGACTGAAGATGGAAATTATGTATATTTACGTGGTAATGTTTGGTAATATGCACAGAAAAGATTCTGCAAAGGACCTTGAAGCTCCCAGGCCTCTGGCAGACAACCTGAGCTGGAGACGAACCACAGCACCCAGAGGAGTGGAGGTGGGTAAGAGAAGAGTTATGTGCATACAGCACCACTTCACAACACACAGACACAATTTATGTCCAGAAATAAATCATCTGATCGATCCCACACAATCAGATCTGACAAAGAGATTCAGTTTCACGCGTTCCAACTCAACCCAAGTTATGAACTCTGTTTACAATGCCAGCTGGAGAAAAGATGTCTGTTCAGAAGCACGGCGGTGGCAGCAGCATCATACGTAGAGCAACAGGGACGGCAGAGCTCTACAAATCTGAGGCAACGTGGGAAAAAAAACGGGGAAACATGCAGACTGTGGATCCAGGCCAGCTTTTTCTGTTTCATATCTCTATCTATCTATCTATCTATCTATCTATCTATCTATCTATCTATCTATCTATCTATCTATCTATCTATCTATCTATCTATCTATCTATCTATCTATCTATCTATCTATCTATCTATCTATCTATCTATCTATCTATCTATCTATATATACACACATACATACATATTATAGGGCTGTGCATAAAAATCCATACAAAGATTAATATTGTTTTTAAAAATGATTTAATATCCATATTCTTGCTTTTAATTTCGATATATCTCCCAACCCCTAGGGGGCGTTATCACAGCGCACCATTATTGTTCACAGCGAGGAAGTCAGATGAATTTACGGAACAGCCGACAGGATTTTATAAGCGCCTTCATCCATAAAATCTAACGTTTGGCACATTTTTGGTTCCTGTGATACGTTAAATGCTTTGAACTAAATGCACTTTATGTTCCTGTTAATATGTCAGTGTTCAATAAACTGAACATAAATATAGTATTTGGTTGGTTTTGGTGATGGAGTGACTGAGCATTAATTTGAAAGTAATAAATATCGATATTGGAGTCAAATCAAATCAAGCTGAGCTATGTATTGAGAATAGTATCGAATCGGCTCATCCTAGATCATACCCAGCCCTAATATATTTAAACTCTGTGTTTAAATTACAGCTGCCTTCTCTCTGTCCATGGACAGTTTACCTTCTCGTCCCCAAATCCTAATAAAAGCCAAAAATTGTTCCCACCAGCTCAAGCTGTCAGCTGCTCTATAGTTTGCCTTATTATCTCTAATGGCGCGTGACCCCGGTTCTGTTTAAAGGGTTTATTTTTCCCAGTGTTGTTTTAAAAAGTCGAAGTCACCGACTACAAAGTAAAAAATTTGAGAAAAGTGGTGGTTTCAGTAAAACGGCTCCTGACAGAGGAACCTCTCCTGCGTTCTCCTCTCAGTTAGGACTCTAATTGGACGATGAGGGTCCCGCTGAGGGTGCTTGGTGTGTGCGTTTGAAGCATATCTGTGTGAACGTTTCGATTTTCCTGCACTGTCCCATTTTTTTTTTTGTTTTGCTTGTTGTAGGGAGGAGGAGGAGGAGGAAGAGGAGGAGGAGGAGGAGGAGGTGTCACCGAGGCTCCAGTTGTTGTCTGACAGGACAGCAGCTGCTCTCTCTTTCCTCCTCTTCTTTTTTCTTTCGGTGACTTTCTACCTCCTCGCCGCTCCGCATGAACGAAACTCAAGGGAAATCATCACCCTGTTTACTCCCCCACCCCCCTTCCTACGCCACCCACCTCCTCTGTCCTGGTCCTCCGCGCCCCGCACCCCCCATGTCTCCGTTTTCTGCCCCATGATGGGTGCTGTTGGACGGACGGACAGACAGTAGCCCCCGCCCTGAAAACCCTCCGCCACTTCTCCTTCTTGTAAATGTGTGACCTCCGGCAGCCTGTGGAGGGGAGGGGGGGCAATTGGTGGTGATGTGGGTACGGGGGGAGGAGGGGGGAGTAAAGGCCAGACAATTGGTGGTGAGGGATGCACAGGAGAGGGATGAAGGGGGGAGAAAGAGGCCTTGAGAGGGCGATCAATGCGCTGTTCACCTGCCGTCCACCTCCCCAATTTAAAAAGAAAGGAGCTCTAACGATTTCCCCCGGCCGGCTCCCTTCCACTGATGGAGCCCGGGAGGGGAGGAGGCACAAAGAAAGCAGAAAAATTAGGCTCCACGGCAGCTATGCATATAGATGGGGATGAGCCTGTCAGAAAATTAGCTTTTAATGGTGAAATGCGAGTATTTAAGACAGAGATAAAGCAGGAAAATGGCTTTTAATATGCTTGGCTCAGAGGAGAGCGGTAGACAAAAAGCGTAGTCTTAACGCAGGACTGCAATGGTAAGGCAAACAAAAAAAAAACCCAACAACTCAACAATTAGGGATTAATGATGCAGATGCATACAGAGAGAAAACTTTCTGTTTAACGCTACGGAGCGAGAACGAGGAGGAGACGAACGCTGATGGTGGAGCCGAATGTAAACGAGACGAAGGACGCTGGAGCAGGAAGGTGAAATGAGTTTACCTGGAAGGTAATCGCTCAGACTAAAGCAGGTCTGCAATTAATGCACTTTAAAAAATGAAAGCAGACACTGGATGATCGTTAGAACGGCCTCTGCGGTGCGTGATGGCGGCGCTGGTACTGGATCATCCAGCAGGCAGAACAGTGACTCCCACGCCGGGTCACTCGCCATAGTGACCCGGCGTGGGAACCAACAGGTACGATGCCAGCCATTCACGCTGTGACGGTTCTGGTCGGCCAAAGACAGAACACGAGTACGAGCTTTTATTTTTGCAGATGGTGAATGTGGCGCAGACCTACATTTATACATAGACGGTGTTTATCCCAGCCTTCAGGACACACGCATGTTAATGGACTCGGTTTCATCGGCCAACATGTAGACACAGACTCACCAGAGCAGAGCCGGCTGGACCAGTAGATGGTAACTAAATCCTGTTCAACAATGAATCTTGGTTTTGTATGAACACATTTAGGAAAATGGACCAATCCTGGAGCAGGTGGCAGTTTCTACTCCAATCCAGTCCCGTTCTGCTGGATCTAAAGGAGCCTCAGGAGTCTTAAGGTTGTTTTTATGTGACGCACATTCTGCGCGGAAATAAAATGCCCGAATGCAACGTCTGCATCATTTGTGCTCTGTGCGGCTTATCCTCCAAACTAGCATTATTCTCCTAGACTCTAGGGGGCAGCGTGGTGCTCATACACCAAGCGTACTACACCCACTACACGTAGAAGTAGAAAACACAGTTGTTTCCAACATTTCAGCCTTATACTGTCTTCTAAGAGTAACGGGGATTTAACAACTCTTTGTCCACTGTAGTCTCTCTGGGCCGAATCATAAATATGTCTATATTTACGAACAGAAGGAGCGTTTTCTCATCTGTCACATTTGTCCGTGCAGGACTGTCACTACCATGGACATTGTATATATATATACATATATATACATTCACCATCTGCATATTACCATACCGGAATATATATATATATATATATATATATATATATATATATATATATATATATATATATATATATATATATATTCCGGTAAGGTAATTTTCAATTTTTCTAACTTTTTTCTTTATTTATCTCATTGGGGTGTTTCTTTTAGTATTTTCTTGTAACCGTGTGGATATTGCGTGATTCAAAGGCAATGACAAAAATACGGAGAAAAATGGTTAAATCGCATTTTGATGGAGGCGTTGACTGCGTCACACAGCAACATTTAAATTAATTAGAATATTTGAATTTTCTCTGTACTTAACTGCCCACTCTGACAGTGTTGATCCGTTTGCAGTCTTTCATCACCTAAAGTTATGTTTTTGTAAGAAATCGTTTTGTAATGATGTGGCTATTATAACAACAAGGTCTTCTCTTGTCATTGACGGGTCCACCCAGAGGTGCGTTGACTGCAAAAATATGTAGCAGCACATTAGGTTTAATAAATTATTTTCTACTACAATATATTTTGTTTTACAAAATAAGGATAGTTGTTGTCAATGGAATTATAGCATGTTGGCATCGCCGATGCATCAAGCATGAACCGGGCATTAGGGAGACATTTGAGATCACACCGTTATCCACCGGCAAAACTCTGTTTTTCATTTTAACAACAGTCCCAAAGGCAGGCAGGAAATTGCTGGAAATGTTTTAATGAAGAAAGCTAATTTACAAACTGCTAGAGAACTGGAACGCTACCAACACCAGACCAGCATCAACTGGAGTCCAACAGAGATGCTCTCAAAGGTTGACTGACCCAACCGTCCTGGACGTTACACGGTCCAGCGAGGAGTTCCAGTAGGACAACTCTGAGGCCAAATATGGCTGCCAAGGAGAATCTGGAGAATAATCATGTGGCCGTGTAGCTTGGTGAGAAGCCCAACATGGTTGCTCAAGGGCTGGGTAATCTTACTCAGCAGCTCACACAGCACAGGACGTTAGAACCGGATCAACCACGACTTGGTCTGAGAACATGGGAACAGTCACTTGAGGAGCAGGATTAGGATTCTGCTGGACCTGAAGGTTGTGGTGATGGTGACAGAAGGTTTGGCGAAGCCGCTGGGGGCAAAGACCCTTGGGATAATCGAATATGACAATCCTTCAGAATATCAGAGTCCTGGATGCTGAAGATGTTGTTTTCAACGTTTCAGAAGATGGTGATGCAGATTTGAAGATGAAGTTCTGATGATGACTCTGAAGAGAAATGTTCTGGAGAGAAAGACGGAGAGTATACCGAGGTGAAAATAATGATGGTGGAGGTAAGGATGGATGATAGTGGTTTAGATGACGGGAATGATGACGGAGCCAGATGGAGATGAAACTGATGCTGGCCACTGAAGCAGGAGATGCTTGAGTTTTGATGTTGAGACACCGGCAAGGAGTGAACCGCGAAGAAGATCCAGGAAACAGGAGGATCCGACAAAGAAGCGACTGAACTGAGAGGCTCATATGCCGGGGAGGGTGATCACTAAAACAGCAACGTGTGAATCTGATTACTGGAAACAATGAGGCGCAGGGATGTAAGGGAAATTTACAGAGGATGGCTGACACAGAATCTAAGAATACAACAAATAAATTAACATAAAACACCAGGCGATGAGAACCAAAGATGATTCTGATTCCGTCAACAAACAAGAGATAATAAAACTATAAAATAACAAAAAAAGACAATAAAGTAGACCAGCTGAGCTCTGCACAATCATGACAGATTCAGTTTGTTGGACACAAGAATCTTTTCACATAATAAATTAAGACTAGGCTTAAAACTTTCCTTTTTGACAAAGCTTCTAGTTAGAGTGGCTCATGTTACCCTGAGCTACCTCTATAGTTATGCTGCTATAGGCTTAGGCTGCTGGAGGACATCAGGGTCTATTTCTCTCACTCTGCTGAGTTCTCCTACTACTCTCCAATTTCCATTGTTTGTTGTTATTTTAACCTCTAACTTTTTATTCTCTGTCATTTTCTCTTCATAGAAGGTACACCTGGTCTGGCGTTCTGTTAGCTGTGACATCATCAGGGGAGGCAGATCATCCACTATTACCATCTCACATAGAAAGTACTCCTGGGTCAATGTGAGCTTCTGTGCTTTCTGTGTCTCTGCTCTGTCTTCTCTAACATAGAAAGTACTCCTGGGTCAATGTGAGCTTCTGTGCTTTCTGTGTCTCTGCTCTGTCTTCTCTAAGCCCCAGTGGGTGGAGGCAGATGAGCGTTCACACTGAGCCTGGTTCTGGTTCTGCTGGAGGTTCTCCTCCCTGTTAAAGGGGAGTTTTCCTCTCCACTGTCGCTTCATGCATGCTCAGTATGAGGGATTGCTGCAAAGTCATCAACAATGCAGACGACTGTCCACTGTGGCTCTACGCTCTTTCAGGAGGAGTGAATGCTGCTTGGAGAGACTTGATGCAACCTGCTGGGTTTCCTTAGAGAGGAAACTTTCTCACCAACCTGGAGGATCTGATGGAGTCTGACTTTGGAAAGAGACTTGAGATGACATGTTGGGAATTGACATCATAGAAATAAAATTTAATTGAATTAAACAAATGATTTGCCCACATTCACCTTCCAGGCCTCAAAGCTGAACAGCACAAAGTCTTTCAGTCCAGTTCTGTCAGAATGAGATTCAGTAAAGTATCTGGCGGAGCATCTCGACGGGAACCGTTCCACAGTGTTAGATGTCAGCGTGTCTGTGAAATGTCAGCAGACTAATTCATGAGCAGTTAGAGGAGCCGGCGGCCCCACAGTGATTGGGAATCTGAATTGACTGTGTGTCATTGTCATATTATCAAATGTACAATAAGAGCCGGTGATACCTCGGAGCGCGCCGCCACCAGCTCGCGCTGCTTCGAGGCGTGTAAGTATTCATGTTCCTGCTCCCCTGCCCCGACCTGTCAGCCCTGTCAATATGATTATTCCTCCGTCTAATTGAAGTCAGGGAGGAGTGCGAGGCTGGAGGTGGGGATAAAAGGAGGAGACAGAGGTTGAAACGGCTGACGGAAAGAAGAGACAGACTCACGGTGGTTAGTGTCAGGTGGGAATGCCAGAGAGAGAGGAGTGTCATCAGCGTGGCTGAGAGGACGGCTACCAGATCCGTTTCCCTGGCCTTTCTACCAGATCCAGTCCTCTGGGTGGCGTCTTGGCCAATCGCCTGTGCTAAATACAAGTAGAATGCAATTAGCATTAACAAAAGATGATGTTATTTGATAAAGATTTGAAATGTAACATTTGTAAACTAATAACACAATGCAGCATAAAAATGTTAAAAATAATAATGCTATCGTCACACCTTTTCAGTCCGATTTAATGTCTCCTTCAAAATATTCTGTTTTATTTTATTACATTCAGGTTGAAAACTACTAAACGCTTTAAAAATGAATGTTGTGAAGCAACGGCCCCAGGTTGTAGTGGAGGGGAGAAAAAATTATTTTTAACAAGAACACTCATCTAGGAGGACTTTTCCATTAAAGTGGTTCTGGTGCCGGTTATTAAAAAGCATCAGCTGTGTTTGGGTTTATGACTCACAATAGTAACTTACCATAATTAATTTATCGATGTTAAAGTTAATTAAATATAAAACAGGAAGTGGAGTAAGCAGCTGTCAGTACGTGTTGTGAATTGGGGCTATATGAATAACCTGGATTAAGTTGAATTACAGACACACAGTGGATTATTTTTGCGGTTCTTCAACATCGTTTTGCACCGTCTGTCTTGACTTTGTTTGTTTTTTTCTGTTTATTGTCTCCAGTCTGTTAAAATGTTTTGTTGTTTGGTGGTTGCACTTAGTTTTCTTAAATTTCTAACATTAATTCAATTCTATTTAATTTTTATAGTGCCAGTTCACAACACGTCATCTCAAGGCTCTTTCCAAAGTCAGACTCCATCAGATCCTCCAGGTTGGTGAGAAAGTTTCCTCTCTAAGGAAACCCAGCAGGTTGCATCAAGTCTCTCCAAGCAGCATTCACTCCTCCTGAAAGAGCGTAGAGCCACAGTGGACAGTCGTCTGCATTGTTGATGGCTTTGCAGCAATCCCTCATACTGAGCATGCATGAAGCGACAGTGGAGAGGAAAACTCTCCTTTAACAGGGAGGAGAACCTCCAGCAGAACCAGAACCAGGCTCAGTGTGAACGGCCAAGCACTGGTCCAGGAAATCTAGAGAGGGTAACGGCGGACTAGCTCCATAGGTGTCAAGAAAAGAAACACAGTTAATTAGATAAACTCTGAGCCCCTTTTCTACAACGACCATAAAATGTTTGTTCGATTTAGTTCTTAATCAGAGCTGCGGAATCGGCTGAGGTCACGTCTAACACCGAGACCTCAGCTGTAACTTCTCCCGAGCGAACGGCCCGAGTTCAGCGGCGCTTCGCCTCACTTTGGGTTGGTGTGACGGTTCCCTGAGCCGCTCTCTCAATCTGATGATGTGTTCGCCGCTGACCTTTAAACAACTCTGTCCCATCATCCTCTGCTGCTCTCACTGAGGCCCACGGGGATCACACACACACACACACACACACACACACACACACACACACACACACACACACACACACACACACACACACACACACACACACACACACTCACACACACACACTCTCAGAGTTACAAGGGAAGACAGTCATACAGGCTCGAGCTCTCTGCATGTAAACGGCTTCCTGCAAACATACGAAAACACACACACACACACACACACACACACACACACAGGCATCACTGTCTGAGGTTTGCTGGTAATGAGGCCTGTCATCCTTCCTCTCTGCCTCCTTCTTCCTCTTTCATTCTCTCTTCTTTCATTGATCCACTAACGGATCCCCAATATAACAACTAGCAGTCGCTGTGGGAGCTTCTCCTCCTCCTCCTCCTCCTCCTCTTCCTCCTCGACATTCATCCCTCTGGACCATTTAAAAACCTACCACCACTCTCTCCTCCTCCTCCTCCTCCTCCCTGCCTCTCCGTTGCTTTCTGTTTCTCTCTCCTCCGTCCTCATAAACCCTCTCTGCCCTCCATCTGCGGGTGGAGACAGTCTTGTTATGTCGGCTGACAAACGCAGAGAGGGGTTTCTCCGATATTCTCCCAACGATGAAGGCGCTAGTTTGTCCATCTGTCCGTTCGTCTCACCTGGTGGTCGTCTGGAAAAAAAAAAAAAAAAAAAAAAAAAAACGACCAGAGAGCAAGAAAACACAGAGCGAGCAGAGACGTTTCAGCCAGAGGAGAGAAACAGAAGTAAAGCTGCAATTATTCCACGCTGTGCTCCATTCCTGCATGCTGATAAAAGCCCTGTTGTAATCAGAAATAATAAATTAAACATCTTAAAAAATAACATTTTCCCACATTACATAGATTATATGAAGTTTGAGGGATTGCTGCAAGGCCATCAACAATGCAGAGGACTGTCCACTGTGGCTCTACGCTCTTTCAGGAGGAGTGAATGCTGCTTGGAGAGACTTGATGCAACCTGCTGGGTTTCCTTAGAGAGGAAACTTTCTCACCAACCTGGAGGATCTGATGGAGTCTGACTTTGGAAAGAGCCTTGAGATGACGTGTTTCATGAATTGGAGCTAAATAAATAAGATTAAATTGAATTGAATTCAGATGAATCTTTCTTTTAGTTTTCTCTGCTCTTTGCGTCCTTCTGTCTGAGCAGCTGCCTGGCGTCGTTTCTTGGTAGGAGGTTCATTATTGTTGATGTTTGGTGTTTAATTCGCGGCTGATCAGAGATTATTAGCATTCGTTCATCTTCTCACAACGTTAGCGTGTTGCTGGTGCGAACAAACATGTTTGCGTTGAAGCGGCTTGCAGTGTTGGGGAATCATTTCAGGGATGAAGGGAGGAACTGTACGTTGCCTGGAGTGTCCTGCAGCTTTAAGTTTGCAGGCAAATGCATTAAATTACAGTTTCTAAGTTATTTTTTTGCATTTTATTGAATCTTCATGTGATCTTGTTGAGTTTGCCCTGAGAAAACTGTCTCAGGCTGTTCATCATTCCATGTAACACAGAGCGGCCGGCAACTTTCTGACGCTGCTAGCTGCAACTTGTGTGCACCCAGTATTGAGCCTTGAGTAGCTGCTGCAGTGCATTGTGGGTTATGTAGTGTGAGCTGGGTGTAACTTCCTGACTTGATCCTGTCACGTCTGTTGCAGACAATGAGTGGATGAATGGAGGCTCTGTTAGTTAGCTCTGTCATCACAAGATTCCTGAGTGGTAGGTAGTAGTAGTAGTAGTAGTAATGGTAGTAGTAGTAGTAGTAATGGTAGTAGTAGTAGTAGTAGTAGTAATAGTAGTAGTAGTAGTAATGGTAGTAGTAGTAGTAGTAGTAGTAGTGGTAATACTAGAAAACATCTCCAGTCCTCCTGACTCCTTAATCCTGTCATGCAATGTGAGGAACGGACGCTAATTATATATATTATGTATACCAGCGTATTTATTTAGGAAAGGCTGTAAAATCTAATTTATCCAGGAGTTATTTGGCATATTTTAATAACTAGGAGAACATTAGTCGTGTTTAAGGTGAGACCACGGAGCCTTAGATCAGCCGACCCGCTTCTGTTGGTGGAACCAAAACCTGGGTTGAAGCTCAGAGGAGATCGGACCTTTTCAGTTGTGGCCCTAATATTACAGAACATTAAATATCAGACCTGGTAAAAAAAAAAACGCTCTGGTTTACTGCGGCTTTGACACAGAGTGACATGGTTTGTCGGTTTTACTACGGTCTTTTAACGTTTCTCTATATATTTTATTGGTGTTATTTGGGTTTGATTTGGGTCTGCACAGGGCACAGCAATGCCCCGGGTTCAAATCCCAGCATGGGGTCTTTCTGCATGGAGGTGGCACGTTCTCCCTGTGTACACCTGGGTCCTCTCCAGGTACTCCAGCTTCCACTCACAGTCTAAAACACGATTGTCAGGTTAAACGCTCTCTCTAAATTGTCCTTAGCTGTGTGTCCATGTGACGGACAGGAGGGCCCCGCCTCTCGTACAGCGACCCCTGGAATGAGGCATCAAACCCCCACAACCCTGCATAGATAAGCAGTTATAGACAATGGTTTTTATCCGTATAGTACAGCAGGCCTACTTCAGTCAAACTAAATATTTTTAATTTCTAAATAAAACAGATTTGGATCTTTTCCATTTTGGTTTTTATTTCACTCGTTTGCAGTTAATCCGGATGACGGCAGTAAATGTGAATGTAGGAATTTGCTAACGTGTTCCTGGGGGGTTTAACCCTCGTCTTCCAGGCAGAAATCTGCTCACCTTTAGCTGCGTTTGCCGTTGTTAACACGTTACGGTCTGACTTCTCACAGGGGGCCGCGTTGATCAGACAGCTGTGATATATTTCACTGTTTTCTCTTGACTTGCTGTCTTCCTCCAGAGATTTCTGCTCCGCTCTGACCTTTGGGTTCGGAGCCGTTTTCCTCCCTCGTCCGTGTTCAGATCTGTTTATCTGTTTGTCTCTGAGTGCGTTTGTGCCTTGTAGAACAGGGGGAAACAAATCACCCGCTGTAGTTCTCATTAGCAGCGCTTTGGTGTCAGCGCTGAGAGATCAGCTGTCAGCCTCTGCAGCTTCACCTTTTACGGACCATAATTACACCGTTTAACGCCGGCGCTTTTCCAACGGACAGCCGGCCGCTCAAACCGCTCTGCGTTTATTCACAATAAAGCCAGGATGTAAAAAAGTGTTTTGATTTTTCACCACAGGTTTGAATCTGAGAGTAGAGCCGAAAGCTAAATACGCTTTATCCCAAACGATCCTCTGGCATCGTTTGCAACAAAATTCAATACAAGCCAAACATCGTCACACGTAGAAACATCAGGAACATTTTGCCTGCATTTTATTTCTTCTACATTCATCTGTAGGTTTTATTATACTGCTGAAAACCACAGAACAACACAGGATAAAGTAGCCCAATGAGCTACATGTGGACATTGTAGCATCATTGAATTTTATCTATATAGCACCAATCCACAGCACACGTCATCTAAAGGCTCTTTCCAAAGTCAGACTCCATCAGATCCTCCAGGTTGGTGAGAAAGTTTCCTCTCTAAGGAAACCCAGCAGGTTGCATCAAGTCTCTCCAAGCAGCATTCACTCCTCCTGAAAGAGCGTAGAGCCACAGTGGACAGTCGTCTGCATTGTTGATGGCTTTGCAGCAATCCCTCATACTGAGCATGCATGAAGCGACAGTGGAGAGGAAAACTCCCCTTTAACAGGGAGGAGAACCTCCAGCAGAACCAGAACCAGGCTCAGTGTGAACGCTCATCTGCCTCCACCCACTGGGGCCTAGAGAAGACAGAGCAGAGACACAGAAAGCACAGAAGCTCACATTGACCCAGGAGTACTTTCTATGTTAGATGGTAATAGAGGATGATCTGCCTCCCCTGATGATGTCACAGCTAACAGAACGCCAGACCAGGTGTACCTTCTATGAAGAGAAAAGAGAGAGAGAACAAAAAGTTAAAAGCTGAAATAACAACAAGCAATGCAGATTGGAGAGCAGTAGGAGAACTCAGCAGAGTGAGAGAAATAGACCCTGATGTCCTCCAGTAGCCTAAGCCTATAGCAGCATAACTACAGAGATAGCTCAGGGTAACATGAGCCACTCTAGCTATAACTCATCCATCAGTAACAAATACAATACAACAAATAAATTGAGATTTTAAGCTAAATGACGGCCAAAACTAAATACTGGCTGATTTCAGCTGCTGTTCTGCAAAAAACAAGAAGAGCAACACTAACTTAACTTTCCTGAAATCCCATTTCTAGAAACACAAAACAGTAGCTGCTTGTTTCGTACACAGAAAGTAGCGTCTTTCTACTGCAGCGTTAAAGAGACACGCCAGGGTTAAAAATCAGTTTAAGAGCCTTAAGATTAATTAAAGCTTTATTGTATTTGTGAAAATGCCCAAGGTGAAAGATTCCCTGTATGTGTTGACTTTGAAATCAGACCAGCTTTAAGAATTTTAATAATCTGGACAGGATGGATTATCTTCCTCTTAAAGACTAAAAACATGGCTGTTAGTTTGGAGACTTTGGAGAGACCAATTAACCTATCCGTAGGAATAATCAGGAGTAGATTGGCTGGACCGCCTTTAAATATACTGATTCTCCAGCCTTCTGACAAGAAGATTTTACCTCCATCATGGATAAATTAGCTGAAAGGTGAATTATACTTTAGATGAAAGAAAGAACGATGACAGTGGGATCAATTTTGAATAATCCACAGTTTTATTGTAGAAATTACTAGTTGGCACTTAGTTTTGCTCTTCTGTTAAATTCTGCATAATGTTCAGAATGAGGAAAAAACGTTTTCTTTTTGCATTAATGCTACGACACGTCTTTCAGGTAACAACAGACACCTGGATAAAATGAGCAGTCAATTTATCTCACAGGATTACAGACATAATTATTATAATTAAGTGGACATTAACAGCAGCACATTTTTAATCACTCTTTCCACATTCTCCAATGTTCATTTGTGTAAATCTGTGCTGTAGTTTTAGTAAACATGACATGATGCATAATCCTTTCACAAACAACATGAAAACAGTTCTGCTACAACATTTGACACTTGCTACAGAGATTTTTTTTTGCATAAAGATAAAAACAGGTATTAAAACTCTGATATGTTCAGATTAAATGCATAAGATGTGTTTGGCAAAGAGCGGAACAATTTGGCACAAGTTCATTATTTAACTTCACAGCGTCATCCCTGTATTTATAATAATATTCTCTATAAAAGAAAAAATGCTGAATAAACAGTCTCTTCAGTCTTTGCTCAGATACAACATTTTAAAGATGATGCTGACACCTGCTACTAAATATACATGCATGCCAACATAAACCACAGTGAACCTGGTAAATAAGTGGTAAATTAAGGTAGATGCTAGTGGTTCATTTCCTGCAGGTCTGAATATGTATTTTATGGTAATATGTGTTCAATGCTGCAGGCTTCTTGGTAAATTCTGTTTCTAGTTAGGAAATAATAACTTTACGTGAGCATATGAGAACAATAAAGTAACCTAATGTGGTGGATCTTTAGAAATGATTTAACATGCATCAACATAAGCCCTGATGTTTTATATAAACATGTTGCTCTTTTACTAACAACCCAATAAAAGTATACGTAACATATCCGCATACAGTGGAGCCAGATAATAGGTACCAGTGTTGTGCATGAATTGGCTGATTCACAAATGGAGTTTACATTTACATGACCTTTAACTGCTGGGAGACTGTTTTCCTGAATACACCACAACAGTCTGTGCAATTTCTCAGCTGTCTACAAACAGGCTTAAATTGGAGGCAAGGGGACTTTTTCTGAAAATGCTTTGACACCCATCCAGGAGTCTTTGACAACTCGTGGCGGCTTGCACTTGAGCAACCTGCAGTTGGAGCGCTGCACAAAGCATTTCAGGGAGGCTCAGGGAAGCACTGGCGCCATCTAGCAGACAGAATGTCACCTGCATCCCGGATTAAGCTGTGTTTAAAATATAAGTAGAACAGCAATGATTGTACAAAAACAAATGTTGTAATCAGGTTTCAAAGCCCTTTTCAGCTGCTGCTGCTGCACCGAAAAAGTGATCAGAAATTTGTTTAATTATTCCTTCTGCCCAATGATGCCTAATGTCGCTGATTTGCATCATACCAATCTGCCTCTATGATTTGACTGAACTTGACTTTGTAAAGTGCCTGAGATAATGTGTTGTAAATTGCCGCTATATTAATAAAACTGAATTGAATTTATAAACTTCTTCTGCTTATTTGGTGTGGTTGATGCGGCACAGAGGTTAGAGAGTTCGTCTTGCAATTGGTGGGTTGCCGGTTCGATCCCCCGCACTGACTGTCTCTGTCGTTGTGGCCTTGGGCAAGACACTTCACCAGCATTGCCTGCTGGCGGTGGTCATAGGGCCTGGTGGTGCCGGTGCATGGCAGCCTCGCCTCTGTCAATCTGCCCCAGGGCAGCTGTAGCTACTAACATAGCTCATCACCGTCAGGGTGTGAATGGGTGAATGACTAAGACTGTAGTGTGAATTTCGAGGTCGTCAAGACTAGTTAAAGCGCTATACAAGTACAAGCTATTAGTTATTAAATCTTAACATGGCCGTTATGAAAAACTTGATCTGAGTGCTGCTCATCTTTTTGACATTAAATCATGTCTTATTTGAGCACAAACAGCTTTTGTCATGAGCTGTTGCCAACTCTGCTCTCTTTCTCGTCTATAGAGGAATTTTTTGTTTTTTCTTCATTTTAAACCTGAATTTATCAATGAAGTTGGAAGCATATAAAGTGATGTCTTCTACAAATAAACTGACATATTTTGCTCTTTCTAGCTTTCTTCTCTTATCGGACATAAACCCCAGTGGAATTACTCAGGTTGCTTTCAAATTAGAAAACTGGAGGTTGTTGTTTTTTGACATTGATTCAAAATGAAAACCAGAAAAGGGCTGCAGCGCTTTGAACTGAAATCAAAACATTACATTTTCAGTCTTAATTTAAATTTTTTTTTGCTTTCAGACAACAGAAACAAAACTTTTTTTTAAATATTGTAATACTGTATTTGGAATGGGGCTGTACAATTTTGTTAGAAATCAAAATTCCGATTTATTTCAACCACAATTGTGATTGTGATTTAATTTTGACTTTTCTCTGCATTAACCTCAAGGAACATAAATTGACTGTAGATAAAGATGTTTGTAAACAAGGACTATTTAAAACAAGAAATTTAACTTTTTAATGACAATATTATTGTCCAAGAGAATAGCTTGCTGAGTTGGACATCAATCCTTGTTAAATGGTGAAATTCCAGAACGTTTCTGGTAAAAAGCATGATTATATAAACTATATAATCTAAATAATAAAATGAAATTATTTCTCTGCTGCAACTCTCTTCCTTCCATGTGGAGCAAACCCATTTTAAACATTTTACCGACACCTAAAGGACGCGTCTGATCCATTCATTGTTACCTAGCCAAGAATTGCAGACCTCTGCGATTTGGAAATTGTGTTTTTTAAAATTGCGATTATATTGCAAATGAGATTAATTGTCCAGCCCTAATTTGTAAACTTTAACATACCTGAATTATGATCCACCACATGTAAACACGGGAACAGACGGATATGAATAAGTTCCCAGACACCAGAATACAAACTAACACGATTTTGATGCGAACAACTTGCATGACATTTTTCCAAAACATTGAGAAGTTATTTTAGAATATCAAACCTTGTAATGGTGTGATATAATAATGCAATCTCTGAATGAATCTGTATGAACAGAACTTTAATCTATTTGTGAGGCCGAACTTGCACAACACTGGTTCTAAGTTAGCTAGCTGGCTGCTTTTTATCTGTTAGCATCTGGCAGTTAGCCCAGAGCTAGCATGTGAGCATGCCCTGGGATCATGGAAACATGCTAACATCAGCTAGCTTTAAGCTAGCATTTCAAACTAGCGTGCTTGCATTGAGTCCACCTTTGGAATAATTTTACTTAAAAAGCTATTTATTTAGGAGCTCAGCTCAAGAAGTGAAACTTTATGGGCTCTAAGAAAATCCCCAAAAATATCCTATCCAGTGTGTTACCATTAGTACGGTAAATTATGCAAATGATTTGAAAATATTAATTTGGCACTGATTAAAATGGGGCTTCACATTGAGAATCAGTGTTCATGAACTCAGTAATTGGTCTCCAGCAGAAGGCGTCTACCAGCCATCCACCTCCACTACAAACGGCTCTTTGACCGGGATCCTGCCGCTGTTGACGATGACACACTCAGTATACGGCAGGTTTCTGTCGTTGGTGTCCTGAAGCTCAATGGTGTGAACGACGGCCTGCCAACACAGACGCAAAAGCAGGTTAGACGCTTCATTTTGAGGGAAACCTATTCAGCAACTGTTTATCCAGAACTACCTGCCAGTTTTTACAATATCCTGTCCCAGAACATTAAGTGACTTGCTTTTATTTTTAAATGCCTACTGAATTTCCATCTATCCATCCAGCTAATATTGTGGGACAGGTGGCTAAATCGTTAATTTTATGTCACCTGGATTACTGTGCACCTGTATGGTCCTCCGCATCTAAAGGTCAACTAAGAAAATTACAAACTGCCCAGAACAGAGCTGCCAGGTTGGTTTTAAATTGTTCCATAAGAACAAACACCATCAGTATGCACCGTCGACTTTCCTGGTTAATGGTAGAGTCCAGACTGGCTTGCAATACTACAAATCTTTTTAGAAACACTGTCTATTCTTTTCAACCTGTTTTCTTATATAAGCAAATTGTCAGATGTGATCAGGTTTATTCTTATGTGACAAGGTCAGCTAATGGTGGTCAGATGATGTTACCATGTCCAAAATCAAATGCCTTACAGAGAACAGTTGTTTATCGTGCCATCAGCTTTTGGAATAATTGCCCACTGAATATACGTGTACTGAATAGTAAAGTATCTTTTAATTATTACTTGAGAATGCACTATTTAAATTTGTGAGTGGTGAATTAAGATATTTACTGTATGAAAGTGAGAATTATTTAATAGATTCAAATGTAATAACTTATTTTGAAGGAATTTTGATGATATCTACAATAATGTCTACAATGTTTGATTAAGTGATTTTTGTTTTGTCTTGTGGACCGCAGGAAGACTAGCTCGTCCCACTTTTGGTGACAGCTAATGGGGATCTTTTTAACAATAAACAATCCATCCATCCATCCATCCATCCATCCATCCATCCATCCATCCATCCATCCATCCATCCATCCATCCATCCATCCATCCATCCATCCATCCAATGCCTAAACCCGCTTGTCCTTGCAAGGTCGAGGGGCTCGTGCCTATCTCCAGTGCTCATTGACCAAGAGGAGGGGTACACCCTGGACGGGTCAACAGGTGATTTAGAGAGACTAACTAACTCAACAGTCATGTTTCTGGACTGTGGGAAGTAGCCGGAGAACCCAGGTAGAACCCACGCATTCATGGGGAGAACATGCAAGCTCTATGCAGAAAGACCCCGGTCCTTCATGCTGCAAGGCAACACTGCTACCAACTGCGCCACCCCGCAGCCTTATTTAGTGAAATTAGGGTGTGGGTACAAGTTATTACACAATAATTTAACATGTATCTGTATCAACATTTAAAATGTTTTTATTTTATATTATATCCTGTAATTCACCAGGTAGAAAACATTTTCAATATAATTTAGAAAGTTATCAGAATATTTAGCTTTTAAAGGCTATTTTCTAGAAAATATTACGTTGTCGTGCTAAATTAAACTCATAACATAACGCTGTTTTAATAAAATAGTCCTCTCTCCTAATATTCTACTAATACGTACATCATTTTACACGTGTTCACTACTTTTAGCTGTTGATTTTTCTTCCATAATACTGACTAGGTCTTAGTACAGTGGATCCGAACACATTGCTCAGACTGGAGGCCCATCAGCCTCCACAGTGGGATTTTCGGGTAATTCTGCATCACTTCTGCACATTAAAGTATCAAAGTTTAACCCACCATCCCATCCAGAACTTTGCCAAAAACCACGTGCTTCCCGTCCAGCCACGGCGCCTTGGTGGACAGGATGAAGAACTGTGAGCCGTTGGTGTCCGGACCAGCGTTGGCCATGCTCACCTGGTACACAAACACATTTCCCAAGTGTTAAAGCTAAATGGGTAAAAAATAAACAAATTTAAAAAAAGCACTTGCTTGTCCCTGATTACTGAAGTCAGGTTTAGAAAATGTAGGTCTGCCATGTGTGCTTACCCAGCTGGCTCCTAGGTGCTTCAGTTTAAAGTTTTCATCTGCAAATGTCGTCCCATAGATGCTGTGACCTGGACGGAAATATAACACAATGAGCAAATATTTACAGAAAAATAAAAGTTTTAAATCTCAGAGCAAATGTGTGCAGAAGGAAAAAACTCATTTAACACAAACAAATATGGGTATGGGAACCAAACATGATCCGGTTGTGTTTTATTTTACGGACATTTATGGAACAAACGTGGGGCATACGAGTAGGTTCTACTTAAATCAGAGGGATTTAGATTTGCTGCAGTCAGCTTGGGTTTCATTCTCACCTCCGGTTCCGTCTCCAGCTGTGAAGTCTCCTCCCTGGATCATAAAATCCTTAATGACTCTGTGAAACTTTGTCCCCTTGTAGCCGTAACCTTTCTGCAGAGACACAGTTTAAACTGACAGTTAGAGCAAACGCTGCGAGGAAACTCCTGTGCAGCCAGAGATAAGACTTTTTTTTATTTTAGGCTTGATAACACTGCTAAGAAATAACTTTGCGCACAAAGTGGGAAAACGCAGAAGAAAAAAAAACCAAATAAGGCAATGCTACCGACTCAGGATGGAGGAGCACAGTTAAATACAATCTCTCTCGTTCTCTTCAACATATTATCCTCACATATTGACATCACTCACACCTCTTATACTAGTTCTACTCCTCCTTTCTGGCTGCACTGTTTATTCAACTCAAGCCCTGACATCTGGTGTGCCTCAGGGCTCTGTCCTCGGACCAGTCTGCATATTATCGTCTACGCAACATTAACAGTCTCCTTCCATCCATTTCCCCTCACTCCCACCCATATCTTGACCACAGCCGCCTCACCTCCCCTATTGATTACTGTAACTCTTTTTTCTGGTTTCCCTAAAAAAATCCCTCCATCAGCTCCAACAGGTCCAGAACTCAGCGGCTCGTATCGTCACCAGAACGTCCTAATTTAACCACGTCAGCCCAGATCTACAGCAGCTCCACTGGCTCCCAGTGAAAATCAGAACATAATTCAAAATGATTCTGTTTACATTCAAGATCTTCCACAACCTTACATGAACACTGATTTAGAGATTATCTTTGTTTCTTTAAGCAGCTACACTTCTGAGATGCACATTACCATAAATACATTTATAAATACTTGATATGTTAATTAATGAAATTAGTGATTCATTACTTCTCCAAGTAGCTCCATGAGAATATATGTCAGACAATACTGAAAGCTTTTGAAAGCAGCAGCAATAAATTGTAGATGAGATCAAAGACGAACATGCTCACATTTCAAATATTCAGATTCTTATTTATGGTGAAATGCTTTGGAAATCACAATAAGGTTATAGTTGGAAATGTTGGTAATACTGTTCAGAAACACTTTTTGTCATTCTGGGTCAAATGGTCATTCCATCCTGAGTGTAGTCAATGCATTATGTATTCAGAAAAAGAAGTTAAAAAAAACAACCTCTGAGGGAGCTGCAGGCCTGTAAAAACTCTGACCAATCCCTGCCGTTCAGTCCGAATGTCAGGGATTGGTCAGAGTTTTGTTCCTGCTCTCACTCCCCTCTGTCCCTCTGGTTCTGGGGGTATTGCTTATCTATTGGTTGTCCCGCATGACATCATTCTGACTCGCTCACGTATAACGCCAGTGTGCGTGCTCGTTCCTTTTTAGTCTCCGCTTGCTGGCTGAGCATGTGGACTTCTAGTGTTTATGTATCCTGTTAGCTTAGCAGTTAGCTTAGCAGTTAGCCGTTCATTGTAGCGCCGCTGCTCTCACCGTAGACTTTGAACATGGCTGAGAGGCGCAATAAGCGAACCGTGTTCATGTTTATGAGAAGAAGAGGAAGGCCTCAGTAGAAAGAAATAAGACCAGAGAGGATTTGGGAGATTTTTTTAAAGCAATCCCCCTGAAGAGCACAAGAGCAGGTAAGAAGGTCTTGCACATGAACTCGCACAAGACCTGGGGAAACCTCCAGAAGAATTGCATTCTCTACCTTTAATTAGGCCTTTATTCTCAGTATAAATGTTTTTTTACTTCTAATTAGCAGGATAAAAAATAAGTTCTGCAGAAACATGTTTTTCCTTTAATATATAGTCATACATAGATTATAAAAAAAGGCCATGATGGTCAACACGAAGAACCGGTTAGAGGGAAACCTGTGCTTCTTTATTTTACCTCTCCTGTTGCCAAAGCGACAAAGTTGTTAACAGTTAGAGGGACGACCTCTCCAAACAGACCAATGACGATCCGGCCCACCTCGTGACCTCCTACTGTGATGTCAAAAAACACCTGGAGGCAGAAAACATGAAGTTGTATTATCAAACATTATATATATGTGCCTTAGTTTAGTTAGAAACAATGTGACACAGAAGCTATAAGGTGTAAAAATAGTTAAAACAGTTATTAAAACTGGTCCTTTAAGTTTTTAATGGTTCCAGATGATGGAAACCGTCTCCTGAGGGGTAAGATACTAACATCTTAGAAGTATTCCACATTGCCCCATTTTAGTAACTGGCTTTGACCCCTGACCTTTTTTTAAATTAGGACTTTTCCAAAGCAGAAACACTTTGCTACTGAGTCACTAGTGTCTGTGAGACGTATTCATGAATATTTCATGTCCTGAGCTTAAACTGTTGAAAGGAAATTATTGAAAGAACAAGACGGGGCTCTGTTAATTTATTTAATTTCACTTTGGGATTAATAAATTATTTTTTAATAGAATTCAGTTGTTGAGATGGTGTATACAGGTACTAAAAGAAGGCGCCCTCCATACTCAGAAAAATCTGTAAAAGACATTAATTCATCTTTTATTTCAACATAAAGTCAAATTAGGAAAAATCCAGCCTTTATCTGAAGTACACAAATTTAGTGCATCCTACATAAAGAATGTATAAAAAGTATTAGCGCCTCATAGAATTTGGATTAAAATCTATGATAAAAACAAAAATGTATTCCCTTCATCCAGATGAGAACAGACATAAGCAAGCTTCACCAGGGCAACTTTATTTATAAAGCCCTCTTGTTTTATTGTGTTTCACTTTTTCTACATTTTATTCCAGCTTGGTTTTATGTTCCTATGTTTCAATCTTGTAAAGCCCGTTGCGTTGTCCTTGTACTCAAACGTGCGATACAAATACATTTGCCTTGCCTTTTAAAAACAACCATAGTTTAATAAAGATACTGTATATGTATGCTAAAAACATATGTTAAAAGAAAAAAACAAGTATAAAAACACACTGTAACCTCTAATTAATAAATTGTACTTTGCATAAAGAAATTTTATGTATAGGGCATTCAAACTGCCCCCCCCCCCCCCCCCCCCCCCCCCCCCCCCCCCCCCAGTGGCCCCTATCCTCCTAAATCTGGCCCTGGCTGCTTTTACAACATTCTTCGGGTTTCTTCGGGTTCTAGTAAAAAAAAAATCAAAATCAAGTATCTACATGGTTCTTTAATAATAATAATAATAATAATAATAATAATATTAATAATAATAATGATAATAATAATAATAATAATGCATTGCGTTTGTAATGCACTTTATATTTATACAAATCCCAAAGTGCTACATCGTAAAACAGGTAAATGCTAAATAAAAACACATGGAGAGCATGAAAAAAAAAAAAGATACAAAGACAATAAGTAAAAGGGCAAGAGTTCAATTTAAAGCTCTCCTCACGCAAACTGGATCAGTTCATTGAATCGTTCATTCCTCCAGGGGATTCATGCATCCCTTAGTTCTTCTATTATGAAGGTCAGAAAGCAGAAAGCCGCGCGCGCGCGCGCGTGTGTGTGTGCGTGTGTGTGTGTGTGTGTGTGTGTGTGTGTGTGTGTGTGTGTGTGTGTGTGTGTGTGTGTGTGTGTGAAACATGCGCGCGTCCTGCGGGCAGACGCACTGCGCATTAAGCGTGATCTGAGAGGACACGTGTACAGCTGTGAGTGTGCGTGGGCTGTCCCAGATGTTCTGGAAGAATCTGCAGATCCACGGAGAGACACGGGATGATCTTGGCTTCCTGCTGCTGATGCTGGACCTTCCCTTGCGGACCTTCCCTTGCGTGCGCCGCGCGCGTGCTTCGACGCACGCACCTGCCCCGCCACACGCGGGGACGCCGCTGCTGCGCGGAGCTGCGGCCACGCGCGGCGGAGCGTGAAACGTAAACAGTTGCGGTAGATTCATCACCCACCTTCTCGGTGACCCTCGGTCCTCGCCGCGAAAATGCGCCGGTCACCGACTGCAGCCCGGCGGCAGCGAGGCAGAGCAGAGCCGGGAGGATCGTCTGGAGCTCCATGATTCCTGACCCGGGGAGGGAGAGCGTCAGCGGCCCGGCTGGAAGTAACGGCGCGGCGGGGGAGAGGAAGGAGGAACACGGCGAGGATCAGCTGGGAGGCGGTCCGGGAGACAGCGATCCAAGGCCGGATACGTCACAAGACCACCCCCCTGGTGGGCTGGGCCGGAATTAAAGAACCACCCAATTAGGAGAGTGGAGAATGGGAAAATGACAGAAAAAAGGAGAGGAAACACTTTCATCACAGCTTTCCTATCTTTATTATAAGATGACTAAGTTACAGCTCATGATATATCAATGGTAGTGGGGCACCAAAGGGAAACACAACCAGATCTGAAGCAATTTAGACTAATTAACCTAGCTGTTGGAAGAAACCTGAAGAAAACCCACACATGTGCAGGGAAACTCCATGCAGAAAGACCCCAGGCTGGGATTTTAACCCAGGACCGAACCACAACTGCTCCACCGTGCATATTCTGTGGACCTTTAAAGATCAGGAAATGGATCCAATAAAAATATCCACACCTGCAAAAGTGACAAACAGGGCTGGAGGAAGGCCCAAAGTTACCTTATTATCTTGGATGATGATTAGAGAGGTAAACCAAAGAAACATCAGAGTTGATGGTTCCCTGTGAGTTCCAGCCTGATGAGATGTCACAGGTTCACTAAGTTCTGCGCTGTTGGTTAAATCGGGCCGTGCACAGTATCAACAGAAAGGTTTTGTCATCAAGGATTTAATCTATTCTTACCCTCTACTCTATCCTCACGCTGAATAAACAGTCAAATTAAATATATTTTCATCTGTCTGCACAACGTTTGCCAGCAGACACTTGGATTTTGTACCAAAAAGGTTTTATATTTGAATTTTTTGGTACTTTTGGATGAACCCCTGCGCAGAATTTTCTTCTGTCTATAAACTTGCCGATCTCTTTTAAATCGCCCCCTACAGGCTGGAATGAGTATTTAAGTATTTTCACACGCTTGTTCACATTTCAACTTCCTTGCAAAAAATGTGTCATGCAAAATTAAATTTTTAACCCTTCCACAAATGTTGTTATGTAGTTGGAGTCTCTGTCTGTCCAGCAGCTGTATAGATATATTACTTTATATTCTGTTTGCGTCATATTTTTCAACCCGTTCAGTTATCTCTGTTTTCTATTACGTTTTTTCATTATTATTATTATTATTATTATTATTATTATTATTATTGACAATCACATCACAGTATTTGCTGCAGAGTTGCAAAACAAGGTCATGAACTTTAGTTTTACCAATTTAACAAATTTTCTATTTTTATGTTTTTCGCCGGGATTCTGTTGTCCAAGCTGAAAAATGCTAAAGCTACCAGTGGGTAAGTGAAAATGTTTGGTTGTTGGGTGTGTTAACCCACACAGTTCATTACACCGTCCCCCATAATACTACAAAAATGGCCGAACGAGGTGGAGTCCATATGGCTCAATCTGAATACCCTTAATTATAGCTCCTAGTTCCTGTTCCTTGACCTTTCATGGGGTCAACAGTAAGAACTCTTTGGTGGGGAGGAAAGGAGCTTCAGACCGCGGTGCTGATTCCAGACTTTAACTCTGATGTCGTTACGTGACGGAAACATGGATGATGGAGTCAGATCCGGGTCTACAGCCTTCTGGAGATGAACTACAAAGTGCACGATCTCTTTTCTCTGGACATTTTTGTTAATTTCCGTGAGGAGACTGTGCTGATACGTCATGTCATGCAAAGGATTCTGGGATACCTTAAGGTGACGTCACAGGGTTCCTAGGCTAAAATAGCCATGAGAGAAAGCTTAAAGGCTTGTTTTCCTACCTCCTTGTGTCAGCACTGATCATGGCGACCGCTGATCAGGAAGAACCACCGTGCTGGTTCTGTTGGACCTCAGTGCAGCATTTGATACTGTCGATCACTCCATTCTGTTAGAACGCCTGGAGAACTGGGTCGCCCTCTCTGGTACAGCTCTCCACTGGTTTAAATCCTACTTAAAGGACTTTTTAGTGTCAGTAGATAACTTTACATCAGAGATGACAAAAATCACATGTGGGGTTCCCCAAGGTTCCATCCTGGGTCCCCTCCTATTCAATATCTACATGCTCCCTCTAGCTCAGATCATAATAACAACATAAGCTACCATCACTATGCAGACGACACACAGCTCTACATCACCATGTCACCAGGTGACTATGAACCAGTTCAGGCACTGAGTAAATGCCTAGAAGAAATCAATCCCTGGATGTGCCAAAACTTTCTTCAGTTGAATAAAAACAAAACGGAAGTAATAACATTTGGACCAATAGAGGAAAGATCAAAAGTTAGCACACAGCTTCAGTCTAAAAACCACCAATCAGGCCCAAAACCTGGGAGTAGTGATGGACTCAGACCTGAACCTCCAAAAGCATCTAAAGACAATTACAAGGTCAGCTTTATATCACCTGAGGAACATTTCCAGGATTAAAGGACTGATGTCTCAGCAGGATCTGGAAAAACTAATCCATGCGTTTATCTTTAGTAGAACTGATCACTGCAACGGTGTTTTCACAGGTCTGCCTAAAAAGTGGATCAGAACGCTGCAGCTGATCCAGAACCTGCTGCCCACATCCTCACTAAGACTAAGAACGTAGAGAACATGGACCCAGTTCTGAAGTCCTCACTAAGACTAAGAACGTAGAGAACATGGACCCGGTTCTGAAGTCCTCATTAAGACTAAGAACGTAGAGAACATGGACCCGGTTCTGAAGTCCTCACTAAGACTAAGAACTTAGAGAACATGGACCCGGTTCTGAAGTCCTCATTAAGACTAAGAACGTAGAGAACATGGACCCGGTTCTGAAGTCCTCACTAAGACTAAGAACGTAGAGAACATGGACCCGGTTCTGAAGTCCTCAATAAGACTAAGAACGTAGAGAACATGGACCCGGTTCTAAAGTTCTTCCATGGCTCCCTGGATCTCAGAGAATAGACTTTAAAATTCTTCTGTTAGTCTATAAATCCCTGAATTAGCACCTAAATCCATCACAGACTTGTTATCAGGGCATCAACCCTCCAGACCACTCAGGTCTTCTGGCTCCAGCCTGCTCTGCAGAACCAGAACCAGAACCAGACATGGAGAAGCAGCATTTAATTCCTATGCTCCACTGATCTGGAACAAACTCCCAGAAAACTGTAAAAGTGCTGAAAGCCTGAGTTCCTTTAAATCAAGATTAAAAACACATTTGTTTAGGGTTGCCTTCAAGTGTTCTAGTTAACAGAAACACCACTAGTGTTTTTTTCATGTTCTATTTTCTATCTACATTTTATTCCTACTTGCTTCTATTCTGTTTTCTTAATCATGTAAAGCACTTTGCATTGTCTTTGTTCTGAATTGTGCTATATAAATAAATTTGCCTTGCCTTGACACATTTCTGCTTTGGCTAAAGAGTCCTGACCCAAAGGAGGTATTCGGATTCAGCCTCTGAAAGCGACAAATACCCTTATAGAGCCAGGACTCTTTAGCCAAAGCAGAAGTGCGTCAGCGGTTGCCGTAAGTTCTGTCTAAATAGAGCAGTCAGTAAGGAAGGAGGTAGGAAAAGGAGCCTGTATGCTTCCTCTCATAGCTCCTTTAGCATAGGAACCTTGTGACGTCTCTTACCAGCACTAAGCAGCTATAAGTATCCCACAATCCTTTGCATGACATGATGTATAAGCTCAGCCCTCCTCATGGAAATCAACAAGACTGTCCGGAGTGAACAGAGCGACCGTATAAGCAGCAACATTTACTTTTTCACATGTTACGCGACTTGTTGGTCGTCCATGAGGAGCAGAACCACCAACAATTATTTGTTGTCTACAGTAAATAAGATCCGATAGATCGTGTAACAGCGTAACAGTAAAGCTTTAAATCAAACGAGGCAATAAAGTCTACAGCTGTGACGTATATAACGTATACGTGTTAACCCTGAAAATTAAACTCTGATTATTTGTTTATGTTGTACACGTTGGTTATTTTATAGATGATACGTTTGCACAATTTTCTGTTAAAAGCGAAACCTATTCATAAAATAAAAATAAATATAACAAAATCATTGGCAGTGTGTCAACTCTGCTTATGAAGACAAAAACAAGCAGCATATGTTTGGGTTTGTGTAATAGAGAGCTTCAGCCATCTAACTTGCACACTTTGTAGTTCATTTTCAGAATGCTGTAGTCCCGGATCTGACTCCATCATCCTTGAGTGTTTCCTTCATATAATGACATCAGAGATAAAGACCGAAGCTCCTTTCCTTTCCACCATAGAGTTCTGACTGTTGACCCCATGAAAAGTCCAGGAACTGCAGCTACACTGCAAAAAGGGAACTAAAAGTAAGTACAGTCTTCTTAAAATGAATGCATTTTTCCTTGATCTGAGCAGGTAAATAAGATTATCTGCCAACGGAACGAGTATTTTTACCCCTAATATAAGATAATTAGACGTACTGCACTTGAAATAAGATGATGGAGATAAGTTATTCCTATTTTAACTCTAAAAATCCCATTCCATTCACAGCTAATTTGCTTAAGTCTAGGACAAATACAGTAATTTCAAGAATATTTTACTTACTTTTAGTTCCCTTTTTTGTAGTGTAGGAGAAGTTTTTCAGTTTTTTCCTTAGATTTAAAGAGACGGCACCAAAACGAGTTGCTCTCAGAACGGGGGTAAAGAGAGGCTGTGGGGCAACAATAACGGGGAATTCAGACCAAATGTAGTTCCACTAAATACAAAGCACAACTGAATGAGTTAGGTGTGAAAAGGAAGGAGTTGAAATAAAAGCATTTAGATTATTCAGGCAATCTGTCTAAGGCCTTAAATGCTGCATTATCATCTGCTATCACCTTCATACCATAAGCTCTGTAACTCTGCAGGAAAACAGACGACAATCTCCCAGACAGCCTCATCTGCTGCTGTTAAAGTATAATTTAATCTTTCTCGCAGCAGAGGTACATATAAATGTTCCAGAAATTATCTTTATTGTGTTTCTTCCACTGATTAAATGTATCCACGTCATTAAAGCCATTCAAGGTTTGAAGTCCTGTTCCTGGAGAAAAATTGTTCTTGAGCTGAGCTCCTTTTTGGGATTTTTTTTTTTTTTACAAGCAGCTAAATAATTATTATTTAGGCTCCGTGTGAGTTGGCAAACAAATGTTTCATTTTGTTCGAAGGCTGTAAAACTAAACGAGTGATTTATTGGATATGAAATGTAAATACACAAACAAGAAAAATAAACCTGCTCCTCAACAGCTTTTAATTTTCTTTCCTGACTGACAAACAAATGCATTTTTCACCATGATCAATATTCATCTGCCTGTTTTTTTTTTTTTTTTTAACATTAACGGGAAGAATAATGAGGCGCACACAGCCGGCGTTGTTCGGCTTCAGCAGCCTTTACTGCATTAAAACCACCTCGGCTGGCCCGGCTTCAGCTGCAGGAAATAAAGCTGAAAAAGAGAATATAAGTCCCTGATGAATACACGTCTGTAGAGATGAATTATAATAGTCAGCCTGCCGTGACCTTAACGCACACACACACGGAGTTATCGGCCTCCTGTCAAAGAAGCCCGTCCATTCGTCTTTTCCTGCCTCCTTTCTCCAAATTAATTAAGCAGAAATGTAAACATTTTAATTGAATGTCAAAGCAGGACCCTAACAACATGCTGCTATGTAAATGAATGTGACACAGCGCAAACCCGCGTCTTTCTATACAGCAAGGTTACAGGGCCCTGGTCACGTTTTTATGTGTGTGTGTGTGTGTGTGTGTGTGTGTGTGTGTGTGTGTTCGCTGCGGAGTGTAAGTGAAGTGCAAAATGTTTTAATTGAATCACCGTCACTTGTGCACTAACTAACCCTCGTGGATTTAAACCAATAAGGCTTCAATTAACCTGCAGTGAAAACCGGCACAAACCTCCAGCTAACGGGCTCATCGGTGATTTATGAACGCGTGAATCACCAGAAAGCCATTAAGTTTAAGGATCGCCCCTCGCCACTTCAGGATTTCTGTTGGTTTGTTGGACAAAAGTAACAAAAAAAACAAGATAATGTGCAGCATAACATATGGAAATCAACACAATCTGCTGGACTTTGTTTCTGAAACGGGCTTTTGGAGGATTTCCGGACCATTTGGAGTTGCTTCAGTTCAGCGAGGTTTGCAGATATTAGTTTCTGTAAAGCTGTCTGAAGGCCTCAGTCTGGACTTTGACTAGGCCACTCCTCGGGACCTCCAATTGAAAAGCGTTCCCGTATCATCACCCTTCCACCGCCGTGCATGACAGCTGGTGTGAGGTGCATGTGTCTTTACAAATATGGTGCTGTGCATTATGGGTAAATAGCTTTACTTTGTCTCCAAATGGAATAATTCCATAAGTCTTTGGCTTCCTTCAAATGCAGCGTTGCAAACCTAAATCCATCATAATCATATTTGTTTGCTCTGTTTCTAATTGTCCTGTGATGAACTTTAACTTTTAGCCTATTAGCATGTCTGAGCTCCAGGTTTTTAAAAGAAAACTCGACTCTTGTGTTGAGTTTGCTGGGACTTGGTGAGAAAAATGAGAGCTTTTTTAAAATGTTTTCCACTTGAGAATAATCTTTTTACGTCACAAAGGCCTTCCAGGGAAACGAGGTGGTCGCCTTCAGGGGTGGATGGAGGAACAGCGGCAGATTCTCTGGGCTCATTGCTGATGTCTGTCCGACCTGGTGTGGCGTTACGTCTGTAGGCGTGAAGGTGGCTGTTTTTCTTCACACTGCTCATGCACTTTGGTTTATATTGATTTTTGATTAAACTTGAAGTTTATATTTTGTGTTTACATCTTTTGAATGCATTTAAAAAGCATATTATTTTGTGTCCTGATGAGTTCAATTTTAAAATCCCAAAAGTCTGCATAACTTTTTAAATTCATTTTCTTAATGTTGGTTAATTGGTGTTTTTGACAATTAAACTCAACAGACTTTGGGCAGCAGTGTCAGTTCTGATCAAACATGTTTTTTTAAAGAAGATCTTAAGAATAAAAGCTTTGTAAAAATGTTTTACCTAATTTACTATTTTCCCAGTCCCTCATATCTGTGAAGATCCATTGGATGAGATCAAATCTGTATCCTGAAAGTGACACAGGTGGGTTTGTTTCAACCTTTAAGAAGATCTAGCTGTTTGAAAAAAGTGCATTTCTTTATTCATTTGAAAGGGTTTTGTTTGCAGTTGGAGGATTTTCCGTTTATCATGTTTAAAATGACAGTTTCAACACGGATGTTCTTACTGTCTTGTTTGGATAAATGAAATGCAGCCAGTTTATGGATAAAACAGAGATCAGAGTGGAGCTTTCAACCAGAACCGTCCATGTAAGATCCAGCTGATGTTGAAGCTTCCACATTCCTGAGGTCAGTGTCCAGAAAGCTTTAAATGCTCAGTTTATTCCTGCATCCTTCTAATAAATCACTTATTCTGTGCAGGTTGCGTTTCATGAGTCCGCATTCTTTTAATCTCTTGTTTTGGTCAGAATTAAGGACACTAAAGTTAAATTTCCTCGTGGCTGCTGTTGAATCTGCAGTCTCCTCACACACAGGAATACAAAGCTTTGCTAAATAAACTCTTGTTAATAATACGTAGTTTTTTTTTTCTTTCTTTCCTCCAGCCGTCCAAATAATTAGCTTTTGTTGTAGAAAATGATGAATTTGGGCAGTTAATTTATTGATCGGCCGGCGCGTTTCGATGTGCTTTGCTTTAGAAAGCCATTAATCAATGGATGAAAACACCTAATTCTGCTCCTGCTCTGCTTTCCTCCTTGTTTCCTCTCGCTTTTCCGTCTCCAACAGAAGATCCCCTGCGACTGTGCGAGAGAAACTGGGATTTGAACTAAAAAAATGACGATGAAGACGGAGAAAGATTTTAATTCAGAAGAAAACAGATTGCAGATTTGTGATTAGAGCTACGTGTTTTCCTGAGGACCAATCTTTAATCCTCATTATTTACAATCGCAAAGTGTAAAATAGTTTTAGCGTAATGATAAAACAGACAGAGAAACATATTTTTGTGCTCTGACGGTGGTCAGACTGCCTGGGACAATCGGCGCCACCGTGCCCTCTGACCCCAGGGACACAACGACAGAAGGTTGAAAACAGGTCTTTTCCCCTTTATTATTTTAATAGATGTATAATTCAAACATTATACTCATTCTTTTTTTGCCTTTTTTCTAAACCTAAAAATAAAACAAAGCAAAAAAAAAAAAAAGCCAGGACAAGCTGCAAAAAGGGAATTAAAAGTAAGGAAAATTTTCTTGAATTTGTCCTTGATTTAAGCAGGTAAATAATCTTATCTGCCAATGGAACGAGTATTTTTACCCCTAAAATTAGATTAATAATAATTAATATTACTGCACTTAAAATAAGATGATGGAGATGAGTTCCTATTTTAAGTGCAACTATCTTATTCCATTTTTGCAGATAAGGTTATTTACCTGCTCAAATCAGGGACAAATATACTAATTTCAACAAAATTTTACTTACTTTGTGTTCCCTTTTTGTACGGCGGATATGTATTCCTCCATTAATTATATCTTTACGCTGCGGAAATTCAATACAGGTACTGCATAAAAACACAGAAAATGCTCAGTTTTATATAATTTTCAGCCAAAGTTGTTATAAGCTGATATTGGAGGTCTAAAGAGCCACAGGTTGCCTATCAGGACAATGGTTTAAAGGAATGATTCGAGCACTGGCGATCTTTTAACAGCAAACTCTGCACACAGAGAATAAAGGAGTGAAAATTTCTCTTCAAGTTCAAGAATTTGTTAACAGAAATAAAATGAACATCCAGAGAAAATCTCTATATAATGCTGTTTATCTGAATTAACACTAGAATTCAATCAACAAATCATCTCTACTAGGCTAGTGAAACTTAACTAAACTACTAAGCAAAATTAAGATTAAAGAAACCAAGGAACTACGTACGCAAAGATCAAAAGAAATAGTTAAAAACCATCATCAGAATGATTCAGTGAATCCTGGTTCACTACAGATCCATGTTAGAGAACCAAAGTTTATCTTAAAGAACATGGAATGAGGTTAAATTAGCTTAACTAATTTAGAACAGCATTTGATGTGTTTCAACCCATTCACAATGCAAATCCAGGTTAGATAAAACATTACTTGAGGAAATAACATCTAAGAGAATTATTTGCTAAATAACCTTAAGGACACTTGACATTTATTAATGTAATTATTTCTCCTGGAGATAATTAAGACTCAGTTTAGTAACTTAGGAAGCTAGAGGGTGCTGTAGCCGACAATCGACCAGAAATTATGTGTGTTTGGGCCCGTCTGTGCTGTGTCGCCATTAGCATGATGAGTTAATCTTAAATTACGCAAACACCATTATATCAACATTATTTGTTCATTAATGTGCCCCATGGAGTAATTTTGGTAGGCCGACCATAAGAACTCCTGGTTGTAGTTTGCATATCGTCATATAAGGAAAGAAACTGCTCCACTGGTGTTTGTTGAAGCAAACAAACACCAGAAATAATAATAATCTCTACTGTCATTGCTACATTCCAATGAAATTCATCCTCTGCATTTAACCCGTCCCTCAGGGAGCAGTGGGCTGCCAGTGTCCGGCACCCAGGGAGCGTCCTGAGGCTAAGGGTGTTGCTCAGGGACCCATAGAGGCAGCATGTAGGAGTTGAACCGGGAACCTTGCAGAGGGCCCTGCTCTCCAACCACTAGGCCACCACTCCCATCGCAATCAAACAATTAGGATACCCCCAAAATCACACAATCACATACTAAAACATGGTGGTGGCAGGATCATGACATTTTCCTTCAACCTCGTTAACACACATTACTTTGTGTTGATCTATCACATAAAATGGAAATAAAATACATCAATCTTTGTGGTCATATGTGGAAAGTTCACAGCATTGTACTTTGCCTAAGCAGTATTCTGAAAGTCGGACATTTTGGATTATTTAAAATTATCATTTTAAAATCTATGATGGGATCTGGACAAATGTGAAATTAAACAGGATATTTATTTCTTAGAATGAAGTTTTAATTTAACAACTGGAAACAGTTGGGATTGTACCATCAACTAGTGGTTCTCTTCAGTGTTACCGTGTCAGCCTTCATTTAAGCTAGATGCCAGAAATGAGACTTTGAAAAAGTCTAAAGCAGGAAGGAGTAAATGTATTTTCTCAGAAAGCAGCTGATTATCAGTATAGATTGTTGGGTAAAGACCACCGGGTGTCAAAAACTCAATGTTTATTCAACTTTTTCTAATACCAGCAAGTCAGAAAGAAGACCTCATGATTTTTTCTCAAAGATAATACTTACAGCGGAGAGTCTGAAACGTTTAATAAGCAGCAAGAAATGAGATTTCAACTTCCAAACCGTCGCAGCGCCACATTCCTCTGAGCCGAAAAAGTGGCTTTAAGCCGACAGGAGTTCATTTTCAGACGCTTATGTTTGTGTTTTTGTTCTTTATCAATCCAGCAGAGCACTCTGGGATGACGAATGGGACCTGTCAGGCCAATGCCAGTCAAAACAACGCACACACACACACACACACACACACACACACACACACACACACACACACACACACACACACACACACACACACACACACACACACACACACACTGAGGCTGATGTGTCCATCAGCTATTGTAAGTTTCTGTTGTAAATGTCTGAAAAGGCCTGTTTGTGTGTGTGTGTGTGAGTGTGTGTGTGTGTGTGTGTGTGTGTGTGTGTGTGTGTGTGTGTTTGTTTCTGTGGAGCACAGGGGACGGGTGGGAAACTTCAGAGCCGTGGATAACAGGTCTGAGCCTAAACACAGTGAGCTCGGCTCTAGTCCGACTTATCTGCGCACGCGGAGTGAAAGTGGAGGACGCCGCTGGATCTCGGTGAGGTGAGACCACAACCGGACGGCCGCCTTACCAGAAGAATTGATAGTAAATGTTGTAACAGTGATAATGTTCATTTTAACACAGACCAGGTCCTTCAGAGACCAGGAGTAATAAAAAGAGTAGATTAGCCGTTCAGAAACTTTGTAGAGACTCCATCTTCTGTGTCGAGGGATTGCTGTCCTCTGTTCCCCAGCTGTGAAACATCTTCAGCATGAACCAAATGCTGTTTTCAGTCTCCTTCCAGTTACAGCACTGGGTATAGTTTAACTGGTTGTTAACCTGGTGACTAACAGGTTCAACCTTATACCTCCTTAATGCTGTAGCTGAAATAAGGAAGGAGAGTCATCTTTATTCCAAATAATTACTTCGACTACAGGCATGTCTTGATGACATCAAAACCTGGATGACTTTAAATTTCCAGAAGTTATCATCTTTGGACCAGAGTCCTTAAAAAAAATAAACTTCTCAATCAATCACTTAATCTGGGTGGCATTAACTTGGCCTCTGGTAATAAAGTAAAAAATCTTGGTGTTATTTTTGACCAAGACATGTCATTTAAATCCCATATTAAACAGGTTTCCAGAGTTTCCTTTTTTCCCCTCCGGAATATCGCCAAAATTAGAAACATTCTGTCCAGGAGTGATGCTGAAAAACTAGTCCATGCATTTGTTACTTCAAGGCTGGACTATTGTAATTCTTTACTATCAGGAAGTCCACAAAATGCAGTTCAAAGCCTTCAGCTGATCCAAAATGCTGCAGCAAGAGTTCTGATGAAAATCAACAAGAGGGATCATATTTCTCCAATTTTAGCTTCCCTTCATTGGCTTCCTGTTAAATCAAGAATAGAATTTAAAATTCTTCTTCTAACGTATAAAGCCCTTAATAATCAAGCTCCATCATATATCAGAGCTCTGATTACCCCGTATGTTCCTAACAGAGCACTTCACTCTCAGACTGCAGGTCTGCTGGTGGTTCCTAGAGTCTCTAAAAGTAGAATGGGAGGCAGATCCTTTAGCTATCAGGCTCCTCTCCTGTGGAACCAACTCCCAGTTTTGGTCCGTGAGGCAGACACCCCTGTCTACTTTAAGACTAATCTTAAACTTCCGTTTGTGACAAAGCTTCTAGTCAGAGTGTCTCATGTTACCCTGAGCTACCTCTATAGTTATGCTGCTATAAGCTTAGGCTGCTGGAGGACATCAGGGTCTATTTCTCTCACTCTGCTGAGTTCTCCTACTGCTCTCCAATCTGCATTGCTTGTTGTCATTTCAACTTATAACTGTTTGTTCTCTGTCATTTTCTCTTCATAGAAGGTACACCTGGTCAGGCGTTCTGTTAGCTGTGACAATTCATCAGGGGAGGCAGATCATCCTCTATTACCATCTAACATAAGAAAGTACTCCTGGATCAATGTGAGCTTCTGTGCTTTCTGTGTCTCTCTGCTCTGTCTTCTCCAAGCCCCAGTGGGTGGAGGCAGATGAGCGTTCACACTGAGCCTGGTTCTGGTTCTGCTGGAGGTTCTCCTTCCTGTTAAAGGGGAGTTTTCCTCTCCACTGTCGCTTCATGCATGCTCAGTGAGATGGATTGCTGCAAAGCCATCAACAATGCAAACGACTGTCCACTGTGGCTCTACGCTCTTTCAGGAGGAGTGTATTGGTGCTATAGGGATAAAATTTAATTCAATCAATCCATCCATCTATTATAAAGCACTTTAAAAACAAAGTGCTGTACAGATACATACAAATTAAAAGGAGAATAAAAATAATAAAAAGCAATAAGCCATAAAATACAAGGTTGACAGTATAAGCAATAAAATCAGCAATAAAGACAAAGAAAAAACAAAGGCTGACGTGATGGTGGTGCTCTTTGAAATTAAGAGCCTGTCCGAAAAGATGAGTTTTTAAAAGAGACTTACAATCATTTAAGCACCCAGCAGACCTCAGAAAGAGAGAGACGGTTCCCGAGTCTATGAGCTGAGACTGAAAAGCTCTGGCTCAGTCAGCTGAGTTCTGAACCAGCTGTAGAAGCCTAAGAAGACACGGGTCCATCCCACCACAGATCATCTTTGACTTTACTAATAAGGGTTAGAGCTAGACTGGAATACTGCATCGATCTGATTATTGAATTTAATATCAGAGTAAAATATCACCTTTAGATTCTTAGCAGACAGGAGAGTCCAGTGGTCCAACAGAACCGCTGCATCCGGGCAGCAGGTCAGATTTACCCAGTATAACGACATCCATCCATCTTTCATACATCCATCCATACATACATACATACATCTTTCATCTAGTCAATTCAATTATATTTATTTAAACAGCACCAATTAACATCATGTCATCTCTAGGGTTGGGAATTGAAAAGATTTTCACGATTCCGATTGCCTTATCGATTCTGTGAAACGATTCGATTCCTTTTCGATTCTCTTTTCGATTCCAATTTGGGGAAAAAAGGAGAAACGGTTTGATGATGAGCATCAACTTTGTTTACTTAACTATCACACGACCTTACAAACTAACAAGGTCAAGATGTCCACAGCAAATGTGCAACTGGAGTAACATTTATATTTGTTTAAATAAAAAAAGGAATATAAGAACAAACTTAAATACAGTAGACGAGTTGCTTAGAATACAAGAAAATGTAAGTTTGTTGTGACAGTTGCTTATTAATCTCCCTTTAGATAACCTCAGTCATCTAAATCTAATGGAGAAGCCATCCGTTTAATGAAAAAGCATTACTGTACAATTTTGGGAAATAAACTCATCTCCCCCTGATTTAAATAAATGAACATCACCTTTCTCTCTCTCCCTGAACTGTGGAGCAACTTAGTAGCATGTTTCCTTACATCCACTGCAATAGCTAGAATCCTGTAAGAATTCCAGCTACCAGTAGTTCTAATTAAACATGCTACCAAGGAAGGGCTGGATTAACGAGAAAGGCACACTCCCTTAATAACCCCAAAGAGAGGTAAGAAATTGGTTTATTTCCAGAGATGGCATATGATTTACTAGGAACCAGCCAGTGATGTGAAACTAGCTACTTACCACCAGAGTTGCCTTCCATGCTGGTCGTAACTTTAGCTTCTGTCCGGTAAGAATCAAAAACACGGCATTCGTTAAAATGTATGCCATGTTGTGTGCGCAGGTGTTTCTGCCTGTTGGATCTATTTCCTCCCGCGGATGTATATGCCATTTTGCAACGATTGCAAAGCGCCTCGTTACCATCTTTCTCTTCCTTAAAATGGAACCAAACTTTCGACCGCTTCCCCCGATGGGGCGGCATTTTTTTTGTTTTGCTTTAAGCCTGGTCACATCGTGCGCAAGTTACGCACACGTGCTTACTGAACACCGTGTGCGTAACTTGCATATAAAACGTGACGTAACTTGCGTAAAAAAAACGTTGTGCTAACGTTGTGCTGCTAAGAGCAGCGGCACGACGGCATCGAAAAGAGAATCGTTTAGCGAGCTGCCAAACGGTGCCACGGAATTGGAAAACACGGAACTGGTTCTGAACAGGAACCGGTTTTCGATTCCCATCCCTAGTCATCTTCAAGGCTCTTTCCAAAGTCAGACTCCATCAGATCCTCCAGGCTGGTCAGAAAGTTTCCTCTCTAAGGAAACCCAGCAGGTTGCATCAAGTCTCTCCAAGCAGCATTCACTCCTCCTGAAAGAGCGTAGAGCCACAGTGGACAGTCGTCTGCATTGTTGATGGCTTTGCAGCAATCCCTCATACTGAGCATGCATGAAGCGACAGTCCATCCATCCGTCTTTCATCAATCCAATTTAATTCACTTTATTTATATTGCACCAGTTCACAACACATCATCTCGAGGCTCTTAACAAAGTCAGTTCAGTCATTCAGTTCTCAAATGGTAAACGGCTTATAACTGTAAAATGCTTTAATTAGTCCAATGACCCCTTAGCGCTTTACACCACATTCAGTCATTCACTCATTCACGCCCTGACGGTGGTGAGCTATGTTCGTAGCCACAGCTGCCCTGGGCCAGACTGACATAGGCGAGGCCGCCATACATCGGCGCCACAGAGGTGAAGTGTCTTGCCCAAGGAAACAACGACTGAGACGGTCGGAGTGGGGGATAGAACCGGCAACCCGCCATTTACAGGACAGACTTCCTCACTCCCAATCCTATTTATCGGATAATCTTTTTCTTTTTAATCAAGTACTCAGATTGATTAAAAAGTATTTTATCTTATGTTGTAAATTTGCTCTTAGCTGCTGGTGCAGCTGAATCTCCCCACTCTGAAACAATAAAGTTTATTTCTATTCTTGCTCCGTTTAACTTCTGCTGACTGCATATGGCCAGTAACTGGCTGTGATGAAAGGAATTCACTTTTATTTGATAATTACCCGAGGCGTTACAGTTTGTTTAACAAGCTTAGAATAGATTCATGTTTTGTTGCGACACATTTTTCTTGTTTTAGTAAATAGTATCTGGAAAATGGCGAATAGCGCCACCTAGTGGTGATGCAACCAAAAACCCGTTTTCTGTTGAGCTTCTGGGTTTAACAAAAACTTGAAGTGGTGGACAGAATAAAGGTTGATGGGAGTTCTAGAGTCGGTTCTGCAAAGGTTGATTTCCTGTCTAAAAATCAGAAGTTGTGAAATGCTGGAAATCTGGACTTATTGGAAGTGAATGTTTGGCAAAACGTTCACGTTTGGGTGAAAACGGCGATCTTTACAGAACAGGTAATGCAGTTTAAGAGCACAGTGTGTGTTTTTCTTGGCTTTTGGTCATAAACTGCATGCAGAGAGCTTTACGCGCAGCCCAGCCGGTTCCGACCCAATTATCTGTCTATCAGGAAGATTCTTTGACGCATGTGAAATGACGCAGAGGATGAGGAGAACAAAGTCCGAGCTGTGGGAGTTTTTAGGGGAAATGTGGATGGAGAAAAAGGAGAGTGAACTAAGTGTGAGATAAGAGAGTGGGAGAAAGATCTTGTGTGTTTTAAAGTGCGAGGGAGTGACCGGAGGGGCTGAGCAGAGAGAGAGAGGAGAGGAGAGAGGAGGAGCGGGTCGCGCAGTTTTGGCTCCGGAGACCCGCTGGACGCAGTCCCCCCTGGTCCTCTGCCGCCCGGAGGAGGAAGAAGCTCCCTCCGCTGACCGGAAACCAGCACCTGGACGGTTCTGACAGATCCGAACAACTTTCAAATCAAACCAACCCGGGATAAAAACAGGAAGCCCAAACGAGACTCTCCGCGTGTGCCGCCGCGCCGACAGCCGCCTCGGCCGGGGCGCGCTCTGAGCCGCGCACCGCTGATCCTAACTGGACCTAAACGGAGCTCCGGTTGGTTTGTTCGGATGAAACCGTCCCGCTCAGGCTGCTTTGCATCGTGAACTGCTTCAGAGAGCAGGTGAGCTTTTACTCTTTTGATTTAACGCTTTTTTGCGCATAAATGAGAACCGAGCTGCAGAGAAAACAGAGATTTACTGAATAAAGAGTTCAATTATTTAAACGTCATTTAATTCAGATATTACTGAAGAGGTGAAAAAATGGGTTTTAGATAAACTTTACAAAGTAATTTATTGCGTCAAAACGGTGAATCCTCAGATAGGTTTAAGGTTTCAGATAAAAAAAACGTTTTTTTTTTTACGGTTTGTGATTATTTCTCCTTTTTTTAAAAAATAATGTAAGGATTTATTTTAATTTGCTAACACGCATAGCAGAGATTGCATGGATTTCCTGACGCTGTTACCGATAGGAAATCAATCTCCAAAGCTAATGTCCTTTGAATTGGTCTATTTGCTTTAAATAAAAGCGCACAGCGCGCAGGAGTTAATGATCTAATTTTCAGTTAAACAAAAACTGTAACCAAAACCAACCAGAATCTCCGGAAACCTGCTAATAGAATAGATAGATTTATTTTTCTTTGCATAATCTCAGTTAAAAAAAAAAAAAAAAAAAAAGGAAATTGGGAAAATAATGTTTCCTTGGATGAATTTAGAAAAAAAACGTCACTTTGAAGATGAAGACAGAATCTCAGCTTCATGTGTGGGAAATAATTTCACTGGTTTATAACATTAAAACTTCAATTAGCTGCAATTAACAGCTAGAAGCAATAAATGATGTGCTACACACACTGCTGTGTAATTAGCAGAATCCATCAGGAGGGAAAATATGTAACTCTGTTCTTTTCTTGTGTGACTGAAGGTAAAATAATGTGTGAAACTGATTCTTTGTGTTTTTCCTTTAACCCTGAGCCTAAAGTGAAGGTCTGCTGAGGTGTTCTGACTCTTTACCGTCTCATCCTCTCCTCTCTGTGTGTGAATGGAGACGGACCCCCGTCCTCCCAGCAGTGCAGCCATGCTGAAGCCGGGGGACCCCAGCGGCTCGGCCTTCCTGAAGGTGGACCCGTCCTACCTGCAGCACTGGCAGCAGCTCTTCCCTCAGGCTCAGCTGAAGGCTCCTCTGGCTCCTCCACCTCCTCCGTCTGACCGCCTCTCCATCACCGTGGACGCCCTGCGCCCGTCCCGCCTGCACACGCACCTCTTGGCCTCTACGCACTGCATATCCTCCTCGTCTTCTTCCTCCACGTCCTCCTCTGCGGCTCCTTCTTCTTCTTCTTCAGCGGCGGCCGCAGCAGCGGCGGCGGTGGCGGCCGCACTCACTCCGTCCTCCTCCGTCTCCATCTCCACCTCTGCAGGCCTCTCTCAGCTGCCCGTCCCTCAGCAGATCGCCCTGTTCGGGCAGGCGCTGGCACCGGTGTGCTCCGGCCCCATGGGACCAGGAGGAGGAGGAGGAGGAGGAGGAGGAGGAGGACCGGGACCAGGAGGTGCAGCGGACCTGCTGGTGGTGGTCCCCCCGGAGAACCAGCAGGGTCACAACCCAGCGGCGGAGCTCCTCCACCAGGCCAAGGAGCAGAGCTGTGGGGGGGTCGGGGTGGTGTCCTCCAGCGTGAAGAGCAGCGGCGGCGGCGGGGGGAGCGGGGAGGAGAGCGGGAGGTTCAAGCTGACGTCCGAGGAGCTGGACTACTACCTGTACGGCCAGCAGAGGATGGAGATCATCCCGCTGAGCAACCACACCGGCGAGCTCAACAACCGTACGTCTAACCACACAAACACACCTCTGAGCTCTGACCCTCAGCATCACTGTGTGACGAATTAAAGCAGCAGACAAACTCAAAAAGACTGTTTTTCAAATGAGTTTCCTACAAATTAATTGTGCTAATTCATTTCTAGCGTTCGGCTTTAATTTCATCAAATTTTATTAATGTGGATTGGATTTAAATAAAAAGAAAATCTCTTAAACAAAACCATATTTATAGTTGCCATTTATAAACTTTATTATACTTATTTTCCGTCACGTCAGGGCATTTGTAAAAATAATTCTGAATTAATAAAACCTCGCCGTGATGCTAAAAGCTTAATTAGATTAAAAAATAATAATAATTGGATGCTGGAGAAAACAGTCTTTTTGTTTAATTGCATAAAATGAATTTGAAATAAAACAGCGCGTCGCTTCCCTGGCAGTCAGAGATGTTCTTTGCACTTTAACTGAAGGAGGAGGAAGGGGTGTGGAAGGTCAGAGGTCAAAGGTCAGCGGCTCAGCAGGCGCTGAAGCTGCTGATTTTTAAACGGCTTCTTTTTTCTGCTTCATTTTTGGTACATTTTTTCATTTTAAATAATAACTTGGATGAACAAATTAACAAAGTTTCAGGATAAATGAGATTTTGGATTTCAATGAGACGAATGAAGGTAAAATAAATAGAAAAATAAAATGCTCAGCATTTTAGAGCTCAGAGCATATTTTTCTCTTCAGTTCTCAGAATCAGTCAGAATCAGAAATACTTTAATAATCTCAGAGGGAAATTGCTGTTTCATTACAACCGCCATAACATAACAAACAAACAAACAAACATCACAAACATTTCAGGGGGAGACGTTCTAGTTTAATTTTTCTGAATTAATAAAACTTCTCAGAAATAAACCTGCAGTTCCTGGTTCCTTCAGGCCAGAAGGTAAAACGCTTCAACCTTTTCCTCACTCTCACACCCCCTGGGCATGCGCGCGCCCGTGCGCGTGGACTGACTTTGACGGAGTCCCTTCATGCGTATAACACCCACGCACGCACGCGCGCGGGGCTTTTAAACGCGCCGCGGAGGGTTTGGCTCGCGCGCTCTTCCGCAGCGGCGCACAGCAGCGGCCCGCGGCGGCGCACGCGCGTGGGAATCAATTTAAAGGCGCGTGTCAGAGTTCCCGTGGGTCAGTCCGTTTCTGAAATGATCTCCGTGGGGTTCTGGTGCGGGACTGAGTTTGGTTTAAGGAAACTTTTCTTTATTTTAATTCTTATTTTATGGTTTTCCAAGAAATATTTTGCGGAAGTTTCTCTTCAGGCGCGCAGCGCAGATTCACGAAGAAGAAGAAAAAGAAGTTCAAATATTTCCTAAATGTGAGGTCGGCTGCGCTGAGGGTAGAAAGTGTTGCGCACAGCGGCGCGTAACAGCGCAGCTTATGATCAGTAATCAAGATGGGAATGTTCTGCATAACCGCAAGCTTCTATTAGAATAAATACATTTTTATTTAACAATCCATTTAACATTTTTATTGGTATTTAAGGTGAATTTTAGGAGCCATAAAGCAATTAATGAACATTTCTAGGTTCATATTTCAGCTCTGATAAAAGCTGTGATCCGTTAAACATTTTTAACTTTAAACCAAATAACGCCGCAGGTTTCCTCTTTCCCTCTTTTTCTTTTTTCCACATTTCTTGTAAAATCTGTTTTTGTTTTTTAAATCTTAGATCAGATGAACCTTCAGCGCTGGAGGGACGTTCAGACGCCGCCGAAAATTAATCAATAAATTATTGCTGTTTAAAGAGAATAATAAATAAATAATAATAACGAATCTATATACTGAGAGACGTTTTATTTTCACTCCGGGGCTTATTAGCCTGAAGTATTTTTCATTCTAATATTTAACTGAATTATAAACCCATAATTATTAACAGGTAATCTCTGAAACTGCGCCACTGTTGGGAAATATTTCAAAACCTGAGCCACAAAGATCCGCTTTTACAACATTTTCTATCAGATTTCATCCGGTGGCTATAGGTACGTTTACTGAAATAATTTTAATGAATAAAAAAGTCGAGAAGTTTGCAGACATCTGACAAAAACAGCGCCATTTGGACCGGATGTGATTTATTCTGCAGGGAAGGAGCTTCAAGCTGTGCAGCTGGTTCTGATGTTCGCTTCTCTTTAACAAACGGAACATATCCAGAACCTCACCGCTCCGGTTCGCGTCTCCGCCGCGCCGCTGCCGCATCAGCGCTTCATCCTCCTCCATCCTCTTCCTCCTCCTCCTCCTCCTCGGTGTCTGCGGCCCTAAAAGCCCCGCCGCCCCTCGCTGCTCATCCCGCGGTGATAAAACGGACCATCAGCAGTAATCTGAGTCAATACGCTCCGGCAGGCCCGATGAGGGATAGAGGGACAAGCAGGAATTAATTGCTGTATATAGTTTTGTGTTTGTGGAGGAGAGAGGGGGAGGAAGAGGAGGAAGAGGAGGAGGAGGAGGAGGAGGATCGATCCACCGGCCTGCCGGCCCGCTATTTATCATCCCAACACGGCCGTATGCAGGTCTCTGGGGTGAGGGAGAGAGGGGCGTAGATAGAGTCACACACTGACATGTCACCGCCTGACCTCCGGTAATAATAATAATAATAATAATAATAATAATAATAATAATAATAATAATAATAATAATAATAATTAGGCAACTTTGTGATTGGCCTTTAAATTAAATAAAAATTCTGCTGCAATTATTCGTTTATCTTTACGGTTATTTTAATTAATTTAACTACCACAAGCCATGCAGGTTTGGATTGTTTCCTGATGAACATTCATTTGAATTTAAATGTTTTAACTTTGTTTCATGAAGAATAACTTTTAACTATAAAACTGCTGAAGTTTGCCGGATTATATCAAGTTATTATACTCTTCTGTAAATTTCTTAGATTCTTAGCAGCGACTAAATACATTTTTTTAGATGTTTTGTTGTTAACCTGCCCGCTTGTTTGCACATTTTTAACTTTATCTATTTTTCCTTTCTCTATAATTTTTTTTGATTTTCTCTTTATGATTTTTTATCATTTGAACATGTTTGATGATTTATTGATGAACCAGAAGGTGAATAAATGGCAGAAGAAGAACTAACTTTGTTTCTCAGTAACATCTCTTGAGAGGCTCAAAGCCGATCATCTTTTCGCCGTCATTCAGGTCATCTCTGACATTCAGGATAAGAGTTTTAATCATAAAAAGGATTTGCTTGGAAAAAAAAAATATTTTTACTCCATCAGAGCTGCGTTTAGAGGCCAGACTGATTTTTAATTAATCGCTTCTGAAATATTTACGACATAAAAACGATGCCAAATTAACTGCCGTCAAATGAAAAAAATCTCAAATTTATCTTTAAAAGCTAAAATATATCTTTCTGTTATAAAATAATATATTTTTTATTTTTAATAAAATGTATTTTTTTTTACAAACAGACACGGCCTAAAGACACAATGAGAACTGCAGTAAATGCAACCCAAAAACCATAAACTGTAACTTTAAACGTATTAATCTTCTCACCTTAGTTTTTATAGGTAATAATGATGGAAACGCAAAAAAAAAGTTAAATAAAATTACAGAGTAAATTGTGTTTGAAGCCAGACTTTATTATCATTCAGCGGCACATTTACAATTTACAGTTGAGCGAAATTTTGTTGCAAGGGTCCGAATAAAAACAGAAGAGAAAAGAGAAACATAATAAATTTAATATAGAATATCTGTCATTTGTCAGGAATTTAGTGACAAACAAAAAATGATAAATATTCTATGTATTCAATGTTTCCTTTGAGAGAGCAGAAAGAAAAGGAGTAAAAACAGAAAGAAGCGAGTTTGGACTTTTATGTTCAGGGTTGGTACTGGACCAGGGGGGGGGGGGGGGGGGGGGGGGGGTGTTCCAATTACGGACAAATCCCACTTCTCTGCCTCCTTGCGAGCTTCCTCTGGAGCCTCCGACTGATTGTTGAAGCTCAGATGCAGGAGGAGCAGCGTGGCTTTCGTCCTGGCTGTGGACCAGAGGACCAGGTCTTCCCCGTTTGCTGAGGAGAATGCCTCTCTGGTCTTCACGTGTTTGGTAGATCTGGAGAAGGGTACGGCCGTGTTTTGTGGGGGTGCTGTGGGTGTACGGGTAACTGGGCAGCTTCTGAGAGCCGTGCCGGAGCCGTCCTTCATGGACCTCAAGGCGTAGTCGTGGAGAGGAGAGTGTCTGGTTCAGTAGCATCAGGACCGCAGCGTTGCTTTTCATGCATAATGTGGTTTAGTTGGCTTCTTTAGGCCATGACTGCTGAGTGTGAAGCGGCTAGGATGAGAGTCAGCTCCTCTACGTCTGAGGCCCTGGTCCTCCACCGGAGAAGGCTGGATTGGGTTGGTGGGGTAGGTTAGGTATCTTGATCTGGATCTATGGTAGGATGGAAGGGAATCAGACGGACGCCGGTGCTAATCCGGTCCGTTGAGGTGAGGAAAGAGCTGAGCCTAAAATCTAAATTCATGGTTTAACATCCCGTCTGACAGAAGGAGACCCAGATACGAGCGGCTGAGGGGGGTTGCAACCTGATCTTGGATAAGTGGAAGACGATGGATGCTCTGTAAATTCAAGATTAATTAAATGTTTCAAACAATTTCAGTGTTTCTCTCACTAAAACGAATCTTCCTCATAACGTCTGGATTGACTAAACCTGAGCTGGAGCTTCAGGTCCAGTCAGAAGGGTTTTAAGTGGAGGGTGGAGGAGAAGGTGAACGATGAGGAGCAGAACGGACCTGAAACGCTTCCAGCCTTCACTCCGAAGCGTTTTGGAGGAACCGAGCTGCTTCTGTCCAGGTTCAGGGTCGTCTTGCTGCAGAGAGGTGGAACCTGAAGCTGAGCGTGGTTTCTGTTGGCCAAGCAGACGTCCCGTTTGGGATTAAGGTTCAGCGCTTTCTGCCATCTGGAGAAAAAAGATCCAACAAGACAAAGATCTGTTATTAGATCCCTGACGTCTCAGCTGCGTGCAAATCCCTTTGCTTTGGACGCCATATGTCTGTTTATTTTGGTTTTCCCATCTCTCACACATTCAGAGTTTTGAACCTGAAGAAGCAAAATTAATATTTATAATAATAAGAAAAACCTGTCAGCTGTGAGGATGGCCTCCAATGTTTGTGGCTGCCAGCTAGGGGCGAAAAATCCCATTTAATTTTTTAAGGGGTCAGAATAAACAGCAAAAGTTCAGGGAGCGACATTATTTAACCCTCAGCATGTTAAATAGTGTTATTAAAAGTAATATGAGTAGTTATAGCATTATTCTTTATTAGTCCATGTTTCTACCTGCTCAACCAGTGATGTCATCAGTGGTATCAGGTGGAAGGTAGCAGTGGTCCACCTTTATGATTACATTTAGCCTTTATTTCCATGCTGCTCTAATTTTATATTTAGTCCATCAAAGTAGTTTCAGCAGAAATTGAAGCTCAAAGTAAATTCTAAAACTATAAAGGAAAAACCTTCAAGAATAATGCAACAAAAATATGAACTAAATATGGAAATGTATAAACCTACAGCGATTTGAAGTTATAGATTGAAGTTAGAACAGTAGGTCTATAAATAAAATGTTTTAACCAAACGTTCATCAGTTCATCTGCTGCATGTTATCTGTGAAAAACTAAAGTACAGTTTCTATTAACCGCATTAAAACATTTCAATTCTATTCAATTAATTCCTATAGCACCAATTCACATCATCTCAAGGCTCTTTCCAAAGTCAGACTCCATCAGATCCTCCAGGTTGGTGAGAAAGTTTCCTCTCTAAGGAAACCCAGCAGGTTGCATCAAGTCTCTCCAAGCAGCATTCACTCCTCCTGAAAGAGCGTAGAGCCACAGTGGACAGTCGTCTGCATTGTTGATGGCTTTGCAGCAATCCCTCATACTGAGCATGTATGAAGCGACAGTGGAGAGGAAAACTCCCCTTTAACAGGGAGGAGAACCTCCAGCAGAACCAGAACCAGGCTCAGTGTGAACGCTCATCTGCCTCCACCCACTGGGGCTTAGAGAAGACAGAGCAGAGACACAGAAAGCACAGAAGCTCACATTGACCCAGGAGTACTTTCTATGTTAGATGGTAATAGAGGATGATCTGCCTCCCCTGATGATTTCACAGCTAACAGAACGCCAGACCAGGTGTACCTTCTATGAAGAGAAAAATGACAGAGAACAAAAAGTTAAAAGCTGAAATAACAACAAACAATGCGAATTGGAGAGCAGTAGGAGAACTCAGCAGAGAGAGAGAAATAGACCCTAATGTCCTCCAGCAGCCTAAGCCTATAGCAGCATAACTATAGAGATAGCTCAGAGTAACATGAGCCACTCTAACCTCCAGCAGAATCTGAAACATGTTGTTGATTATCAAGGCGCTTGGATGCCTCTAAAGGGCACTAGAGGGCGCAGGTGAGGGAAGAAATGGGGTCATCAGGCAGTTGCAGAAGCTTCCAACAGTCAATCAGAACTTGGTGGAGTTTTATAGTTTTCAGATGCAGGAAATAAAATTAATCTCTGATTGCAGGAAATAATTGTAAACACAGCAAACATAAATGACAAAATAAAAAGTAATTATGACGTCTGTTCTCTTATAAAATGTATATGAATTTTTATTTTTCAGCATTCCCATTCCATGTTGGGTTTATTTGAGGCTTCCTAATTTTATATCTTAATGCCGAGGAGCGCAGGACAGGTGGGAGTGTTTGTAAACCTTTGGCTGCCATGTGACGTCATGCCGGTCTCTAATTGGTTACTTAAACATTCTCCGGGGGGCGCAGAAAGTTGCGCCTGTGGCCAATCAGTGCTTGCCGTGTCATTCTTCATCCAATCAGATGAATTCGTCAAACATGTCAATCAAAGTCAGACCCCAGGCTGCTTAGATGGGCGAATGTCCGTCAAACAGGATGCAAAGGAAAGAGTCAGACAACAACGACAAGACAGGAGAGAACGGTGCAGAGAAAGAAAAGTGGTCATTTTATAACATATAATATTCAATAACTTTAAAAACAATAATTTCTAGAGGTTTTCACAGGAGAAAACACCGCGTATAGAGGGTCCTGGACCGGACCGACCAGACTTATAGAACCAGGATCAGGAAAATGACCGTTGTAAGTTAGTCATTTAAAGAAAGTGGAGCTGCATGTTAATGTCTGGTTATCTGGGCATGGGGGCGTCTGAGGCGGACAGTCAGGCAGCGGGAATGTGGGTTAGGGTCTGACGGATCCGTGTTCCAGAAGGACGTCGGGACGTCGAGAGGGAAAGCGTCCTGCTGTCTGCGTCTCGCTGCAGGAGACGGGTCTTAGTGGAGGTTGTGTCATGTTATGAGCTTCTTTTAGTGTATTTTGTGTTGCATTTCTGTGATGGCAGCATTAATGCAGAAATGTGCAACAGGGATTTTACAGCAACAACTGTTTCAGGGACATCCAAGCCTTTTTACACCAAGGCAGTGATTTATTTTGCTCCATGTGACACAGCTGAGGAAGAAGAGGGTTTCAGCTGCTGGACTTGTCTCAAAACGCAAGAATCAACACAATGTAAACTGTAACTGGTGGAGTTTTAAGGTGCCGTTTTTAATTTACTGACTCCAAACAGGCTAGTCCAGTTCACGGCGTTCGTCTCAGAATCATCAGGTTCTGCAGGTAGTTTTTCTTTCACAGTTTACTGACCTCTGCAGTGATTTTAGGTCTGGTTAAAGAGATGACGGCGTTCTGTGTTACTTCAGGTGAGGGCTGTGGTGTAAAGCTCTGAGTCAGGTTCAGGCTGAAGATTAGCTCATTTAGCATCGCCTGAACCGACACTGAACCGTGTGAGATGACCGGGAAGCTGAGCCAAGAGCGTAATTGGTTCAAGTTCAGCAAAGAAGTCAGAGTTATCCCTTCTGGACTTCCTGATTAAGTTTGCCGGGCTTTAGCTTCTGAATCTGAAACACCTCTTGTGTTTGTGTGTAACCGTGTAAAAGACGGTTTAACGGGTGCAGGAGGTGGTTTCATTCTGGGTTTCTTTCTTTTTTCTTTTATCCACGTGACTTAAAATGTTAAACTACGTGTGCCGGATGTTTAGCACAAATAGGGAGACTTGGGGCATCAGGTTAAATCGTGCGTCGTGTCATAGATGCTCATAGGGTTTGGTCGAAGGTGGGGGTATAACATCATCATTTCCAAAAAGTTGCTTTAATTATCTGCCTGAAAATACAAGTAAAAACACGTTACTCTGTATGGCTTTATATGTAACTTTAGAGAAAACTACAACACCATATTTGCTAAACATTTTCTCATTAAAAAACTCTTTTGGATCGATCAGAACCTTGGTGCCATGGACTAAAGTCCAGCCCTTCAGACGTCTGAGGAGAACCCGACTTTTCTCAGGTCTGATCTTAAAAAAAAAAAACCTGTGAGAAGACAAACTCAGACCAAACAGACAGAGCTGTGCTTCTTCAGTGACAACGGCATTTATTTCTGTTTCATTTCAATTAAAAGGTCAAACTTTGCTTGAATTAAAATGTTTATTAGTTCAGAACTTGAGCTTAAAGTAATGTGTATGATCCAAACATTTAAATCTCTGAGGCAGTTTCAAGCTGTAATCACATTTAATTTTTGGGCCTTTTTAACCTCCTGGTTCGGTTCTAGTTTATGTCTAATTTCTGGCTGGGTTGGACGTCCTTTCTTTGCGTCTTTCTCTTTCTTATCTGATTTTGGTCACGCTGCGTTTGTTTTTCTTCTGTCGTCTATCCTCATTCTTCCTGGAGAATTTAAGCCATATTGGGACGTTTCTCTTGGACAGAAGAGCCCACTTTGCCTGTGTTCCTATCCAAACATCCTAACTTTCCTAATTTCATCCTAACTCAGCTCCCAGCCACTTGCTGCCACTGATATGCAAGCTCTGCAGTGGTGGCAACACAACTCTGCAGCACTCTCCTCATGACCTGGAGCTACTTGGATGTCCTGAGCTCTTCTATTCATCAGTTTAACCTTTTACCGAGTGGTTTTTGACGATTCACAAATCTGTTCTTTCAGCTACAACATTTTTAGCAGTTTTCTGCATGAGAGGTCATTTTGTGACCTTGCAAGCACAAGAAAGTAAATACCACCTGATAAAGCTTTTCGTAATAAACTGAAAACTGAAAGCAAAACTATTTAAAAACTTTTGTGTCCCTGCCTGCAAAAGCTTTTGCTATAAGTGTAGAAACAGTTTTTTGTGTAAGTTTCCTTGCAGGCATAAAACATCCTCCCCTAAATATCTCCGCTTTTGGTAAATCCCAGATTTCTGTCCTCAAGTAAAAGAAAAGCTGTTGCTCTTTTCTGTTTGGGTCGTACTTTTCTGTTCTGTTGCTCTTTGATTAAAATAAGTAAAGGGTACGGGTAGAATTTTTCCCATTTACTCAGCCATGAACCAGTGCTGCAATTTGTGGTTAATAAATGACTTTAATATGATTTAATTAACTTCAATCCATCATGGTGTAAAAACAGCTGCTGGTCTATCAAATGGAAAATGTTTTAATTTTGGGAAAGTCAGAAAAAAAACAACATTCACATCCTGTTTCTCTCGGTCTCTGTGGGAGTTTTCTGTCCAGATAATCATCTCTCATTATGTTGCTCCAGTCAATTAGCATCCATTACTGTCAGACTGCATCTGTGAGTAAATGTTGACACTTGCTAACTCCAGGCACTGTGCTGCCCACTACATTAGCCTGGAAAAACACCACAGAGGACTTTTTCCCCCCTCATTTGGACTTTATTATGGAAACAGGATCCTTTTTTCATCAGTTTCAGTTTTTCACACAGTCAGGAACAAAATAATTCCTGTGCAGTGAAAAACGAAGAAAAAAAAGTTTTTAAAGTAGGCTGGAGAGAGCTGCAACCTTGTCTGTAAGATTAAAATGCAGCAAGGAAGGTAAGCTAAGCTAACATTTAACTAAATATCAAACAATGCTAATCACCTCCCACCCCCAAAAAAGCTACCACAAATTAATTAAAAAATAAAACAAAGATGTAAACAATTAAATAAGTCAACAGTAGACCAATACAATTTTAAAAGGCCAACAAATAAATGAATAAATATTCTAATCAATGAATAAAAGAAACTAAATAAAGAATACATGTAAACGAAAAATCAAAAGGTGAATTGATGATTGAATGACTACGTAAATAAATAAATAACTACATAAATGGGTATAGAAGTAAAACAACTTAGTGATTAAACAAAAAGTAAAGTGAAGTAACTGAGCAAATACTAACAATAAAACATTCCAACTAATTTACACAGCTAAGCAAAATTTTATAAAGACAAAAAAAGCCAAAGCAAAACCTAAATTCTAAAAAATATAATATATATATATATATTTATTTATTTATTTATTTTACATATTATTTTTTTTTGATTTTTTTTTTAGAATTTATATGAAGATTCACTGTATATAACTGATGCACCTTTCCTACTTTTGCACCTTCCCTTTTGAGCCGATGTGGCAAGTGAATTTCTCCAATGTGAGATCAATAAAGCCTATCTTATCTTATCTTATCTTATCTTATCTTATCTTATCTTATCTTAACACAGCTAGAATAGCACAGCTAGCCTAGCTGCTTAGAGCTGGCCTAGCAGTAGTTAGGCCTTAGAACCTCTGCTTCAGCCTGTAACCACTCCAACGGTACTTGCTAAGAAACATAGTAGTATGCATAGATGCTTCACTTCTCGATATTCAAACTGCTTTTCATACATGGTGGTAATTATTCTTCATTATTGTTATTTTTTCACTCTCTCACACACATCTAATCCTGAGTTTTCTGTATACACCAACAACAATAATTCCTACATATTTTTTGCGTGATGTTTATATCCAAGTTCATAGACACTGTTTTTTGAAAAGCCTGGAAAAGTGTTTAAAATTTCCAGGTGATTCATGTCTTACACTTTTTTTGCAACTGAGGCAGGAGCTTAATACCCTTGAAAGAGAACTGTTTAGCACAGCTTGCATCATGTGCTGACACTGTAACTCCAGGGTACTTTGTTTGGCAATGTGATTCAGCCTCAGTTTGTCAAATGCAGAGAAAACAAAGTGTTAAAGTATAGTTTATGGGCTAGGTTTCTGCAATATTATCAGCATGTAAAAACTCATCTTCAGAATCTCAGCCCAAAAAAGGTGATCTGCACCGCGTAATCTACTTTCAGCAGTAATTGCTGTTTAGTGCAACCGTAAACCGCTTAAAATACGGGCAACTTTGCTCCCTCTGCCTTTACTCCCATCGGCTCCTATGTCAGCCTAGAGTAGAAGAGACCCAGCCAATATGGCGGCGACAAAGGATGTGCTCCAGCATGTAATGACGTGTCTAGTATATTTTTTCTATAGGTAGGAGTGTGTGAACGCGGAGAGGCGGAGGGATATTTCAGCCAGTACTGTATCTGTAGTGGGTCTCTAACTTGTTTACGATCACTTAATTTAGAGCCCAAATAAGCGACTTCACTTTCAGAAACAAAATTTACAAGCGACTTTAGAAAAAAAGAGACAATGAGGGGCAGAGCTGAGTGTTAGGATGATGGGAGTTAAGCGGGGGGTGGTCAGGACAAGGGAAAGTAGCGGCTAGTTTATATGGAGCGTGAGCAGAGTGACTGGTAGTTACTAGGAGTGTAAAAAATACATCGATCCACATTTATATGTTGATTAAATGATTAATAATCAACAATTACATTGATGCAGAAAAAAATATCTATCCATGTTGTCACTTTGAAGACGCACCATTATTTTGAAATTCACAAGGTGTGAGACTAAAATGAACAGGTGATCTATTATTATTATTTTAAAATGAGAAGAATGTTGTTTTTGATTTAAATGCCTGCTTTAAAATAAAAAGGTGAAATCATATTTGATTAATCACCAGTCATAAAAGCGGGAGGTAGGACAGAGAACAAAGTCACTGGGCTGGACATCAGGCTAATAAAAGAAAGTATTAGCTTATGCTGTCGGGGATGTTTACCACTCCATTGATGCAGATTCAATATCTTTACTGACCTTTTTGTGTCATGCTCAAAAATTAGTTTTGGACTGTTAGCTTAGCATGTAGCACTGTTCTGCCTGGGAAAGTTCCTCTGAACAACGCTTTTGGGTTTATCTGGTCTAAAAAGAGGGCCACATGTTTTCTTCTGGCTGTTTCTATTCACATGTTAGCAGACTTTGAAACTTCCAGCAGCAGCTCATGTGGGTCAGGTGTGCAGCTGTTGGCCCAGACGTGGGACAACAAGTTTATACAGTTTATCTGCGTAAAAAAGTAGATTTTGGGTAGCACTTTAAAGACTATTTTCATCTCTTCCGAATATTCACATCTTAAAATAACACATAATTAGCGATGTGTGGCTAGCAGTGCCGCCCGACAGCTAGGAAAAGTTGCGATATTGATTAATGATCAATGATGTATGCTAATGATATTGATTATTGATCTAAAGTTGAGTGATCTTATTGATTTTAAAAAGATAAGAATTAAGTAAACATAAAGAAACCTTAATCAGGCAAATAAAACATAACTAAAGATTGAAAGACGAATAAAGATAACAATTTTTTTTAAAGAAATTAAATATTTCAGTGTCAGAGTATGAAAAACTGTAAAATGTTCCCACAACGAACTCTGGAACATTTGAGGTTCCTGCCAGGCCTCCGCCATAATTATTTCTCTTGCCACTATTGTGGTGTGGCTCCGTCTAAGGGTGAGCAGTGGCGCCCCCTTCTGGATGGTGGCTACACTACAATACTGAACGAAGGTGGACATTATCAGAACAAATTTTAATCCAATAAAACTTTATTCAACAATCGTAAATCCATTATTTGTTTGCATAAGTTGAACATTGTTCCATTATTTTTTTAACAATAAACAAGTTTCACAACTCTAAGTTAAATCTAGTGGGGATCAGGTCTGTTGTAAACACTGTATTATTATAACAACTTGTTTGCGTTGTTTCTAGTGACTTTTTGGCATTGCTACATGTTTTGCTAATTGAAAAAATTGTGTAATCCCCCAAATCATGCAAACAATGTAAATCAAAACTTGTTTGGAAATATAACTAATGGAGCGCACACAACTAAAGATACTCTTTCTAAAAACCTTTTGTTGGCTGCAGGCTGTGACATGTGTGCCGATAACAGGAACGGTGAGTGTCCGATGCACGGCCCTCTTCATTCCCTGCGCCGCTTGGTCGGGACCAGCAGCGCGGCAGCGCCGGTTCCCCTGCCCGACGTCCCCGACTGGCTGAGGGATCTGCCCAGAGAGGTAACGCCTCCACGACGCTCTCTCCTGTTAAATGTGAACTTTTAATGTTTTTATCAAACCTTGAACCTTGAGCAGCAAATTCCAACAGAATATAGAGTCCACGAACGATTAAAGAGTTAAGACTCTCTGGCTGCAAAATGAACATGTTGGATAACCTCTAATCTGTTGTTTAACTTTTATTTTTGCTCTAATTTTGAAGTTCTTTAACAGACATGAATGAAAAACCTACAATTGTAAAAAATAAAACTTTGGTAAACACGAAAAAAAAAGACTTTGAGCAGACAAAATAAAAGAATGCAACAATTTTTAATAAATGAATAAATCTATTTCATTGTCAGATTTGAGTAAAATGTCGCTAAAAATACAGAGACCATAGCTCTAGATCAGGGGTGTCAAACATAACGGTTCAGGCCCGCCGAACAATTTAGTCCGGCCCAGTGGCTAAATGGATTATCATTATTCAAAAAAAGAAAAAAACATTTTCTTTGTTTGTTTTTTTTCCCAGTGTCCTGTCTGGCAATGTGGCAATAAGAATTGTTGTCTTAATGCCAAAAAGAGCTCATCAGATTTGACTTTCACAAGTGGAGCAGTACTGCTTTTGCCATAGTGCTCCGCTTGATTTATGAATGTGAATAGTTTTATTATGATTCATGCGGGGAATATCTCAAATGATATGGACACTACAATGGGAAAGTAGGAGAGGAAAGGAAGAACAAGAAGAAAAAAGGAAAAGGTGAAAGAGGAGATAAAAGGAAGAGAATGACAAAACAATTATTGAAAAAAAAGAGTACCTTATTTAATTGAAAATCTGCAGTTCCTATATTGTCCACGGGGGTCGCTGTGTTTTAATCAGCAGATGGTAGCACTGAGCTTTAGATGTGAAAAATTAATTTTTAAATCATTTCTTAATTTTTATCTGTTTGATGTATTTTGTCATGCAGGACAGTGTTTTTAAGTTCCAAAAAATATGAATAAATGTTTTTCAACATTGTACAATCACTGTGATCAGTTCTTATGCATAATGCACAAGTAAATGTTTAACTGAGTAAAAGTATTGTTGAAATTGCACATTCTTTTCTTAAAAACGCTGAGGTTATTCATAATATATTGTGTAAAAGTGAAATTCATTTAATATAAAAATCAACAAAATGTCCACTTTTATTAGTTCTATTTAATCTTGCAAAGAGTTAACTCATGTGGCCCTCTTGAGATCAGATTAAGCTGTATGCGGCCCCTAAACCAAAATGAGTTTGACACCCCTGCTCTAGAATGTGAAGCCTAGTTTGGTTATAAATCAGAAACTCGTATTCATCCTCCTGATCGACGATCCGGGCTGCAGAATCCTAATTTTCTGTACCTCTGTGAGTACAGGTGTGTCTCTGCACCAGTACGGTTCCTGGTCTGGGTTACGGGATCTGTGCCGCTCAGAGGATCCCGCAGGGAACCTGGATCGGCCCGTTTCAGGGCGTCCCCCTCATGGTGGAGAAGCTGCAGTCTGGGGTCGTCAGGAACACCAGACATCTGTGGGAGGTAAGTCCCCCCAAACGGCCCGCCCATCAGTCGCCTAATCAGATCTGAAGACAAATCCACGTTTCTAAACGCTCATCCATCTGTGGCACGCTATGCTTTTTGATCCCCACTGTTTTACCTGCTTCTTAGAGCTGATGAATAAACAGATTTTTTTTAAAAAAATTCAAGCTTCTGAAGGATGCATGTTTGTGTTTTAGTCGTTTGGTTTCATGGTCAGCGTCACGTCGCCTGGCAGTGCATTGATCAGAGCAGATTGTATTTACATACAGTGGCGGGGGAAAGTCAATGTGGCGGTTATAAACAGCTGCATTAGCATGAGAGCGCAGGGAGGGGACCGAGGGATGCTGGGAGATGGACAGAGAGATAGATGAGTCCCCAGCGGCCCGGGCCGGTAAAGGTCAGTCAGACGCCGGCTGACTGGACATCAGTCTCTCTGCCGCTGAACGCAGGAGGAGGATGGTCAGAGGTCAGTGGCACTGAGGGGACAGTCTGGCAGGAGCAGAACCCAACATGGAGGAGGAAAAAACGTTAACAATGACGGGATTAATCCAATGAGGAGCTGGAGCTCTGATTAAGATTAAAACTCTGATTTATTTTTTATTGTTTTAATCCGTGACGAAGTTTAATGACGGATTTATCAGTTCAGTTGATTCTAAAGGCTTTAAGACGATGGCCGTCTGTGTGAGAAGTGATGAGAGTCGTCCCTCATTTCTCTCTGTTTTCATTCAGAACCGGCAGGCAGCCAGAACCGGACCTTCAGGCCTTCAAAGGTTCTAGGGTTCAGCCTAAGAATTAGCTTCTTCAAATAAATCGGGCTCTTTGTTACTAGCAGCTGATCGCAAACAGAATCTGTTTCCATGTCTTTAGTCGAACCTATGAAAAGACGAGAAGTAGACTTTAGGTCCAGCATGGTGATTCCCAGAGAGTTGTTAGCTGAAAACTGAAGCCAATCAGCTGAGGGGGAGGGGGGGGGGGGCATCCCTCAGGTCCGGTGTCAGGCCTGATTTTAAAAATCTTGCTCATATGCTGCTCATTTTTCATTTCTAAGCTTCTTCTTTTTATTCCTCTTATCCATCAGAGTTCCTACGCTGTCTGCAAAAGTAGGAAATCTGATTTAAAGGGGACGTATCATGTTTTTAATGTCCTCCTTTTTATATTTAAATCATTTAGTTGTGGTCTATAGAGTGGAGCAACGCGTTGGTCTGAATTCCTCAATAATTTACCCCCACGTTTCCCCTTTTTACCCCCGTTCTGAGGTGGATAACAGCTTGATTTGGTGCCGTCTCTTTAAATCTAAAGGAGGCACTTCACACCCCGCCCCCCTACAGCGTTAGGGGGGGGGGGGGGGGGGGGGTTAATTGTTATGGAAACAAAGTATTTTCCAGGTCAGGGTAAGTCTGGCGACATATTTGTATTTCCGGACTTTATTGTCGTTCCTATTCTTTCCATCTGATCATTTTCCTTCTGTTGTAGGTCTGTTTGTTCATCCGTCTCTTTACACAGAATCCATATTATTATATCCATCTGAGCTCTGAGGACAAACGCACGTGAAATTTAACGTTTGTAAATGTTTATACTTCAGAAAATAAGCAAAAAATGGATTTAAACATTTGAAATATTTAAATTTGACATGAAAAATGTGTGCTGACCCTTTTCCTTGTTTTTGAAATGCAGATTGACTTTAGACAATCTAACGAAAAAAAAAAGAAAATGACATCAGTATCCCCTATTACATGATAAAACCTGAGAGGAGTCAGAACTTTTTTGGCACGGCATATTTTGACCCAGAGAGTTTGTTTCTGACCCTCTTTGGGCCCTCAGACCCGCCTGTGGAGAAACACTGATCCGATAATCTGCTGTCGGCTGCCAGGCTGCAGCTGGTCATTAGGTCTATTGATGAAGAAACTGTGCACACAGATCTCATTAAAACTCACCGGTTGTTAAACTCTCTTATTGACGCCCCCCAAAACAGGAAGTGATGTCTGTCCTATAGCCAATCAGGGAGCTTGTGTCATGTTGTCCATGGCACTCAGGTAGGGCCGGCTTTAATTGAGATCCTTGCCGTTTTGTTTGGATTCAGGAGTAAAAGATTTTCTGGTGCTGCAGTATTTTACGAGGAGATAAATTGATCCAGGAAGAGTTACGGAGGAATAATTCTTCCCTCTGAGTCTGATACTCATACAAACTCTCCTTTTTCCTCCAGTAATTAAGTTTTACTGTGATATATACTTTAAATAATGAGGGTTTTTTTTAAAGAAGAGATTCTACATGTTGGAGGGAAAAGTTTGTTTTAGGTTTATGGCAAATGCTAAATAAGAAATTTAGATAAGTTAGAGGTCCATAATAAGGATTAAACAAAATATTTCACAGTTGGAAAGAAATTTATTCAGAAATGTCATTTTGAGAAAGCAGCAGATATACATTTTAAAATAGTGATTGAGTCTAATTGATAAACATGTAGATGAACAGTAACTGTGAGATAAAAAGGGTCCTATTTTACTTTTATAGTAACTCATTTAAATTTCATTTATATAGTGCTAATTCACAACATGTCATCTCAAGGCTCTTTCCAAAGTCAGACTCCATCAAATCCTCCAGGTTGGTGAGAAAGTTTCCTCTCTAAGGAAACCCAGCAGGTTGCATCAAGTCTCTCCAAGCAGCATTCACTCCTCCTGAAAGAGCGTAGAGCCACAGTGGACAGTCGTCTGCATTGTTGATGGCTTTGCAGCAATCCCTCATACTGAGCATGCATGAAGCGACAGTGGAGAGGAAAACTCCCCTTTAACAGGGAGGAGAACCTCCAGCAGAACCAGAACCAGGCTCAGTGTGAACGCTCATCTGCCTCCACCCACTGGGGCTTAGAGAAGACAGAGCAGAGACATAGGAAACAAAGAAGCTCACATTGACCCAGGAGTACTTTCTATGTTATATACATTATGTGATTTATTACGTAAAAAAATCTAATAAAGGAACAACTGTCCAAAGGAAGAAAGAAAGAGACTGACCCAAAATAAGGTGAAGTCAGCTAAAAGAACCAATGTGGTGACAAAACAGTAAAATGATTGAAAATAAGGTTATTTAAAGATAAAAAAATAAATAAAACTGGAGGTAAAGGGGAAAAAAGAGAAAAGAACAGAACAAAACAAAACAAAACAAAAGACATAATGCAAAAGGAAGAAAGAAAGGAAGTGACCTTAAAATGAGGTGAAATAAAAGACAGAAAATGACGTGGCTGCTCAGAGACTCTCCAGAGAGATCTGGGTCTGCGCTGCAGGACAGGAGAATATTAAGGCGAGGCTCCTAAAAGTCCCACATCCATGACTGATCCCACAGATTTCTGGGTTCTAACAAACATGGCTGCATTTTTTAATATATATATTTGAAAATGAATCAGAGTGAGTTACGATTAAAATCATGTTTTCTCCTAGCTCGTGTTCCTGTTGCTGATCCGTGACGTCGTTCTCTGAGTTCCCATCAGATAAGAGTCTAAAAAACGTCTAAAAATTCTCACAGACGGGAACATTTCTCAGAATCACCTAAAAATAAATGAGCTCTTCATCCTCAGCGTGCGAATCTGCTAGTTTTCTCCGTGAATTCATCACATCCTCATATTTTGTGTTTGGTTAGATTTTTACCAGTTTTCTAGTTTGCTGAAACCATATTAAAAATCTTATCTAATATTTTATTGCCCGTTTTAACAAGAAATGACCAAATATTCAGTGATGTTGTTTTTATGGTACTTTACTTTTTGTGTTTTAGGAATAGATTATAAGAAACGTTGGGGGGATGAAGAAGTGATCGATTCTGCTTTCTATGATTATTATATTACCATAATATACCATAAAATATTTATTTATAAAGTGCTTAAAAACAGCCAACATCTGAAACAAAGTGCTGTACATTGCTACAAGCTAAAACACATCCATTAAATAAATAAATAAAAGGATAATGCATAAAAATGCTTAAAAGAAACTATAAAACCAATTCAAATGAAAACTAAATCTCACTAGTGCTAAAAGCCAAAATATTAAAATAAATATTGAAATAAATATTGAGAGAAATGGTTCAAACACTCCAGGATGTTGCAGTAAAAGTAAGAATCTCCACATGTCCGGCTGAAAGGACTCAGATGGTCAGCGTTTTGTTCCCGGCCGGAGGGGACGAGCCGCGCGGTGGGATCCTCGGCCGCTCCTGATTGGAAGGAATGTGCAGTAAAAACAGGCGAAACGCTTGGATGCTCGCGGCTCTGACCTCTTCCCGCTGGGTTTTACACGAGTTTTTCTTCTGGAGACATCAGAGGCCGAACTGTCGGAGCAGAGTTAGTGAAAACAAGGAGCAAACATCTAAACTTCAGAACAGCTTCAGGCAAAATATTTAGCCAGTGTGGGATACTGATGGGACGCCCGGGGATTGAGAACCTTTTCCAAAACGCCGGTCTGCATGTTGGCTTTCCTTTAGCATCATAAAGCATTTTCTTTGTCTGCGTGTGTTTGTCGGTGCGTCCATCATCGCGCTGCTGCAGATTTCCCGGCCGCTCCGGGTCCGCAGCGGTTTGCGGCCTCGGCTCTGCTATGTTTTCTGGCTGATGTCATTATTTAATGTTTGTTCGCTGGGTTTTATTAAAGGCTGCGCTCGCCCTCCACATCATCACTCTGTTTACATAATCATAAATGGTTTATGTCGAACCTCAGAGGATTTTTCTCTGGGCTCGGGTTTTATCTGTGGACTTTTATAGAAACTCATGATGACGATATGAGGAATGTTGATCTGTTAAAAGTCTCTGTTTATTATTCTTTGATAGGAACCTGCTTTCCTCATGGCTGCTCCACACGTCACATGTTTTATGGTGAAAAGGGCAACTTTCTACAATCTATGAACCCCTATTTCCTTCTCCTTCTTCATGTAATGAGCTCAGTGAATTGATAACATAAAGATGTTTTATGATGTATTAGAAAAGGATCAATTTGACCAGAACCTTTGAGATGTTACGCTTCAGAAAAATTCCCATATTCAGAAACTGCATGCAGATCATTTTTAATTCATTTCAATCCAATTATAATTATTTATATAGCACCAATTCATGATACGTGTCATTTCAAGGCTCTTTCCAAAGTCAGACTCCATCAGATCCTCCAGATTGGTGAGAAAGTTTCCTCTCTAAGGAAACCCAGCAGGTTGCATCAAGTCTCTCCAAGCAGCATTCACTCCTCCTGAAAGAGCGTAGAGCCACAGTGGACAGTCGTCTGCATTGTTGATGGCTTTGCAGCAATCCCTCATACTGAGCATGCATGAAGCGACAGTGGAGAGGAAAACTCCCCTTTAACAGGGAGGAGAACCTCCAGCAGAACCAGAACCAGGCTCAGTGTGAACGCTCATCTGCCTCCACCCACTGGGGCTTAGAGAAGACAGAGCAGAGACACAGAAAGCACAGAAGCTCACATTGACCCAGGAGTACTTTCTATGTTAGATGGTAATAGAGGATGATCTGCCTCCCCTGATGATGTCACAGCTAACAGAACACCAGACCAGGTGTACCTTCTATGAGGAGAAAAAGTGACAGAGAACAAAAAGTTAGAAGCTGAACAACAAGCAATGCAGATTGGAGAGCAGTGGGAGAACTCAGCAGAGTGAGAGAAATAGACCCTGATGTCCTCCAGCAGCCTAAGCCTATAGCAGCATAACTATAGAGGTAGCTCAGGGTAACATGAGACACTATAACTAGAAGCTTTGTCAAAAAGGAAAGTTTTAAGCCTAATCTTAAAAGTAGACGGGTGTGTCTGCCTCACGGACCAAGTAGTGAGACAGTAAACAGTTGTTAACGTCACAATGTAAATCTGGGCAGAACCAGTGTAGCATTTGTTGGTCTGTTATGTGGAATTATTCATTCACTCTGTGCAAGATAATAACATACCGTGTTTGGCCAACTGGGTTGGTTCTTACTGCCTTTTATCCTCAAACCCAGTTTAAAAAATGCTGCCCCACATATTAAAGCACATGCAGGGTGTTGGGTTTGCTACGGCAGGGGAGAAGGGATTTTTGTCCCTGACATTGTTATATATACAGTAATATATTGTTATATGATCAGTAATTTCACAGTCTTGTTTTTTTTTAACATCGTATATCTCTAGTCGGTTGTGAAGTTTCTCCCAGTTTGTGGTTATAGCAAAATCCAGTGGAGCATCTTGCCGTGGACCGGGCTCTATTTGTGAAAAGCAGATCTGGACGTCAGTAGCTGCTCTGTAGGAAATGACGTTCCTGAGGACTCATCCTTACAGCTCAGGAAGAGCTGGATCAGAACCAGCACAGCTGGGCCGCTCCGTTGTCTGCTTTCCAGCTCATACTCATACTGTCATCTTCTACTTGCATAAAAACTGGACCGACATACTTTATGTACTGAATTTTGGATTTTATAGACCCTGTCTATGCTCCTATTGTAGGTTTTCTACTTTCTCTTTCCTACCAAAGTCTGAAAATTACATAAAATAAATACAGGGACAGCCTTTGAAAGTGGTGAAAATATTATTTTTTTATCTTAAAAAGAAACCTGCTAACAAATTACAGACTATAAATGATTAAGAACAGCATGTTGTGTTAAAGCAGAATATTCTGGGTTATCCAGCAGGCTGTTTTTTAAATCCTTGTTAATCCAGGTCCAGTTTAACCCGGCGCTGGACTGCAGGTCCTTCTGTGGCTCAGGGCTGAGATAATTGAACAGTGTGAGGCTGTTTATTGGGACTCGCTGCGGTGGTCTTCATAGCCTGAACATGTGTAACGGACCCTGAAAGAGTTTGTAATTTGAGCCGCTGAGAACTGTAAAAAAATAACCAGAAGTTGAGAAAAAGTGCACTTGTGAAAACATTTTGATAGGCCGCTGCAGCCTGAAGCCTCGCTGCAGAGCCGACCCGCTTCGTTCCTGCAGAAACCGACAGACTCGGAGCGTCTGCTGCCCGGTCCAGGTTCTGGGTGAACGGATCACGTAAGGCATTTGCTTTTTAATGCTGCGTGCAAAACTTTGGCAAGAAACACGGAATCACTGCTGCTGGAGGACCGGGAGAGAGAGAAAAAACTAATTATAAATATGACAGAAAACTATTTCATCTAACAGCTGAGAACTTTGTGAAACACACCAAGAAACGTCCAAGGCTGTAATTTATGCCAGATTTTTATACAGATCAAGCAGAGAAAAAAAAACTGTGATCATGTAGGGTGGGGCGATGTGGCCTAAAACCAAAAACACAATGTATTCAGCAGCTCAGTGACAGTAAACGGCATTTCACAGTTCACTTTAAGATTCTTTTGTTTTTAAAAAGTTCAGCTCAGAGGAACGGAGCGTTTAGTGCTGCCACTCCTAAGTTATGGAACAATTTGACGTTCCTTTTATGATTCCTTGCCTAGGGCAGGACGATATAGAAAAAAATCATATTGATAAAATGGAAATCATATTGATCGATATTGATAATTATCAACAAATTCAAAACATATATTTTAAGTGCAGACCTGGCCATTTTATGCTGTTTTTAGATACAGACAAAAACACTGAATTCAAACTCAACCCGTTATTCAACCAACTTTTTACCAAAATTACAAGTTGAAAAAAAAGAACGTGTGTTCTCTGAACTCTGAAGGGGGCGGAGCTTGGTTCACGGGTCTGCGTTGTGATTGGTTGGGAGAATTGATGATTTAATATTAACCTACATGGCTAGAATGCAAAAGGAAGGAAAACTGTTATTCTATTGAACTTTTTATTGACTCTTTTTTTTTTATCATTGATATACATCTAACAATCGATATATATATATATATATATATATATATATATATATATATATATATATATATATATATATATATATATATATATAAAAATTATCGTCCAGCCCTCCTTTAACACGTTAAGACATTTGGTCTTATTTCTTTTCATGTTTCTGTTGTAATCTTTTGTTTGTTTTTCCATTTTGAATGTTTAGTGATTATTGTCTGTACAGCACTTAGCTTTAAAGTGCTTTATAAATAAAGTAGTAGTAGATGCACGTCCCAACTACACAGAATTCCCAAACGGGGCGAATAGGTCATAAATAACAGGATGATGATAATATCATCTGTGGTCAACATTACACAAAAGTAACTCCGTTACCGACTGCCGGGTGCAGCCTGCGCCCAGAACTCTGCACCGCCATTCGTCCATCTATGGAGCTGTGCAGCTTTAACTACGTTTGCACCGTTGTCAGCAGTAATGCCGACTCTTCCTGACGTCCCGTGCAGACAGAATCACACCTGAACCTGGTCCGACCGTCTCCCCAGTTAAGTCTGGAAAATACGCCGCCTCGAGCGCTCTGGTGCTTCTCCATTCATCGTTATCTGGACCTCTTTAGCCCTGGTTTTCTTCTGGCTAGATGTAAATGATGGTTTTAGTTTGACTTGCTTTCAGCTGATTCATTACATCTCATGAAAAAAAAAGAAGATGGTTTCCTGTTTCTGCCCACTTCCCTTTTAATTATTTGTTTTTGTGCATTTTCTGCCTTCTAGGTTTGAACTTTTTTTAGAGTTTTTTGCTCGTTTTGAGGTCAAACCGAATTTTCCACTTTAACAGTATTTCCATTTGCTATGACTAACTCCAGATATCAGCTCCGTCTGACTGAGGACGTCATTTCGCTCTGATTTACCTTACAGATCTGTTGTCGGAGCTGTTTCCTGGCATTCAGCTCCAACATCCTGTTAAGGTCTGAGCTGATTGGGCAATAAAATAAACAGCAATGAAAATCTTTAATTAAAGAAACTGTATCTGGAGACTGATTTCTAGATTATTGAAGGAAATATTAACTCTTGAGCTGTGTGCTGATTGTGTTGAGTTTCAGGGTTTGCCTTCAGCATTCTGTCCTGGTTTTACTTTACTGTCCATCATCTTTTGTATTTTCGTACGTCAAAAAAAGCCGAGGCGATCCCAGGAGATGTTGTGACCTGCGGGTCAGCCCGTGGCTGCTGTAAAACCACCGTGCAGCTCGGCGCTGTTTGGTTAAACCCTCTCTGTGAGTCGGATCGAACCCGTCCTCATTCCTCGCTCTGTGTGACTTCGCTCTGTTGGCCCGCTGACCGCGGGGCGCCAGAGAACAAAGACCGGGCTTTTCCACCAGGGAACATGTATGTTTGTGGGTCTCTTCATTAACCGGCGGTGTTTTCCTGAAACCTTCTGCTGGTTCTGTTGGATCTTCACCTGCTGGGATGATCATCACAGCCTTTTATTCCCCAACTGATCACTTCAGACGGGTTTAACACGTAGTGTGAGAATGATTCACTTTCATCACTTCTGAAAAGAAATGTAAAAAAAAAATATTTAGTTTTTTTAACTCAAAGGGGGAGAAGAAAGAGCTCTGAAAAAGTTGTTGATATTTCTGTGACAGTTTTGAAATATAAGTTGCTGAAACAAGAAAGTGAATTATACCATTAACCTGATTAGTCAGGCAGAGATTTCATGCTTTACACCACAAATGTCAAACTCGAGGCCCATGGGCTGAATCCGGCCCGTCAAGGCAATTTATCCGTCCCTCAAAAGCCAAAAAAGGCATTTGATGTCATAAAGTAGAGGCATAAATCCTTCTAAAGTGTATAAAATGGTTAAAACTGTGCCTCCTGTAGCAAATGCTGATTTTTCTATGCCAGTAACAGCATCCTGCCACTAGATGTCAGTTTTCCCACAACACATTAAAACAACCCAGAAATATCCAACAAGAGAAAAAGTGATGCTGCATGATGAGTTTAAAGTGTAACTCACCCTATAAACTTTTTTTTTTGCAGATAAACTGTATAATATTTTACTGCGCATTTTTTATATTTGAACTGAGATGAAATTATGAAATCAAAAGTATCATCTACACAGGAGCAACCGGCCATTTTCATGACTTCATGATGCCAAAGTGGCCCAATATAGAAATGATTCTGACGTCCCTGCTTTAGCCTGACAGCAGTTTGTCAGTCAGTGACAGACGGCTGCATCCCAGATGCTCTAAGGAGCGTTTTCGCAGATCCTTCCTCCCTCCTGCTGTTAGACCTTATAATCTCTGCTGACGGTCCCACAGGTTCTTGATCTGATCATGAATCGTTTACATCGTCTTTCACACTCTGATGTCTATTTGCACGTTTTAGCTTTAACAGAAGCGTTTGTACAATCAGGCGTATTTTGGTGTTGTTACGTCATTCTGTAAATCAGCTGCTGTCTTCTATCTTGCCTGAATACGCCTCATCTATTAAGAATTGCACAAATATATTTTTCCTCCTTCCTTTTCAGCTTAACTTTAAATGTAGCTTTTTTTATTCATAACATTTAACATTGTGTGTCAGTATGGTGTCCTCTGTCTATGTGTTTTTGCCAATGTCACGCCTGATTTTCCCCATTTTGGGACAATAAAGGTATTTCTATTCTCTGTTATTCTATTACACAGTGAAGGGTCTCACCTGTGTGTATAGAGCTGGTTAAATGGTTTGCAGATACCTGTTAAAGCGGTCTCTATTATACATCTGACTGATGGAGTCTCATGATGAAAGATGTTCAGTTAGACAGCTGGTGAAGGGTGGGAAGAAGCACGCAGAAGCAAACATTATTTATCAAGAACGTCTCCAAACAGCAACGCTGTGAAAAGAGGAGAAAGGAAAGCAAACATCAGAGAGGAGGAGGGGAGCCAAACGAGGAGAGGAAAGACTGAAGATGAAGAAAAGAAGTAAAACTTTAGAAGAAATTAATGTTCACAACATCAGGAAACATTTTATGCATTTTAAATGCATTTTAAAAAAAGAAACAACGCTTAGCCTGGCTGAGGCGAGGCTTATAGTTCAGTTTAGTCATTTGTCAATTTATCAAAGCATCCAATGTTTTCTCATATTGCATTTTTTCCTAACATTGTAAAGTTTCTGCAATAAAGACTTTAGAGTCAGTGGAGGTGGGTCTTGATGAGGTTGATTATTTCCTTTCAGTTGAAGCAGTTGGACTGATGGAAGCGACGCCGTGGGAAGAACTGTAGCAGATTGGTGGTAGTGGGTGGTAAAACGCCCGTCCTGTGGGTGGTTGGTAGTAGTGGGCGGTAAAATGCCCGTCCTGTGGGTGGTTGGTGGTAGTGGGCGATAAATCGCCCGTCCTGTGGGTGGTTGGTAGTAGTGGGTGGTAAAACGCCCGTCCTGTGGGTGGTTGGTGGTAGTGGGCGGTAAAATGCCCGTCCTGTGGTGGTTGGTGGTAGTGGGCGGTAAAACGCCCATCCTGTGGGTGGTTGGTGGTAGTGGGTGGTAAAACGCCCGTCCTGTGGGTGGTTGGTGGTAGTGGTGAGTAATATCGCCCGTCCTGTGGGGTGGTAAGTGGGTAGTTAAGACGCCCGTCTCTGATGGGTGGTTGGGCGTGGGAGTGGGTGGTTAAAACGCCCGTCCTGTGGGTGGTTGTGTGGTAGTGGGTGGTAAATCGCCCGTCCTGTGGGTGGTTGGGGTGTGGTGTAACCTTCGTCCCTGTGAGGGGGTTGTGGTGGTAGGTTGGGCCTTAAAATGCCCGTCCTGTGGTGTGGTTTGGTGGTAGGGGGCGGTAAAGATGCCCGCCTGTGGGTGGTTGGTGGTAGGGGTTGGTAAATCGCCCGTGCCTGTGGTGGGTTGGGTGGTAACGCTTGTCCTCCGATAGGTGTTGGTGGTAGTTCCCGGCCGTAAAATGCCCGTCCTGTTTGTGGTTGTGGTATGGGCGGTAAATGCCCGTCCTGGTGCTGGTTGTGGTATGGGCGGTAAAATCCCGTCCTGTGGGTTGTTTGGTGTTAGTGCGGCGGTAAAAAAAACGCCCATCCTGTGGGTGGTTGGTGTAGTGGGGTGGTATAATGCTCGTCCTGTGGGTGGTTGGTGTAGTTGGGCGGTAAAATGCCCGTCATGGTGGCTGGTTGGTGGTAGTGGGCGGTAAAACGCCCCATCCGGTGGGTTGGTTGGTGGTAGTAGTGGGTGGTAAATCGCCCGTCTGTGGGTGGTAGTGGGTAGTAGACGCCCGTCCTGTGGGCGGTTTGGTGGTAGTGGGCGGTAAAACGCCCGTCCTGTGGGTGGTTGGTGGTAGTGGGTGGTAAATCGCCCGTCCTGTGGGTGGTAGTGGGTGTTAAAACGCCCGTCCTGTGGGTGGTTGGTGGTAGTGGGTGGTAAATCGCCCGTCCTGTGGGTGGTTGGTGGTAGTGGGCGGTAAAATGCCCGTCCTGTGGGTGGTAGTGGGTGGTAACCCTGTCCTGTGGGTGGTTGGTGGTAGTGGGTGGTAAATCGCCCGTCCTGTGGGTGGTAGTGGGCGGTAAAACGCCCGTCCTGTGGGTGGTTGGTGGTAGTGGGCGGTAAAATGCCCGTCCTGTGGCTGGTTGGTGGTAGTGGGCGGTAAAATGCCCGTCCTGTGGGTGGTTGGTGGTAGTGGGTGGTAAATCGCCCGTCCTGTGGGTGGTAGTGGGTAGTAAGACGCCCATCCTGTGGGTGGTTGGTGGTAGTGGGTGGTAAAACGCCCGTCCTGTGGGTGGTTGGTGGTAGTGGGTGGTAAATCGCCCGTCCTGTGGGTGGTTGGTGGTAACCTTGTCCTGTAGGTGGTTGGTGGTAGTGGGCGGTAAAATGCCCGTCCTGTGGCTGGTTGGTGGTAGTGGGCGGTAAAATGCCCGTCCTGTGGGTGGTTGGTGGTAGTGGGCGGTAAAACGCCCATCCTGTGGGTGGTTGGTGGTAGTGGGTGGAAAAATGCCCGTCCTGTGGGTGGTTGGTGGTAGTGGGTGGAAAAATGCCCGTCCTGTGGGTGGTTGGTGGTAGTGGGTGGAAAAATGCCCGTCCTGTGGTGGTGTGGTAGTAGTGGTGGTAAAATGCCCGTCCTGTGGGTGGTTGGTGGTAGTGGGTGGAAAAATGCCCGTCCTGTGGGTGGTTGGTGGTAGTGGGTGGAAAAATGCCCGTCCTGTGGGTGGTAGTGGGTGGTAACCCTGTCCTGTGGGTGGTTGGTGTTGATGCGTCTCGCTCTGCTGCTCCTCTCTGTTGCTTCCAGATGGAAACTTTTTGGTGTTGATGCTGGGCTGCATTAGTGTCGGTTATCCAAATATTATCCGCTGCTTTGGACAATTATTACCCCTGTGATTTATGGGCCGGCTCAACGACCTGCTGAAAGCACAGTTTCAGACGGCGAAGTGGCTCTGGCTTCACGTGGAGACCCGACTGTTGCTCTTGGGCACGACGGCAGTGGCAGTGATGGCGGCAGAGTTTATAAGGCTTACTGCTGAAAAATGAACACCTCCATGACACGCTGTGTTTGAAGGAGTGAATACCAGGGAGTCAGACCGAATGAGCGAGGAGCTTTGTGGCTTTATTTTGTTTTTGTTGAAATCTAATTTTATTGCACTGACAAACCAAAATAACTCTGAAGACATGGACGTCTTAACATTCAAAAGAATTTGATGGAAACAGTATGTGGTAACTTTGTGTTACCTCACATGAAGTTGTGAGAATTGAAAAATAATGAAAATTATTTTGGGCTTTGCAAGATTTGTTGACAGGAGGATTGGATGTAAAACCTAAGACAAGTTCAAAGGAAGCAGTTCGAAGCTGTTAGAATTACAGAATAAAAATGCAGATTGGAGATTTGAACCTGAGTTGCAGGTTTCACAGGAAAATTTGTTAAAATCTTAAAATAGACAGATTGAATCAATGAAATTACCACAAGGACACTCACTGGGAATATTAAAAATAGGTTTTGTCTGTGACTAAAACATCCAACATTTGGACTTCTTTGTTTTTAGTTTAGCAATCGCTAAATCTGTTATGTGTTCAAGAATGTCAGCATTATTACTGTTTAATTAATTTTAAAAAAATCATCAGGGAAAATATGTTTTTACCGTAAAAATAAAAAGAATAAGAGACTGTAGAGTAAAGGCATATTTACATTATGAGAAAAATACGATTTGAAAGAACATACCCAAGAAATTAAAGAAATGTGCAAAACGCCAACAGACGATTTACAAGAATGACAAAACTGACAAAGTGGCAGGGATCTAAGTAATTATTGAGTTTGTTGGGAGCAGTGATGGTTTTAGAGTCTACCAGCTGCTGGGGGGAAGGATCTGTGATAACGCTGCTTAGTGCACCGAGGATGCGGTCTGTCCCTGAAAGCGCTCTGCAGCAGCTTCATGCTTAAAGGGGTGGGGGGGGGGGGGGTTGTCCAACACTGAAGAGCCTCACTAAGAGAGAAATACAACAAAAGTGACATTTCCCTCTCCACACATCTACAGGGTTCCTCAATCTCAAGTCTTTCTGCACATTTTCTTCACAGAAGTCCCTCTCATGCCATCCAGATGGACGTTTTCTGTGTTTATTTGGTGCTGAAAGCCTGGAAATTAAAATTAGATTTTTCATGTTGCTTTATGTTCATGTAACATTCTCTGGTTTTGAGTTTTAAGCTTTGGGGCTCTGTGCGTCTCCGCCTTCTCCATGCTGGTGCTGGTCCGGTCCACATTAACAGACACCTAGCAAAACAAACTATTTCACAGTGTTTGCTTTCCTTTCCACAAGGAAACAAACCTCAGTTTTTTTTCTTCCCTACATCTGTTTGACCCTGACTGATGTGAAACTTCAGATATGAGCTGAAGATGCTGAGAAAGTCTAAACTGCCACTTAAAATTTTAACTACCATTGTTCTGGGAGACACGTTAGCCTAGCTCTGCGTTGTTTCGCTCAGGACCTTTCTCTTCTGAATTCTGGCATTTTTAACGTTGAAATGATCGCCACCTGTTGGTAAACCTATGTATTGCATAGTTTCTTTACAGGATACCAACAATTTTGATGCAGAATTTTTCTTAAACGTAGCATAAAAATAAACAAACAGAAAAAATTTAAAATATAGCTGTGGACTCAGACAACTTTCCAGGCAAACCAAGGAAGCAGCATCTCTTAGACACAAGGAATCAGAGGTCTGCATCGGAGAATGATCCCAACATGTAGTGCTTCCCTTTTATTTTGTAGAACATGTTATGGCTGCACAGTAGAACAATGGTTAGAACCATTTGAACGTCGCAGCAAAAAGATCCCAGGTTCAAATCCCAGCGTGGGCTCTTTCTGCATGGAGTTGGCAGGATCTCACTGTGCAGTCATGGGTTCTGTCTGGATAATCCGGCCTCGCCCCGCAGTCCAGAAACATCAGAGCTAATTGATCGGTTTGATTATGTTGGTGCGTTTCTCTGTGTTGCCTTGTGATGGACTGGTGACCAGTTTGCAAAAAGGGAACTAACGGTGAGTAAAGTGTATTTGTCCTTGATTGGAGCAGCAAGTTTAAACGATCTGCCAATGGAATAAGATTCTTGCATTTAAAAATAGGAACAACTCATTTCCATCATCTTATTTCAAGTGCCATTTATTTAATTATCTTATTTTAGCGGTCAAAATACTTATTCCATTGGTAAATAATATTATTTGCCTGCTCAGATCTGGACAAATACACTAATTTCAAGAACATTTTACTTACTTTTAGTTCTCTTTTTGCAGGATATGCCCCACCTCTCCCCCCCCTGAGGTAGGCATCATCCGAGAACCCCCGCCACCCTCCACAGATAAACGCATAGATCTGTCTGAACTTTTATTGTCACGAGTACTTTAGATAACATCCACGATTTAATAAATTCAGAGTACAAGTTTTACCATCGACGAAGGGAAGAGGAGAAGGTGGAGGAGAAATGGTGGGATAAGGAGGAGGAAGATGAAGAGAACAGATAACAGTAGAATTAGTGAGCCTCCATTGATTAGCTGTACAACAGAAGCATGTGATCATTGATTGGCTCTCAGGGGCAGTTTTACACAATCTGGAGTAAAAAAAAAGAAAAATGGGAAAAAGGAGAACACCGGAGTGTTTCTGAAAACCTGTTTTCTCTAAGATCGATCACCTAAATAGTTACTCTGAGCACCTAATGTGGTGAAGGCGGCTGAATGTAGGATTTGAGTTTGTTTGGTATTTAAAACAATCGTCCAACTGTTTCTAGAATATCTCATCCTGGCTTTCCTTCTCCTTCTGCACCGAATTACAGCAACTGCATCAGTGCAGAAGTTGCTCCATCAGTTGATCCGGCCTTTTGTTTGACCAAATATCTTCAAACAAGACCTGCAGAAGACTTATGGAGTAGAGGAATACTTCAAAATGTGGAAGATTTCCCTTCTTCACCTGAAAGGAGCAAGACAACTTCTTTCAGAAGACAAACATGGCATCAGAGAGCTGATTGCTTCTCACCTGGCCGTAAACGTGGAGGAGCAGCGATATTTTATCTCCTGGTGGTTTTTAGCTGAAGGGTAGAGTCCATGTCAAGCTGTAGCACGAAGCTATCTGAGTTTCTGTACTTTAGTGACAAACGGCTGATAAAAACTGGTACTGTGACCATAAACTTTGGGAAATGACTAACATGAAAAGACTGAGTGGAGTGAGTTACCTGGCAATGGCTTTAGAGACACTTTAAAGGAGAAAAGAGAAAGACTTGGAACCAGCAGGGATTTTTTAAGGGTTTAACCATCAGTGCTGGAGCTTCATCGGATTTCTGGTGAATCAGTGAATCTGCAGTTTAGTTTCAGCTCTTTGGTCCATCTGTCCTCATTCTAACATCAGTGAACAAGGCACCAGTTTCATTTAGCTGTAAAAGATCTCAGTTGCTGATTTAAACATCTGTTCATGCAATGAACTGATTTGTAGTTTCATTTAACCATGTTTACCTTGAGCGTAAACAGCCCTTACATGTCAGGTTGCTTTTTAAAACTTTGATTTAAATACCTTAAGAAATCCAAACTACTGTTTTATGGAGATAAATACATTTTATAGCAGAATTTTTCACAACTTACTTTCTTGGCTTTTTAGTTTAAAACTATTGTCTAACTTTTATCTCACAGCCAGCATCTGTTCAGATGTTATAAATAATTTTTGGACACAAGCGAACGGAAAGAACAAACTGAACCGTCGAAGACTAAAGTGTTAAAACTGCTTCAGATGCGTTCATCTTGTCTTTACACCGGGCTAACACTGCAGGTTGCGGTCCTGATCCAGTTCCGTCCGTCCGTCCGTCTTCTTCCGCTTGTCCGGGGTCGGGTCGCGGGGGTAGCAGCTTCAGTAGGGAGGCCCAGACGTCCCTCTCCCCAGCCACTTGGGCCAGCTCCTCAGGAGGAATCCCAAGGCGTTCCCAGGCCAGCAGAGAGACATAGTCACTCCAGCGTGTCCTGGGTCTTCCCCTGGGCCTCCTCCCGGTGGGACGTGCCCGGAACACCTCACCAGAGAGGCGTCCAGGAGGCATCCTGACCAGATGCACAAGCCACCTCAACTGGCTCCTCTCGACGTGGAGGAGCAGCGGCTCTACTCTGAGTCCTCCCCGGATGACTGAGCTCCTCACCCTATCTCTAAGGGAGAGCCCAGACACACTACGGAGAAAACTCATTTCAGCCGCTTGTATCCGGGATCTCGTTCTTTCGGTCACGACCCAAAGCTCGTGACCATAGATGAGGGTAGGAACGTAGATCGACCGGTAAATCGAGAGCTTCGCCTTTTGGCTCAGCTCTCTCTTCACCACAACGGATTGGTGCAGCGCCCGCTTCACAGCAGACGCCGCACCAATCCGCCTGTCGATCTACCGCTCCATCTTCCCCTCATTCCTGAACAAGACCCCAAGATACTTGAACTCCTCCACTAGGGGCAGCACATCCACCCCAACCCGGAGAAGGCACTCTACGCTTTTCCGGTTCAAGACCATGGTCTCGGATTTGGAGGCACTGATTTTCATCCCGGCCGCTTCGCACTCGGCTGCGAACCGCTCCAGTGAGAGCTGTAGATCACGCCCTGATGAAGCCAATAGGACCACGTCATCCGCGAATAGCAGAGACGCAATCCTAAGGCCACCAAAACGGATCCCCTCAACACCTTGGCTGCGCCTAGAAATTCTGTCCATAAAAGTTATGAACAGAATCGGTGACAAAGGGCAGCCTTGGCGGAGTCCAACTCTCATCGGAAACGAGTCCGACTTACTGCCGGCAATGCGGACAAGACTCTGACACCGGTCGTACAGAGACCTGACAGCCCTTATTAAAGGGTCCGGTACTCCATACTCCCGGAGTACCCCCCACAGGATCCCTCGGGGGACACGGTCGAATGCCTTCTCCAGATCCACAAAGCACATGTAGACTGGGATTTGTGGAAAACCAGTTCCGGTTTTCCACAAATCCCGACTCACACTGGCCAGCTGCGGCTCCAGCTGTGGAAACGGCGCTGGCCCCTTTTGCTGCTGTCCCTCATAAATGATTAAAAACAGCCCAGGTTTTAATTTTTTTTAGGGCAAAACTCGTTATCCGTGCGCTTAAATGTCCCATTTCATCCTCCAAAAGTCCCCGTTTCCTCATGTTTCTGTGTCGCCATTTTGTTTACACCAGTCAAGCTAGCTAAGTTGGTGCAGTGATTTTATTCTGAAAGTCACCTGAACTTTATCCTGTCTATCGCCCGACGTTTGCTGATTAGCTCGTGAAATTCAGGAGCTTGATCCGGTAACCGCTGCGGCCTCCGGTTAAACATCCTATTTGATGCAACTGATGTGAGTTTAAACATTGATTTAGTTATTTGGGTTCCTTGCGGCGCTGCAGCCGTATCTGCACCGTGTTCAACGTGAGCCCGGCGTTGGTTATGTGTGTGATCCTGTGTGTGTGTTAGAGGGTTGCAACACCTTCAGACACGATAACTCACAGCTGCATTAGTGACTTCCTGACACACACTCTGTGATAAAAGCACGGCGGCTCGTCACACACACATGGTCCTCTGACGGCGAAGCAGCCATTTACATGCCAGTGTCGGTGCAGAGCGGCACTCAAGTGTTTTAGCTGATAACTGAAGCACATTCCTGTCTGTCTGTTAACCTTTCTCTCTCTCGCACACACACAGAGAAATAACTCAGCTGCATCTGTTCAGCTGGGAAGAAATGAAGATTTACTCTAAACTGTGTCAACAGGTCAACCACTTCAGTCTCCAGCTGCTATCAGTGGAGGTTATGCGGCTCTCGCTTCACTCGGGATGCATTAGGTGCTAAACCTTTCCATGTAATACCTTTTTTGAGTAATCCTTTATGCTATGCGTCATCATTCTTAATATTGTCTAAAGTTTGTAGTCCCGGCTTAGAACAAACAGCAGAGGTAGGTAGAGACGGCGTCAATGGTAGATATTCTCAACAACAGAGCGCCTAATTACATGGTTATGTTTATTAAACCAGTGGAATAACAGGCAATGTCTGACATGTTTTGGTTGAAGTGAATCCAACATTTTTTTTCTTGTCTTCTCTTTTGTATTTAAATCTAAAACAAAGTTAGATCAATATTCCCTTAAACATGCTCTAACATTTTTGTTTTAATTTAAGATTGAGAAAATGTTTAAGAAATATTTATTTAAAACATTTATTCAAAGCATTTAACGTCCTAGTTTGTCTAGCATTATTTTAAAAAAGTGTTTACTTTTTTAGTTTTGATAAATAGTCGAAAATACTGTTATTATATCGTCTATAGTGATCTTAAAGGGGACATATCATCCTTGTCAGTTCTTCCTTTTCATGTTGAAATCATTCAGTTGTTGTCTATCCAAAGTGGACCTGCCATGTTTTGGTCTAAATTCCTCGTTAATTTACCCCCACATTCCCCCTTTTTACCCCTGTTCTGAGGTGTGGCTGAGAACTACACATTTTTGGTGCCGGCCCTTTAAATCTAAAGGAGACACTTCAGACCCCGCCCCCTTCAAATGGCAGAGTGTTCCCCTCCACCCCATTCGGCCATTTTTGTAGTCTGCTGGGGGACTGTATAATGAACAACTGATGACTGTAGCTTTGGCATCCTTCAGCTTGGATTACAAAATCACTGAGAAATCAAAATGGTGAATTCGTACGACTGATGAGTTGGAAGTCCATGATCTTTTTAGCAACTCCTCAGCAAATACTGTGACGTAATTGTAGAATATATAATAGAGAACAGAGAAAACTGAATGGCTTTAAATATACGACCCAGAAAGAATAGAAAGACAACTGTTCTGCTCTCCTACGGAGTCTAATTACCCAACAAAATAGATTTAAGGGCTAAAATATGATTTATTCGTCAGTCAAAGCATTGCTTGTTTGTACCTGTAATATTTTATAGGCTGGTTCTGCTGTTCTTTTTATATCTCTCTTTGCAGGTGTAGAAGCAGACTCAGAGGATGTTATATCGCTCCCTCCCTTTCCTCTCCTTTTTCTCTTTCACCTTTTCTCCCTTTTAGCATTTTGTCTCATCTGTTTCTCTCCTGTTTTTCCACCTTTATCTTCCCGTTTTTGTGTCCATTGAACATGAAATAGTCCCAGAATAATATATAATAAAGCTTCTTGCATATATAAATCAAGCGGAGCACTACAGGGAAGGTAGTAATGCTCCACTTGTGAAAGTAAAATCTGTTGGACTCTTTTTGGCATTGAGACAATTAATGCTATGCTGCCAGACAGAACACGAGAAAAAAAGGGGATTTAAGGGCTAAAAAGTGGATTTTAGATGATGTGTCCCCTTTAAAGTATTTTTTTCCCTTAATGTATTGATATGATTTCTTAAAAAGGAATAAAACTTATAGTGATTATGCAGAAAGTTTTATCTATTGAGGCACTTTAGTGATTCATTAAATTCACATTCTGATCTAATATTTAAGGAATTATTCAAACTAATTCTCTTTCTTTGGAGCATCCCTTGTCTTGAACTGTTAAATAATGTGACATTGGGCAGTTTTGGAAAGAGAGAAGACAGAGAAATGGAAAAGACGTAACACAGGGGACTAACCGATTATCGTTTTTTATGTTTTCTTAGAATTTATCAGCAGAGCGGGACAATATTAAAAGAATCAGCTGATAATTCAGGCTAGTTGTTCTAGTTGTGCTTTTTGTATTGTTGGGTTTCTGAGAGAAAGATTTGCTGATCAGCAGCTCTACATCTGATGGATGATCTGAGTGTGTGAAAATAAAGCTTTGTGCTGCATCTGTTCAACACAAACCAAAGCTGAAGCAGAATAATTTATGGAGCTTTAAAGAAACTGAATCTACTTTTGTCACGATTGTTGTGCTCAGACAGAAAAATGACAGCTGGAGCTGTGATCCTGGCAGCGTTTGCAACATTTTGTAGCCGTTGAACTAAACATTATGAGATCTTTGGTCGTTTGTCTTTCAGATGGAATTTTTCAGCGATGGATTCGATAAACACAGGCGGCCAAAAGACCTGACAGAACAGCATCAAGCTAGAAACCAGCTGTGGGTTCACTGTAGCCTCAGCAGCAAGTTTCACAGGCTCACTTTTCTGTAGATGGACTTAATACGACATCAAATTAAAGACATTCTCAGACTGGGAGGAATAAATGTGTTAAGATGTTTAATTAATCTGATTTCTGTTACTCAGCGGTTATCAGTTTGTGCCCAGGAGCTTCTAATATCTGGCTTAACTTGCTGCTTACTGGTATTTGGACTTTGTTGCACTCTCAGAGGTTTGAGAAAATGTATTTTAATTAATTTCAATCTTATCTGTCAAGCCTCAACGTTGATGACAAGTTTAAACCCAACCGTACAGAAACACTTCCCCAGGTTACCAAGAAATCCTTTTGCATCCATTGCATATTTATCTACAGTTAAAAAAAATATGCCTGTGAGACATTTGGGATAAAGCTTTGGTTCAGAGATGCTTTTTATAAATTCTTTATGAAAAGAAAAACATATTGAGACAAAACGTATATCTGCCTAAAAATATTGAGATATAATTTTTGGCCCATATTGCCCAGCCCTACCCCACCCAAACCCAAATGTAACTGAGTCCTAAACTTAAACCCTAGACCCCCAAAAAAAGAAATGAGGACAAAAAAATATCCTCTCTTTACATCAATGTTGTCGTTCATCTGCAAATTTTCTAAGTATGCTAGGAGATCTATACCTTAGGTTTTTTATTTACTGTCAGTGTTAGCGTCAGGCTTTGTAGCTAGAAATCATTAGACACCGCCACTATTATTATAAAATCAAGGTGAACACAACTTACCCTGCTGTGGTGTGCAGTCTGTACAGCGCTCGACGTTTCTGCTTCAGGTGATAAGCTAGCTCCACTTTGCAAACCTGACAGAACACCACGTTCTCCCACAGTTCAGACGCACACAGGCGGTTCTTTGTGGCTATTGTTTGCGTTCCAGATGAAGCTAAGCTAAGCTTTAGCCATTTTAGTGACGCGTCGATCCAAAAACATAATTTCGTGATGGACAGCCCGGCCCTCCTGTACTGTGGCTGTTAGCAATTATTTTGTTCTCTAGCCACTAGAGGACGATACATCACTCAATAGACCTCTGAAAAATATGTCCCCCTCTTTTCTAAGAAGATGGTTTTACCTCTGATGGTCGTTGACTCTCGTTGCTCTGCTGTGCCGTTTAGAGGTGTAAGCAGTCCAGGGACAGTCTGGTGTTGCTTTAACTCCTGCTTGATAAGTCGGATCTTCTCGGTTCACTTACATTCTCCATTCTGGTATCCCTCAAGGTGTCTTCTTGGGCTTTGTTCCTTTTTATTGTATTTATTGGCACTGGTGATAAGCTGAATAAATAAATATAAATGCAACCTGACTTCACTGTCATGCTGTGCGGATCTTCCTGTGCCTAAAACCAAACCTCGACTGCTTGGTGCAGGTGTAATTCTAAACAACCAGACTTCTTTGCTATGCTTCAACGCTAATAAACCTGAAATCATGTCTTTTAGGTATCAGAAACCAGACTGTCCCTGGTCTCCTTAGATAGCGGTCCGTTAATTGTGCTTTTAGATTTTAGGTAAAGTCCAGCTTATTCTAACTCTGATGTTTGTCAAAGTTCATCTCTCTTTCAAAGACCTAGAGAGAGTGATCCACGTTTTTAAGGTATCTGTCAGGGAATATTAATCTGAAGGCACAATGGCCTATGGTTGGATTCCTGCTCGTTTGGGTGTCATGCTGTTGATCTGTCACTGATCATCTGTAGCTGGTGCAGATCGAAGTGGCCCATATATGATTCAATTCAATTAAATTTTATTTATATAGCGCCAATTCGTGAAACATGTCATCTCAATATGCTGGTGAAGATTCTCAGTCATCCAGGTCATGGTCATTCCAAAAAAAGTTAAAAACAAAGCAACTGGATTTGTTTTTCGTAGTTGAAGACGTTTCGCTTCCTCTCCAGGAAGCTTTCTCAATTCAAAAAGTCATCACAAGGCACTTTCCAAAGTCAAATTCAATCAGATTATACAGATTGGTCAAAATATTTCCTATATAAGGAAACCAGTTGATTGCATCAAAGTCTCTCCAAGCAGCATTCACTCCTGGGGAACCGTAGAGCCACAGGGAGAGTCGTCTGCAGCTTTGCAGCAATCCCTCATACCGAGCATGCATTAAGCGACAGTGATTTGTGATATGATCTGTTTTGGCCTCGATTCACTTACTCCCACTTTGACTTAGAGTTGATCTCCAAGTTTCTTGATTGTTTTTTTAAAGCTTGTAACTGGCTGCCACCTCATGGTCTTGTTAAACTGTTACACTTTCATTTCTCAGCCAGAAAACTGAGGACTGATAATCAGCTTGGTTTAAGGCTCCAGGACTAGGCGTCCTAGAAGTGGCCCTTTGTTTAAAAAGGTTCACTTTAACTCCGTTGGTTTTTAATATAGGTAGAGCTGGACCCTCACAGCGTTTATTACGCTTTGTTTTATGTAATCATGTTTAACGTCTGTTTAGACTTTGCTTTTGCACATTTTTGTTTAGTAATTAATAATTTCAAATTGTATTGTTCAATAGATGAATATGATGATGCTCTGTGAAGTTTTGCACTTTGAGTTGCAGGAAGTCAGCATGCAGGGACAGACGGTGAAGTGCGTACATACTGAGAATAATAAATGAGGCCGTTTCCTTTGATTCTCACAGTCATTTACTGCATTGATTGTTTGCAGGCTGTATGGACAGAACAGAGGCCGGCTATTGGCTCAGGTCATCACCTTATAAACACACTCGACGCCTCCTCAATACAGTCAGACTGCATCACCACGGATGGATAGAGGGATGGATTAATAATGAACACACACACACGCACACACACACACACACACACACACACACACACACACACACACACACACACACACACACACACACACACACACACACACAGAGGCCGGGTCAGATCGAAACGCTTTAACTGCTTATGATCACTAGTAGCTGGAAAGTCCTCCCTGCTGATGTATTTGTTTCATCATTATGAGCCGACATGCTGAAGTCATCCGTCAGTCTCTACTGCGCTGTTCAGAGCGTTCAGATCTACAGATTAAATTATATTCCTAACATCTCTGGCCAAGCCTGATGGGTCAAATAAAAAGCAGCCATAGAGACGGATACTGTTGAACAGAACAAGTAGAGCTAATTTTAGAGTTAAACATGAATTTTAGGAGTTTATTCACTTACATGAGCACAGATTTCCAATGTTAATGATAATTGACCCTTTATGATTTTTGACAGACCTGTTGGAGGACTCCAGCCTTCTGTAGCAGATACTGTTGTGTCATTTTTGGCTACGGCTAACACACGTGATTAAAGAATAAAGGATACAAACAGATTATGATTTGACCCCAGTTTTGTTTTTTTTTTTGTTTTGTTTTTTAGGTGATCCACTGAAACACTTAGTGCTTCTAAGTGGGTCCGTTCACATCATAGATCTGGAAATAAACACGCAACCATGAACCACCCATTATAGATCCATTTTCACACCATGCAACGCGATCCACCAAGATCACATGCCTAGTGTGCCTTGAGATCATCCTGGGGGGATCAAGCAGAGGGCGTGGCTCACAACTCCCAGCATCCACCTGTGCGAGACATTTGGGATTTTCCTTTAGGGAAATCCTACATAAAGTGCTAAGCTTTGTGTCTAGACTTAGACTTATACAACTTTATTTGTCATTTTGAATGCACAAAGTGCGTACAGAACGAAATTTCGTTTGCATACAGCTTGAAAAATCTCAGTAAATTGCACTAAATTTCAGGATAAAGATGCAGCAGCGATTTTTGTAAACAATTGAAATGTAAGCAATGTAAAACAATGTAACAATGCAGGGGAAATAGACCAGGGCTGTCAAACTCATTTCTACATGGGTCACTTTGGCATCATGAAGTCATTAAAAGGGTCCGTTGCTCCTGTATAGATGATACTTTTGATTTCAGGATTTCATTTCAGTTCACTTAGAAATATAAAAAAAATGGCCAGTAACATAAAAGTAGCACCTTAGGTCAATTTTATACAGTTTATCTGCAAAGAAAGTTGTTCTGCATTCTGCATCACTTCTTCTATTTTTGGAAATTTCTGGGTTGTTTCAATGTGTTGAGGGAAAAACTGACATCTAGTGGCAGGATGCTGTTACTACACACTTTAAAAAAAATCAACATTCACTACAGGAGGCGGAGATTTAGCCACTTTATAGACTTTAAAAAGATATACACCTCTTTTTTATGACATGATATACCTTTTTTGGCTCTTTAGGACCAGATAAATTACCTTGATGGGCCAGATTCAGCCCACAGGCCTTGAGATTAACACATGGTCTTAATCCTCATGTAGACCGGCTGTCTGAATGCTTTCAGTGCTTTTAATGCACTTTATCATCTTCACAGTCAGACACTGGCGGATAGTTAAATGTGTCCCAGCATCAGTAAGATGTCTCTTTGTACACCTTAAAGACTTGTCCCATAGTTCTATACAGTTCATAGTGGTTACGTGTTTACTACTACATCCAAAGGTGAATTACAGCCGTGATACTGGTGATCTCAGCATTCATGTTAAAATTCAGTTGTCCCCTCTAATGTCTGCTTTTCTTTCCATCCATTCTCTCTGTTCACAGTATTTATTCTGCATCGGTCAGCGACACACCGTCATCTTTACTCAGACAGGTCCTGAAAATGTGTCAGGAAAAACATGTTTTATTGAGGAAATAAACATTGCCTGTGCTGCTTTGTCTTCACGGGAGCTGGACAGACATAAACCCAGTTGCTGTTTCTGTGTTGCACTTCGTATTGTTGCCATATAAATGCAGATTTGCTTGATGCGTCACACAGAAACCAGTCTTGGTTGCCCCATTGAACCCCAATGCGGTACCGCGCGCGAGCTATTTTTAGAAACACAACGTCACGATGACGTCACATCACGTGGTACGCAGTAGGGCATGCTTGCATAGTCCGCCGCTGTGTCGCTCTAAAAGAGACGTGCGTTACCCTTGGTTTTACTCGGTAAACGACTGCTTTTTCCAAATCTAAGACCATGGTTTTTAAACATTGTTGCTATGGAACGTGCAACAGCGACTCGAGTTACGCTGATCGGCCGTATATGAAGGATGTTTTCTTCAAGACTGCCAAGGAGAAATGTGTACGCTTGGAACACCGGGGCGGTCGGCCTACACAACAGTTCAACCCGGAAAAAGTTACCAAATTCAAGTACATATGTAGCAAGCATTTTGTCGGAGGAAAGGGCCCAACCGAAGAACATCCTGACCCAATTCCAGCGACATCAAGTCAAGGTAAGAGTATTTTGGTGGCCGACATGTTAATAAAGTAGCGCCTGCTACCATGACAGCATATAGGCTATCATGGTAGCAGGCGCTAACATGATAGCCTGCTACCAGGCTTACTCAAAAACATTTCAAATGAGACAAACATTAAACATATACCCATTCCTGGACGGTGATTGCAAACAACAACAAAAAAAACGGCCGACGCTGCCTTGATCGCCGCGCAGGAAAAAAAAAACAAAGCTTACCGTTCATCAACTCGGCCAGTTTTCCAGTCTTTTTTTAAGCCCTCGAACCTCAAGCTATCGTTTGAGCTGAAGGTTGGTGTGTTCTTCGACAGTGCGACCAGTAAACCGTGTGCCTGGGACATCGTCTTGGGAAAGTTTAACGGCTGTAAAGTCGGTCATATCTGTTATCCGTGCGTTCTCTCCTGTATGCGTTCTCTCCTGTATGCCCTACCTAAGCGGCAAAAGGGGCGTTGCTCTTGAGACGGTGACGTCACGTGCGCGGTACCGCATTATTTAATTCCTGATAAAAATCCAGAAGGTTGACTGGTCTACTAAAACCTGATTAAAACGTTTAAATATCACTCCTGGTTAAATGCTGCATTAGACATAGGCAGGGTTCCTCGCTAGCGCATTTCAGCGTAATGGCCCGTTACGCTGAACGTTGTCAAGGTAACGCTGAAATTAGTCTGTTTGATCGTAACGGTCTAATGTCAGTACGACATGGATGTCGAGAGCAACATAGAAAGATCAGTAAAGCTCTCAAACGTGCATCAGTGCAGCTATAAACCTCCTGAACCGCATTAGCTAACGCTAGCTTGTATTAGCTTAACAAACAGCGCCCTTCGAGCTCCGCTACGCTCTGCCGTGGGAATGCATCCAGGGAACGTAACAAAACACCCGCGCACCCCTAAAAAATCCTGGTGAGGACCCTGATAGGTCTTTAATTTTTCAAGCCGTCATGATCAAGAGACGGTTTAAATACAGCTGCCGTAAAAGCCAGCAGTTCTGATCCATTTCATTTACTAAGGATAGATTAATCATGTCAATATAAGGGCATTAATCAAAAGGAATACTTCCTTAAATTATTGGGTTAGATTGGGTCCAACATACAAGATAAAGGCTTAGATGATACCAACAATACTTAAAAACACAGGCTCTGTTTTTAGTTATTATTATTAGCTTTTAATGCTGTTATTGCACAGGAACAGCGATACTGTTACCGTTTTATCTGTATTGTTGTATCTGCTGCTGCTGTGACAATATGAATTTTCTCTTTGGGGGATCAATAAAGTTCTATTCTATTCTATTCTATTGATTTTAGATAACTCAGAAAGCTCAACTGTATCAAAACGGTTCTAAACTCAGGTTCTAACTATACCTGCAACACTGCCCCATTTACTGAAGACATTGTAAGCATCAATTAATTTAGAATAGAAGCTACTTTATTGATAAAGAATCCCATTAAGCCATTACTGCTGAGAGTCTGGGGCATGGATGATTAAACAGAGCTCTGACTCTGTGTAAGTTTGGCAAGTGGAGTAAAATAAAATTTAGGGTTATTCTTATTTGCCTTTATTAATGATAGAAAAGTAATTAAATGCATATAAAATACAGCAGTGTTTCTGTTTCTGTTTTGTAGATCTACGATTCAGAGGGAACGTTGCAGCACTTTATCGATGGAAACGATCCCAGTAAATCTAGTTGGATGAGATACATCCGCTGTGCGAGACACTGTGGGGAGCAGAACATGATGGTGGTACAGTACAGGTAAGAACGTCTTTTATTCCCTGATAAATGTTTAAACAGATTAGGTTTGACTGTTCATTTTTAAAATATGTTTATCTTTAGTTAAAATAAACTATTAAAGCAAGTTTTTTTCATTATAAATCTAAAATTCTGTCAGGCTATTAAAGGAAAGCGCTGATCTTCCTTCAAAGAATACAGAAAAATGGGCATAATGCAGAGCGTGATAATATGTTGCATTAAATCATTATGTGCCGTATCACAAGTACAAGACTGCTTGGAAGAAATATGCAGGTCTAATGTAGTTTAACTGCAATGCTTTCACACTCTGCAAAAAATACCATATTTGGTTCTGAAGCTCTAAGAAAGGTTAAACATCATGATGATGAATTGAAAAGCAATAACTTTAGTTATCAATATATGCAGGGTTCTGGCCTGCACATTTCAGAGTAATGGATAGTTACGCTGAAAGCTGTCACAATTACGCTGAAATTAGACCGCTGTGCTCATAGGCGTAACGGTCAGTACGGATGTACTCGCTCTGTGCATCAGGTAGAAACCTCCCCAACAACATAAGCTAGCAATAGCTGTTAGTAGCAGCCGTCTTTGAGCTGTGCTATGCTACGCTGCAGGAATGCATCGAGAGGAGCTGTCGACACCACACACCTTTTACATATTCACCTCAGATATTCAACGTGACTTCAGAGCAGTCTAAATTTAACTTATTGAACACTAAAAGTTTCTTTTGGCAAAAAATAATTTCATGTTGGTCTTTGGAAAATAGTTAATAACGGTTTAATGCTATATTATAAACGCTACAAAAACTGCTAGCTTACTAAATCTGCTTCCATAAATGTTACCCAAACAACGCAGTAATTCTCTGCTCTACGTTTACTTTATGTTCTGTCTGATCTACGTGTTTGTTTTACCATTCTTCATCATTTTCAGTTGATGCTAGTATTTTGGTTTGTTTTGATGATTAAACATTGCAAGAGTTGAGGAAAAACGTTCCCACAGATTGGATAAACTTATGATTGCTTAAAGTCCATCTCTTTTGCATCAAAATTAAGTCTTCTGTTTGGTCAAGCAACAGTAAACAACGATTTTCATGTAAAACGTGTCGTATTCTTAGCATAACACACTGGTGCATTCATAATTGACACATGCTACACAATAACCTCCTGACGCCCCCAAAAACAGCGATAGAAGATTATAAGCAATTCTCGAGTGCAGCCCTGAACCAGAAGCCTGGATGTGACATACGAACTGCACCAAGGAGTGTTTTAAATATATATTTTTTTATTATTATTTATTTATTCGGAACAGTGCACATTAATGAATAATCACACACTTCTGTACAGAGCCAGATTACAGCATAGTTGCTCATTTTCTTCATAACACCGCAAGACGTTAGTCAATCAGCATTTTTTACAAGCGTTAATTTCACATTCAGTTAATTTGTTTGTGCAAAATGGCAGAAATTACATCCAACTTTATATGTTTTAGCCTGAATATGAATCTGGAGTGTCAGAAATTATGATATTGCCTTAGATCTATAGGACATTTCAAGATATATATATATATATATATATATATATATATATATATATATATATATGTATATGTATATGTGCGTGTGTCCCTAGGTAAAACTAATCCTGTGTGAAAAGGACTTAAGAGAGAGGTCCTCAGAGGTCTTTAACATTACAAAATATCCCATTAAAACATAAAAACCGTCATTGGAAAGAAATATCACTATAGAGATAAAATAATTGTTTCTCTATAGTGTAAATCACATAAAGCAAAACCTATAAGTTACTGTGTAATTAAATGTTTAACTTGTAATAATATTGATTTCACATTTTGAACTTTTCAACTAGGAAGAAACAATGTTTTTATTCTAGTCTAGAAAAAAATCAAGGTCATTTTGTTGCGAAACCAAAATATTCTACAGGTTGAAATAAAGGCGTCGCCATGGTAGGTGAAAAGGCCTTGCACAATATTTACTGTAGAAAGAATGAGGAAGTGAGTGGTTTTCAGATGTCTAGGAATTTTTTTCATGGCTTCTGTAAATAAAAAATAAAGATCACCAACTTTTAGTTTTGGGTTAAATACATAGTTTATTTCTATCTATTACAGGTTTGTATTTGTGAAGCTAAATTAACTGAAACAATGAAACCCGCAGCAGCTCCGAAATCTTTGCTTGAGACATTGCCAACATTTTATTTTCATCAACGTAATTTGCTTTTCAAATGGCATTATTTGTGGCGCATTTTGCATATTTTGATAAGCTTCACTTACCAGAAATTAAACCTGTTCTTTGTCTTGTTTGAAAGGCATGTGGCAGTGGTTTCTCTTCTAAAACCACTGCCACATGTTTAGTCACCGCAACCTGCATAATATGGGTTGGGCATAATAAAAATCAGGACAGACTATAAGGCGCATTAAATATTCTTCCCAAGTGTGTAATATCCGTCCTCCACGTCCACAGCTCTCTATCCGTCTCTATCAGGAGGACAGAGTAGCTACACTGCCCTGTTTCTAACATAAGGCCAAAATAAACGTAACTTTTATATTAAATTAACGTACTAGGGTTATTGTTGCTAGCGCGTACTCCAGGCTGCCTTACATGAATGCACTTCTAGTTTAGACATTACAGTCAGGCAGTCTGCTAGACAGCTCAGGGGTCCTATCAGGTAGTGACACAGTTTACCGTAATGCTCCTAATATCCATTGAGTGAAGCGACTTTGTTGCTAACCAAAGTCATACTTACACATTTTAACAGATTTTTGAGCGCATTGTACCACATAAAACCAGTCAGTAAGCACAACGATAATCAAAAGGCGCACCATTAATGTTTGAGAATAAGTATTTTAAGTGCGCCGTATAGTCTGAAACTTGTCTGTTTACATTTAGCTTATTTTTGGGCTTTTGTTTGTGGAGTCTACTACCACTGCAGAAAGTTACTTTTATTAAAATCTGGACTTAGTGTTACAATAACAGACAAGCAATAAGTAAATTTTGAACTGTTTCTGTAAATTCATTGATTTTCATGTAAACCCAGCTGAGCGTTTATTGCAGGCTTTAAACAGTTCATGTTACTGCGAGCAATCGCTGATGATTTTCAGTCAAAGTCTCATGTGTTGCTTGTTCTGCTGTGAATTGGATTTAGGCAAAGATCTGCAGCTTCCACCTTTAAGTGGAAAAAAAGTACTCCTGGAGTTGTTGATGTTTTGAGATGAAATTTAATACATCACATGAGGGGTAGCAGAACATGGGCACCAACAGCAGTGACAATGTTCAAGAATCAAGAATCTTTATGGCCACAACGTGTTACCCTTTTTGACACAGACACAGATTATATATACAGGCAGACACAACAGACATAGTAGTTTATTTATACAGAGTTTCCCCCAGTGTATTATCAGCCTGGCGGTCTGCCAGTCTTTACCCCCCCCCCCCAATCAGGCTAAGCGTTGTTTGTTTATTTGAAATGCTTTGAAGTTTGAGAGCGACATTCAAGTTTCAGCTGGGAGAAAACCTCCTGGTGTGAATAGGCTAACGCGCTAGCTGTTTTATATATATATATATATATATATATATATATATATATATATATATATATATATATATATATAAACTGCTCTCTCATTCATCCCTCATACTCCTGATTAGGGTGGTAGGTTCTTCATCTCTATTTTGGGTCTTCTACCAGAGGACTGGGGACCTTGACGGTTCTTCTTAGCATCTTTAAGGTTACTAGGTAACATTTTTACCAGAATATATCGGGAGTCTGGAACACCAAACCACAATCCACACTGCAGCAACAGAAAACAGGAAGTGAGGCAATACGCCTTACCGTAATCTCAGGAGGAGTGTTCCTACCATCAAGAGTCTAAACCAAATAAACAAAGACCAGAACACAATAAACTAAACACAAAGGAATGAACCGATACAGAAAGACCAAATAGTAATAATACCACAACACCATAAATGCTCGCTTTGATTAGGAGACTCCAGTCTGTATTCAACATTGACCCTTCCTTTGTTTGGTTGTTGTAGATCCAACATCTGAAACGTGTAATTGAGCTGAAGCTAATTGTTTGTGCCATAATGGGTGTAACCGTGGAACCACAACATAAGTGTCACTTTTTAGTAGTTACTGTTTGTAAAGTTTTCTTTATTCTTGTTTCATTTTGGTATTTTCTGGTTATTCACACATCAAACATACAAATTCTTTGTGCACAAATATGACTTAGTAGTTCTGTTCATGGGTTGGACCGGCCATATACATTTAACTTCCTAATAATGACTGGTGCTGGAAAATGGTTCTATTAATAGATCGGCCTAAATTCACAACATACGACCTTGAAGTGAAACTACTGCATGCCGTAAGCAGAGCTGCTACTAACAGGAATTTCTGTTGATAAACTAGTCAAACAGGAAGCTAAGTTCCCAAATGCCTAAAAATAAACCACTCCCCAGTCGCCCCAGTTTTTAGTTAAAGAACTAACAGCAAAACTTGTTCTGCGAAATCTAACAAAGTCTTCAAATTGTTTTTTGGAAACTTTCTTTACCTCCTTCAGCACAAAAAAATCTAAAGAAAGGTTTAGAGTATTAATAATAAACAAAGAGTGAAGAAAGGTTGACACAAACTTGTGTTAGTACAGTTATATATTGTGCTGAACATTATTTTTAACATTTTTTATCAACTCATCACAAACTGACACATGGAGCTAAATGCGGAAATTCAGACTGAAGAAACTCATTGCTTACCTCCATCAATCAGGGACTCATTCGCCTCCAACGCAAGCCAATCAGCTTTGAACTGCTCCTCCTCAAAGCCAATCAGTATCCTGGATCCGTCTTAAAAGAACTTTAAATCCAGCTCAACTTCTACCCAGCAAGCAAGCAGTCGCTGTGCAATGTCTGATCTGGACTCAACCCATGACCGGATTCAACCCACCTCCATCCCCTTCTCCACCATCATAGCAGCTCCATCTGGCTTTCCTATGTGCTCCTACAACCTTGTTCCTATTAGAGTGTAATTCCTCCTGGATTCTACAGAATTCGCTGTCATATCTCAATCGGTCCGGCAGAAGACCGCCATGTTGAGCCTGGTTCTGCCAGAGGTTTCTTCCCAAAGGGGAGTTTTTCCTCTCCACAGTCGCTTCAAGCTTGCTCATCATGGACAATCATGCAAACCTGTGTTTATCAAATTGGACATTTAGCTCAAGCAGATCATCATATGGACTAAACAAACTTCTTCTATCTCCACTCCACCACCAGTTTCAGGCCTGGGGGATCATTCCTATTCTCATACACCTGCTTATGCATATTGAAGTATAATTCAGCGTGAATGTTTCCTGCCGAGGTCTGAGCGCCAAAGTCTTAAAATATTGTATCAATAAATTCTTCTAATTGTCTCTTCTTTCTGTGTGAGTTTTTCAGATTGAAATTGCTTATATTATTAAACATGTGTAATTTCTCTTATTTCATGTGCAATACATACAACTTTCCACTATACTCACAATGTGCAATATATAGCATGTTTAAAATCTAATTAGACACGATTTATCTTTTTCACACATATGTCTACCTACTTAGGGCATGTTTCTGTCCCAATTTTGCAAAGTTTGCTTTCTTTTACAGATAAACATGCTTCTGTTTTGTTTCAGAGCATTTCTCCTGAACCTTTGCAACAAAATCTCCTCCAAAATATCTGTTGAATAATGCAAAGTTGAATGACATTCATTGGCATTCCATTTGTGCAAAGTTAATGAAAGAAAACTAAGTTTCAAAAACATCAATCAAATCTTAAAGTCTGTTAAAATCTACATTCAATGTATGCTATTAACATGACTATTGTTGTAGCAGAGTTAAGCCCCTCCCCCTAACAATGAGAGGTTAACTCAAACCAGCTCTCCATCCAACTGGTTCAAGATTTCTAAGTCTGTACTTTCAGATGTTGTTTTTATTTTTATATAAATGAGTAAAAAGCAACATTTTCCCCACGTCTTATGGACACCATAATTAGTCTTTGCACCCAGTGAAAAGGGGAGGAATCTCTCATGAAATGCTGCACACCTTCCTCTCTGCAGCTATCCTCACCCGTTCCTGTATCCAGACGGTTATTTCATCCTGATGTCTTTTCTTCAGCTCGCTTGTTTTATCCGTCACCTCCGTCTGACTGTGTAAACAAAGTGATGCCATCAGATTCTTCATTTCTTCCTCTTGTCTTTTCTGCAGCTTGTCAAAGCTTTTCTGATACTCCTTGTTTCTGTTCAGCTGCTTTATCATGAGTTCGTTTTGTTGCAGTTGCTTCTGCTTCACCTCCATCAGCTCTCTTCCATATTTATCAAGCTCGGCTGAGACGTCGCAGGCGTAATTGTGCCTGAAATCGTTGCATTGCTCAGCTTGTCTTCTGGCGTCTTTATAATTTATCCTCTCTATTTCTTCTAATTTTTTCTGAAATATTTCCTTTGCTTCTTTCCATCCTCTTTCCTCTTGTTCCTTCCATTTCCGTTCGTCCTCTTGCCTTTTTTGTTCATATCTAAACTTTTCCATTTCGTATTCTTCTCTCAGCTTTTGTAGTCGTCTCTCCTCCTCTTCTCTTCTAAGTTTGTCCTCGCGATATCTGTTCTCCCACCACTCCCTTAATTCCTGCTCCCGAGCTTCTCTTTGTCTCAATATTGCCTCCTCTGCTGATGCTACGCTATATGGTTGCTTTCTTATCCGCCCAGCTTTAGTTTTTTGTTCCCACTCATATTGTTCCATCTCCTCTTCCTTTTTCTTTACTCGTTCTTCTTCGTTTCTTCTTCTCCTTTCCATATTCACTCTCTCTTGCTCCCTCCTAATTTTCTCCTCTGATTCCTTGAGTCGTTGGGCGCCCTGTTCTGTTCCTTGTCTTTTTGTCAGTGTGGCTCTCTCACCTTTCCTTTTGTTCTCAAACTCTTTTTTACAGTTTTCCTTCTTTTTCTGTAGATCCTTGTTTGTCTCTTTTAGTATCTTCTTAGTTTCCGTCTCTATAGCCGCTTCTGCCACTTTGAAGATCCCTGAGCTGAAGTAGCCACCACCGTTTTTACTCAGCATTGTATCAACTTTGTTTAGGAGCTGTCTAACTTGAGATCGATTCTCCCGGTCTTTGTTGTTAAAGACTTGGTATCGCTCCCCACAATCTCTAATTAGCCCCTTGACAAAATCCTCGCTTTCATTTAGGAAACTATCAAATGTTTGGTTTTGAAGCTCATCTCCTCTGGTGAAGACAAGAACCATGAAGTCCTCTGCCTTATTCCCAAAGAAATCCTTGACCAATTCCACAGTTTCTTTCTCTTCCTGCGTAAAGCGTCCGATCTGCAGGACGAGTAGGAAGACATGCGGTCCTGGGGCCAAAAGGTTGATGCATTGATTCAGCTCCTCCTTGATGTCATCATTAGTCAGAGACGTGTCAAATAACCCTGGTGAGTCCACCACAATGATAGGACGACCGTCAACCTCTCCTGTCTCTTTTTGGCAATGTTTTGTCACTGATTTTTGAGAGACTTTAGAAAAAAAACATTCTCTGCCCAGGATGGTGTTTCCAGTGGCACTTTTACCACTACCAGTCTTCCCAATCAGCAGTATTCGGAGAGGCTCGTTACTCTTCGGTACAATCGGACTTGGGTTTATAAAAGGATTCTGCATCACTGAGTTGTTTTGTGGAGGCTCCATCGTCACTTGACTTGCTCTGCACCCACTCATACTGATATGTGTACCAGTATGATACGAATCATGAATATTTGCTGATCTACATGATTCACTCCTTTGAAGCCCTTTAGACTTCCTCCCAGGATGCTTGGGGAACATGTTTCTTGTAAAACTTTTGGTTCCTTGTTTTGTCATTGCCAGGACCAACTGCAACACCTCAGGGATCTGCTGCTCAGCCCTGGTGTAGAAGACCATGTACTGTTCATTACAACTCCGACAGAGATCTTGAGCATCTCTGTTTTCCTTCAGAAACCTCAACGCTGTAGACAAGTTGTGAAACGCCTCCACAGTAAAAATAATCATAGTGAAATCATTGACTCCAAAAGTAAAGATGTCCTGAACGGTTTCCATTTCCCTCTTGTCTTCCTCAGTGGAGCAGCTCAGTGGTAGGACAAAGATGAAGGCGTGGATGCCTTCAGGTTCGCAGAGGGAAACACATTTATAGGCTTCTTCCATTGCCGTTTCCTTTGGTTCTCTGTACAGCGCCGGCAGCTCTATAATGGACACGCGATGTCCAAGGACAACTCCCTGGTTTCTAACAACCTGTGAGCCGCCAAATGCACCTAAATAATTGTCTGTCAGGATGGCTCGAGCCACTGAAGCTTTTATGCGTGCATGCCTCCCACACAAGACCAGGTTCAGATGGGGTTTTCCAGATGTAGACCAACTCTTAGGGCACAGGGTCGGACTTGCGTCTTCAGCAAATGTTAAATGTCGCTCCTTGTTCTCTCTCACCAAATCCTCCATTTTCTTTATCAGTTCTTGGAGATTGTTGTCAGAAAACCAGCTTTCATATAGGTTTACTTTATGGATCCTTTGTCTACATTCTGTGGCCAGTTGGTTCACGATAAAAGTCCCTACCTGGTCATTTTCAGTTGTGATGATTATCGCGTAATTAAAAGCTTCGCTCCCCCAAAATCTCAGGACAGATTTCAGATTTCGTATGTCGGCCCTGGTGAAGTCTGACGGCTCAACCAGCAGCAGCAGGACGTTTGGTCCTGGTGGGCAGAGAGTCCCACACACCCTCATGTCGTGTCTGACTGAGTCCACAGGCGCGCTGAGGATGTCTCCGGTTCTTATCAGGGTGAAACTTTTTCGCTTCCATTCTCCAGAAATCACATCAAATGACTTCACTTTCTGCGGCGGTTTTCCGTCTGTCAAGAAATCGCTGAGTCTTTTTTTCCCATCTTCATTTTTACCGAACAACACAATCCTCAGATCAGATCCTGAAAACAGAAGTTTAAAAAAAAAAAAGTTGAATTGATTTTTTTTATCAATAATATTTTCATTTTGTTGTGTTTTATTTTATTATGAAAAAGTACAATTACTTTCAGTAACTTGCCACATAGTATTGTTGCACATATCTTGATAGCAAAACTGTTCAACTGAATTTTATTTGTATCCCAAACTAATCATCTACAGTCCATCCATCCATCAGTCCGGTGTTGTTGAACTCAGAACAAAATCTTTCAGTTTTTACCTCAAACACTGTTGTGTAAACAGGACCTAAGATGCCAAGAATTGACCCGTCCATTCCTGCCAGCTTGCTAACAGAGAACCCAGGATCTCTGCCAGGCTGAAGCCCAGGACTAAAGATTCCCTGGTGTTTGCTGACAAGACCACCCAGCAAGACTTTGGTAGAAGTGTCTGAGTCACCCTGTTAAGTCAGGCGTACACTGTACGATTTTTTTTAATCGTTGTACTCAGATTCAGCTCAAACAGTACGATGAACCCGCAGGGTTTAAAAGTTCACAGCTCACGATATCTGTTCTTACTGTGCGGCCCGACGCTCTGATGATCGTACTGCTCACACTGTACGTTCAAAAACCCAAACGTCAGACTCAGCGTCGTAGAGAGATAGCGCTACTCTGACTCGTCTACCCAGAAGCCAAACGTAAACAGTAGAAGAAGAAAAAGGCAGAAGTGTCGATGCCCACTTTCAAATATGAGGCTCACTAGAATGAAACGCGCTGCCTTGGTAATTCTACGAGTTACTCCTCTGTAGTTTGACTCCATGTCACACGTACCGCCGTCATGCTTCTCTCCACTCCTATGTTTTCATTTGAGAAGAAGAATTTCCTTGTTTGCACATGCGCAGTGTGTGAGGCTGGGGGTAATCGGCTCATAGACGCACGTAACTCCGCTTCAACAGCAGGAGGCGCTCACGATCACTCACCAGGGCCGACTGAATTTCAGACATGTTGGATTTTCATCCGACCGTCTGATATCTGATCGGGAGGTGGTGGTGAGAAGCTAATCGCTCCTCGTTTTCCCCTGTATACTACACAACGCAGGACGCACCATCAAGCTGAAACTCGGCCCGATACAAAAACTTCTCGCACGACTGAAGAATCGGCCAGAAAAGGACATAAACTCGTACAGTGTACGCCCGGCTTTCTGCATATCTATCCACTACTTCCAGACCGCTATAGTAATTATTGCTCAAACAATCAAATTTAGCGTTTGAGCGTTCACACTGAGCCTGGTTCTGGTCCTGCTGGAGGTTCTCCTCCCTGTTAAAGGGGAGTTTTCCTCTCCACTGTCGCTTCATGCATGCTCAGTATGAGGGATTGCTGCAAAGCCATCAACAATGCAGACGACTGTCCACTGTGGCTCTACGCTCTTTCAGGAGGAGTGAATGCTGCTTGGAGAGACTTGATGCAACCTGCTGGGTTTCCTTAGAGAGGAAACTTTCTGACCAACCTGGAGGATCTGATGGAGTCTGACTTTGGAAAGAGCCTTGAGATGACATGATGTGGATTGGTGCTATATAAATAAATTGAATTGAACCTTAAAATATCTTTAAATGTTTGACTTTGCAGCAAGGTACTGAAACTGTCATGCAGCCTTATTAACACAATCTTGAGTCTGATTTTTAAAACATTATATAGGATCTATGCTAAAAGTGTACATATGACCATAAATGGCATATGTGAAAAAAAATAAAAATAAAACCAGACTAATAAGGCCATGTGCACACACATCAGCAAGCAATATTCCTTCATAAATCAAATCTGCACATATCCAGAATCAACAATAAATGCTCAATGCAAAGTACCTCATTAATGTGGATATGCTGATTATTGTTATTAGATGGTTAACACTAGCGACAGATCGGAATTAAAATGTGTCATAAACAAGTCAATCGATATATTGTAATCGGTTTAAGCTCAATCTCAATGAAATTCTAACCCGAAAGAGAGGGTTAGTTTATGCCTATTGATAAATCCGATCAACATGCAAATAAACTCTTGGCTCAAGTTGTTCCAAATGTGTCAAACTGACTCAAGTGTGCTTGTGTGCAAAACTGTTTAGGCTCCCGATACAACCTTTCTGTTCGCAATATTAAGGAGCTCAAAACAATATTTTACTCAATAACGTTTCACTTGTAGAACCTGCTAAATATTTATGTAGTTCCAGACTCACCTGTCGCCATTTTTAGCTCAGGGAAATTTCAGCGCTGTTTCTAATGGAGGGTGCTGCATTTACCTGAAACTACACAATGTTAACATCAAGTTTGGTTACATATAATGTCAAGTACAAAAAAAGAAGCTATGGATTTCATTTATGTTTAACTAGAAAAGAGAAATGCTATTTGAATTGTTTTTATGATCATCAAACAGTCAAGGTTAAAACATATTTGAGCAGCTAATATTGACAATATGCTGTCTGTTATGAAACAGGATGTTTATCCCACAAGTGATCCATAAATAACACATGTAACTTATGCTGTTTGTGTATTAGGGCGGCACGATATTAGAAAAAGATGCAATATTGCATAATATTGATAATATGTGATAATATTGGTAAATGTTGCGATAACAATATAGCCTGCGATAAATACAGAAAAAGAGTAAAGTGTTAATCTCTTTCTGCTTTAGGATCATAGCAAACACAGACCCCATATAACGAGTGGTCTCTCCAGCTGAAAAAAAAAAACATAAACATTTCACATTTACATCTCAAACATAAGGTGTTAATGGAAAGGTTGCTTCTGTCCCACTTCTGATGTTATGGCAATGAAACAACTTAGCTGTGGTTTCTTTACCCTCTCGTCTTCACAAACTTTTTATTTTGCATTAAACAACAAATGCCAAATATATAAGGGCACTGAGAGCCTGAATGCAGGGTGCTTAAATAATTAGCTAACACTTATTGCGCTCCAGGCACTTCTTTACGATATGCACATTACGATCAGTGATAATGCAAAGTTGATAAATGTGCAAAATGTTGTGCAGCCCTAGTACATGTATATTTATATAACTAAACTCATGGCTGTCTGTCTTTTTTTTTACTCAGATATTTAAATCTTATCAAATACAAAGACTTTTTGTTCTTTTTAGCTTCTCAGGAAGTGTGTTCAGTATATTCAACCTGATGTATGTGTTATATGTGTCATTCTAAGCCGGCGTCTCATCAGAATTTTATTATGGTTGCATAATGACAAGAAAGATTCCTGATTATTGATATGTTATCTGGATATTTCTATGTTTCCTATACATAATGTGCAAAATAAATCATATGAATAGAGTTTTAGTACACTTACCAACTTGTTTCTCAGTCTGCGATCATTTTCAAACCTCTGGTAAGGTTGTCAGTGCAGAAATGCGATCAGATCAGACCTTGTCGCCTTTAGTCGAACGGGTGTTTCCCACACACGCAGACATGTACGGTTGGCCTTGAACCAGATATGCTGACAGGTATGACAACAATGGACACTCCCAGTTTCCCACAAACCCCACAACACCTTTCATTACAGTAATGGGTGTTATGAAAGGTGCTTTCAAATAAAATGCATTATATAAACTTTACTGGATGAAGGCAATTATGTGGATTTTGTTTTATGCTATTTATAAAATTATAATTTTCTTTTGGAAAATAAAAATTAGTCTTATTCTGTGATATACGTGTATGGAGCTCATTTGGGTTTGAGTTGGATGTTGAACCGTCAGGTTTTTTTTTAATGGTTGCAGACAACTTGTTAAATGGTCTCAAACCCGACATTTTTAATTGGATCAGGGGGTTATCATGAAGTTTAATTCAAATCGGAAACTTCCTAACAAGCAAACCAGAGGGTTTTAAATTATCTGCGTATAATAATGTTGTTTGAGGAATGGTTAAATTCAGACATTTTTGGGAAAATGAATCAGTTTTCTGGCTAGAGGACACAGTGAGGGCAGTTTGGGAGCTGTTGTGGGAATTGAACCTGTGACCTCTCAGCTATAATCTGCTCTGTCTGCCACCCTGCCAACAGCGAGAGAGGCAAACATGTGGGAAAAATGTTTTAAAATAGTTTGGGCTGGAAAATAAAGTTGTGGTTTTGAATGTGGGCTTTGCTCATGTTGTTAGAATGATGTTTTTGGGCGGGGGACGTGTTATTCCAGCGGCGGTGTGACCCAGGAACCAGCGGCTCGCTGCATACATAACTGAACAACATGGCGAAACTCAGCTGCTCTGTGGAGAGTGAGAGACACCAGATATTTCCCATAAATCATTCCGAGTTTGGTCTGGTGTGAACCGAGGCCGTTATCAGATGGAGGAACTTCTTGGTTTTTATTCGTCTTCCATCTTCTCCCCTGCAGAATGCTTAAGTCATTTGTTTTTTGGTGGACCCGGGGCCTGAGGATGGTCAGCCGCCTGCTCCGTTATTTTCCTCCCCTCTTGTTATTCAGACGCTCCCAAACAGCTCATTTCCCCGTAAAAAAAAACATGCCTGTGTTTGTGTTGCAGGTCCACCATCTTCTACCGAGCCTGCATGGACATCCCCAGAGGAACAGAGCTGCTGGTTTGGTACAACGACTCCTACACGTCCTTCTTCGGCATCCCGCTGCAGTGCATCGCTCAGGATGAGAACCGTAAGGAGACGCTTTGTGTGTGTTTGCTGGTTGAAAGCTCAGGAATATCTTAGCGTAGCTCCTTTAACGGGATGGTCCTGGTCTCAGAGTGAAGGCCGTTACCTTTAATACCACCGCTTCAGACACACAACACCACATACAGTTCTCATTGTATACAGTAGATGGAGCTGCGTAGAAAAATCTGCCTCTATTTAATAATTGCAAGCAGAATAACTTCAAAGAAAAGAACATTTCAATCTGGAGAGAATCACACAGACAAAAAGAGGCAATTATAGAGATTTGTTGACATAAATTAGACAAGTTGTTTGCCTCTCAGAGCCCAGGCAGTCTATGATCTTGGATGTTCATTTTGGGATTAGGATTAGTGAAGTCTTCCCCCCAGGGTCCAGACACTAGGGGTGGAGGCTGGAGGGGAGAAGTGGCCAGATGAAGCTTGAGGGCATGAAGGAGGAGATGGGGTGGAGGAGGATACATGGGGGGGGGGGGAGGTTATGAGCAAAGCCTTATGGGATAGAAGGATGAGGTCCTAACGCAATTGGCTGGTGCTTAACGAGGCAATCATTTAACGTAATTTTCCATGAACTTTAAACACACTGTTGGACTGTATAAGTGGTGCTGTTGGGCTTTTTAAAGTCTGTCTAACATTTTATATTAAATATTCATTCTGGGATCAACGGTAACACGGGAATAATGGATCGGCATCAGTTGGGATTTGAACCAGAAGTTAATATCCAGTACTTCAGAGAGAATTAGACAAATTGGGGCAAAAGAACGAACACTGGAATAAATTACTTTGCACAGACTTATTTACCATGCAACATCGTTAGATTATTAATGAAGACAAATGAAACAAGTATAGTAAATAAAATAAAAGAAACAGAATCTGATATTGGATAAAAGGCGTTTGAGTAAAAGTGATGAGATTCAAATGAGATTTAAAAACTGTCAGCGGAGGATCGTCCCTGAAGTGCAAATTTAAAGAGTTCAGAAGTTTAGGAGACGCAACAGAAAAAGCCATGCAGCCTCTCAGTTCACATCGTTAGTGGAACCACCAAGCAGCAGCAGCAGCCGGTCGGTCCACTGATCTGAGGGAAGCAGACGGTACGTTCAGGTGCTGCAGAGCCGATAGATGAAACACAGCAGGATTATTAAGAGACTTATTGTCCAGAGAGAGGATAACCGTATTGCAATCAGAGAGGACGGAGGTAATAATACCATGAATTACTTCCTCTAGTTTGCTTTTGGACAGATGGACAAGTGCCTTAACTGTATCTTCAATTTTTCATTATTTTGATTTTCAGTTTTCTGAAGGAAACAGAAAATAAATATTGAAGCACCAAAAACATTGAGGACAACATAGACTCCTGTCTTTGTCACTTTTATATATAAAGTTAGAGTATTAAGCATCCCATATCTTCTGGTTTTTAGCTAAAGTCTCTTCAGTGAAATAACTGAGACTGGTTTTAATATTTCTGTCTTTATTCAACCTTCTTTTTATCAGTCCTTTTTTCTCCATTCATCCTTTGCTCTCCTTTTTTTCCTTCCTTCCTCTCTGTCTCTTCTTCTCTTCTCTGGTTTTGTTTAGCTATCCCCCAGTTTTCTGCTCAGTCAGCTTGTTTATATTCATCTCATTCAAACATGTTTTCTTGTACATCTTACAGAATAACTCCCTGCAGGCGGAAAACAAACTTTGCCTTTTTCTTTCTTTCTTACATAATTATTTAGAAAGAAAAACTCCAGCGGAAAAAGGAGCTGAAGAAGGTTTTAATCTGTGGAATCTAAACTGAAATGAATTGAATTAGGGACTCGTCTTTTACAGAGTCGTGTTGAAATGAGATCGTGCTGATTGCAAATTAGAGACGTTTGGCCACAAGCTGCTTCGTATTACAGACAGAACAACTCTTTTACATGACATTGTTCATCATGGCAGGACTGTGGCATCCTCTGTAAACATAATCACGGGCACACAAACAAACATCTGACGTTCCAATGTTACAGGGAACTATGTCCTTTTCTATTAGGGGCAAGAAGAAGAGTTCCTGCAATGATTCAAATGCATAAACGCTATTTATTTAATACTGATGATTGCTGCGAAAGAGTAAATGCTAACTGATCTGATTTAGTGCATTTAATGCTATGTTCCCACTGCAGGTCTTAATGGTCAATTCCCATTACTTTGAAATGTCTGACTGTCTTCAGCTCCAAACTGACACGCATGCGCAAAGGAATAATAATAATGACTTCATGCAGGCCGCTTTGGTCCAGGAAACATGAAAGAAACATATTTTATGGATTAAAGTATCCAGAAGCCATTTATTGTACTGAGGGGGAAATAAAAAGAAAGTTAAATCTTTGGCATTTTACAAAGTTTTGATTAAACAGAAGTCTGTGTGGCTGCGGAGATGAAGTCAGGACTGGTGGGGAAGGGCTTTTAACAACTTCAGAGTTCATTCATAAATTTAGGAAGTCGAGGGCAACTTTGTTAATAATATCTGCGCCTCTCATCTCGACTCCAAAGGTTTTATCGCTTTGCAACAGGGCCAGGTTACGACACGCCGCCCTGTTGAAATGTGATACAATGGGTTGAGTGAAAACCTCTTCAGCATCACAAAGTCCTCCGTGTGCAGGATTGTACACAAGTTTTTTACGACCAAACGCTACGTCCCTAAACCCAACGGTTCCTATACGAATCGCCTTCATTAGAGGTTTTCCTAAGGTCTAAAACCTCGCCGTCCCTCCACTGAGCAGCGCTCAGACCCGTTAAATCCACCTTGGTGGTTCCCACTGGAGTCACATTCAAAAAGATCCGATACGAATCGGATTCAGGACCACATATGGAAGCGGCTCAAATGTGACTTGATCAAAATTTGGGCCAGAACTGAGAATTCTCACTGGTTCTAAAACGTCTGACCGGGTCACTTGACCTGCAAAAAAATCTGATTTGGGTCACATTTGCCTGCAGTGGCTTTAACTGCCTTTATTACTGGCATCACTGCAAAGCCACACATGGCAGCAGATATTATTAATGACTTTTATTCCATTTATTTATCTCATTAATCTCGCGCCTTAGTAGATCTGTTTTCTGCTGTTTGGGATCATTGTCCTGCTGATAATCCAGGATACTTCGGTATACAGTAGAGCTGCACAATTAATCCCATTTGCAATATAATCACAGTTTTAATAAACGCAATTTCCAAATCGCAGAGGTCTGCAGTTTTTGGCTATGTAACAATTAATGCATCAGACACGTCCTTTAGGTGTCGGTAAAATGTTTAAAGTGGGTTTGCTCCACATGGAAGAGAGTCGCAGCAGTGAGATAATCTAATTTTATTATTTGTTTTAGAGTTTATATAATCAATACTTTTTTTACCAGAAACTTTCAGGAATCTCTCTATAGCATTAATTACCAGTCAAACTGTTTAATACATAGACCTGTTGGTTGATTGCACTTTATGTCCAACCAGTGTTGATGTCCAACATAAACTATTCTCCTGGGTAATAATATTCTGATTAATAAAAACAGTTAATTTTTTTGTTTTTAATAGTCCTTGTTTATCTTTATCTACAGGCCATTTTTGTTTCTTGTGGTTTATGCAGAGAAAAGTCTAAATTATGGCTGAAATATATCACACTTTTTTATTTTTGGGAAAATTATACAGCCGTAGTAACCATCTTATAGTCGGTGACTGCGAGTTGCTCAAGTCCTGTGGCAAAACCTCCTCCACCTCTGTGTTTGGCAGGCGTTGTGTGGTGCTGCCATTTTGTTTTTAACGAGGAGTTTATTTTCCTTCTACCTTCTTAATGAACCAAACAGGAAGCAGGTCTATGTTTCTGTGCTCATTGCTGCTCGCTCTGTCTTTGCCTCTGATCTAAACTCCTGCTCTAATTAGCAGAACTTAGCTGCTGTTTACCATTTTCATTATTATATAAGTTTAGGACCATCAACATAACTGTATTAACTCACTGTATGAAATTACCTTATTGTGTTTTTTTTACTGCGTGGTTAGTTTGAAGCATCTAAGTTGTACCGTTTCTGTGTTTCTGTTACAGAGTTGATTTTCTGTCTTACAAAAGGAAATCCACTTGTTTTCATGTGGCTCTAAATACGAGTCATCTGCCTTTTGACGTTGATGTCCTTGCTGTCAGAGTTTGAGATGTGTAAGACGTCAACAAGTAAAAACAACTCAAAACCGGACTTAATGAAAACTGTCAACGATTCCAACTTTAGGCTGATTTCAAATCATCTCTGTCCACGAGAAAACGTTTAGTCCAGAGTTCAAAGTAAAACACACAAAGAGATGTACAACGCATCGGGTCGGCCTGCAGTGAACAAAAGTTTGTGCACGTCCCCATTAAGTTAAATTAGATTAGATGTTTTGTACCAAATGAAAACCAGAAACTCTGGGCTTAATGAAAGACACTTTGCTACTAACTGCATTTAGTTTTTGCATTGTTCTTGGGTTGGCGTCGTTATCTGCTGATTGGAGGATCTATGGATAAATGTGCCTTAAAAATGTGACACTGGAGAGTCAAGAACAGCATTGTTGTGTCCTTTAACCACCCAGCCGAACATAACATTGACAGGGATAGAAAATACAGCGGTACCGTGACTTACGAGTATCTCAACTTCTTTTTTTGGCTTTGGCTTTAGAGATAAAATTCGGCTAATGTACAAGCTTCAGACATCCCAACACTAGAGGGCACCACAGTGAACGCTGCGACAAAGCAGCTACAGAATAAGTAGCAGCACTAGGGCTGGACGATATTGAAAAAAAAAACATAGATATATGTGATGATGTTGATAATTATCAACAAATTCAAAACATGCATTTTAAGTGCAGCCCTGACCATTTTATACTGTTGCTTAGCAACCTATTTTTAGATAAAGACACAAACACTGATTTCAAACTCGCTCCTTTTTTAAACAAACTTTTTACCAAAACTGCAAATTTTTAAAAAAGGAATGTGTGCTCTCTGAACTCTCTGAAGGGGGTGGAGCTTGGTTCCTGGGTCTGCGTTGTGATTGGCTGGGAGGATGTAATGATGTAATATTAACCTACATGTTTAGAATGCATAAGGAAGGAAAACTGTTATTCTATTGAACTTTTTGTTGACCCTTTTTTCTATCATTGATATATATTGACATTAAATTATCGTCCAGCCCTAAAGAGCGCATACAGGTTTTGCAAGAAATAGGTGGCGCAGAGGAGGCGGTGATGCCTAACAGAGAGATGATGTAGGAAAGTGGGAGAAACTTTCAATAAGAAAGCTCCAGAAAAAGTTGCAAAATAGTTGGCAACAACACTATTTATCGACAGACACCCGAATCATTTCAGAGAAACCACCTTAGTGAACTGCATGGGATTTACAGTTTTTTACCATGTTTACATGCAAAAACATTCACGATTGGATTAAAATGTATTTGAATTAAATAATCGGATTTGACGTTTATATTGGCACACAATCAATTAATCCGACTATAATGTGCGTGTATATGCACCTGGCTGTATTCAGAATAGAACCACGCAAGCGTTCTCCTAAAAAAAAAAAAAAGAAAAAACACAGAAGAAGAAGTACTTCCGTCTTTGCTGAACAACAACAACAGAGCAAACAAAGCAGTTCTATGCGAGTTTGTTTGTCTTCCAGGCGCCCAGACTGGACTTGCAGGAAGTTCTAATTACAATTGAAACATTACTGAGTAAGCAACTATTTTAAGCTTTTTATTTTTTCTAACAAAAAGGTTTTATCTGGAACCCCGACAGTTTTGCTTGCTGACGTAGTTCCGCCTCTCACCAACGCGGAAATACGTTACATTTACGTCGCGCGCACATGTGCACTCGGGTCAGTTTGCCACATTTGGAATAACTTGAGCCTGACAAGCGTTTATATTAACGTTGATCAGATTATCAGTCGGCATAAACCAGCCCTCTCATTCAGATTACAATTTTTGTATAGAATTTTTTGATTTCAAATTTTTGGATTGAGTTTAATCCGATCACAATATTCCGATTGGCTTCTTTACATGACACTTTATTATTCTAATCGGCCATTTAGTCCGATTACTTTAGTCCATTTAAAACTAGCTATTGAGAATGAAATATTGAGAGAAGCAGCAATGTTTATGATTTTAAATGACACTTTCACACATTTTGTGCCAATGTTTTTTTCCACTGTTGCATCTCTGAAGTATATTTTTCTTATTCAAAACCATGTTAACAAAGAAATTGAAGTGTTGTTTTTTTGGAGGAGTTTTTTTTTAGGAGATGGGGGTTAAAAAGGATTAATGTTATTTCAAGATTTTATAATGCTGAGTCTACTTCCAAGTAATTTGAATTAGGAGCTCCTTCATGAGACGAAGTGAACACGTTAGTCATTGTAAAATGTTTCTAGTTTGTTGAGCATAGAAATCGGAGCATCTCTTTGCTCTCTAGGATGCTGAGTCTGCATTTAGGATTGACAGATCTCAGACCAGCTCTAAAACGCTGTTCACTGACTCTGAGCTTCATATTTTAAAGCTGCGCCACAATGGCAGGCTTAACATTATGTCAGGATTGTTGCAATGAGAGAAAGGCAAATTAATGCGCAGACCGGAAACTTTGGGTAAATACCCCAGTTTTTATGCTGGTCATATCATTTTATTGTATTTATCTGCCACCTTAAATATTGTCTGGCATTAAACCAATCTTTGGTGCAAGAAACATTTGGGACCACTGCCTTATTGGGCCTAAATCCTTTTTTGACTGTTTGACATTTTAGGCTCATTTTAAGGCAGTATTGGCCCTGAGTAAAAATAAAACGTTGTCTATATGAAAGACTGTTCATAACAAATAGCCAATTATAACCTGACTTTGCACCTCTTAGATTCGGATTACTCTACTTGCTGCAGGAGTGCTTTAAGCATTATTCATCCAGGCGGGGTCTTTGTCCATCAGAGGACGACACAGAGACATTAAAGACAAACAACCATGCACACACACATGTCTAAGGGCAATTAACCAATTAACCTCAGAGTTTGTTGGTTTTTGCATTGTTGGAGGAAGCCAGAGTACCTGGTGAGAACCAACAGACTCCATGCAGTAGCAGCTGCACCACTGTGCAGCAGTGAGGTAACTTTTCAAGAACATCTATGAAGCCCTTTTAATTTTACAGAGTAACTGTAAGACCAAAATATTTGATTTAAAGAATGGTAGAGATGTTTAAACGCAACATTTTATTAAACTTGTTGTCTGGATTTCATCAAAACATCTACAAGCCGCTCACTGTTAAAGCTGAGATTCACCTATTTTGGAAATCATGACATTTGATTAAAATCTACCCACCACTCTTATATTTGTAGCCGTCAGTAACCCAGAAAAGAAAAAAACCATGAAGCAAACTCACATCATGCGGCTGTTTACTGAAAGACGTTCCATCCAATCAGAGCCTGTCGGCTTGACGCTCCACAGCCCAGCGGACCGCTAACAACAACAACATGTGCACAAAGAAGGAGCAAGAAATTCACTCTCAGCTCATTTCCTCCTCTCCTGCTGCTCTTTTCTGCTCACACTATTCCTCCTCCACCTCGTCTTCCTGGAGGTTTATCCTCATCATAGCCGTTAAAAAACGTTCTCATATGTACATCAGATGAAGATCTGTGGACAAAAAGGAAAAGAGGGAAACGTTGGTTAGAGAAAGAGCCGCCACGTCTGTTCTTTTGTGAAATATTAATTATAATATTGTTATAATTGTCTGTATTGATTAGATAAAATGTGAACTGTTGATGGTAGGATCATTGATTAGAAAGAAAGCCTGGGCAGTAATCTGAACTGTGCGTCCAACAGTGAATAAAGCAAGTTGTCAGTTTAACTACTGGGTTTGTTTTTGCTAAATAACGATGAAGGAAAACATCATAATTCCCAGATAATGGCCCTGCTGTAGACTATCAGCATCTTTAGTCAAATCGCTGCATGGAAAGTTACAGACGTCTCAACTGCTCTACTTAAGATAATAAAAGTCAAAGCCTCTCAGCTGTCCTTTAATTGTCTTGTCAGTAACGGTTTGTTGGTGTAAAGACTTGATAGGAAGACTCGGAACCAAACAAACCTTCCTAAAAATCCGATAAATAGTGAAAATCAAAAAATATCATCACCAATTATTGCAACATTTTTTCTGTTTATCCCAATTTCTTTATTGTTGACCCGATTTTTAGACTGGAACAGTTGCTGACGAGTTACATTTTTCAGCTGTGAAATAGTTTTCCAGATATGAAAACCGTCTTCCTTGATACAAATTGTAGAAAGGTGGAGAATGAAGCTCAGTCTTACTTTTTTTATTTATTTATTGGCTAGCTAATGTACAGCATACAAAGATCCAGACAGATTTAGAGAACTTTAAAAGAGTATGACAATTTTTTTTACAATTCTGGTTGAGTTATTTGTCCAGTTCCATTTCTCTTAAAAAAAATAAAGTAAAAAACAAAACAACTGGACTTCTTTTCCGTAGATTCGCTTTCTCTCATTCAATTCAAAAAGTCTGGAGTAATGATGAGTACCAAGCTTTATACTACTGCCCAATAATGCCTTGTAATGGCTTAGATAACATGCAAATTCAACCGAAACAGGTCCTATAATCTACAAGTTTTCTAAGTAATTTCTCATACTCACGCACTACTCCAAGGGTGTCTTTCCCAAATTGGCGTGCAATATGTTGGTGAAGATTCTCAGTCATCCAGGTCATGGTCATTCCAAAAAAAAAAGTAAAAAAACTAATAATTTAATAATTTACTTTCACCCAAATGGCCGTTGTGTTTTTAGGATGTGAATGGGCGTCAAACCAAAAAGGTTTTTCAGAAAAGCTAGCTAGTTTTAAGCTCGTGCTAATTAGCAAGTAGCAAACTACAGAGGAAGATGTTCACAGGGAAGGATTAATGGATCTAAATGTCAGATAGCAGGTTAAGAAACGCAGAAGTCTGGATATTTTTTAAGCCAAATAGACGGGCAGGGTGACAATACCAAAACGAGTCCAGAGAATCTTGACAACGTTTGTTCTTCTAGAGATCTAGACAATTATTGACGTAGAACAACAGATACAATCCCAACGAGATCTACCTGGTAGCGGAGACAGAAAAATAGGACAGAAAGATTTGGTACGAATCCAGAAACTCAGATTAAGGCCTTGTACACACACAGCCAGGTATTTATAAAAACGAGTCAGTCATCCAGGTCATGGTCTTTCCAAAAAAATAAAAAACAAAGCAACTGGACTTGTTTTTTGTAGTTGAAGACGTTTCGCTTCCTCTCCAGGAAGCTTTCTCAATTCAAAAAGTCTGGAGTAATGTGAAGTACCAAGCTTTATATTACTGCCCAAACAAAGGCCTTGCAATGGCTTAGATAACATGCAAATTCAACCGAAACAGGTCGTGGGCGGTCGTTTAAGCCATTAAGCCAGCAGATTGGACCGAAACTGGTCCAGTTAGAGAGGAGTGGACCAGTTTCGGTAGTATAAAGCTTGGCACTCCGCTGTATTTTCATAAAACAGTTCTCCAGCATCTCAGCAAAGATGAGCTTCCCTGCAGACATCCCTAAGTCACCATCTGAGCCGGCCTCACAAAGACGTGACGTTTAAGCTGCAAAGCTGAAACTGCAGAAGATGTGGAGAGGATCTTTATGGATGTGAAGCTTTACGCGTCAGACGAGGGTCGGACATCAGCGCCTTTCGTTGCTTCAGCCTAATGAGCCATAAAGCCGGTTAACCGCTTATATGCTGAGTGTTACTACAGCGTTGCTCCCTGGCTTGGTGGCTCAGAGGTTTAACGGTGACGGGTTGATTTCCACCGGGCCTTGGTCACCTTCAGGACGCCTTCCAGTAAACTTCACTCCTAGCTGTTCTACTGTGGATAATTTTTGGTTATTTTGGGGTTTTATTTTCTACATAGCTCTTAAAATTGTTCTGAATTGTGCTGTTGTGCACTTTTTAGTTTTTATCTCTTTTTATCCTGTTATTTTCATATACATTTTTATATTTGATCTATTTTGTCTCAGTATTTCTTTATTTGTAAATTAGCCTGTGAAGCACTTTGTGCACCATATGGACTGTTGAAAAGTGCTTAATAAATAAACTTTGATTAGAACACCGCCTACTGTAGGTCCCACGTAGGAGACAGTCAAGTCGTCGGTTTAGTGAACTTTACACCAACATGGAAACAAAACTACTGAAGAGAAAACACGTTTTGATTAGACCAAAGGAAGCTGGACATCTACGCTCTGTTTCCAGCGTATTTATGATGTCAAATCTCACCAAACTGAACCGGTGGTTTTCATTATTTAATGCGTATTTTAAGTAGCTTTGACGGTTTTCACTGAGAATCCCTGAAAATGGCTGTTTAACAACAAACATGTTCAGTAGAAATTACTTTCTTGTTGCTCCCATTTAGATGTTTTCTTGGGATTTTTTTTGATAAGAAAAAAAAATCTTTAACTGCAGCTTTAGAAAAATAATTGGACTCTCCTTTTTTTCTTTACAGTTGGTGTAAAATGTTGCTGCTTGTCTTTTACAACAAATGTGAAACAACATCAGCGTTGGCTTCCTGCTGGTCACTAAATAGATATTTGTTGATTGTAGGTTTTGGAATGAGAAAAATTGTAAAAGAAAATCAGTTTTTAAATACACAAGGCTTTTCCACAACAGTGTAAAACAGGTTTGATTCACACTTTTCTATCCAAGGCCTGTGAGCCAAAGCTATTTCACCCAAAGTAAACATCTACATGTTTTATATTCTGGTAAATCAGTCTGTGAGTTGATCATGTTTTAATTTGCAGTCAGTGATGATTTTCTTTGCTGATTCAGGATGTTCTAGCTGTGATCCTTTCCACTGTGCTGATCTGAGAGCAGCACAGCTTTTAACTTTGTGTACTTTTTACTGATTGCTGAGAAAAGCAGTTTTTCATGTATTTTAATCACAAACGAGGAGCTTCAGGGATAGAAACATGAAGAGGCGAGTTGTGCCTACATCTAGAGGTCTCTGGGCGAGAGGCGGGGTCCAGAAATATTCAACCTCTTTTTTTGTTACAGAAAAGCCTTTATTGATGACCGTTCTCATCTCTGCAGAGTTTTACACGTTTCCTCTGGTGTAGCGTTGAGGTTAAAAGGCTTCTTTTCCATTTGTGTAATTTTAATCCCTCCACATGTTCTCCATCAGATTGTAGTCGGGACTCTGAAACATAAATATCTTCGTGTGTTTTGGGTCCTGCTGACATGAGACCTGGTTCCTCTGCAGACCGCTGGATGTTGTCTTCTTTCTTCATGAAGTCGTTTACTTTAATTATGTCTCATTGTCTGAAAACCCAGCAGATTCTCAGTTAATTATTAGATTTATGGTTCCTCATGACATTAAACTGTTTAAAATGGTGGAAAACCTTGAATTTTCCTACAAAATTTCATCATTTTCTTTGGGAGTGAATCATTTCAGACGTGCTCTTTTGCTTTAAATTAGTCAAACAAATCAATTACTCTATTTGTATTTAAATCTACGGCACATTGAGTATCAGATTTGAATGAAAACTTTATTGTCATTGTCACAAGAACAATAAAATTTAAAAACACACACATTATACACACATTAGTCAAGTTAATGAATAATTTAGTGTTTAACGGTATAAAAGCTCAATCTCTAAGATGTTTTTAATCTATTTGACTTATCTTAAAATTTTATTAGATTAAAAAAAATGCATTTTATATTGAAACATTCATAGAAACATTGTTTTTATAGCATAGTTAAGATCCAAAACGTTCTTTTTGACAAATACTTATTTTCGGCCGTTACTGTTGCAGTTACAAACAATACTTTGATTATTAATTTAAGTTATAATTCAACCTTTGGGGGTCTGAGGTAGAAACCTCGTCCTGTTTTGTCCTTGAGGAACAACAATGTGGATCTTCTCCCTGTTCTCTGTGCAGCTGTGAATCATTTTTTCTACAGAGTTCCTCGTAAACTTTGATCCGATCTTGAAGGAAGGAGTCGGTTTGCGTTGGCGTCACACCCTTCAGGAGGAGAACTCGCGTCCAGAAAGAAAGAAATCCCAGACGCTGCAGTGTTGCAAACTCCATCTGCATAATTCTCCCATTCTGATGATGCATTTCATGCACAGCCCAAAACATATTGACTCGCATTTTTTCCATATACAACGTTTGTAGGAAAATGAATTAAGTGAGGGCGAGCGGCGCCAAACGCGGCCGTCGATAGTGCCGTCGGGCAACTTACAAATGGTGTAATTATCTCCTCATAAGGTTATTAGAGGATCAATGAGGCCTGGTGGCCTGATGGCAGAGGTGAACGGATGAAGGATGGAAAATGGTTATGAAGCCATGAGTGAAGCGATACGGCGCAGACAGCAGTAGGGAGGAGGCTTCTCTACAACCTTCTCCATGTTCTCCACCGTGTGTCAACCGTTTTCACCTCCGTCTGCAGAAAATGTAGATGTAAGAAATCAAAGAGGATAATAAACCAACTGTTGTAAAAGGATGAACATGCATAACATCGGCGCTCCCTGTGGTATGAAACTAGTCCCCGGCTTTTCTGTCCGGCTCCCACACCGTTCCCAAGCCAGAAGAAAAGATCGGTGAAGATTCATCCAGGTCATGATCGATTCATAAAAGGTGAAAAAATAAAACTGGACTTCTGTTGTGAAGCTGAAGATGTTTAGCTTCACATCCAGGAAGTTCTCTCAGACATTTTGAATTGAGAAAGCTTCCTGGATGGGAAGCTAAACGTCTTCAACAGAAGTCCAGCTGTTTTATTTTTTAACCTTTTTTGGATAGAAGCAGACACAGTTCCTCCAGCTTCCACTTCCTGGTCAGAAGCTTTTAATCTCCTCGGCTGATTTCAGCTCTAAAGGAGAAGCTGCTCTGTGTCGCTGCTGGACGGTGGAGCTCTTCTCCTTGGCTCTGAAGCTTTCTGTCATGATCTATATTCATGATGGTGGCAGAGCATTGGAAGGAAGGTGGACGGGTAAATCATGTCAGGTTCACCATGACAGGCTGGTGCAGCACCTTCGTTGCTGCAGACTGAACCCTGACTAGGGCTGTGCGATTTTTGCCAAAAATTCAAAATTGCGATTTATTTCAACCGTAACTGGGATTTGATTTTGACTTTTCTTTATCTGCATTAACCACAAGCAACAAAAATCTCCATACAGATACAGATGTTTGTGAACGAGGACTGTTTAACATAAGAAATTAAGCTGTTGTTTATTAATCAGAATATGTTTATGCAAGAGAATAGCTAAAGTGCAACCAGCAAACAAACATATCTATGAATTAGACTTAATGCTATTGTGAGATTCCTGAAAGCTTCTGGTAAAAAAATCTGATTATATAAACTCTAAAACAAGTAATAAAATGAGATTATCTCACTGCTGAAACTCTCTTCCATGTGGAGCAAACCAACTTTAAACACGTTAACGACGCCTAAAGGACGCGTCTGATCCTTTCATTGCTGCGTAGCCAAAAACTGCAGACCTCTGCGATTTGGAAATTGCCTTTTTAAAAAAAAAGTGATTATATTGCAAATGTGATTAACTGTCCAGCCCTAACCCTGACCTCGCCGTCCTCCCATGTTTCTGCATCATTCATCAAGTAAACCGAGACAGCTGAAGTTCTCTGCTGGAGGCAGAGAAGCAGCCAAAGTCTGATCAACGTTTGAGAAAAAAGAACCAAGACTTCATCTGTGCTTTGAGATTCAACAGATCTAATAATTCCCTGTTTATCAGTTAACAGCAGCAGGGATGAATCTTCAAAACCGCAGAGCGTCAACTGACCCCAGGTTGTCCGATTTAAATCACTTCAGAACAATTTGTCCAGGCATCCCAAAAATAATCCACAATGAGCCGTTTGAGGCTTCACAGCCAATGTCTGGTTACGTTTAGGGAAGTAAAAAAAAAAAACCAACGGTGGTCAACGTTTGGGATCGTTGTCATCATCAAACTAATGATGATAGGAAACAAAAGCCTCTCTCTGGTGTCAAAGAACAAGCGTTTGGGTCGCAGCCAGTCCACATGCCAAGTTTTCACAAACAAACCAGTTTTACAGAATCAAAACCAAAACCATCCACGGTAATTTAAAGCAAAAACAGACCTCTTAATGTCAATTCAAACATGATGAAGGGTTATGGAGTCCAGATCTGTCAGCCGGTCGGACCACAGAACACAAAGCAGCCGACTTTTGGGTCGAGTGAGGACAGCTGGCATCAGCCGCTTCACCCCAAATCTAATTTACACGCTTTTCTAAAACGCCTTCTTTCCCTTTCTGTCCTACTTGACTGTTTGATTCACCAGCAACACTTTCCTCCTCACTCTTTGCTCCTTATCTGCCAACATTTATTTATCTTGCCAGAATTTATGTTGAGATTTCTCGCTGCAAAGAAAAACAGAACCGGAAAAATACAATTAGGTGGAGCGCATAAAACCTTAAGAGGGCAGAAAGGATGAACGCACAAAGCAGCCGTAATAAAGTTCAGGCTGAGTTCAGCTTAGTAACGCACACTGATTACATCTGGACGTTTCGGCTACATTTCTCTGAGAATGAAATGTCAAAGTCTAAATAAATCAAATGTGGGCATTTTGTAAAGAATTAGTTAGCATATTAAATTAGTAAGAGAATCCAGAAACCCTTCAGTCTGAATCAGCAGAAAAGTTGAAGGCCAAAACCGCTACAATCTAAAAATATGGGGGAAAAAACAAAACATTTATTATAAAATCTCACGGAACACTTTTAAAGCAGGTTTCTCCAGAGCATTGATTCCCAGAACATTTTCTGAGAACGTATCAAGCCGGGTCTTCCAGCTGAACGGGACAAACTGAGAGCTTTGAGCAGTCTGGATGTTTTTAACGAGGCTTTAAAACAACAAAGCCTCATTTAAACAGCTGGGAATTCCTTTCATTTCACCAGTTTAATCCAATATTATTTAATTTCTCTTAATCCCTTTATTTTTTCCCATGGATCTTCGATTGAACATGTTTTCATGAATCTGTTGGTTGTGTTAAGTTGGATTTTGTTTTTCTGAACTTTATCCCAGGTCGTTTTTGTCTGACAGGTCTTACTGAAATATTAAAAATAAATACCTTCACTATGCATGAAAATCCTGCTGCAGCATAAAGTAAAATCAGACAGAACGTTGCAGCTCTATTACGATCATTAGGGGCGCATTAAAAACAAAGTGCAGCCTCATGGGAACGGGAGGAAAGGGAAGAATGGTTTTAGCTGAAGTTCTGCACAGGTTAGCGCCTCACCTTTGTACTCTCTGATTACCTGATGAAGGTTACTGATGGTGGCTGAAACTGACTGGGGTTGCAGAAAGCTCCCATGTGGAATAAATTCAGATCGTAAACATGGAGGAAGCACGCTTTGCAGAGATAGCCCTGGTGCATGTAGCATGGCGCACGTTTGGTGGCGTCTTCTGTTGCGTAGCTGCATCCTGAGGTGGTCCAGGAGAGCCGTGGTGGAGGTGGAGCCATCATGGGAGCACTGAGCTTCAGGGCTGAGGAAAGAAACAGTGTGAAGCTCGGTTAAATGTTCTGCTGTTGCTGCTTATTGTGTGTCTGAAAACAGCAGAGCTGCACAAATCACTGGTACACTTTCAGCGGAGCGTTAATTGGCCACGTTTTGTGGGTTCTAACAAGGATTTTGATTCCTGTTTTCATCGCCTGCAGCGTAAATCACGTCTAAAATAACAGCCCACGGTATATAAAGCCATCAGCTTTTATTTAGTTAAGAACATATTTTTAATCTTTTGTTTTAAAAAAAGTATCCCCAGGAGCTTTACAGACCGGCTGTTTTCTCCGTCTTCACGTCTTTCTGTCTGAAACGGCTGAACATGCCGTCTTCTTCCACGTCTCTAGCCCTCCGTTTATTTCTCTAGCTGCCATAAATACACCAACTATTCATCACGTGTAATGCTTGTACGCAGAGACGTCGATGTTAAAGTGTTTATTTACTTAAAAGTTTATTGTCAGGAGTGAAGGCGGTGGCAGACGGGTAACGGTTGTACCGGCTGATGAATGCAGATGGCAGGAGTGGACCAGGTGAGGGCAAGATAGTTTATCTGTGAAACATGGGAAAATGGAAACTAAAAGCAAATATTATAGAGATGTTATGACAGAAGAAAACTTTCTTAAAGAAAGCTGTGGGGAGAACATCAAGGCAGCAGGAGGAGGAACTTAGCTGCTGAATGATCTCCTCTAAGCTTTTGTAGTTTATTTGGCTGAATTGGGACATTTTGTCAGGATAAGTTCTAGTTGGATACAGCTTTGGTTCTAGAGTTGATATAGATGTACAAACTGATCCTCTGATCTTTAGCATTTTCTCTGTAAAGAAGTTAGCAAATTCATTGCAGGCCCTGGTGGAGTGGAGTTCAGAAGCCACGGACACAGGAGGATTTGTTAACCTAAGACACGAGCGTTATTAATGTTTTTCTTAATGATCTCAGAGAAGAAAGATTCTCTTGCATTTTTCAGTTGTAAGTTATATCTGTAAGGTCTCCCTTTATAGATGTCATAGTGAACCTGCAGTCTTTTCTTTCTCCACATTTTCGACACTCTCTTTTTTCACTTCTAACTGCTGAAGCATTTCTCCAAGAAGATTTTTTTTATTCCTGGAAACAACCTTCACTTTAACTGGAGCAATGCAGTCAATGATGTCTGAGACTTTAGAATGAAAGTTATCTGCTAGTTCATCTACTGAGTTGCAGCCCAAGGTTGAAGTATCAGAGTAAGCTTGAATAAAAGTTTCCGTGGCATTGTCCTTAAAGGTGTGTTTTCTTACGATGTCCCTTTGGCTAAATGAGTCACTGGAAATGATACATTCAAAAGTAACATAAAAGTAATCAGACAGATAAACGTTTAGACCCTTAGTGATGATCAGCAGGCGGTGCAACGCAGCCACTGATGAGACGCTCTGGTGCTGACGGTGAGAGGCAGGTGTATCTAGGAGGAATGGACAGACCATAATCACAGGTGGAGCTGATTCTGGAGAGTAGTGACTGGGAGGCGTCTGAGAGGAGATTGGAGCTTGAAACGGGGAAGAAGGCCCAAATCATGACATCACGATTGTTTACAAAACAGCGGGCGGCCATTTTGGAAGTGTGACGTCAACCGTTTCTTCTCATTTTACGGCTTTTCCACTGGTTGAGTTGAGTACTGCCCCTCTGTGTTTTTGGAGGATACTGCATGTCAGGTCTAAACATCTCCTGAGCTTCTATGACCAGAGGCGTTATGGCGGCCATCCCTCTGAACACTGTTTTATATCTTCTGCTATCAAATCAAGTGCCGTGTTTTATAAAAAGGTTTTAGTATTATTATTTAGCATCCTGTAGACGGAGAGCTAGTTGTTGACAGTATGTCAGGTTATTTTGTCCAACATAACGTCTTCCTGTTTCATCTGTTCTTACAGTAAACATCCCAGCTACAGTAGTGGAGGCCATGACCAGACAGGAGTCCCTGCAGTCCTTCAGTAAAAACAGCAAACCTTCGTCATCTTCCTCCCCGCCCGCCACTCTGCTGCGGTCCATGGTCTTCCCCCACGCCCCCTGCTCCCGGAGCTTCTCGCTGCTGGACAAGGTCGGGGTCGGAGTTCAGTCCGACTCCAGTTTCGGCCAACTGGGGTCGAAGAACCAGCGGGTTCTGGCGAGCCCGACCTCAACCAGCCAGCTGAGCAGCGAGTTCAGCGACTGGCATCTGTGGAAGTGTGGCCAGTGTTTCAAGACCTTCACCCAGAGGATCCTGCTGCAGATGCACGTCTGTCCCCAGAATCCTGACAGGTGAGAAAGTCTGTGTTTAAAAGGTTTACTATTCACTGCTGGGTCCAGTCTCTGGTTTCCGAGTTGCTTATTCAATTAAATTTTATTTATATAGCTCCAATTCACAGCACATCATCTCAAGCCTCTTTCCAAAGTCATATTCCATCAGATCCTCCAGGTTGGTCAGAAAGTTTCCTCTCTAAGGAAACCCAGCAGGTTGCATCAAGTCTCTCCAAGCAGCATTCACTCCTCCTGAAAGAGCGTAGAGCCACAGTGGACAGTCGTCTGCATTGTTGATGGCTTTGCAGCAATCCCTCATACTGAGCATGCATGAAGCGACAGTGGAGAGGAAAACTCCCCTTTAACAGGGAGGAGAACCTCCAGCAGAACCAGAACCAGGCTCAGTGTGAACGCTCATCTGCCTCGACCCACTGGGGCTTAGAGAAGACAGAGCAGAGACACAGAAAGCACAGAAGCTCACATTGACCCAGGAGTACTTTCTATGTTAGATGGTAATAGTGGATGATCTGCCTCCCCTGATGATGTCACAGCTAACAGAACACGAGGTCTGGATCAGGACCGAAAGAATCAGATCCTGGATACAAGCGTCTGAAATAAGATAAAAAGCAGGAGATGATGGACAAGAGATCAGAAAAGCTTGTGTTCTGTTCTTGTGCTAAGATGCTAAATCAGCATAATTCTCCTTTTTCCTGCTCCTTCGGCAGTAAAACCTGTTGGGTGTCTTTTATTTCCTGGTGTATTCTGTGCCTTAGAAACATTAAAGATGCGACCTGAGCTGACGGTTCAGTTTATCAGAGGAAGCTGAACACTTTGTCGTAATTTATGACTCTCGTTTCCTCATCATCACAACGTTTATGTGTCACCGGGTGGAAGTCTGTGGACTCGAGTGGAGAAAACGTAAAAGTGTTTGAGTTTGTATAACATCTGCCAAGTTAATTATGTGCAGCATGGATGGAGGAAGATGAGATCTATATGTGTGTTGGCGTTAGAGGATGTATTGGAAATTTTTTGCTTAGCTTTATGTTTTTTGTGGGGAGAGTCAGAGCGGCGTATAAATCACGGCGGCGCGTCAGTGAGAAATACCTCGCCTTACGGTGACGGGCCAGGAAAACAGATGCCACTTATTCAATAAACTAATACTCATAGGGAAGAAAAATGTGGGCTGGATATGGAGGGGGGAGGAGGGGTCGATGTGGGGCTGCCTGTCAATAGGAAGGTTTTATGGGATAGAGGAGCAGATAAAATTCAGCTGAACAAGCCAAACAGAACCGAGTCCTGCAGCTCCAAGGCTGCATTATCCCTCATATTCCTGCAGCCTGAAGGCCCACCAGCACCTCCATCCCTGAATGGACCTGCATAAAAACCCGACGTTCGGCTCTGATGGAGTCAGTCGGTACTGAAACGCTCCAACAGGGTTTATAAAAGAGTTAAGAGAGAAAAATCAACCGTAAACAGAGGAGGAGGACTCTCATAGACTTAAAACACAGCTATAGGGTTGATTCCTTCCAATCATCACCTCCATATGGGTGATCAAAACATCGCTCCTGTAAGCCAGGCCAATAACGACACTAACGACTCCCCATTACTAAGGGGGGGACCAGTTTCTGTTTAATTTACATGTTATCTAAGCCTTAACAAGGCCTTTGTTGGGCCATAATATAAAGCTTGGAGCTCCTCACTACTCCAGACATTTGAATTGAGAAATCTTTCTGGTTGGGAAGCGAAACTTCTTCAAACTTCGGGAAAAAAAAAGTCCAGTTGTTTTGTTTTTTTTATTAGGCCAAGATGTGGTCATCAAGAATAGACTCTCCTAAACTTTTCAGACTGGGACCCCCTAAATAACAGCGCCAGAGACCGGTGACCCCCTTTTGCAGTGTGTGTACGGTGGTGGGGGCGGGGGAATTGTGAGAATAATGTCATAATATTACAAAATAACGTAAAATTACAAAAAGGAAGTCATATTTTTATAGGAACTCGTACAAAAAAGTGAAGGAAATGCAAAATCTGTTTAGCACATCACCGTCAAACACTCTCGTAAACCCCCAAGAGGTCCCGACTCCCTCTTGGGGATCCCCTAATCTAGAATGTTCTGGAGGTTCTCTAGATGTTTAAGTTATCGAGGACCTCTCAGATTTCTGTAGGCTGGTTGCTGAAGGTCAGTTTAGTTTTGATAAACCAGAGATGTGGCGGGAAATGGGCCGGTGACCCAGATCAGTTCCCTTTCAGACTGGTGACGAGCCGGTCGCTAACCCAAAAATCCAACTTTTCTCCGATCAGTGAACTCACCTTCTAACACTCTTCATTATAGAAGGTGTTGCTGAGTTGAGACCACTGAACTATATTATACACTGGAGTGCTAATCGCCCGCTGTTAGAACGAGTCGCTTTGAAGCCACCAGCCGCCATATTGGTACTCCCTATTTCCCCCCAGTACCTAGGGAATATGTGCGCTACAGCATCGAATAATGAAGATTTTCTCATGTTCTGGGGGGGCTTAAAACTTTTAAAATGTCAAATGCCATATACTTTTATGTTATATTCTAAAACTATCAAGTACTGAGAAAGTCAAGTGCTGAAATATTTTGCATTTTATTCATTTAAATATATATGTATAACATTTATATATATATAAATAACAATATACAAAAACATATATTTACATATATGTATAAATATATATATATATACATATACACATAAGCATATATATATATATATATATATATATATATATATATATATATATATATATATATATATATATTTAATATGAATAACATGTAAAATATTTCAGCTCCTACTTTCCTAATAGTTGATAGTGTTAGTACATCCACTGACTGTAGAATTACCTGTGAAACATTTTCACACAACCAGAAAACTGCTTGTTGTTGCAAGCAAATCCTATGGGATTCTGTGAGAGTAGGGAGTAGCAAGATGGCGGCCAGTGACTTCAGTTTTTCGGCAAAATCAGCACTCCAGTGTATAGTATAGCTCAGTGGTTGAGACCAAAAACTATTTAAGAAAACGGATTTCCTACAACGTGTCAAAACTTAACTGCTGTTGATTTACGCTGCAGGAGAGCGGGACTTTGAGCGGATAACAGGAAGGCTGGTGGTGCTAACTGCTAGCATAAAAGGCTACGGTCAATACAGTAATTCCAGCTGTTGGTGTCTGAGCCGCAGAATAACGATTGCTCGCAGCACAAAGGGAAACGACTCTTTGAATGGTGTTATTCTATTTTATTATAGTTCTAAGGAGGAATCCAAACTGGACCTCAGATAGACCAAAGCCTTCTGATTGGTTTATCTCTAAATTAGACAAAAGAGTCGGAATCAGATGAAAATAACTCGTCATATTTAAATTTCTGCTCAGAGACTTAATTATCTTTATATTCCGCCCTCAGGGCCGTTTTGTCTCCCTCTCTCCGCTGCCTCTTGTCCTTCATACATATTTATCGATGTTTACTTGATCAGCGGCTGAAGATGGATGGGTCTTTATGTCAGTAAGAGAAAAAAAAAAAAAACTCCCCGGCTCCATCTCTTTCAGGTTTGTTGTGTTTTTTTTTCTGCTGACTGTTTCTTTTTCCAAACTTTTTCTCCGTTGCCGTTTCCCCCGGTGTCATTTGGCCAGAATCCATCACGAGAGGAGCCGTTTGTTTGTGTCAGCGAGGCCTTGGAAGTGCGTTTTGATTGGCTTTTAAACTGGTGTCGGGGTGCCGGACACTGTTTGAGCTCCGCGATGATGATGAGTGATGAACCGGGGAAGAGAAATGAGAACGTGGGTTAGCTGCGGCTGGGCTTCACATGTTACAGAAACAATGCAGCGTGAAACCACAGCGGTGAACTGAATTAATTCCCACAGCTGCTGTGATGGATGTGTTTACTGTGCTGCTGTTTAAAACAGCCATTAGAGCTTTTTTTTTTTTTGGGGCAAACGGGTTATTATTACAAAGCGCTTTGATCGGCCGTCCGCTCGTCTCGTTGTGCTGCCTGCTGGTGTTTATGGATCAGGCCTGTATGTGTATGAATATAATCACATTAGTATGTCTGAGGACAGAAAGTTTACCGTCGCTTTACACGGATTAACTGTCTCTTCTGTCATTGCGTTGTGTCGTCCAACGAGGTGTTTTTATGTGCTTTTACCTCAACAAATACAGATTAAAAAATGTTATTGTGTTCTATTTTTATGCGCCGTTGTTCCAGTAACAACCTCAGGGATCGGCTTCGGTCTGGAAAACAGAAAATGGAGAGTGGAAAAATGAGCTGAAGTTTCCCAGCTTTTTTTCCACTTCTGTGATCTAAAAGATTTTTTAACAATCATAATTTCCAAGCAGTTAAAAGTTCTGCTTGTGTTGATTTATGCACTGCTGTAAAAAAATTAAAGAAACACTTTGAAAACCCATCAGACCTCAGCTGGAAAACAAATGGTGCCGGTTAGCATATCGATAAAATAGAAATCATGTTGACCGATATCGATAATTATCAATAAATTCAAAACATTTATTTTAAGCGCAGACCTTTTTATGCTGTTGCTTAGCAACCTATTTTTAGATACAGACACAAACACTGAATTCAAACTCAACCCTTTATTCAACCAACTTTTTACCAAAACTACAAGTTTTTATAAAATAAAAAAGAACACCTGCTCTCTGAACTCTAAAGGGGGCGGAGCTTGGTTCCTGGGTCTGCGTTGTGATTGGCTGGGAGGATGTAACGATGTAATATTAACCTACATGGTTAGAATGCAATAGGAAGGGAAACTGTTATTCTATTGAACTTTTTATTGGTGCCGGATATGAACAATCAACTCGCCGAGGGCTTCGTCCGAGTCACAGTAAAGTGAAGCTAAATTAAAAAACTGATGCTGCAGGAAGGTCCGGTCAGCGATTTATTAAATCCATTTCTATTCATTTTTATTTTATTCATTCTGTGCTTTAGGATGAAACATTTTGTGTAAAAAAAAAAAAAAAAAAAAAAAAAAAGAAAGAAAGAAAATAATTTAGATTCAAAGAATCAAAACTATAGAATCAGAGTTAAATAAAGTGGATAAGACTCTTTTTGCATTTGGGCCTTCTTGGATCAGAACTTTAGACCTGTGTGTAAATCTGGCTCTGCTGTTTCAGCCCAACTAACCCCATTTTAAACCTTTACAAACAGAATAAAGGAGTAAAAATGTGGTTTATAGAGTCTATATTTACAGTTGTTTTTAGCATTGCTGAATCAGAAATGTTTGGCACGGCGGTAGACAACATAACTAGGACTGCAACTAACAATTGTTTTACTAATTTGTCAATCTGTTGACTGTTTTTCCCTTATTGATTAAAATCTTGGAGCAAACGATGCTTAATAGATTTCTTTTTGTCACCGAATGTGAACCAGTTGAAGCTAAAACTGCCCCTTGAGGAGTAGAGAAATCTTTCTGTGCAGTTAATGTTTTAGAGTCTTTACCCTCCAGTTAACGATTATTTGATGAGTAAATGAGTTGACGATTGTTTCAATAATCAGTCAATCCGAATATTTGCTTATTTGCCCTAATATGAAATCTATCATCAGGTCACTGCTACAGGTTACTACTATTTCTGCTCTGTGAGACTTTACTCTGTTAAAAATCACAAAAAAGGGATTTGATATGTATTTTTGAGCATCGGGACAAAAAAAATGGAGACGCTGAACCTGAACTGAGTTATTTTACACCATAAAAAACTCGATTATTTTAGGGGCCTTTATTTTTAGGTGGGAAAAAGTTGTAATTTAGTTTTTTTTTTTCACAAATATTAAAATGTGCCCTGACAGATCGAACTTTCTGTTGAGGAAATCGGAGTCTAGATAATACATTATTTTTTTGCTCTTTTTATTCCTGGGTTGTGATTTGAGGAGAGAAACTCCTTCACAAAATCAAACTGAACCTTTTCTGGGTTCAGACGAGCACCTTTTATAAAACCATTACTTCTTCTGCATCTGTGGGGTATTATGGGTAAGCAGGCGGCATAAATATTTAGTAAAAATCCAGCCATAAATGATTTATTGACTTAAAACGTTAACGTTGCTGCCCCTTTCTGGTTTCTGTGTTGAGCTGAGAAAAGTCTCAGAACAAAAATAAGTCGGTGTTTGCGTGTCTGGCTCTTTCTCCGTGTTATTAAACAGTTGATGTTGAGCAGATTTATCACCTTGCAGTGAAGACGTATTAGGATTTAACCCAAACACAGATGTGTGCCGCCCTGCTGGACGCAGACGTCCACTGCTGCTTTAAAAGTTGCCGGATTTAAACACGTTTAATGCGGCCGCTGCTCTGATTTACCTCCGTCTGATCCGGCGGGTTTGCTGCACGCTTCTTCTAAAAGCAACAACCACCAGAAACATGAATGCTAAAATGTTCTCAGGATAAACATTTTATGAATAAATCATAAATGTGTGGTTTTCACACTACATTACCCATGATTCCCAGTCACCCAGAGCCACATGGATGACATTGGCTTTTTGTTTATCTGCTTTATCGAGGACGTTATGGGAACTTTCTGCTTCCACAGCTTCATGGATCAGGCCTGAAAGAGAGAATCCTTTTCAGCAGGAGTTAAAAACCGACATGATGTTGGCTAAAACCACAGAAGACGCGAGTTTCCTGCTCCTCAGACGCCGTTTTTACCTCCGCCTGGGTGTTGATCCGGCATATTCGTCTCATTGATTGAGTATTGATGAGGCGAGCGGTGATTTATAGCCGCTGGTCTCAGGGGAAAAACGTCTTCATACGGGTCGGACGCAGACGGCGTCCTCCGACAGAACTCCACACGGGTCGATGGGCACGCATCACGGCGCGGCAAACACACGCGTGTTCACAGAGGCCGTCCAGAATAAACAGAGACGCTGAAAAACCTCCCCTGCTGAGGAACGTTTTACCTCCTGAACAGGTTCAGGGTTCAACCTGCAGAGGTTTTACTCATTTTATCTCTCTTTTTATCATCAAATCTTCCAGCAAAACATAAGCTAGTTAGGCAGTTTTCCCTGGTCTGGCTCTGACCTGCAGGTGAAAAAACACCAACAAACCGCCTGTTTGTTCAAGCTTTTTGTTTTAAATTGAGTAAAAACCAGATTAAGGTCAGAGAAATCTGCTTTGATGAATAAATGTTGATCTGCTGGATTAAAAACGTAGAGGAACCTGCAGCCGCTTCTCCTTCATGATCAAAGTTTGTCGCGTTTAACTTGTTGAACTAAAACAAATTAAAGCAAAAACGAAATCAAAGTTATTGCAACAATATGGGTCATAATCAGGGCTATAATTCAATATGAATATACATCGCTGTAGACAACCTGATCAGTTTCAATAGAAAATATAAAATGTTCAATAATTCACTGAACTTCCAGAGCCGCATGGCATTCTGGGAGATGGAGGCAGAGGAAAGGATTTATCCCCCAACCTCTCATAGCCTATTTAAGGTCAAAGGTCACATTTAATTAGGGTTACAGGTCAGGCTTTTTTCTCCTGGTCCTTGTTTCAAATAGGCAAAAAAAACACGACTGAATAATTATCGATATCGGCTGATATGAAAGGCAGATATTGTTTTATTTAAGCAGCAGTTTAGCTTCTCTGCAGAGGATCAGAGGATGACGCGTCTCTGTGTTTAATTCTTTTATCCGACGTTATTGTCCCTGTGAATAATGGATGGAGGGTTTTATTTTGTATTAATTAATGTTGACTAAACTTTCTCTCCTAACTGAAAAATTAAAGTTCAAGACGTAGAAATAAACAAACGGCAGGATGTGTGAGACTCTGCTGAGACGGTAAATCTGACAGGAAGTGACCAAACGTTTGCGTTGATCGTCTCTGTGAAGCTTCTGGGACGAATGGACTCAGATTTTATTATTTATTTATTTTTATGTTTTATTTATTTTATTTTATTATTTTTATTTTATTTTATTATTTATTTATTTTTATTTTTTATTTATTTTATTATTTATCAGTTAAAGAAACCATTTCCCCTTCAGCTCGGCCTGCCGCTCTGCTTGGTGAAAGCGTTTCTCAGCGCCACGCAGACTCTGATCTCTCTCATCGGCTCATGTGTTGGAGGTGTGGACCCGGCCGGCAGGTTCTGGTTCTGGTACCACATGTTGTGTTGAAAGGTGTCGCAGAGTTTACGGTCCTCCGCCGCCTTTCACAGACGTCTGCAGGGTGATGGATTTCACTGATCTCCATCGGATCAACAGCGCGGGGGGCTGAGCGTAAACTCTGAATGGGGGGGGGGGGCGCGGCAGGCGGTTCTGCTCTGATCGGCGGTCCAAACGCGGCGCTGTTTGTTTGTCTTTGGGACGGACAGAAGTGGCCGTTTCTGGCTGTTTGTGCTGCCGGCGGACCGTGACGCGGCCAGACTTGATTAACTGCTAGATGTTAACAAGCGCTGAGAGGTTCTGAGAGGTTCTGGGAGGTTCTGAGAGGTTCTGAGAGGTTCTGAGAGGTTCTGGGGGACTTGACGGGCCGAGGTTTGTTTGAAATGGTCGGAACAAGCAGGGCTCATGAGAGACGTGTCCGTCAGCCCTTTATTTATACGTCTGCTGAGGTCCGCTCAGGGCTGTGGGAAAGGAGTCCAGCGGGCCCAACTGGACCCCAGAGGTACCGACGTTTCAAACAGAATTTGTTCCTCGGTTCAAGCTGGCGCTGTCCAACTTCTTCTGAAAATCTTTAGCTGACACGACTGATTTCTTCTCCTCAGCATGCAGAGGACAAAGACCCGTTATTTGCTCCTGTTCGTTATTCAGAACAATAGTCCAACAGGGTTCTGGTGTCAAACCCGTCTGGTTCCGAGCTGAAAGCTGATGTTCACGTTCGATGTCTGAGTCCAAGGAACCGTTTCTTTATCTCAATCCTCTGATTCCCACACTCAGAACTGAACGTGATCCGATAAACGGCTTCATGTCCGAGCAGAAAACATCCGGGTCGACCCGGTTTGTTTCACTGGGCCCGTCTGAGCTGGTCCGGTCCGACTCGGTCCTCTGGAGGTTTTACCGCCTTGTCCAACCTGAAGGAGACGCCGAGGAGGAACCGAGGACGTCTCAGCTGGAAGCTCCTTGGATCGAGCCGGACCGGTCCGGGTCTCCTTCCAGAACCCGATGCCTCCAGAATCCTGGCCGGATGGAAACTCAGGCGGAGAGCAGGATCTCCTCATCTGCTCCTGCTTGGTTGGAGGTCCTGGAGGGTGGGGAGCCTCAGTCACCTCGGGTTTTTAGTTCCCGTTCTTCATGTTTGTGCGTCGTGTTCCGTTTGTTCTGGACTCCGGCCTGCAGGTCAAAGGTCAGCGCTAACGCCTCAGGACTACATCTGGCTAATTCATGCCTTTCTCGCCGTATTTGCATGTGCTGGAGTGTGCAAATATTTATGCGGGCCGTTTGTGTGTCGGCGTACGCGCCTCCTCCTCCTCCTCCTCCTCCTCTTCCTCTTCCCACCGCAATAAACAATAACTGGGCATTAATCTCCCGGCCTGCCGCCTTAATAAATAATATCCACACATTCATCAACTTAAACTATTCACAATCAATGCGGCTCTTCATAGAAAACCCACCTAATAAATAGTGGAGCGGCCCGCTGAGGCGTGAGCTTATAGACCGGCCGGCTGATAAATGAAGCCGCCCCCACACACAGACGCCTTTTATGTGGAAAACTGCAAGTGAGAATCTTTCGATTTTATATTACACTATTTTACTCTTATTACTGTTAGTGTGTGTGTTTGTCCTGTAGGCGTTGGTGATTTATTAACGCGGCCGAGACGTCGCTCCATTTGTTTTGCGCCCGTTCTGGGCCGTTTTCCTGTTTGCGGGCTCCTGACGGCGCCGTTCTGGACGAGTCACTTTATTCTGAGGCTGAGGCGCTTCGTAGATCTGCAGCCAGACAGGAAACGCTCGGCCGGATTATAATCCAGGGGGGATTAAAACCTGAGCGACGAGTTCACACCGTCCGCCGCAAAGATTAGACACTAAATGTAGGAACGTTTATTCATTAACGAGACGATTCAAAGTGCTGAACATGAACAGAAAACAATGCAGACGCAGGAAAAACAAAGAAATAAGCTAAATAGACTTATTTCATACATTAAAGACTTTATTGTTTCTATTAATCATATGAAATAAGATGAGTACATTCTTGGGGATTTCAGATCTAAAGTCATTTTGTCCAACCTTTCCAAAGCTACAAATAAAATAACTTTCTTTTTCTTTCATTGTTTCGCTGCAACGAGCTTCATCACTAAAAATATAAAGCCTAATTATTTCTATTCAAAGCTACAGCTTAAGGTCTCTCATCTAAACCGCATCTAAAATTGTTTCCATTCAGAATAAAGTTTCACCAGAACTAATTAATAATACTAATTAAAACTTCTCTCAATGTGGAATAACTGAACATTACTTCTAATAAAAAATGAACGTCCAGATTGTGTAGAAGGCTGTTTAATGTAAATTTCATAAGGAAAAGCGCTTTTTTAAACTAAAACAGTTGAAAACATGCATTAATGACTTATTGACGGCTTGAATGATTGATTTATGTTACAAATTATAAAAAAAAAAATAAAGAAGTAAATCGACTGGAGTGAAGTTGTGTTCATGGAAATGTTCTCATTATGAACCTGATGATAATTAACAGATTTAATTTGTTGAAGTGACTCTGTGATTATCTGCATCCATCTATTTATCCGTGCAGTTTTAATATAATTGCACTGATATAAAGAAAAAAAAGTTGGGCAGGTATTGACTGAGCTCAGGATCTAACAATTATGTCAATTATCTCAATTTAGTTAATAGCATAACGAGAGAAACGCTTTGAGTGGGTTTATCCCGCCGTCTGCTGAGCTACAAACGCTGCACACCTCCAGTTTATCTGCACATTTCTCTGACATTTCTTCAGTTTTTAATGTTTTTCTAATTTAAACCGGCAGAGAAGAACCATCCTCTGAGCTCCTGAGCTACTTCCTGGGTTTTCTTTTGGAAGCAGAAAGTCATTTTCCACACAGATGGAAAAGTTTTAAAAGACAAAGTTGTTCCTCTAGAAAATCCAGATTATGTTGAAGGAACTCGAAGCTTCGACTGTGACCACGGTTCTCCCATCGGGACGCTTTTAATGTCTACGTCTGACAGCTGAAGCAGGAAAACATGATATACACACCATGATGAGATGTTAGAAGAAATAATTTAATTCAGTACATGAATACTCAATTTAACACAAAGCTATTTTTTTATATTTCTGTGAAGCAAAGCTTGCTGACCCTCAGATTGTCTCCATCCAGTTTTATATTCTTTAACTCCATCGTGGGACGTTTTTTCATCATTTTTATCAAATCTGGATGATTTTTCTGCATGAAGAGACTTTAAAGCTCCTAAACTGGCTGGAAGTTTTGGTTCTTAACAGGCTGCCTGCCTCAGAAACCTGCTACAGATTTACTTTGAATCTGTTGCAGGTTTCTGATGTTCTTCAATCGCTATAAAAGTCCAGCATGCTAACACTGAAGGTTTACTCTTTAAATTAAAATGTAACCCTTTATGTGAAACAATACAGAGTCTAATTAAGCCAATTTATCATAGATTAAAATAGTAGGGTTAGTTTGAACTTTTTTTTACATGTAATTATCTAAATTTGCTGTATTTGCTGCTGTAAAATGATATCAAGTTAATCAATATTAAAGTGAAAGACTAATAAACGAGGCTGGGCAATATCGCTTAAAAATAAAATCTCCGGTTTTATTTTACCAAATTTGATTAATCGAGTTTTTTCCTCATTTTTATTTCACAAAAAGAAATTAAAGAACTTATTTTTAAAAAGTTGCTTCCATGTCAAGCATTTCTTCTGGGAGAATTCAAAGTGAAGCTAAATACAAACTGTGAAACAAGATGGCCGCTCTGCCGTAGTAAACAATGACAGTAAAAATAAATGTTTGCTGCTGGTGGTTTTACACAATCAGCTGATAACAGACTTCAAACAAACTTAAAAAATTAGGTAAATGAATAAAGTGCCTTGGATTATGCTAAAAAAGTTTCCTTGTTACAATATTTTGACAATATGTTATTTTCCTGAACAAATATTCAGCATTGCTGCTCTTCTCTTCTTGGACGCAAAATAAAATCCAGATTTTTAAGATTAAATCTTTAAAAAGTTGTTATTGCAATTCGAATTAATCAATTTATCACCCAGCGCTACTAATAAATCAAATTCTTTGGCTTATGGTCACAAACAACAATATTCTTTTCAGCTTTAATTTAATCTTAGCTAAAAAAATTTAGCTGGAAACGGAGCAGAAGGTGGAAAATGTTGGAAACTGAAGGAGATGCTGGAGGTGTTCACAGATTACATCAGCTGCTGCGTGGCGGCTTGTTCCCGTTTGGACCCCACCGCCCCCCCCCGGCTATAAATCACCGCTCGCCTCATCAATACCCAACATTAAGAAATGTTCTTAAAATGAGTGTATCTGTCCTTGATTTTAGCAGGTAAATAAAATGATCTGCCAATGGAATCAGATTTTACACTTAAAATGGGAACAACTCATCTCCATCGTCTTACTTCAAGTGCAGGATGTCTAATTATCTTATTTTAGGGGTCAAAATACTCACTCCATTAGCAGATAATTTTATTTTACCTGCTCAAATCTAGGACAAAAACAGAAATTTTAAGAATATTTTCCTTATTTTTAGCCCGTTTTTGCAGTGATCAGCTGTGGGTGATAATCTGCGAGCCTCAGACCCCCTCCGTCTCTGTTTCAGACCCTACCAGTGCGGCCACTGCTCCCAGTCCTTCTCGCAGCCCTCAGAGCTGAGGAACCACGTGGTCACCCACTCCAGCGACCGGCCCTTCAAGTGCGGATACTGCGGCCGGGCCTTCGCCGGCGCCACCACCCTCAACAACCACATCCGCACGCACACCGGAGAGAAGCCCTTCAAGTAAGTAACAGTGAGTACCCCCCCAAGCCCCCCCCCCCTCCGCCCACGGTGCCGCTGCGGCCCCCGGTGCTGAACACCTACTGCGTTACATCCGCACCGCTCAGGTTCTCATCAGGGTCGTAGATGATGGAGGTCACAGCACCCATTAAACAGCCCAGAAGACATTTTTAACAAACGTCGGAGCAAATAGAAGTCGTGGAAACGGAGGTTCAGTTACTCCTTCTTTAAATATATCAGTCAAATCTTCAGATATGTTCAAATGTCCACAAACAGATTCACATGTTTATGGGAAATAACCGAAACTATTCACCTGAAAAGATCTAGAAAACAGTTTCAGGCACAAATGTCTCTTAAAAGACTTAGACTTAGACAACTTTATTTGTCATTTGTATGCACAGAGTGCGTACAGAACGAAATTTCGTTGCATACAGCTTGTAAATTGCAGTAAAAAATAAATTACAGTATAAGGTGCAACAGTGATTTAAAAGTAAAACGATTGAAATGTAAACAATGCAGGAGAAAGTCACAGTGTACAGGTATTTTTAAAAACCATGTGTATGTGCAGAATTTGATTGTGCAAGAATGCATTTAGAAACTGAGAGTTCGGCAGCATTTGTAATGCTAGATGGAGATGCAAAGATGCTAAATAGTAATAAAACATAAAACGATTTCCCTGGAAGACCTGCAACATGTTCCACATGGATTTTTATTGGTAGCAAGAAAAAACCGTCACCCTAAACTTAAACCGCGCCCAACGACCGTTGAGCAATGGACCCAAAGTCAGAGTCTAACCGCCAAACTCCAGCTTAAAATGGAGATATTTCTAAGGAGGTGCTCCTGTGTGCCATCTCTCTTTGAGTTGTTTTCCTTTATTTGTTTTGATTTATTTACTTTATTAACCAAAATAGTCTGTATCATACACATCTTTGCTGTAGTGACGTAATTAAATCCATTTTAAGCCCATTTTATGAGCCAACCCTCAGCACTGTCGTCCTTCCTGTGAAGACCTCTGACGGTATCGTGACCAGAGGTCCAGACCATCTCAGCTCGCTCCGTCCAGCAAAGGAACAGAGAACCTACTGAACTCCTCCCTCTGTGTCTAAAGGTCAGTTCGGGTCTGGCTGTGACCAAAAGGTGGAGGTTAAAGGTCGATCGCTGCAGCAGACACCGGCCTGCCTGTTGCTCTCAGGCTCTGCTCTGCATCACCCGCTGAAAGAAGCGATTTACTGGAAACGCCTGCAGAAGCGGACCCTCTGCTCCCGCCTGCATCAAAACATTCGCTCCATTATTCCCTCTCTGGATGTTCACCAACACGGATCCATCCGGTCTGGAGCGTCTGGAGCGAGCTTTCATACCTGCAGCCATCATGGCGGAACCGATGGACTCGCTTAGTGGAACTCAGCTGGGTCGACACAGACTGTTATGCACGAGATGTGAGCCGAACATCTCCACACTCTCATCTCTATTAAATGTAAAAAAAAAAAAGCGGCAAAAAGTTAAATCCTCCTTGGAGAAAATCTTTCTGCAGCTTGTTCTGGACTCCATTACTCATTATTAGGGCTGGGCACCGAATTCTGTACTTTTATAGGTACCGACCGGCTACAGATTCACATAAAATCAAACGGTACTGTGTTTCGGTACCTGAACGCATCGCTGTGACACTGAGGGAGAGGCATGCTGGAGAAGATTCTCAGTCACCAGGTCATGATCATTCCAAAAAAAGTTAAAAAACAAAACAACTGGACTTTTTCCCGAAGTTTGAAGACGTTTCACTTCCTATCCAGAAAACTTTCTCAATTCAAAATGTCTGGAGTAGTGTGGAGCTCCAAGCTTTATACTATTGCCCAAACAAAGGCCTTGTTAAGGGGTGGACCAGTTTTGGTTTAATTTGCATGTTATCTAAGCCAAAACAAGGACTTTTTTGGGCAATAATAAAAAGCTTGGAGCTCCACACTACTGCAGACATTTCAAGTGATAAGGTTTTCTGGATAGGAAGCGAAACGTCTTCAAACTTCGGGAAAAAGTCCAGTTGTTTTGTTTTTTAATCTTTTTTGAAATGAGGGAGTGGAAGAGTGGCTGATTTTCCAAGCCGAACCTGAACACAGCGTATCGTCAGCAGCTGCTGGTCTAGTCAAAGCACAGCTGACAGAAAGCGTGGCTCCGCTTTTCAAAATGGCTGCAGATGACTTTGCTGCGATCTCTGTGAGGCGCAGTTCAAGGCCAGCGGTGGGAATAAAACCTGAGGAAAGACCTGGTCACCGCTGCCAGGTTAGAGAATTTCTCCCTGTATTTAATGACTTTTCAGACACGTCCGGTGAGCTTTTTTCTAAAAAGAGCGACTAGTGAAAAATCTAGCGACTTTCTTCTGTTATCGGTGACTTCCTGTGAAAGTAACAATCGTTCTGCAGTTTATTAAGGCAGGGGCAGCTCTGAGAAATGTTGTTTTGGTTTATGTGCTTTGGATTCAGGCAATGCATTAAAATGAATAAATTATTTAATAAGGTTCATTTGTAGATCCAAATAAGTTTCTATACTGAGAAATAAAAAAGTAATATTGAAAAATGGTGAGATTTTATTAATAAAAACCGGTATCCATTCCCACGTACCGGGTATCGGTTCAGATGTGAACGGTATCCGTCCCGACCCAAGACTCCTGTATCTCCTGTCACAGCCACTGTGACCCCTGACCTTTATGCTCCTTAGCATGGCCATGTTGCTAAAGTGACCGTTGAGAAAAACTGATGATAAATAGAAGCTGTGGCCATTTTGGATCCACTGTTAAATACCCTGCAATGAATCTCGTCTCCAAAACTGCCTCATTTCCATCTTCTTCTGAAACAATTAAAAGGAGTTCCTCTCTGCAGTTAGGGCTCTCTACATGGCGAGGTCGTCATCCAATCAGCTGAGGAGGACAATAAGGATTCCCCTGATGGATGACGAGGTCAGCGTTTAGGGGAGAGCACAAGAAATGAGAGTTAAAGGAAGCAAGAATAAAAGATTGGAGCTGTGGGAAACAATCAACGCTTTTAAAAAGCAATTAGCGATCAGAGTGTGCCATTGACGCGGAGAGCAGAGAGGTGACGGATTAAATGAATGTCAGAGGAAGTTCCAGGAGGAACAAAAGGGCAGGGAGTGAAAAGTGGAACGGCTTCGGAGCAAATCAGCGTTCCTAATGAGCAATGAGAGGCAAGACGGACCTGTTCGTCAGCACTTCAGCGTCTCTGTGGACGCAGGCGGGACAAAGACAATCATCAACGGCCGTCAGAAATCTTTATTGGATCGATGACCTCTGAGAGTTATCGCCTTTCAGACGGCGCCGCAGACAGATTAAAGCTGCCACTGTCACTTTGTCAGGAGGAAACGGCCGGACTTTATTCTCCTGCAGAGGCGACGGAGGCAGAAGGTCTGAGGCGGTTTTCTGACTCTCTGCAGGAAACCTTCTCACAGCTTCAGTCCTGAAAACGACCAAATAAACACTGAAAAACACTGTTTTCCATTAATTTCAGAATAAATCATTTTATGTTTGCTTAAACAGAAACTTAGGTCTATGCATTAAACGCGGAGCTGAAGGTAAACCTTCATTAATGCAGCAGTAGCCTGATAGAAAAGCTTTTTTTAGAAAGGCAAAATGTTTTATCATTAAACCGCTGAGAGGAAATATAATCATCTGCAAAGAAAGTGCACATAAGGCAGGCTGTCGCAGATTTATTTACATATTGCTATGTGTACAACTTTAATAACTTAAATAATTTATTAATACAGATCCTCATCAGCGGCAGCTCGGCTTTCTGGGGCCCAACAAAAAATGTACATTAATAAAACAGAATACAGCATTTGCAAACTCCAAGAATACAATGAAATAAATAGTAAAAAACAAAACACAATTAGTACAAACAGAAAGAGCAAATAGAAAGAATAAAAGTTAAAGTCTTGGAGATGTTACCCTTTCACATGGGTCACACAATACATCAGAATATACTTACTCATAACCTAAATACTCTTAATTATGACAACTGCTACAGTATTTTTGACATCTATCAAACATTCTGTCTGCACTGAGGAAGATTCACTCACCTCGGGTTGTTGAACGCTTGAAACTAACGTTCTACTTTATGATTGATGAAGGTAATAATTAGCAGACCGCTTTGGGGAACTTGGAGAGCCTTGAAATTTAATTTTGAGATGCTTAGAAGATCTTTAAATATAGAAAAGCTTCAGATGAGAGGGTGAAATAACAGTAAAAGCATTTGTTCTAGTAGTTAAACGCTGTGAGTTACACCACGGATCCCAGTACTAAACGCACCATTTAAGCTGGGAGGTCATCAAGGAAAAGATGTTTCTAAGACTTGATATCCAATAAAATTAGTTTAATTTCCTCATTTTTAAATTTACATGTTTACACAACAAGTTAGGTAACCAAACTCCACGAGTTCAACTGATTTGCTGCTAAAAATACTCATTTGTTTACATTTTTACTGTCAAATGGCTGAAAAAGGCCGGTGATAAAATTCTACGGGGTTCTATTGATTCTGTGGGTAAAAGCTACTCTGAACGTCTCTGTTTCTGCTGCAGAGACTTCATACTTTACTCTGTGTCGGGTCCCTGCAGGCAGTCAGGTTCCATCAGTCTGTAAATGAACACAATCAGAAGCTGTTTGTCTCATTTTCTACCTGCTGCACAGCACAGATTAAGATAAGAGCAGATCTTAAACTCCACTGATCCTTAAGGGAAACTGATTAAAGCCGCCTCTGTCATCTTGTCAGGGCAAACTTCTCAGCGTTATTTTTCCCCCGCTGAGAGAAAGAAGATGCTCAGCAGCAGACGTCGGCCGGTCGATAGCCTGCGGGCCGCCGCCGCCGCCTCCCTTCAGCTGCCCTCTTTGTTCTGCAGGACGGCCGTCTTCGTGTCCGTCCCGCCGGATGGAAGCAGCTGTGACAGAGGAGCTTCAGAGGAGCTTTGATGTCGGCTGCTGCTGCGGTTTCACCGAGTCGCAGACGGAAAACGGCAGAAATGAACACCTCAGGGCGGCGATGTCCAAACGCCACGGGCCAAAATCGCCAAGCTGAACGTTCAGCTCGGCTCGTTTTTCCCAATAAGAGGACAAAAACCATTTGTGGTGAATTATCTGCCTTAAACGTGTTCAATAATAAATTAAACACACAGTAGTTTAAGGATACTTTAATGAAACAAAGCCTTTTGGGTGAAACGTTTTCTATTGTGTTGGTCTGGGAAAGGTTTTTACTTTATTCCCAGCAACAGAAATGATAACCTTCTTTATATTCAGCCAGGGTGAATAATATGTGCTCCCAACTGTTTGTAATGCTCCTTGTTCTGCTTTTGGCTTTTCCAACCTCGTCTCTCCCAAAGAGAACCTCGACATCTTCATCTCTGCTGCTTCTTCCTCAGCCCCAAACTTGTCAAACTAGAGGTTTACTGTTGAAAAACGTTTTATGAAAAACCTGCAGAAATGGAGGCAATTGATTTTATTTATGAGGTTAAAAGTTTTGAAGAAGTGTTTACTCAGTCTGGCCCTTGTACCATTTTAAAAAAAAACACAGTGTATGCTGCGTATTTAACTCAGCGTTGTAAGGAAACTTGCTTGATAAATGTTCATTAGTGACAGCAATTGAAGATGTTTGTATTCATCTTCCAACTTTGCATTATGAAGAATCTTCATTGTCACCATGTGTTAGCATCGTGACATTGTTTGAGACAGACAGGATGTAAACATATACCAGACAGAGCAACACAAAATGTTCCCACCCAATTTTATATATTTATTTATCTGTTTATTTTATAGATGAATTCAGTTGGTTGCATTGACCAACACGCTCCCGTAATGATGCCCTCATGCCCGCATTAAAGCTGTAGCTGCTAATTCTGTTCAGAAACACTTTTTGTCATAGAGGAGGCGCCAAATCTGGCTGGCTCTCCAACATTACCAACTATAGCTTTAAATCGTGTGCAGTAACCTTAAAGGTATACTATGCAACCGGGGTTGATTTTCCAGCGATGCTCCCCCCAGAGGGCGAAAGTAAAAGTGCACTGTCATAAAGATGCTCACGCAACGAAAAGTGGAAAAAACGGCAGTACAAACAATGACTAACACAGTTAAAGTATGAACATGCACACAGAGAGAGAGAAACCATTCCAATGTTACTTACAATCGCATCAGCAGAAACGCGAGGTCCGCGTCAGCCTTGCAGCCTTCTTTTTCTTTTAGCTCTCGCCATTCAGAAAAAGCTTGCCCGATGTTCACCCGTGTACGACTCCTCTCTCTGTCCAGAGCCCTTTTCCTCTTTCTTGCCTGCTCCGACATGGGCTTTCGCTGTTTTCTTGCTGGTTCCGCCATGATAACTGCACAAATATCGCCACTGCGCTAGCAACGAGCACACCTTTCACTGGGGGTGTGTAGCAGTTCTCGCCGTAAAGCAAGACCGACTCTTGCGATGCACAGACTACTGAGCCTGTGGGTGCGGGCCGAGGGCTCCTGCAATTGCAAGTGCGGTATTTCCCCCACAGACCACCAGGGCGGCCGAGAAAACCTTTGTTCAACCTGAAATGACTCATTTAATCATCCAAAACGGTATGGAACACATTAATTAACTGAAAAATGTTGCATAGTATGCCTTTAAGCCTCCATTTACAGAGCTGTACAGTCAGACATTCCATGGATATCCGTGTGCAAATACACAGTAAATTTATCACCCCCTGCTGAGCAGAATGTGATGATACACATTACAATAACACCACTGCTAATGCCTACACAGTAAATTTATCAGAGTCAAATTCACTCAAATTGAAGATTTTTTTTCAGAGGGACCAAATGTTTTGTTTTTCTTAGTAAATTGTCTCCAATTTGAGTGAATGTTACTTTGACATATTTACTGTGTACGCATTAGCAGTGGTGTTATTGTAACGTGTAACATCACATTCTGCTCAGCAGGGGGCGCTAGCCCCCACAGCTTTTGGAAGGAAGCTGTTTTTGAGTTTATTTGAGTCTATTAAGTGGGTCAAACAGAGAATTGCCTTGGTGGGTGGGGGTGATCAGTGGAGATGCGTCTGAACCTTCTTTGGACTCCAGATCCTGCAGACGGCATCCCACAATCCCCTGCGCTGTCCTCACCACCTGTGCTAGGTCCTTCCTCTCCTGGACTGTGCAGCTCCCATACCAAACAGTTATGCTAAGGCATAAAATGCTTTCTATGGTAGCTCTGTAGAAGTTCTTTAGCAGTTTAGTGGAAAGTCCAGACCTTTTCAGTTTCCTTAGAAAGAAGAGCTGTTGTTGGGCCTTCTTCACCAGGTGGGAGGGTTCTTGGGTTTTAGTAATAGCTTTGCACGTTAGAAAAAAAAAATTGTAACGCTATTTAACCAGATGGATCAGAAAAGGTTGGCGGTCCTGATTTCACCAGCAGGACGTTCCAACTGACTCGTTCCCATCAGGCTTTGGACTCATTTTCAGACAGAACTTCAGGGCTCATCACGAGGTGGAAAGTCTCGCCTTCAGAGGTCGTGGTCCTGCTGACATCATGGCGCAGAAGACCATGATGCTCTTCTGGGAGGGATGGGTAGATTACTGTGGAGGGCTTTTTAGGTCCAGCCAGGACGCCTTTCTTTAGAGGGGATTTGGACCGGATCCACTAGAATACCTAAGATTCTGGATCAGATCTGAATCAGAAACACCTCGAACTCCCTAAACAGGAAGGATGGAAGATGGGAGGAAGGCTTTTATTGTGTCGTTTCTGTTTCTGAAGCAGCAAAAGTCAAAGTAAGCAACCTGAAAATGAGCCAAGCGTTGGTGGAGTCTCTGAGAAGCTGAGCTCTCCTCTTCGTCTCTCCTCCTCCTCCTCCCCCTCCTCCCATCCATCTAACAGCATGTTAGTCCTGTTTCTGCCCTGTTAGGTCCAATATTTCTGCCCAGCGTTCTCTTTGAAGCGCCTCCACACACACACTCACACCTTCATCTGCATCTAAACGCTCCCGCCGCCCCTCCGGCTCAGACTAAAAGCTGCTTCTCCGCTCCGCAGCCATTGAAAGTGACAGTGATGCCGCCTTATCAGAGCCCGATTTATCCGGCAGCGTGTGTTGAGTGTGTCAGTGTGCGTTAAAGTGTGCGAGACGGCGCTGCCCTCCACGGCCCGCCGGCCAGATTATTGACAGGTGGAGTGTGAGCGTAATTTGTCGGTCAGGTTGCGAAGATCAGGGCAACAATTACAGTTGCTGCTCCGCCGGGCCTCGCACACACTTTGCTCTGTCACTGGATATTAGGGCTAAGCCGGGGCCGGTCTGCACGCGCTCAGTCCTGCATCTCTGCAGGTTAGCAGATCATCGTGTCAGTCCTGGGTCCAGCCTTTTATTCACCAGCAAAAAAACATCTTTTAACAGCTGTTTTATACATTTTAGGTTTTTATTAAGGCTGATTTTAGATAATCCTGCGGTGAAGATCTCCGGTGTGACATCCTCCTGTTTGCGTCTCTCCTCCTCATCTTGTCCTCCATCACTCAGTGACCTTTAACCTCTAGAACGATGTCATTAGTGTCCGGCGTGAGCGTCTACTGGCCTGACTGGACAAATATGACATTAGCATGAAAACGTTAGCATTTTAAAGGCAAGTTAAAGACACCTGAAGTATACATACATCCTCCAACAATTACAAGAACCCGGCAACTCCTGATGCACTTCTTATTCCTTTATTTTTTACTGTAATCTCTTGAAGCGGTTTTAATCAGCTGTTTTTCAGGCTTTCTGGAGCTAATTTTAAAAAAATTCTGTTCCTTAGTATTTCCTGCCGGTTTCTGAGCATTTTTGTTTAATTCTCTTATTTCCGACCTATGAAGCGTTGAGGCTTAACGAGCGTCCAGACCAGACTTCACAGGAACATCCAGAAGACTCAGAATATCCTGAAAAAGTTCAGTAGTTTTTGTCCCTCGTTTCAGGAAGTGATATAGATCTAGATTCATCGCATAGAGGGAAATATTTCAGGTGGGGGTGCACCGATTGCAGCTTTGTGGCCGATCACTGATTGCCGATCTTTAAAAGGCCTGAGCTGCCAATACTGATTTTTGTTCACAGGACACCTTGAATTTTTCAAACCTATCATGAAACACAGTAATCAGCACCAGCAAAACAATAAAAACTCAAATAGCTGCTCTCAATTATAAATAAGTCTAGATCATTGACAGATCAGGTTTCACATCTAAATATCAGCCGATCGATCGGTGCATTGCTAATTTCAGGCTTTTATTTCTTGTAATTTAGATGATTCTGATTTTCACAGAATGAAAATCCAGGATTCAGCCTCAGAAAATGAGAATAATATCAATACAAACCGATGTCTCTGTCAGCCTGCTGTCACATGAATGCCATCCTATAAAATAAAACAGAAACATAAATATGTTCATCTTTAAATTGACATAATGACTGAACCTGGCCTCGACGCTCAGTCCTGTTTTTACCGTATCCTGTAAGGAGGAGGTTAAGCTTAATAAGAGGTCTGAAACGTTAAGCTGTGCTAATTTTTCTGAATGTTTTAACGTTTGATTAAGCGATGCGTTTAGCCTCCATGGGGACGATGAGCCGAACCTCTCGGTCCATGCGGGGAATCCCGGGTCAAACTGCTGTGGTGACCGTCCTCTGTCTCTCTCTCTCTCTCCGTCAGGTGCGAGCGCTGCGACCGCAGCTTCACGCAGGCCACCCAGCTCAGCCGCCACCAGCGACTCCCCAACGAGTGCAAGCCGGTGAACGAAAGCACCGAGTCCATCGAGGTGGACTAAGCCCACAGCCGTCCGTCCTCCTCCAGCCGCCACCCTCACACCTCCGAGTCTCTGCAGGAACTCTGAAACGTGTCCGGACTTCTGCTCCTCAGACGGGAAGCCGGCAGCGTTCCCAGTCCTGGAGTTCCCAGACTCTCATTTCCTGTTTACAGAAACGGCCGGGAACCGTTAACTGAACCGTCAGGAGGATCGATCGCTGACGGAGTTAAACTCGTTAAGTCGTTAACGGGTCACCTGGCCGCCTGTGCTGCTGCGTTTGAACCGCAGGCCGGGGATCAGAGGGGAGAAGCTACGTTACAAACCGCCTTCTAGCTGCGGCCGCAAACCCGATTCAGCCAAACCAAAGATCCTTTCACCCCCAGCAGAGACAGAAGAGTCGGACCGGCGGGTTCTCTGGACTCACGTATTTATTGGAGACGTTTGGGAACAACGTCGCGCTTCCTTCCAAAGAAAACGTTGCTTTAAACATAACGAAATGCCAAATAGACTCAGACTGATTGTCTTCCTGTAGCTTTATTTCACCAAAGACGGTCAGAACCAAAGCAAAGCGCACAACGGACCGGGTTAAAGTACATAAGGCTGAGTGTGCGTTGTAGAAAAAGAGTAAAACATATTATATTTATCTTCTGGCTCATATCATGCTGCAAGCACTTTTTATTTTGAAATGTTAAGTTAATTTCTGCAGCTCTAATGTTGATAAATGTAAAGAGGAGAAATCTGAAGGGATTTCTTCTAGAAATAATCCCTCCGTGTTAAATATGACGCTAACGGCATGAATTTAATCAACTTCAGAGGTTTTTTTTACTTCCTGTTTTACAAACTCACTTCTTCTTCTCTCAAAGAGTTTATTTGAAGCACAAAACGTGTTTGAATCCATTTATTCTCAGACGTGTAAATAATCATGATGGAACAGTTTTATTAAAGCCGCTGAGGATAAAGAAATGCCACAAATGTTGCTTTTTGTGCCTGAGAGTTAAAAAGCTTTAAAAACGAAGGCCGCTCGTCTCCAAAGAGAACCAAACATAAAGGGATGTTTCACTGCAGGACAGAAACACTCATGAAAACTTCACCTCCTGCTTTCCTTCACAAACCTGTTTTTATTTAGAATAAAAGTTAAATCGATTAAAGAACAATTAAAACCTCTGATCACTTCCAGGGCTTTTAATCTGAAACAGGAAATATTTTTATACCTCCAGGTTTCCAGGGTCCATCCTTCCTGACCTCTGGGACTGAAAATCAGCAGCTTCTCAGATCCAAGGAGGTTCCAGACCACAGGTCCAAAATGTTCTGACCTTACGGCCCGTTTGTTGTCATTTTAGTTCTGGAGCTCCATCATCTCTAGGCTGTTCCTGGAGGGTGAAGTCGCTCCACTGGAGAAGAAACAGCAGATTAGGAGGACTAATCAGGAGAAATGACTGGACAGGACTCACCTGAGAGACATGCTTGTATTCCTGCAGATTCTCTCCACGGGGAGTGTAGACTCCCTCGCTGCCAGTCAAGAACTAGCTCTGCACTGGTGGCAACACACATCATCTCAAGGCTCTTTCCAAAGTCAGATTCCATCAGATCCTCCAGGTTGGTGAGAAAGTTTCCTCTCTAAGGAAACCCAGCAGGTTGCATCAAGTCTCTCCAAGCAGCATTCACTCCTCCTGAAAGAGCGTAGAGCCACAGTGGACAGTCGTCTGCATTGTTGATGGCTTTGCAGCAATCCCTCATACTGAGCATGCATGAAGCGACAGTGGAGAGGAAAACTCCCCTTAAACAGCGAGGAGAACCTCCAGCAGAACCAGAACCAGGCTCAGTGTGAACGCTCATCTGCCTCCACCCACTGGGGCTTAGAGAAGACAGAGCAGAGACACAGAAAGCACAGAAGCTCACATTGACCCAGGAGTACTTTCTATGTTAGATGGTAATGGAGGATGATCTGCCTCCCCTGATGATGTCACAGCTAACAGAACGCCAGACCAGGTGTACCTTCTATGAAGAGAAAAATGGACATTCCTAATTTCCTAACATCTGTCTGATCATTCAGTTCAGAGCTGGATTTCAACTGGACTCGTTTACAGATTCACTTATGATGAAATTAAAGCAAATTATTATTTTTTTGTTGACTATTTAAGCTAATCAAGCTTTTATTAGTGAACGGTTCTGGTTCTGATCAATTGAAAAACAATCTCAGCACAAGAACTGGATCAGAACCGTTTGGGTCACTGACAGAACGGCTGCAGATTTCCTTTTCATTTAATTAAAGCAAAAAGCGGAAGAGTCAGAAAAGTTTAAACAAAACTCAACGTTTTTATGCTCTACATCATTTTGTTCTGAACCCAGATCCTGGTTCCGTGAGGCCCACTGACCCGCGGGTTCTATGCTTCCTGCAGCACACCTGATCCACAGGATCGCGTTACCTCTTCAGAATCCAGTCGGGTTCTACAGAACCCAGTTTATGACCCGTTCCAGAGAGACCCGCGGGTTATTTTCTATAATGTGATGAAAATAAAAGTTTGTGTTCAGACGTCTCTAAGAAAAGTTTTTAAAGCTGTACAGACTTGTTTTTTTTTTTTAGTAAAGGCATTTTGTTCCTGAGTGAAGCATCTCTTTATTTAAAACACAGAGCTGTGGACGGAGCCGGTAAACAAACTGGGATTTCTTCATGATGAATCAGTGGAGGAGAGGATAATCTGAAGCAGACTCATGATCTGTTCCCGCCTGTTTGGATGTCTGACATGAGCAGCTCGGTTCTGATGGCAGCAGATTTTTAAAAGCCTCCCGTTTAATAAAGGAGCTTCCTGTCAGCTTTGCAGGACGAGGTTAAAACCGTCGGAGTTACTTTGGGTCTGATCTTGTCTGCATGGTTTTCCCTCTTCTTCTTTTTTTAAAAACAAACATACAGTGACTCAAATAACTTTGTTCCATTGGAAATAAAACTAAAGTCCAGTTTTGATTCTTATCAGCAACGCTCTCTGATTTTTTTCCTTCTGTTCTGATCATTTAATTTTACAGCCTTATATTTTTACAGCGCTGTTCAGCTCACAGCAAAAATAATGTGGCGTTTTATCTGTATTAAATTTAACAATCTGGGTTCTTTCAACTTTACACACCAATAACATCCTTTATCCAACATTTCTTTATAGTTAGCTACTCTTAATCCACACCATTTAATCCATTATATTTTCCTTCCTTATAATCACCCACAAATGAGACTTTGGGATGTTACAGGTTTTAATTAAAAAGCATCAAAATACATCGGAAACTAAATCTTAGGATATACCATAAAATGAAGTAAGAATTTCTCCCCTCAGACTACGTTGCCCTCAAATAATTTGATATAAAACACGGGTATGTATTTTATTACATTTTTCTCACCTCATAACAAAATCTAAATAATAATAAGTGGATAAATTTAGACGCAGAGAAATACTTCAGAAACAGAGAAAGGTCTCAAATTCAATTACACTCCTTAAATCACTGAGTGCTGCACTTTTCAATTATTGGGTCCACCACAAAATACAAAAAATGTTTTCCTTAATAATACAAATAAAAATGCACTACAATGCAAACTAAAACAAATTGTTCTAAGTGATCAATTAAATAAAGTGATAAGCTCCTGGAAAGCTGCAGTAAACAGCGATGTTTTTAGTTATGATTTAAAATCCAGGGATCTGCAACCTTTAAAAGCCATTTCTGCCTCAGCCCAGCAAAATAAAACTCGTTTAGAGACACTAATGTCATACAATAATTTTTAATTTAAAAAAAAGACGTAATTTTTGACAAATATCTGCAACAGGAAATTTGTCGTCATTTTTAAACAAACACCTTTTTATTTCTTTAGGTTAAAAGAAAGACAAACATTTAAAAAACACTTGCAAAAAGAGGATGGTTAGATTGTCTTGTATGGGCTGTATTTATGAATAAATCAAAATGTATTTACAAATATAGCCCATGCAAGAAAATGGCTTTTCTTATGTTAGAAAGGATTAAGAAAGCACATGGGTTCCACTATAGTAAAATTAAAAATAGATCTAAAAACTATCACTGCTACTTTTAATGTCATTCTGTTGTGCAAATTCAATGCAAGGACAAAGCTGCAAAACTGCTAAAACGGGTTTTAGTTACTTTATTTATGTTTAAATATGGTTGCTTCTTTAATTGATTTTTTGACCAATGCTATTAAGAGCCATTTTGGAAGGTCTAAAGAGCCGCAGGTTGCAGAGCCCTGGTCTAGTTAACCTTAAATTAGCTTTAAGGAAACACCAAAACCAGAAGATAAAGTAAATAAAATTAAACAGTGGAAAAAAGCTTAACAGTGGAAAACACTCCAGCCTGTTTATGTAATATACCATAATACGATATGCAATGTGCATAATAGTACAGCAGCATCCCAAAGTAGCTAAGGCTTCTGCAAGTTTAGCTTAGCGTAAACGGTAAATGATCGGATCAGAACCTGTGCAACGTTTAGCGTGATGTAAACGGTTTTTATGTCTGTCGGGAGCAGCAGAGATCATGAAGTCTGGGAGGAAGGACCTGTGGAGGCGCTCCTCAGAGCATCTGGGATGCAGCCGTCTGTCACATGTGATTGTTTGTCCAGATTTATTCTCACTAAATCAGAAACAGCAGCCTCTCCTCTTAAATAAGTTAGATCACTCATGTCTGTGTGATGTCAATAAATTAGAATAAATATAAATAAATTAGGTTCTGTTAAATCATTTGTCTGAAAAAGGGAAGAACAAGTAAACAAGTTCTGCTGATACTCAGAAATTTACTCCTAAACTAACTGATTACACAAACAATGTTTTACGACTTCAGTTTCTGAAACATGAAACTCAATAAAAGAACAAATATATTTTTACAGGTTTTCTTCATTACATTTCTTCCCTTTTTCCGTCAGAAGAAATGTATTTGTGCTGATTTGTAGATGCAGGTTTTTACCTTCAGCGGTGCTCAGTGTTTCAGGACCCTTAAAGTCACTTATTCCTAATTATCCGGCGTTTACCGTGACGTTTCTGCTTCATGACGACTAAATCACTTCCAGAGTTTATTTGCTAACTGGAAAAAAAAAACATGGATCACCCAGAGGGATGGAAGAGAGGATGCTGCCGTACTGCGGAGGGTCTGGAGACCAGCCACCGGCGAGAGAAGAGGTGGTCCTGATCAGACTGGGTGGAGACGCCTGCTGGACTCACGGATTCCTTTATAAATAAAACATCAGTTTTAAAGAATACAACTTTTTTACAAGAATTTATTTTAGTTGTATTTATGCCAATCAGAATTATTTGTTTTGGCTGGGTTAAATATTTATTATAATATTTTAACTATGCATGCAAATTTTCATTACATGAAAATATGGATGCAATTTTTAAGGGATTTCAACACCAGAGAAATAAAAAAAAATACCAATGCAGTTTAAAAATATAAAAAAATATTTTAGATGGGAGTCAACTGCATAACTAGAAAAAGCTGTTCCTGCGTAACAGCGAGTGAGAATGCTAGTCGGCAGAATGATTTGAGCAGAAGATGCAGAAGATCCATGCAGAAGAGCTGAAAAACATTGAAATCAGATTTGAAGAATTTGAAAAAATTGAAGAATTTGAAGGTATTTGAAGAATTAAAAAAAAATTTATTTAGAAGAAATAGAAGAATGTGAAGAACTTGAAGAATTTAAAAAATTTGAAGGAATTTGAAGAATGTGAAAAAATGTGAAGGAATGTGAAAAATTTGAAGAATTTGAAAACATTTGAAATAAAATTAAAAATTTGAAGAAGCTGAAGAATTAGAACAACTAGAAGAATTGGAAAAATTTAAAGAATTGGAAGAATGTGAAGAAATTTGTATCAATTTGCATTGATTTCAATGGGAACAGCCAAAAAAAAAAAAAATAAAAAAATCGCACAAAAAGTGAAATATTTTAAAAAGGGTAAAATTTAGCTTAACCATGAGATATAGCAGTCATGCCGGGAACGAGCCGAACGTTTTGACACCAAAATTGTTGAAATCGGTTGAAGTATGCGGGAGTAGTTAGACGCCGACGGAATAATAATAATAAAGAGAAACAGGAAAACAATCAGTGAGAATGCTGTATAGCATTCTCACTGATTAAATACAGGAGGGCACCGGGTTTTATTTAGCTTTAAATACTTTATGAAGATCTTGAATAAAAACATTAAATCCTCCCAAAGATGCACGGCCAGGTAAAATCCGGCCGGTCACATCAATTCAGCTAAAATTACACAGAAATTAAATCCTGCAAACACAAAAAAAGGACCAGGATGAAAGAGGGAGATGTTATTGATAAGCAACTGTAAATGTATTTTCTTTAGCCAAACTGAGCTAAATGCTGGTTGAGGTTTTATTAAAACGTTTAAAGGTTATTTTAATGACTGGAGGTCTTATCCAGGCCGACCAGCTGCCAACATTCAGGGCCACACGGAGCCCTGCAGCCTCCGACCTCGGCTCCGTCCGTCTGCAGGCTGCATTTTTCCACTTTCCAACTGATTCCAGAGATTATTCCTGCGAGGATTCAGAAATATTCCCCAAAACAAACACGGTCGGAGCGCTCAGACATCCATCACGGCTGTTTTCTCACTGTGAGAACCGGATCTGAACCCGCAGCCCAAACAAATGATCACACAGCAGCCAGTTTCAGGACTTTTTCCTCTTATTTAAACGAGGCCAGATCAGGTTTCATGTAATGAGATTACAGCAGTGATAGTTTTAATTAGGAGCAGTTAGCGCGAGAGAAGGAAAACAAACTGAGAGGAACTGCTGACGGAGGAGGAAAACCGTCGACTTTCATTTGTTTGAACAAGTTTGAATGGAAAAAAAAAAAAAAAAACATGAAGAAAGACAGAAAAATTAGACCAGATTGGCTGATTTATGACATGAAATTATATAAAACATATTCACACACTTGGAGATTTTCTCGGACTATGGCGTTCTCTGTGTCTGCAGAACTTCACCGTCTGGACTGTCGGGTGATCAGGTGACCGCCTGATGACCCTCCGTTCATCGCGCCTCAGCTCCTGCACTCACAGGCCCGCTCTAACACCGCAGCTCCTTATCAATTAAATGCTTCACAGTAATATATTATTATTATAATTTTTTTTTTTTTTACAAATACAAATCCATAAATGTGTCTTATTTCTTCGCAATAAGCCCCGTTTACTCCTCCACCTCCAAATAAAATCCTCTGCAGCCGGTCGTGTCCAGAAGCTAACGTAGAACATAAATACATCTGAATACCCATCCAGATGTTCTGCTTCTGGCCTCAGAGGTTCTTCAGAGAACATTAGAGAACATGCAGCATCATGGAGATCCAGGTCCAGGTGGAAGTTCTGGTCCAGTTTACAGCAGGATCAGGTTCTACAACAACATCCAGAGCTCTGATCCATCCATCATCTGGACCTGGAGAGAGGATGGACCACCTGCAGACCTACCAGGACATGGACTAGAACAGTGGGTAATAATGGCACAACAGCAGCAACAAGCCAGGACTAACAGTACAATGGCGCGATCTATTGGTCCAATTATTGGCAATAATTGGTCCAGTCATAAAACTCAGACCACCACCATCAGCTTGTCTTCCATGTTGGATGAAAACATCTTCGCCTCCACTGCAGTCCTCGCCACATCGTTCCAGTTCCTGATTGGTTGCCAAGACGACGGTTGTCGAGGCAACGAGACACAAAAGTTCAGATTTTTCCTGCGGCGTACCTGTAGGTTTATGATGTAAATCTGCAGCTCGGTCTGCCACATTCAGCTCAGTGTGAACTATTATTAAAACTTTATTCTATTTCTGATGTCTCAGCCTTGGCGGCTGCCTGCTTTAGGGACGCAAACTCCTTTAAACCATTAAATGTCATGAACTGAGCCTTAAAGCGTAAACTTTACTTTTTACTGTGAGATCCAATCAGGGCAGATGTTTGTTCTGAGCTCAAAGCTTCTTAGAACCTGAAATAAAAAAAGAACTGATCACTGAGGTGATCCGTTCAGCCTGAACTTCATACGAAGCGTCTACAGCCGTGTCAGTTAGCGTGTTCAAGCACACGCGTGACCTCAGGCTGGTTTTTTATTGCCCATCACCGGAGCGACCCGTTTCTAAAACATAATTCACCTGATCAGTCATTTTTATGGCTCATCGAGCTCAAATGCCTGGTTTCGTCAGTTTAAAGAATTTAGAGTTTTGGTTTTATATCAAATCTGTTTATCCAGCAAATAAACATCAGAAACACATTCGGAATAAAAGACTAAAATGATTCTGCAGCTGCGAAGAAAGTGGAAAAAAAATAAATGAATAAATCAGGTAAAACGAACAAGATCTAAATTTGATACAATTATTTCTAAATATTAGAAAAGAGCTTCACTGTAAAAACGACATTAACGTTTCGTTTAATGCAAAAATAATTTATTCCAACCAACCAAAGATTGAACCAAACAATAAATAAAATGCGAGGCTACAGCGCCACCTGCTGTCAGAGGATCTTAACGTTAACTAACGAGTTATTTCAGGTTTTATCGCCCTGAAGAACGTGTCTGCTGGTTCTACTTCCTGTCACATGATCGCTTCGCTGTTAAAGCCACAAGATTTCACTTTTTCAGAGGAAATTTACATTCAGAGACTTAATTATAGAAAAACTTACAGAACTAGTTTTAATCTGAAGGTCTACAGCACCAGGAAAGTGATTTTAAGAGATCTGTGTAACAGATGCAATAACTTAATGACTAAAGGAAAACTTTAGTCACTAAGACATGAAAGGTAGACGTTCTGGATCCGGAACCGTCCAGCGTTGCATCAGCAGGACGAACGGCGTCGACAAAAACACATAAATATATCTTTAACCAAATTCTCCCAGACATACAGATTTATTCCTGCTGCTCTAAACAGTCAGGAAATTAGCCGAGCTTTATTTCCCTGAAAGTCAAAGTTTCTTTACCCAAAGAAACTGAGTCGGGTCCAGTTGAAGGTTTCCAGCTTTGGTTCCTTCTCGCTGCTTAGAAGGTGAGAAACGAGGCGACTTATTAACAGAACGTCCAGCAGATCTCAGCTGAGGAACGTCTTCCTGGTAAATTCTCCTCATTTTACCTGCAGATGCTGCCGATCCGACCAGAAACTAAAAAGTTTTATCTCTTAACGGAGTGGATCTGCGGCTGATCGGACTTGCCGGTGGCCTCAGGCGATGAGCCGTCCTCTGATTGGCCAGTGCAGCGGCTGTCAGAGCTTCCTGTCCCTCATGGCTTCCTGTATCTGTCTGTTGAGCTCAGCAATGATGCGGTCTTCGTGCGTGTAGACGCCGGTCCTCAGCAGGGTGTCTCTCTCCTCCAGGAGGCGGCTCAGGTGTTCCTCGGCGCTCTCGTTCAGGTTCAGGCTGGGGGCGGAGCCTGGGTCTGCGGGGGCGGGGCCTAACCTCTCTTCTTCCTGCTTTTTTAACCTGTGGGGGACGACAACATCCAGTAGTTTATACCACTTGTCTGATCGTAAAACACAAAAACAAATCTTTTATATTTCCGTTCAGAACAGGAATATTAAACACATCACGTCAGCGCAGATTAACGTGTTTTTCAAACTATAAATCGCTCCGGAATATAAACCACATCAGTCAAAAATGCATCATGAAGAGGAAAAAAAATATATCTAAATCGCATTTATTTAAGGATTTATTTCACACAATCCAAGAATAAAAACTGACATTTAATCTGGTAAACCAATATTTTTAAATTACACAGCTGCATCCACAACCGGCTGAATAATCTGGAACATACCTGGTAGGTTGAATAAATTAGCATAACAAGCCACCAACTGCAACCAGCAAAGTTCTGGTCAGAGCATTTCGGTCTAATTACGCCTAAATCAGACCGTGAGCGTAACGGTCCTACGTGCTAAGCTAACAGTACGACACGGATGTTTCAGAGCAACTTGAAGCTCAGGGTTTTGGCTTAATTTGCATGTTATCTAAGCCATAACAAGGCCTTTTTGGGCAATAGTATAAAAACTTGGACCTCCACACTAGTCCAGACATTTGAACTGAAAAAGCTTCTTGGATAAGAAGCGAAACGTCTTCAGACTTCGCAAAATAGTTTTTTTTAACCTTTTTTTTGGAATGACCATGACCTGGATGACTGAGAATCTTCACCAGCATAAAGCTCACGTTCATCAGTGAAGTTGTAAAGCGCCCAGACAACAGAGCTGTAAGCTAGCGCTAGCTGCTGTTAGCTTCACAGAGAGACCAGTAACAGGTTCTGTCTCAGTCTGGTTCCTTAGAGCTGCACCACTCAACGCTTTGCTGTGTGAATAAAGACTGAAACAGTGAAACTACGTATAAACATGTTCAGTCTTTGTTGTCTATAAGTTAATGTTCAATTAATGTGTAAGTGGTGAAAGAGCAGGATATTTTTCACAGGCCTAGAGCGCACCCTTGTGGCTATAGCTGGTAATGTTTACTCCTTGGTTCATGCTGCTCATTATTAATTACCATTTAAAATTGATATACAAGTCACACCTGAATATAAGTTGCAGGAACAACCAAACTATGAAAAAAAGTGTGACTTATATCTGAAAAATATGATAGTTGTTTAAACCAGGAGTGGTGAACACATGCAGCTCTGCTTCCTGTCCTGATCTGTCAAGGTTCTCATTTTAACTGCTGCTTGGTGGCATTTTATTTAGAAAAATCACTTTTTTTTATCCAGCGAAGACGCTTTACACACAGCTCTGCCGTTCAGCCATCTTTGTTGCAGTTGCATCAACTGAGTTCAGTTAAACCATAATGGGGGGCAGTTCTGCTTGTTGGCCCGGCCCAGTGGGGAGGGAGGAAGCCGGAGTACCCAGAGAGAACCTCGGCACGCACACGGAGAACATGCAGAAAGAGCGCTCTATAGATTTAAGGGTTTTTATCCTGATTTCAGCTTTAATAAATGTGTAGAACGTGTGAAGGACCAGAGGAGAACTAGAACTGCAGCTAAAGTGTGAAGCCTGAGCTGCTGAGAGCAGAACCAGCTTCATAGAAACTGAACCGTTCCTTCAACTTTACTAGATGAACGTCTCCTGTCTTACAGTGACAGCGTCATTTTGCTCACCATGACTTTAAATAAGATGCTGGAGATCACAGGGCTGGACGACGTAAAAAAAAAAAAAAGCATATGGATAAAATAGAAATCATATTGATCGATATCGATAATTATCAAAAAATTCAAAACGTATATTTTAACTGCAGCCCTGGCCATTTTATGCTGTTGCTTAGCAACCTATTTTTAGTTACAGACACAAACACTGAGTTCAAACTCAAACCTTTGTTCAACCAACTTTTTACCAAAACTGTAAGCTTTTAAAAAAACGCGTGCTCTCTGGACTCTCTGAAGGGGGCGGAGCTTGGTTCCTGGGTCTGCGTTGTGATTGGCTGCCAGAATGTAATGATGTAACATTAACCTACACGGCTAGAATGCATAAGGAAGGAAAACTGTTATTCTATTGAACTTTTTGACCCTTTTTTCTATCATCGATAAATATTGTTATTGCTCTGGGAACGGAGGAGCGACTGGGCCACACTTCCTGCCGGGACCCGGTTCTGGTCCTCCTCACCTGTTCAGTTCGTTCCTGATGTCATCCAGCTCCTGCCGGTCCTGCCGCACCGCCTCCTTCTCCTCTGTTGCTAGGTAACGCAGCCTCATGGCCTCCAGCTCCGCCTGCTGCTTCTTCAGACGGGCCATGGCGTTCTCCTGCTCCCTCTGCAGACAGCAAACACGAAACCCACAAAGCCCGTCAAAACCAGAACCAGCGAGCGGCTCTGAACTCTCACATCTCAGCTGAAATCATTAGAAAACAACCGTCTGACCTCGGCACTGACATGCCGGAGTTTCCCTTAATTAGAGCGCAGAGAGCAGCCGTGATAAATTTGTCTGCTTTTACATTTTCATAAAAACCTCCCTGAGAAACAGAGAGGCTGTGAGAGCAGACAGAAAACTTCATAAAAAACACCCCAAAGTCATATTTCTCTCAGCCGCTCGGCCAGACTGACCAGGAACGCTGGTCTGAGGTCAGTCTGCCGACTCGTAAATCAGAGGAGCCGTCTGAGGGGGGAACAGAAACAATCTGGAGTCAGGGCTCCTCTCTGCTGCGCTCACGTCTCTAATAAAAGGTTTCACTGAAATCCAGCAGGTTCAGATCTTCAGGAGGACGGCGACTGAAACGACCCGTTGGTTCCTGGGCTGCTCGGTACCAGCAGAGAGACCCGCAGAGCTAATCAGCACCAGACGTGTTCTGATAAAATAACATGACACCTTTTAGGCTGCAGAGAACCAGGTTTAGATTTTAGTCCTGAAAAACCTTCAGACAACATCGTGAGCTCTAAACGGACCGTCGGCTCAGAACCAGGCGGGTTTCCTCTGAGCTCGGGTCGCTTTGCCTCCTCCACCGGATCGGTGCCGACGGCTCCTTCTCCCAAAATACTAGTTTAGTCTCAGTTAAAACCGATCAGTGATCGTGAGGAGAAGTGAGGAAGAACCAGAAGGTCCACTGAAAAAAAAAAAAAAAAGAAATCTGTTGAACTAATACAGATATGAATGAGACTGGAGCGAAGGTTCTTTAAGCCCGTTTGCTGCTGTGATAAGCCGATAACTGAGAATTTTAACAGACATCAATGAGAATTAAAGTAGAATACATAAACAATAATAAAAGCTACAATAAAATACAGTTTTAGATGCTTTTTGAACTTTTTCACTGAAATTCTGTTCATTACTAAGAGCATCTGTGTGACTGGCTGCCTTGCTGCAAGAAGGTCCTGGGTTCAGACAGAACCGACCATTCCTTCACTGATATTTAGAAAGACAGAGCGCTGAAGTCTGGTAAAGTGAATAAGAATTAATCTGCAAATTGGAATAAGTGGTAAAAAGTATGTTTCCTTCACCCTGATAAATGTAAAATACAGATTTGAACATGTTGAAGTGTAAGTCACTGCGATGTAAAAGCATAGCCGCGCCCCCAGTCAAAGTTTAAAAACTATAAATATATCAAAATAATAAAAAGAATAAATAAAAAACAATAAAAAATAAAGTGGACGGCGCCAAGGGACCCGGAGGGGCAGGGCTAAATGTGGGGGTGTGGTAAGGACGAGGGAAAGTAATATGTTGAAGCATGAAGATGACCAGGGGTCGCTCTTTTGAGGTGGAGGGTTTAGTTACTAGTTCAAACCACTTGCTCAAGGTGCTGAGTCAGTGAAGCCGGCGCTGTGGAGGACCGGAGGGGCCCAGTTAGAGGACTAAAGCAGTAACGCTAAACGCTCGTGGTTCAAACCCAAGCATGAACCGTTTGGACCAACAGGAAAATTCAACCGCAGTAACCACCGTTCAGCCCTAAGAGGGCAGCACTGAGACAGAACTTCACAGTAACTTTAAATGCGGTACCGCGCACGTGACGTCACCGTCTCAAGAGCAACGCCTCTTTTGCCGCTTAGGTAGGGCATACAGGAGAGAACGCACGGATAACCCAGCTATTACAAGCGCAACAGAAACAGCGATATGACCGACTTTACAGCCGTTAAACTTTCCCAAGACGATGTCCCAGGCACACGGTTTACTGGTCGCACTGTCGAAGAACACACCAAACTTCAGCTCAAACGATGGCTTGAGGTTCGAGGGCTTAAAAAGACTAGAAAACTGGCCGAGTTGATGAACGGTAAGCTTTGTTTTTTTTTTTCCTGCGCGGCGATCATGGCGTCGTCGCCCGTTTTTTTTTGTTTGTTGTTTGCAATCACCGTCCAGGAATGGGTATATGTTTAATGTTTGTCTCATTTGAAATGTTTTTGAGTAAGCCTGGTAGCAGGCTATCATGTTAGCGCCTGCTACCATGATAGCATATAGGCTATCATGTTAGCTCCTGCTACCATGATAGCCTATATGCTGTCATGGTAGCAGGCGCTACTTTATTAACATGTCGGCCACCAAAATACTCTTACCTTGACTTGATGTCGCTGGAATTGGGTCAGGATGTTCTTCGGTTGGGCCCTTTCCTCCGACAAAATGCTTGCTACATATGTACTTGAATTTGGTAACTTTTTCCGAGTTGAACTGTTGTGTAGGCCGACCGCCCCGGTGTTCCAAGCGCACACATTTCTCCTTGGCAGTCTTGAAGAAAACATCCTTCATATGCGGCCGATCAGCGTAACTCGAGTCGCTGTTGCACGTTCCATAGCAACAATGTTTAAAAACCATGGTCTTAGATTTGGAAAAAGCAGTCGTTTACCGAGTAAAACCTAGGCTAACGCACGTCTCTTTTACAGCAAAACAACGGCGGCTTTCCGGAGTTTGCCCCACTGCGTACCACGTGATGTGACGTCATCGTGACGTTGTGTTTCTAAAAATAGCTCGCGCGCGGTACCCCATTGGAGCCTTTGGGTCCATTTTATACAGTTTATTCTGCAGAATAGCTGATGTTGGGTTGAGTTACACTTTAATGTTACCAGCAGTGAAAATCTGCTGCTCCTGAATCGGTGCAGCAGACGGACGACGTTGCGGTTCCAACGAGCGTCGGCCATCAGGAAGCGGCTCGCTGTGTTTTGCTTTGATTAGTTTATGATCAGTTAAATTTCAGCAGGTTTTAAATCCAATCAAAAGAAATTGTGTGAAATAAGTGATCAGTTCAATTAAACATGTGAACATTCCTGTGATAATTTACCTCATTGACACCACCTGGTTTACCATCTATGCTTTTATAAGTTGATTGATATATTTAGAATCCATCAATTTTTCAATAACATGTTAATCGTTGACATTTTAGGCGTTTATTTTCTCAAATTACATAATTCTGTCATTTGGAATATGAAACTATTTGAAATAATAAGCATTAAACCAGATTCATGTCATTGTTCCTGAGTGTCTCCCCTAATATCCCTGGTTCTGCCAGATTGGATCACCGAGACGCATCAAGGCGTCAGAGCGGTTCCGAAGGACCAATCAGAAACGCAGCGACAAATTAAAGTCCGATTATCTCTAAATGATCAGAGTTAAATTAGGAGAGAAATGAGAAACAAGTGAAACAATTTTCTTTATGTTCGGGTTTCTGTCAGAACACGAAGGACGGCGGTTCTGAAATCAGTCAAATTCTGCAGCCGTTGGACTTCTGAGGTTTCTGGATTCACGTGCAGCAAGTTTAAAACACGCTCCAGAGAAAGTTCTGATTTTGGGTTCAGAACCTGAAGAAGAGACGTTCAGAACCGGGTCGGTCCTCCAGAAACATCTCGTTACTCAGCAGCTTCAGCGAGCCGGTGCACTGGGTCCTCTGACAGGATGGAGGTGCTGGTAATAAGCAGGTTCTGGTGATACACAGCAGAACCGCAGCCGGCCCGGTCTGAGTTTCAGCTCAGCACCACCTGACGGAAAACAGCCGCAGCAGAGTGTTGACTCAGGCCCGGTTCTCTGTGGACCATGTGACGTCTGTATGCCCAAATGTTTATCTGCCGTCAGCGGCCAAGGACAACCCGGGTCCGAATGCCGGAACGATCAGGACCAGGTGATACCGAGGCTTCAGTGGTACCGAGAGAAAGAAAAACCTAGAGCTGGAAGCAAAGTTCTGACCCAAAAACAAACCTCCAGCTGAGAGACGGAGCACGACCAGAATTACGACCCGATGGGAACAAAGAAAACCGTTTGAAACCCAAACCAGAACCGAGTGTCTGGCTCCGTCCTTCACCAGGAACAAACCTACCCTGGTTAAACCCGGTTTATTGGTACCTTCTACAGCAGAGGGTCCAAACGGACCTACGGTGGAGCAGCAGAACCGTGCATGGAGGCTGCCGTCACAGGAACGTTTAATTTAAGAACATTTATTCTAATTCATTTTTAAAAAAAAATTATTTTCAATATTTGAATTGACAAACAAAGTAATTGCTGAAGAAACAGGATCTTTAAATCCTGCTGATCTGAAAATAAAACGGGTTTCTGCTTAAATTAATTAGAATAAAGCCCAAAATGTATTTGGGTTGAATGCAACCAGAGCCGGGTCTAATAATAATAATAATACATTTAATTTATACTGCACTTTCTATCAAACAATCTCCAAGTGCTACAGAAAAAAGCTTCTGGGTCACGCTTGCTGTGTTCAGACCTTTAATGATGGAGGTCTGGTTTGGAGGAAAGGTCCATGAACGTCTGTCCTCAATTTTACAGTTAAAATAAAACCAAAAATCTTAGTAAATAAAAAGGAAAAATAAGATTTTAAAGTGTTAAAAACAGTCGATCTGCATCAGGCGGCCGGTCAGGGCAGCAACTAATCATCATTTTAGTATTCGATTAATCAGTTGATAATTTTTACGATTAATCGATGAATCGGATGAGAAAAAAGTTTAATTTCTATTTCTTTTTTCCAAACTTTAAAATTTGGAATGAAAGAGCAAATAAAACACAAATTGCTACTTAGGTGTTCGGTTACAATATTATTAGGTAATGAATAATTTTTTCTTCAAACAAAGAAGCTTAATGTTAATTTTATTGTCAGTCAATCATTTAATAGTCAACGTTGTCTATATGAACAGAGATTTAACACAAAAGGGAAGCTGTAAAACTGGGCGGAGTCAACGCAGTTTGGATGAACCTCTCCTTGCTGCGTTTACGTCGCTCTGCAGCCAGTCAGCCATCTGCTCTTCTTCTTCTTCTTGGGTTTAATGGCGGTTAGCAAACATCTTTTCAGTGTGCATTACCGCCACCAACTGGTGAGGAGTGTGTGTCAGCTAGCAATGACGACCGCCCGCATGAGGTAAACGGCTCCGCGACATGCAGAGTGATGCATTAATTGCACGACGCAACGTATCGATAACGAAATTCGTGGCCAAACCTTTTGTCGATTTTTATCGATTTTATCAATTCGTTGTTGCAGCTCTACGGCCGACGTTTCGTTCTTTAGCCTCCGGACCGAACTTTGTTTTAAACGAGCCAGAAAGCGGCTTTGAACTCTTAACCTGTGGAGGTTCCTGCTTGGAGTTCAGGAACCAGAGCGCCCCCTGGAGGACTTCAGGAGAGTAAATAAAACAAACAACCCGGCATTAAATTAAAAATTTATTTGAGCTTTTTAACCACCCTGCACTTCTCCTACCATCACTGAACCAAACAATCCAAAAGCCGATCACCTCCACATATGTTTGCTGATTATTTATTGAAACGGGTCATTTACAAGAACTTAGATGCACATTATGACTCTGCAGCTGAATGACAAAGTCGGAGCGAAATTTAGTCGCAGTCAGACTGCCTGACTGTAATGTCTGAACTAGAAGTGCATTCATGTAAGGCAGCCTGGAGTACGCATTAGCAACAATAAACCTAGTAAGTTAATTGAATATAAAAGTTACGTTTATTTTGGCCTTATGTTAGAAAAAGGGCAGTGTAGTCCAACTACCACATTTTTCAGACTATAAGTCGCATCAGTCAAAAAATGTGCCATAAAGAGGAAAAAAACATAAGTCGCATTTATTTAGAAATTTATTTCACACAATCCAAGACTAAAAACACTGACATTTAGTCTGGTAAGCCAACTTATTAAATTACTCAGCTGCATCCACAGTCGGCTGAATAACGTGGAACATACCTGGTAGGTTGGATGGAGTAAATTAGCGTAACAAGCGAGAAACGGCAACACAGAAAGTTCTCGTCAGAGCATTTCGGTCTAGTTACGCCTAAATCAGACCGTGAGCGTAACGGTGCTACGTGCTAAGCTAACAGTACGACACGGATGTTTCAGAGCAACATAAAGCTCACGTTCATCAGTGAAGTTGTAAAGCGCCCAGACAACAGAGCTGTGAGCTAGCGCTAGCTGCTGTTAGCTTCACAGACAGCCCAGTAACAGGTTCTGTCTCAGGCTTGTTCCTTAGAGCTGCACCACACAACGCTCTGCTGAAATAAGCAGCCCTGTAACTTTAACTTGAGTCTGAGAAAGAATTGTTTAATTTGAGTATAAAATGTTAAACAAGAAGACAAAAGTAAAATAAAAAATAATATTTTCTATGGTGGTAATTCTATTTCCTAACGAGCAGAACGAAGCAGCCCAATGAGTGACTGCAGGGAAGACACTGATTGCTCGTAGACTCCTCGCAGAACCACACCTTAACAAAAAAACTAAAGTTTCTCCTAAATTAATTTTCTCCGCCCAGATAAAACTCGGCTGAATGTTTGACGTTGAGGATTTCTCAGCTTTAAAACGGTGTTGAACTGCTGCCCAGCGGGAACAAACTGCTTTCGGTTCCTTATCGGACATCAAATCCTGCAGAACTTTCCTTCTTTGGCTGCGTTCTGGCTGACCTCTTTGCTCCTGTTTCTATTTACATTTCTGTTCAGACCAGCAGCGTTTTTAAAAAGTCTGGTTGAGTTTAACCGACCTCCCGCTCAGCCTTTAAAAAAAACAAAAAAAAAACACCAAATTTAGCTCTCAGCCTCAGATCTTTAATCTCTTTGTCCCAATATTTTTCCTGAGGGAAGAACAACTTGGGGTCCTTGTCCCAATATTTTGAATTCATGAAGACAGCGGCCGGCGCGCCGGTCCAACACCGCGGTCCTGTTTGGGCTTTAACTCTCCGGCCGGCAGCGCCTCCCGGGTCGGGAAGCACATTATTCCTCAGACAGGAATTTTTATGATCCGACGTGAGCTAAACAGGAGGCGGCGCGAGGTGCTGAGAGCAGAGAACAAATCGACGAGGAGCGCCAGAGAAAAACCAAACAGGAGACGACTTTAAAAACAAGACGGATGGTCGTATAAACACGGGCCTGAGATTTCAGAGAGAGACGTCTGAATAGTTAACGCCTGACTCGCTTATTGCTCAACGGCCCCGCGGATGATTAATAGGCGGGAGGCGACACTCGGCACCAAACCCCCTTAAAGATGCATAAATCACCGCGTGTTTTCTTTGCCGTGATGTGGCACTTAGCGCGGGAAGGAAAGAGGCAGAGATAAGAGGAAAACGACGTGAGAAAAAAAAAACGGGAACGTTTGGGAAGAAATGCTGAGAACGCGGAGGAAAGTTCAGGGAGAAAAGGACGGAGATCAGGAGGAGGAGGAGGAGGGACCGTCAAAGTGAAGAAAGAGATGATGAAGAGGAGGGAGGAGAGCAAAAATGTGGGTCCAGCTTTCCAGCTGCTTCCCGTCAGTAACAGTTTCCATCAGGTTCAGTGGGACTACGGCCTCGTCCTGCGCCCTTTGACCTTTGGGAGGAGCAGAGAAGGCTCTTATTTACACCCCTGCCTCCCCAGCAACATCGATTATCAGCGACTCCTTTCTCTCTAAACTTTATTAAACCCGATAACTCGTCATGAAATCTCTATTAAAAACTGAGGGAAACGGCTGGAACCAAGACGTCCCGGCTCAGATCTGAACCTGGAGACCCAATCAGAACCGGCTTAATTTACCGGGTGATGATATACGGGGAATCGGACTCTGGGTCATAAAACGCTCACAGAGTGCTTATTTAGACAATAATGCAGTTATATGAACAGACCATAAACAAGCAGACAGACTGAGACAAAACTGCATTAGTGCAATGAGCAGAAAGCAAAGGATGCAGGTCTAAATATTATCACAATAATCATTATTATTGTTGTCGTCGTCATTTTATTTTTACCGTTGTCGTTATTTTATTTTTACCGTTGTCGTTATTTTATTTTTACCGTCGTCGTTTTGTTATTTTTACCGTCGTCGTTTTGTTATTATTACCGTCGTCGTTTTGTTATTATTACCGTCGTCGTTTTGTTATTATTACCGTCGTCGTTTTGTTATTATTACCGTCGTCGTTTTGTTATTTTTACCGTCGTCGTTTTGTTATTTTTACAGTCGTCGTTTTGTTATTTTTACCGTCGTCGTTTTGTTATTTTTACCGTCGTCGTTTTGTTATTTTTACCGTCGTCGTTTTGTTATTATTACCGTCGTCGTTTTGTTATTATTACCGTCGTCGTTTTGTTATTTTTACCGTCGTCGTTTTGTTATTTTTACCGTCGTCGTTTTGTTATTTTTACCGTCGTCGTTTTGTTATTTTTACCGTCGTCGTTTTGTTATTATTATTATTATTATTATTATTATTATTATTATTATTATTATTATTATTATTATTATTATTATTATTATTATTAACAAAGTGTCGGAGGTGAAGTGATGTACAGGAGCACAAACGCACACAAACCGTGGGATGAGTGCAGCGAAGGTGGCGATAAATAAGTGTTAAATACGGTGTTATGTACGTAGGGATGGGTACCTGAACTCGGCATCAGAACGGCCCCGGGGCCACGGCGGACCGACCAGCTTCAGCCTCATCGTCCTCCTAACGGAGTTTTTCAGGGAGATTCAAACCCAAACGATGTTTTTTTGTCGATCTTCTCCTCAACAAACACGCTGAGGCGACTGATGGGAGGAGCTAACGTTCTCATGATCTCCTTGCTTACGTTCATCAACACTGTTGACAACTATTCAGCAACTTTTCAGACCGCTCTGGTGACGTTTTTATCTTTTTGGTGTTGTTTGAGGCGGCGGGCACAATACAAATAAAATGGAAAACATCTCTGATAAAAACACATTTAGGATTACAGGACTGAGGCGCTCAGTCAGTCAGAGACGAGGAAACGAGTCTCACATGAGCAAAGCTGCGCTAGATTACAAAGCGGGATGTAAATATGTTATAAATCTTTAACGGGTAATGTTAATTTTTTAAATAGATTCTCCCTGTAACTGATTCACACGCAGCCTCATTTATTCAGCTCATCCCCTCTGATGCCTCTGCTATCTTCGGTTAATATTGATAGTATGAAAAATATAGTTTTTATTCAGGTAAAATATTATTTAATCCTTAATTATTTTATAGAGCATTATTCAGTGTTGATACTCTTCTCTCCTACAACATACGTTGTATTCAAGATAGTGTTTTAGCGTTCTGTTTATATATAAAGTTATTTGTATGTTTTCATTACTCTAAATCTATAAAAAAATATATATATTGTGCTTTTATTTTGTTTGCTTTTGTTCCAAAAGTTTAATAACTAAACCAGTCAGTGATCATGATTTGTTTTTCAAAAAAGTATCGATAATGGCAACGATAAAATACCGGATCGATAAGGAGTATCGTTAAAATAAATCCTTAATACCCATCCTCATACGTACATAAGGATTGAGTATAAACAATACGACAATATGAACAGAACAGCTGGTTTTGTCAACCTAAGAATCTAATTTAAAATGTTTTTTTTTTTTTTATTCAAACAGATGCCAGGAGGGAATCTGTTTTATATTCTTAATTGTATGTTTAGAAATATTCAGGAAAGACCATCTTCATTGCTGCTACAGCTTCAGCCGCTCGTTTTCTGCCCAGAAGCAGGAAGAACGTTTAGATCTTTTAAAGAACCCAGAACCCGCTCCTCCTCCTCCGTTACCTGTTTGAAGCGAGCGAGCTCCTTCAGGGCGCGCCCCCACTGCTGCTTGTAGTGGAGCTTGGACTTGGTGGCGGACTCCAGCTTCCTCTCCAGTTCCACCTGAAGAAGAACCAAGCGGGGGAGAAGCGGTCAGAACGGAGGCGCTGCGAGCGGCAGAAGCAGAACCTCTCCGTCTCTCCTGCCCACCTTCTCCAGCGTCAGCAGGTTGATCTCAGACTGCAGCCTGAACTCGGGCCGGACGTTCTGCTGTTCTCTGTAGAGCTGGAACTCCTTCTCCAGCTGCTTGTAGCGAGACTCTCCGTCTGCGATCTGAAAACAAAGCGAACGTTTAGGAGGAGGAACGGCCGGCGGAGCAGCGGCTCTGTCACTACCCGATCCGTACCATCAGCTCATAACTAAATATTTAGCTTTTCTTTTTGAGGCAGGGGTTTCTTTTTGTATGTCTTTGTATTTGCGGCAATATTGCATATTCTAAAAATTAAACATCAGCAATACATAAAAAAATACATTGTTTTTTTGTTTTTTTAATAGCAAAAATGTTTCCCAGTTGTGGTTAGGGAAATAAATGTATATAAACAATTTCTTAATGTACATAAACCTCCAGCTATAAACACATATGAGTACAGAAACGTATTTGGTTTTGAATTTTTTTGAAGTTTGAAGTTTTTTTTAAATAATTTATTTGATTTGCATATGTATGTATTGTGTGCTTAATAAATGTATTTTAATAAGGTATGCCTTCGCTTTGTGTGTGTTCTTTGTTCTATTCCCTGTTCGTTTTTGTAAAACATAAAACAACGAGGTCTTCTCTAGTTTATGATACGCACTGCAAAAACAGTACTAAAAATAAGTCAAATCTTCTTGAAATGAGTGCATTTGTCCTTGATTTGAGCAGGTAAATAATATGATTTGCCAATAGAATAAGATTTTTCCACTTAACATAGGAACAATTCATCTCCATCATCTTATTTCAAGTGCAGGATGTCCAATTATCTTATATTATATTAGGGGCAAAGATACTCATTCCGCTGGCAGATAATCTTATTTACCTGCTCAAATTAAGGACGAATAGACTAACTTTAAGAACATTTTACTTGTTTTTAGATCCGTTTTTGCAGTGTGTACACCAGAGGGCGCTAAAATCTCAATCGATAACTTTAACTTTATAATAAAATAAATGTTTAGAACAAGATTATTTGTACAATGAAATTTATCGTATAATTAAAAGGATGAAATATTTTTTTCCAGTCCTGTTTGAACAAGCAATAAAACTAACAGATAAACGTTACGCAATGATAACTTCCTGGACTTCTGAGCATAATCCGATGATGACGTCAAGCAATACAATGGAGAGAATGTAAAACGCATCAATTTCTTTCAGAAAAGTCTTCAATATTTTATTTACGATTTAGCATTATTTAATGATTTAAGTATAGAAATAAGTATTTTCAGTACCGTAATTAGATTATCTTTTTGGCGACCAGGAAGTTATTCTGTTCGCGCTTGCGTAAAGGAGCTGATGGTACGGATCGGGTAGCTCTACCTGCTGCTGCAAACGGCCTCGCTCTTCCTCCATCAGCCGGGCTTTGTCCCTCTCCAGCGCCACCCGGTGGTCGCACTCCCTCTGCAGCCGCCTGCTGGCCTCCTGCAGCTCTTTCTGGGTGAGGTCGTGCTCAGCTCTCAGCTCCCTCTGCAGCCGCTGGGTCTGCAGGGAAAAAAAACAGAAACCAGGAGGTGGAACCGAAGCAGCCGTCGTTACAAATAAGACTCAGATGAGAGGAAAACATGCCATACGCGATACTTTTAGCAGATTAACAGTTGTCAGAATAATCAATATCTCCGTATAATCAGTACTAAAAAAAAAAGATTATTCTTCAAAGATACTCGTTTGTGCCTAAAATCATTAAAACCGACCTGTTCCTTTGCCAAAACTGTCCCGTTTCTTTGCTCTAACGAACTCAATCTCCCTGCAGCCCAATGATGATCCACTGCTGGAAGTTTAAACTGTTCTGACGTTTCAACCAAAGTCAATTTATGAGGTAAAAATCTCCTTTTAAAGACAGACTGCATGCGACTCCAAACTGTCCACTTGTGTTCAGTCTATAAAAAGCCTGAGAAGACTTGAGCCTGGGTTCTACGACGCATTGAGAGATTTCTGAAAAGGCCGACATGGAGCTGAGAGAATGAAACGTTTGTCAGCAGCAGTGCTTAAAAACCTCATATATAAGTTTATATATGGTCTAAATAATCCAGAGGAAAAGATTCTCCAGGCTTTAGTAAACCTGTGGTGCCTTCTCAGCTGTTTCTGTTAAACTTTTAAGTAAATGTTTGAGATGACTGCAGATGTGTAATTGTGTCATCTTGTTTTTTTTTTTTTAGCAGGATCATGATTCTCAAATTTTGTATCAACAATTTCATCTTTTGATATTTTTTACTTTTTAATCCTGGGTATTATTTATATAGTTGCTGTTATAACTAGTTTTTGTTGGCGTTTGTGTTTTCTCACAGATGTACCTTATTCTGACCACTGGGTGGCGCTACAGTTCTAGGAATAAAGAGACTGAAAAAAAAAAAAAAAAAAGGAATAAAGAGACTGAAGCAGCTCGTTTTTTTAAACGATTAAAACCAAAAATTACTAAAATCTTCTGCATGAATGCTATGAATCTTTTTTAAATGTGTTTTTTCAACAGATTTAGCAGAATTCAGATGATTCTTTAGAAATATTGGAGAATTAATGGGTTTATGTTTCCATTTCTCAGCTGTTTTAGTAAAAGTATCCACTGGACATCAATTTTAACAAAACACCGTAATAGTTAAGGTCTTCTCTCAGGGAGTTTTGTAATTCAGGGTTCCTACAGCACAAGGCAAGTTAAATTCAAGACTTTTTAAGACATTTTAATGCCACTTTAAATAAAAAGTTAAGACCAACTTCACGATAAACGAGATAAACCTGGTTGCGACAACTTCACCCAAATGTTTATTTTAACATAAACCATTACTTTCTGGCTCAGCAGACATGTTAAAGATTTTGAAAAACATTCCATATAGGAAGAAAGCTAAAAAAAAACACACAAATTACAGATTTATTTTTAACAACTACTGAACTGAATTCACAAACTTTGTTTTGTTACTAAAATAAACTATAAATCAGTGCCAACTCTTTTTCACAGCTATGGTCCGGCAGCAACAGTTTTTATTGGTTCTGCTATCGGGACGGAACCAATAATGGTTACATTGAGCCGTTCAGTAAATTAAAAAAAATATAATTGTGTCAATTATTTTACCGTTTGGTAAGGATTACAAAAATAAAATCCTATTTATGACATGGTAACAATTTTAAGACCTAAGAAAGACTGATTTAAGACATTTTAATGCCAATTAAGGCCTTAGTTTTATATTATAGAATTCAATGCCTTTTAAGACTTTTTAAGGATCTGCAGGAACCCTGTAATTAAATCAAAGTTTTTAGCATGTTCTCCCAGTAAAAACCACCAAAGCGGTTAAACTCGGGGGGGGGGGGGGGGGGGGGGGGGGGTGAAGTGGTTTGGAGGAGCTCTGACCTGCAGTTCAGCTTCAGCCAGCTGCTTCTCCCTCTTCTCCAGGTCTGACAGCGTTTTCTGAAGCTTCTCCTCCAGCAGGTTGAACTCCAGCTCCTGCAGACAGAGGAGGATCAGCTCAGCGCGCCGTCGCTGCCGTGAAGGTGCGTCTCGCTGCTGAACTCCTCACCTTCTTCTGGACCAGAGCCTCCCTCTCTCTGTCTCGCTTCCTCCACTCCTCGGCCAGCGCCTGCATGTGCCTCAGCTCCTTCTGCTTCAGCTGAAACAAACGTTTGACCTTAACTCCACGTTCACAACAGCAAACATCAGGTCCACATGACCACCGCCGCACCAGAACCACAGGATGTGATGCTGAATATATGTTTAGGCAAATATATTGTCAAAATATTGTTAAGTAGAAACTTTTTTTTACCATAATACGAGGTTCTTCATTTACTTATTTTCTTTTTTTTTCAACTTAGTTTGAAGTTCACAAGTGCAGTGGAGCCTGTTCTTAGCTCAATGTGTAATACCACTAGCAGCAAATGTTTTGTTATATTTTCATTGTTTATAATGCCACGGCGGCCATCTTGTTTTACAAGCATGTTTCACAGCTTGTTTTTAGTTGCACTTTGAATTCAGGTCAACTCCCTGATGAAATGCTTGACCTAAAAGCAAGGTTTTAAAATAATTTCTTTAATTTCTTTTTATGAAACAAAAAGGAGGAAAAAAAAAATTTGATTAATCGGATTTGGTATGATAAAATCGGAGATTTATTTTTTAATCCATATCGCCCAGCCCTACCTCAGGGTTAAACTTTATTCTCTGGTTTGATGAAATGTTTTTTTTTTAATATCTCAGCTGCTATTTCCGTTCCGCAGTAACAGCAGAGATAAAAGCCCTGAATCACAGAGGAGACCTTTCTAGAGGAAACAGTTACGTCGACGTCTTCGTCAGCGAAGCGGCTCCCTGCAGACTTCCTAAGAATCACGACACGCCTCTTTAACGTTAATTTGTCTGAATAACGCTGATAAAAAAAAAAATCCATGAAATGTTTATTTTGGATCCCCGTTAGCTTTAGCATGGCTCTTCCTGGTCCGTCCACGTCACAAAAATATTAACTAAATAAGCTGAGACGTTTCCTTCATTTGCTTCCTATAAAAATAAAGACTAGAATTTGTCTTTTATTTGAAACGCCTCCATGTCTGAGAGCCACATTAAAGTTCCAGCTGGGAGAAAAGCTCCCGGTGTAAATAAGCTAACAGGCTAGCTCTCACCCTGTGCTCCTCAGGTTTAATAAAACTGATTATATTGCAAAGGCGATTAACCGTCCAGCCCTACTGTCAATGATATAATGCTCATTTTGAAGTATGGCATCAGAAGGGGTTGATTAATTGGTTGATTGGAAACGACAAACTTGAAAACACATTTGTCGAATCAGTTCTGGCGTAGCTTTACCTCAAATGACCGATCGTTTTTTTCTGTTCCCTGATCTCTGGTCCGCGCTCGTTACCAACGTCTACTTCCTGTTTATTACAGCGTAACGAATGACGATGTTATGGTGTACATCTCCTGGTTGATTCGCTACAAACCAGGAAATGGAAACGCGTATGATGCTAATTTTAATTTTTTTGTGATATTTTAAAACTTCGCTTAAAATTCGCATGAGAGACCTAGGAAACAAGCCCCGCCCCCTTCATAGAGTTCAGAGAACGCGCGTTCTTTTTAAAAACTTGTAGTTTTGGCAAGAAGTTGTTGAATAAAGGTTTGAGTTTGAATTCAACAGTATAAAATGATCAGGGCTGAACTTAAAATATATGTTTTGAATTTGTTGATAATTATCGATATCGATCAACATGATTTCTATTATATATATATATATATATATATATATATATATATATATATATATATATATATATATATATATATATATATATATATATATATATATATATATATATATAATCCAGCCCTGGTTGAGATCATTGAAATTGTTTAACAATCTCAGTTTGAATCTAAACCAGAAACTATGTTGGATAAAGTTAGGCTGAATTGAACAGACGCATCGTCATTTTCCTTAAATCTGTGAAGTAGAGTTAAATTTCTACCTGATCATCAAACAGGTCCTCCTGCTCCTCCTTCCACATCTCCAGCTCCAGGGCCGCTCGATACTCCAGGGTGTCTCTGGTGTCTCTGGGGGCCGTGGGGGCGGCGGGCCCCTGGGGGGCCGACGGGTGTTCAGGTGCCGCTGGGTGAGACGGCGGCTGAGGGACGGCCGGACCTTCATTCTTCAGACACAATACAAACAAAATGGAAAACATTTCTGATCAAAACACATTTAGGATTACAGGAGATTTTAGAGAAAAACTAATAATTACAATTATTCTGAAGTTTGTTTCCAGATCAAAGCCTCATGCTGGTGGTTAAAATAAGAAGCTCGCTCATTTAAAACTAAAAAGTCCAGCATGTTTACCTGGACTCACCTGTGAGGAGTCCGACACCAGGACCTCTTTGGCTTTGACGAAGCCGAGGTCCTCCAGCGTCGCCGCGTAGCTCAGCTCAGCCACTCGCTCTGTGGGGCTGAAGGACGGAGACGCTGCCGTTAGACGCTGCGCGGCTCGTCGGCCCGATCAGAACCGTCAGAACCGTTCCTACCGCTGAGGGTGGACCACAGGGACTCGGTCCTGGTGGGTCTGCCTCCAGCGGGGCTCCCCCGTCCACGCCGTCTTCTCCGGGCCGAGCAGGCGATGCAGCTGGATGGAGGCCAGTCCCACCAGCTGGTCTCTGCTGCTGGAGCCTCGGTCCCACAGCTCCACCACCAGAGGAACCCTGCCACCCAAACCGTGAGAAGACAACATGGCCGCCGCCGATATCACAGCAGGTTCATCCTGAAGCGGAGCAGCTGTAATCAGCGCCGCACTAAAAACCTGATCAGAGGATCCATGACGACCAGCCGGCCAATAAAAACGCACTAAACGCAGGGCTGGACGATATGGAATAAAAGCTTATAGATAAAATAGAAATCACATTGATCTGCATCGATAATTATCAACAAATTCATAACATTTATCCTAACTGGAGCCCTGGCCATTTTATGATGTTGCTTAGCAACCTGTTTTTGGATAAAGACACAAACACTAAATTCAAACTCAACCCTTTATTCAACCAACTTTTTACCAAAACTGCAAGTTTTTTAAAAATAAAAAAAGAACATGTGCTCTCTGAACTCTGAAGAGGGCGGAGCTTAGTGACAGAGCGTTTGTGATTGGCTGGGAGGATGTAATGATGCAATATTAACCACTGAGCTATATAATACACTGGAGTGCTGTTTTTGCCGAAAAACTGAAGTCACTGGCCGCCATCTTGCTCCTCCCTACTCTCACAGAATCCCACAGGATTTGGTTGCAATAACAAGCAGTTTTCTGGCTGCGTGAAAACGTTTCACAGGTAATTCTACAGTCAGTGGATGTACTAACACTATTAACTACTAGGAAATTAGGTGCTGAAATATTTTACATGTTATTCATATTAAATATATATATATATACATATATACATATATATTGTTATTTATATATTTATAAATGTTAAACATATATATTTAAATGAATAAAATGCAAAATATTTCAGCACATGACTTTCTCAGTACTTGATAGTTTTAGTACATAACATAAAAGTATATGGCATTTGACATTTTAAAAATCTTAAGCCCCCCTGAACATGAGAAAATCCTCGTTATTCGATGCTGTAGCGCACATATTCCCTAGTTACTGGGGGGAAATAGGGAGTACCAATATGGCGGCTGGTGGCTTCAAAGCGACTCGTTCTAACAGCGGGCGATTAGCACTCCAGTGTATAATATAGCTCAGTGATATTACAGGGTTCCTACAGCATAAGGCAAGTTAAATTCAAGACTTTTAAGGCTTTTTAATGCCACTTGAAATAAAAAGTTAAGACCAACTTCACGATAAACAAGATAAACCTGGTTGTGACATAAACATAAACCATTACTTTCTGGCCCAGTAGACATGTTTAAAATTTTGAAAAACATTCCATATAGGAAGAAAGCTAAGAACACACAAATTACAGATATATTTTTAACAACTACTGAACTGAATTCACAAACTTTGTTTTGGTCCCTACTAAAATAAACTATAAATCAGTTTTTAAAAACCACAACATAACCAGTGCCAACTCTTTTTCACAGCTATGGTCCGGCCGCAACAGTTTTTATTGGTTCCGCTATCGGGACGGAACCAATAATGGTTACATTGAACCGTTTGGTAAATTTTTAAAAAATTATAATTGTGTCAATTAATTTACTGTTTGGTAAGGATTACAAAAATAAAATCCTATTTATGACCTGGTAACAATTTTAAGACCTAAGAAAGACTGATTTAAGACATTTTAATGCCAATTAAGGCCTTAGTTTTATATTACAGAATTCAATGCCTTTTAAGACTTTTTAAGGATTCGCGGGAATCCTGTATTAACCTACATGATAGAATGCAACAGGAAGGAAAACTTATTTTATTAAACTTTTTATTGACCCTTTTTTCTATTATCGATATTTATTGATATTGAATCATCGTCCAGCCCTAACTAAACTACAACTAATTAGGTTCAGAAACCATTTTTCCTGACATCTGACCAGATGTGCGGTCCGCGGAGGAATTGAACCATCAGCCGTTGGTCTACCTGAGGAAGGTGTCCTGCAGCTGGTGAGGCAGCGCGGCGAAGTCAAAGGCGCAGTAGGACTGAGGCAGCGACGCCTCCATGTTCCTCTGCAGCTCCACGGGGGGGTTGGTGATGATGGGAGCGGAGCTTCCAAAGAACTGGTACGAGTACCTGCAGAGCAACGAGCAGCCGATGAATCAGGGAACAGGCCTGTGACGTTCTGAGGCGGTCCGGCGCTGACGAGGAGTTTTCACCTGAGCGTGGCAGCGATGGGGTGAGGCAGGGCGAGCTTGGCCAGGCTGCGCAGGTCCAGGGAGAAGCAGTAGTGGTGGGCGGAGGAGGGGATGGACACTTTGGGAGCGGAGACGCTGACGGACGACGGTCCTGCTGCAGCTTCAGGCTGAGCGGGCGGCGGTGCAGGAAGCTCAACATCTGGGTCCATAAACACAGCGTCAGCAGGAAGGCTCAGAGAGAGAGAAATAAGGGAGATGAGGGCGTTAGCGTCACCTGCTGTCTGCTTCCTGTGGAGATCGAGCTCCTCCAGGAGACTCTCTGCTTCGCTCTCAGTGCGAGAGGAAGGAGGAGGAAGAGGAGGAGAATCAGGTTTCCGGACTGGAGATGGACTTGGTGCTCTCTGCTCAGGAGGAGCAGCAGGAGGAGCAGCAGGGAGAAACGGACCTCTGATGGGATCTTTGTTCCCCAAAGACGCCTGAAAAGATAAAATGTCCACAGAAATGTTTCCCCTTCAAACGGCCCAGACTTTTCTTTAAAGCTAAACTCGCCCCAAATCAACGTTTCTCCCAATAAACTGTTAACAGGCTTGTTCTATAGCGCTGTCTGCATAGCCTGGTCATTATTCTGACCAATTTACTGCACATTTGTTGAAATCCTGTCTCTAAAACTGTCAGTGTGGCGCCATCCTGAGGTTAACGGTGGTATTGCATTGAATTTGGAATCAGTGTTGCGATTGGTTGGTTTTTGTGACATCACTCAGTGATTTATCAGCTTAGCATTCACTTGGTTTATTTAGCATTTCTTTAGCTTTTACTAGTAGTTAAATACCTAAATTTGATGTTAAGACAGGAAAAACATCAGGGAGACACAGTGCTGCTGAAGGTAAAAATGGCTCTGAGGGTTGGAAAGGTTGCTGCATTGGTATGAATAATAATAACAATAACAATAATAATAATAATAATAATCTATATTTGCTACTTTGTCCGTTCCAATGAAGCTTGTCGTTTGCATTAACTCTAATGGAGATGGGGGGGCTGCCCCTGTGCTGCTGCATTTTATTGCAGCCATGACTTTCACATTAACTGAAATAAATAGATGTGTTAAAAAAAAAGCTGATATTTTGATGAAAGAAGGCCAGAAAGCCGGGATATTTCCTGATATCCTCTCCTGAGCAGCGCTGCCATCACGTGGCGTACCTGAGGCACTAGCTCCTCCCTCCTCAGGGTGACGGCCACTCCGACCGTCGGCTGCAGCTCCGCAGGAAGAGGCGGCAGCTTGTTGCGTTTCGGAGGCTGCAGGACGAACGCTCCCTCCACCGTCGCCGCCGTGTTCTCCAGGTCGACAGAAGCAGCAGCCAGGGCGGCGAGGGAGACGTCGGTGCTGCCCAGGGAATGATTCCCACAGCACAGATGGATCTGAGGAGGCACCAGAGCGTGAGGACCAGGACGGGACCCTGAGGAGGCCGCGGCCCGCTGCTGTGACTCACCTGTAGGCCGGGCTGCTGCGACAGGAAGGACCGCAGGACCTGGCTGCTGCTGCGGAGGCGCACGGAGGCGCGCTCCGGCTCAAAGTCAGGACTCAGGAGGTTGTGGAAAGGCTCGCTGGTGATGTCGTTCCCCAGCAGGGAGTAGTAGAAGAAGAACCCGGAGTCGTCTGCTGTCAGTTTCTTCGTGCTGGGAATCAACTGCAACAACGTCAGAAACGTCTGATTAGTTAAAAATCACTCAGAAAAATTAAAATATACAGAATAAAAGAAGCAAAGAGCTCATAGAGCCGCCTTTAGCAGCAATAACCCTCAAAACTAAGACGAAATTAATTGACACTCCTTTCATCAAATATGAGACATAAATGTTGACAGAGACGACATCCAATCACAACCTATTTAATTTTATGGTGACAGGGAGAAGATCCAGTCATATAAACTTTAGATCACTGATATTTACATATATAAACAATATTTAGAGCTTTAAAATGCAGAAATTAAAAGGTGTCATCAACTGAGGACCTGGAAACTAAAACTTGCACCTGTTCCAGTTTGGTAGCGAAGGCCACGGTGACGGGACCTAGCTGTCATTTTTAGTTAAAAATCACTCAGAAAAATTTAAATAAAAAAGAAAAATATACAGAATAAAAGAAGCAAAAAGCTCGTGGAACCACCTTTAGCAGCGATAACCCTCAAAACTAAGACGAAATTAATTGACACTCCTTTCATCAAATATGAGACATAAATGTTGACAGAGACGACATCCAATCACAACCGATTTAATTTTGTGGTGACAGGGAGAAGATCTAGTCAAATAAACTTTAACTCACAGAGCTGAAATGCTAATATTTACATATAAAAACAAATAAACAATATTTAGAGCTTTAAAATGCATAAATTAAAAGGTGTCATCAACTGACGACCTGGAAACTAAAACTTGCACCTGTTCCAGTTTGGTAGCGAAGGCCACGGTGACGGGACCTAGCTGTCATTTTTAGTTAAAAATCACTCAGAAAAATTTAAATAAAAAGAAAAATATACAGAATAAAAGAAGCAAAAAGCTCGTGGAACCACCTTTAGCAGCGATAACCGTCAAAACTAAGACGAAATTAATTGACACTCCTGTCACCGAATAAAAATGGGACATAAATGTTGACAGAGACGACATCCAATCACAACCTATTTAATTTTGTGGCGACTGGGAGAAGATCCAGTCAAATAAACTTTAGCTCACTGAGCTAAAATGCTAATATTTACATATAAAAACGAATAAACAATATTTAGAGCTTTAAAATGCAGAAATAATAAATAAAAAGGTGTACTGACGACTTGACGACCTGGAAACTAAAACTTGCACCTGTTCCAGTTTGGTAGCGAAGGCCACAGTGACGAGACCTAGCTGTCATTTTTAGTTAAAAATCCCTCAGAAAAATTTAAATAAAAAGAAAAATATACAGAATAAAAGAAGCAAAAAGCTCGTGGAACCACCTTTAGCAGCGATAACCCTCAAAACTAAGACGAAATTAATTGACACTCCTGTCACCGAATAAAAATGGGACATAAATGTTGACAGAGACGACATCCAATCACAACCGATTTAATTTTGTGGCGACAGGGAGAAGATTCAGTCATATAAACTTTAACTCACTGATATTCACATATATAAACAATATTTAGAGCTTTAAAATGCAGAAATTAAAGGTGTCATCAACTGACGACCTGGAAACTAAAACTTGCACCTGTTCCAGTTTGGTAGCGAAGGCCACGGTGACGGAGAGGACGAACATGTCGTTGCAGCGCTCTGCAGGACCCACTTGATGGTACCCCTGGTCCGGGATCAGCCGGGCCTCCAGCGTCTCAGGGAGCAGCCCGCTTACCGAGGCGGAACCTGCAGCGGCGTGAGGGCGCAAACAACGAGGAATGAGAACGGCTGTCAGGCAGGAACGGCGTTAAACTGAAGGCTGAGCGCCTTTCAGACACGACCCAGGGCCCGACGCGCAGACAGCAGGCAGGACAGGTGTAGGTACCAGATCGACTCGGGGCGGGGTCTGCGCTTCTCCAAGACGTCAATATATGGCAACTCATCTCAAACACACTACATTGCGCCCGCACTCTCCATTTACAAATCAATTTTATTTTGTTAATTTATGGTTATTTATTTTCCCGTAAATTAGTCAAGATACATCACTGATGATGCGTCCCAGTGCATCCATGAGGTGTATCTTGTATAGTTATCATCTGGCACAGCCAGTGACTCCTAGGAATAGACTAGGTGACAGCCAAGAAGAGTTTGGCCGACTACTGGAGAGACAGTGGACAGCACGGAAAGACGGCACTCGGGGCAGGTTGGGGTAGCATCCCAACCTGTATCTTTCGCGAGAGAGAACCCAAATCAAGCTACGGAAAGCCCTACAGTAAGATACCCCCAGGAGATCCCGAGAGGGGGGGAGGATGAGATCTCCAACCGGACGGACCACACGGTGATGACCCAGGCAAACGGACAAACGACGAATGTGACATGCATTTGCGGAAAGCTGTGCAAGAACCACCGAGGCCTGAAGATCCATCAGGCTAAAATGAAATGCCTGGACAGAGACAATGAGGTACAACGCTCAGGTCTTGTACCTGGTGAGACGCAGGAGGAGCCCGGCCAGGAGGCAACCCACAGAGCCCAGTCCCTCCACGTACCTCAGACTCTCAACCCTAGCAGAGTAATTCCACAGCAGCGGATTAAGTGGCCCCCAGCCAGCAGGAGGAGCGACTGGCAGCAGTTCGATGAGGATGTGTCCAACATCATCCAGGCCACAGCCAAAGGAGACGTGGACAGCCGCCTTACATCGATGACCACTGTCATTGTCAGCTACGCCCGGGAAAGATTTGGACAGGTGGACAAAGGAAAATCGAAATCCACTCCCTACACAATTAGCCGCAGAGCCACCCGGATACACCATCTACGCCAGGAGCTTCGCACCCTGAAGAAGCAGTACAAGGCTGCTACGGAGGAGGAGAAACAACCCTTGGCGGAACTGAAGAACATCCTGTGCAAGAAGCTGATGACGCTTCGTAGAGCAGAGTGGCATCGGAGAAGGGGTAGAGAGAGGGCAAGGAAGCGAGCAGCTTTCATCGCCAATCCCTTTGGCTTTACCAAACGACTCCTTGGGGACAAGCGCAGTGGCCGGCTTGAGTGCTCCATAGAGCAAGTAAATCAGTTCCTCCAGGACACTGTGAGTGATCCGTTGAGAGACCAGGAGCTGGAGCCTAACAAAGCTCTAATCAGCCCTGATCCCCCTACAACGGAGTTCAACCTGAAGGAGCCAAGCCTAAAGGAGGTTGAGGAGGTCGTCAAGGCAGCCCGCTCTGCATCAGCACCAGGCCCCAGTGGAACCCCTTACCTGGTCTACAAGCGTTGCCCAGGGATTCTTCGGCACCTGTGGAGGATCATGAAGGTGATCTGGAGAAGGGGAAAAGTGGCCAACCAGTGGAGGCATGCTGAAGGAGTTTGGATCCCCAAAGAGGAGAACTCACAAGACATCAGTCAGTTTAGATCCATCTCACTGTTGAGCGTGGAAGGGAAGGTGTTCTTCAGCATCGTCTCAAGAAGACTGACAGAGTTCCTCCTCAAGAACAGCTACATTGACCCATCTGTACAGAAGGGAGGGATCTCGACTCCTGGCTGCTTGGAACACACTGGGGTCGTCACACAACTCATCAGAGAGGCCCATGAGAATAAAGGCGACCTAGCTGTGTTGTGGTTGGACCTGGCCAACGCCTATGGGTCCATACCACACAAGTTGGTTGAGCTTGCTCTCCACCTCCACCATGTTCCCAGTAAGATCAAGGACCTGATCCTGGATTACTACAATGATTTCAGGATGAGAGTTACTTCTGGGTCAGAGACTTCGGACTGGCATCGTATTGGGAAGGGGATAATTACAGGCTGCACCATCTCTGTTGTCCTCTTCTCTTTAGCCATGAACATGGTGGTAAAGTCAGCTGAGGTGGAATGTAGAGGGCCCCTGACCAAGTCAGGTGTGCGACAGCCTCCCATCAGAGCCTACATGGATGACCTGACCGTAACTACTACTGCGTCAGTCCCAGGGTGCAGGTGGATCCTGCATGGCCTCGAAAAGCTTATCTCCTGGGCAAGGATGAGTTTTAAGCCCTCCAAGTCAAGATCCATGGTCCTGAAGAAGGGGAAGGTGATGGACAAGTTCCGGTTCTCCATCTCAGGAACTGTCATCCCAACCATCACAGAGCAACCCGTGAAGAGCTTGGGGAAACTCTTCGACTCCACCCTGAAGGACTCAGTAGCCATCCAGAAGGCCAGCTTGGAACTTGGAGCCTGGCTTACCAAGGTAGACAAGTCTGGCCTACCCGGTAGGTTTAAAGCCTGGATCTACCAGCACTCAATCCTGCCCCGCATCCTCTGGCCTCTGCTGATTTATGCAGTCCCAATGACAGCAGTGGAGTCCCTAGAGAGGAAGATCAGCAGCTTTCTTCGAAAGTGGCTGGGACTTCCTCGCAGCCTCACCAGCGCTGCCCTGTATGGGACGAGTAACATCCTGCAGCTTCCTCTCAGTGGCCTCACAGAAGAATTCATGGTGGCACGCACCAGAGAAGCGCTGCAGTACAGGGACTCGAAGGACGGCAAAGTTTCAGCAGCTGGCATAGAGGTGAGAACAGGAAGGAAGTGGAAGGCCAGGGAAGCGTTGGAGCTGGCAGAGTCGCGCCTTCGACAGAAGGCACTAGTGGGAACTGTGGCAACAGGCAGAGCAGGCCTGGGATACTTCCCAAAGACCCTCATAAGCCAGTCACGAAGGAAGGAAAGGCACCACCTGATCCAGGAGGAAGTCAGAGCAGGTGTGGAGGAAGAGCGTGTGAGTAGGGCCGTAGGACTACGGCAACAGGGGGCCTGGACAAGGTGGGAGAGCGCTTTACAGCGAAGGATTACCTGGACAAACATCTTGCAGCCAGATTTCCAGCGGGTTCGCTTCCTGGTCCAGGCTGTCTACGATGCCCTGCCAAGCCCAGCAAACCTCCATGTGTGGGGAAAAAGTGAGACCCCTTCCTGCCCGCTATGCTCTGGTAGAGGCTCTTTAGAACACCTCCTTAGCGGCTGCCCGAAGGCTCTGGCTGATGGTCGCTATCGCTGGCGCCATGACCAGGTGCTCAAGGCAGTCGCTGAGAGCGTAGCCTCAGCCATCAACTCCAGCAACAAACAACAGGCTCCAAAGAAGGCAATCTCCTTTGTCAGAGCTGGAGAAAAAACCCAGAGCAAACCAACGGGCTACAATAGGCCTGCTTTACACAGCATCTGACTGGCAGCTGCAGGTCGACCTGGGTAAACAACTAAGGTTCCCCCAGCACATCGCAACAACAACCCTCCGCCCAGATATGATCATGACCTCTCAGTCATCAAAACATCTGATCATACTGGAACTGACAGTGCCCTGGGAAGAAAACATCGAGGAAGCCAATGAGAGGAAGAGGGCTAAATACCAGGAACTGGTGGAGGAGTGCAGGGGGGCAGGCTGGAAGACATTCTATGAGCCTATAGAGGTAGGCTGCAGGGGTTTTGCAGGGAGGTCCCTGTGCAAGGTCCTCAGCCGCCTGGGCATCGTAGGAGCGTCTAAGAAGAGGGCCATCAAATCCGCAAGTGAAGCCGCTGAAAAGGCCACTAGGTGGCTTTGGATAAGGAGGGCAGATCCGTGGGCAGCTACTGGGACGCAAGTCGGGGCCTGATCACCCCCGGCTGGGTCGCCTGGGTGAGGGTGTATGATGTTGCGAGACCCGAAACACCCAATGACCCCAGGATACATCACTGATGATGCGTCCCAGTGCATCCATGAGGTGTATCTTGTATAGTAAGGCATGAAAACTTTTAACATCATTTTGCAATGTAATTTTGCAGGATCAAAGTTACAACCTTAGAGAGATTTCATTCCTCCAATTTTTTTTAAGTTGTGAAGGGAAACTAAACCATGAACTCATTTCATTTTTAATAAAAGTCAGCAGCCAAATTAAATCTTATCACGGCATTCATCACTTTAAAATCAAAACGTTCATTCCTCCTTTTTGTACTGATGTTGTTCTTTCTGATCACGTTTTTTTTATTATTCCAGATGAGATTGTGATGAATTTGATTATTTTTTTATTGTGGTATTTGGTACATTGTTCAAGCTTTTGAGAAAAAAGAAACCGCTAAATTAACTTAACAAAATTGATTCGTTACAAATGCAGACCGCGGGCTCAATGTAGTTTGTTTGACTGGCGTTGCCATAATGTGACGTCATCGGGAGGCGCATGGACAATGGAGAATTTCTTCGTAAAATTGTCCATTTACAAACGCAATCCCGCTCTCGAATAAAACCTACACCCCGCTATAATTACTTTAGTAAGTTGTCCAGACCAATTTCAATATTTTGCGCAATTGAGCAAACGTTAAACCAACTATGTATAGTGACGTCATCAGAAGGGGCAGGACCCGAGTCGATCTGGTACCTACAGCGGCCTCCTCTGGGCAGCGTGGAGGTGAAGCTCACCTTGTCGAGGCGGCGCCTTCTTGGCTTTGAACGTCTCCGCCGGAGACGGTTCTTCGGCCTTGGAGTCGTTCTCCAGGATCACGGAGACGAGGAGCGCTGGTTTCTGCTTGGTGTACTTACTGCTGAGCAGCTGGTGCCAGCGAGGCTCCTGAAACAAACCCCGACGGTTACGGCGGGTTTCTAAAGAGACCGAACCCTCACCTGGTGCTGCAGCGGCCGGGCGGAGCCTCACCTGTCTGACCTCGGTAACGGAGCGCAGGTCCAGGACGACGTAGCCGACGTTCTCCTTCTTCTTGCTGCTGGGGTCCAGAGCGAAGCACTGGAGCTTGATGGGAGTCCGCTGCAGCCTGACGGGACAGAGACGTCAGCTTTGAAATTCAAATTTATTTATTTTTTACATTGAGTAATACAAAGTGACAAAAAGAGGGTAAGCAATAGCAGGGCTAGGGCTGTACAATATAGAAAAAAAGCTTATAGATAAAAAAAAAAAATGCATATTGATCGATATCGATAATTATTGAAAATATGTAAAACCATATTTTATGTGCAGCTCTACCTGGACATTTTATGATATTGCTAAATGATTTCATTTTAATAAAGAACAAAAACACAGAATTTCAATTAAATCTTTAACCAACTTTTTTAACCATAACAGAATTAAAAAAAATAAAATAAATAACTTAAGAGACCTGAGCATCAACTAATATGTTAGGCTGAAAGGAAGGAAGGAAAAGTGTTTCTATCAAAGTTTTATCAACCCTATTTTTTCCTATCGCGCCACACGTCTATCGATCGATATATATTGTTATCGAATTATCGTCCAGCCCTAAGCAGGGCTGTGCATAAAAATCTATACAAAGATTAATATCAATGTTTTTAAAAACGATTTAATATTGATATTCTACTTTCAATATCAATATACCTCCCATCCCCTAGGGGGCATTATTACAGCACACCATTAGCGTTCACAGCGAGGAAGAGGAAGTGAGACGAATTTGCTTAACAGCCGACAGGATCTTAGAAGCACCTTCGTCCCTAAAATCAGACATTTGGAACATTTTTGGTTTCTGTGAAATGTTAAATGCATTCATGCTTTTGTTAATATATCAATATATAAATATAATATTTGGCTGGTTTGGTTGATTGAATTACTGAGTATTAATTTGAAAGTGATAAATATCGACATTGGAGTCAAATCAAATCAAACTATATTGATAATCGTATCATATCGGCTCATCCCAGGTTAGAGACCAGAGCCATTTCTGCCCTCGGTCCAGCTAAACAAATTTTGTTTAGAGCCATAAAGTTACACGTCTTTGAAACAAGCTTGATTTTATAGTATACTATAGGAAATTTGTTTAGATTTTTTAACTAAAGATCAACAGTTATTATTTAACCAACAGTATTTTCTATTTTATGTTTAGGTTTAATACATTGTCCAAATTGGACATTTGATTTTTACAGCAAATGGCATCAAAATTATGAAAAAACAAGTCGTTTGCAACCTACTGACAAAAAGACACTTAATTTATCTATAGTAAAATATTTTACACACCATTAGCTTCTTTCTTTCTGGAAATGTTATGCATATATGGCAGAACTAAATGCATCCCAAAGCTGGAAATTTTGAATTACCTTTACATTTAGAATGTTTTTTTAAGAGTTTAAGAGTTTAAGAGCCAAAGCTGAAGGTGTGAAGAACCACAGGTTGCAGACCGCTGTCCTGACTGATACCCAGGCCTTTACAATAGCCTGCAAAAGTATTCTGCCTCCTGGAATTAAGCCAGACTTTCCAGAACCACCGTTTGCTCCTAGTGTCTCCGCTTCAGTCTCTATGAGCCGATATTAACCGTTTATTCCTCTAATTAAGCCGTGATAATGACAGGATGAGTCCGGACGCACCTGTGCTGGTGCAGCGTCTTACGGTCCAGCTCCCAGGCCAGCTCGGTGCAGAACTGGGGCTGCTCTCTGTGCTCCACCGGATCCGTTTCCAGATGTTCGCCGTCGAAGCTCGCCTGAACCACCAGACTGAGGCGCGGCGTCTTTGGAAAGTGGCGACCTAAAAATAAGATTTCAGAGTGAGATTACTGTTAACAAGAGTCGTCCCACATTTATCGTTTTCTTCCAAGCTGCCAGACTTTCCAGCTTCTATCTAGGACTGGGCGATAAATCGATTTAATCGATTAATTCGAATTTACAATTCTTTAGGATTTCATTTTTGGAAAATCTGGATTTTATTTTGCCAATACACTCATTAGGTTTCCATGAAGAGAACAGCATGTGATGCTGAATATATGTTTAGGCAAATGTATTGTCAAAATATTGTTAAGTGGAAACTTTTTTTTACCATAATACGAGGTACTTCATTTACTTATTTACTTTTTTTTTTTAACTTAGTTTGATGTTCACAAGTGCAGTGAAGCCTGTTCTTAGCTCAATGTGTAATACCACTAGCAGCAAATGTTTTGTTATATTTTCATTGTTTATAATGGCACGGCTGCCATCTTGTTTTACAAGGTTTTAAAATAATTTCTTTAAATTCTTTTTATGAAACAAAAAGGAGGAAAAAAATCGATTAATCGGATTTGGTATTATAAAATCGGAGATTTATTTTTCAATCCTTATCGCCCAGCCCTACTTCTATCTAAATTGGTTCTGATCAAAGAGTTCAGAGAGCATGTGTTCTTTTTTCTTTTATAAAAACTTGCAGTTTTGGTAAAAAGTTGGTAGAATAAAGGGTTGTGTTTGAATTCAGTTTGTGTCTGTATCTAAAAATTGTTTAATAAGCAGCAGCATTAAATGATCAGTACTGCATTTAAAATATATGTTTTGAATTTGTTGAAAATAAGGGCTGGACAATGTATGAAAAAAAGTATATAGATAAAATTGAAATCCAATTGATCGATATTGATAACTACCAACAAGTTCAAAACATATATTTTAAGTGCAAAAGAAAGGAAAACTGTTCTATGGATTTTTTTTTATTAACCCCTTCTATCATCAATATTTATTGTTATTGAATTATCGTCCAGCCCTATTGATATCGATCCAATATGATTTCTTTTTTTTCCTCTACATTGTCCAGCCCTACTTTACTGAACGTTTTATGTTGCTGTCAAACATCGAGCGTTTCACCTAAACAGTCCGGACCTCAAACTACGTCTTTGGGATGATTTAAAGCAGAGGCTGAGAGCCAGGCCTCCTCGTCCAGCATCAGCGTCTGACCTCAGATACGAGCTTCAGGAAGAACGCTCAAAAATCCCCACAAACACTCCAGAACCTCAATTCAATTCAATTTTATTTATATAGCACCAGTTAATGACACACTCTCAAGGCTCTTTCCAAAGTCAGACTCCATCAGATCCTCCAGGTTGGTCAGAAAGTTTCCTCTCTAAGGAAACCCAGCAGGTTGCATCAAGTCTCTCCAAGCAGCATTCACTCCTCCTGAAAGAGCGTAGAGCCACAGTGGACAGTCGTCTGCATTGTTGATGGCTTTGCAGCAATCCCTCATACTGAGCATGCATGAAGCGACAGTGGAGAGGAAAACTCCCCTTTAACAGGGAGGAGAACCACCAGCAGAACCAGAACCAGGCTCAGTGTGAACGCTCATCTGCCTCGAACCACTTAGAGAAGACAGAGCAGAGACACAGAAAGCTCAGAAGCTCACATTGACCCAGGAGTACTTTCTATGTTAGATGGTAATAGAGGATGATCTGTCTCCCCTGATGATGTCACAGCTAACAGAAACTTTTGAGTAACAGCTAAAAGCAGAAGAGTTTCTAAATGGAACGCAGCCCTCGTCTATTGTTCTGCGGGAGCAGAACCACCAGAACCTCTCCACACATCTGTACAGCCGGTGTTTGTTTGGGGATTAAAAAAGGCTTTAAAAATAAAGATTAGAGACCAGTAATGAGCGGCGGTACCGGTGCAACCCAGCAGAACCGAACCAGGTGCAACAATCAGGGAGGAGCTGCTGACACGGAGGACTCTGAAACGGGCTAACTCTGCCAGAAACACGGCAGAGAAACTAAAGAATATACGGTGTGTCACCGTTTATCCCGCATTAACCGGCTTACCTTCCAGAATGGACACAACGATGAGAAGTTGCTCCGACCTGGCAGCCATGTTGACGGCGGCGCTGCTTAAAACCGGACGGACTTTACGCCAAAGTGGGGAAAAACACGCGTCTATCACGGCGTCGCTTTCATTCCGGGCTCCAGGGTAGACATTAAACTCTAACAGTTGATGTTTGATCAAAGCGAAGCGTCACCGGCCGTTACGACGTCAAACAGCCGCTTTGTTGTCAAGCTTTGGCGCCACCCACCTTGTTTAAAAGCTGAGAAGATGATGGAGACGTCAATCAGCGCCCTCCGCCGGTTGGAGGTGGAACTGCAGTCACACTATGCGGTCCTTCAATAAATCTGAATATTACTTATTTTAGTAATTAGGGGAATACGTTATGTATATTAACACAGACTGATGATATTTTAAAGCCTTTTTTCTGTTAAGTATGATTTGTTTTCATTTCCAGCTAATAAAAACACAGCATTTAGGAGTAAAATAATGCATCAGAGCAATAAAAAAAGCAGAAATTTTAATGCAGAAATCTGTGCTTAATGTTGACAAGCAAGCAAGCAAAACAAATTATCTCTCTCTCTCCCTCTCTATCTTTGTATATCTATATCTATCTATCTATCTATCTATCTATCTATCTATCTATCTATCTATCTATCTATCTATCTATATATATATATATATATATATATGACTGGATGTGAAGTGGGCTTGTTTGGCCTGTTGGTTTTCAAATAAAGAGCCATAAGACAATATTTTATGTGATTTGGCACTGTGTATATAAACTAAATTTAACTGAACAGAATTATTTAAAATAAATCCTCTTTAAAACATAACAAAACAGGACATTTCTGAGAGCAATGATGACCTTAAAGCTGTGAATGATATTAGGTTGTTGTTTTTTTGGATTATAATTACAATGCATTTGTGTTTAAACCAATGACAAATAATAATGAACCCTTAATTAGAACGTGCTTATAGGTGGGCCTATTGTTATGGCTAATCTACTGTATTTTTCCTTCATGATGTTAAGTATGCTTTGTTTTCAGCTCCAGCTAATAACAACATAGCATTTAGGATTAAAATAATGCATCAGACCAATAAAAAAGCAACAATTTTCATTTCACCTTTGGGCCAGGTGGAGAATATTGCTGGTAAAAAAGGCATGTAGAGTCAATAAAACCTGTAGGATAGACAGCATCCAGTCCTGTGTTGGAAAGACCGAACTGTATAACTAAAGGACAGCCAGGAGATTTGAGGAGATACAAAAGCCTTCTGTGGACTTTCTTGATTGTTATGGTGCACATTACATCTAGTATTGTAACTCTTGTGTTTTTTGTTGCTGTCTGTTTTGCCTTTTTTTAGATTAAAAGGTTTTGTAAAATAATGTTTTAAACAATTACAGCACAGGATTCTACACATTAGCAGTAGATTTCTACCTAAAGATGAGATTAGATACATGCACGTTACTGTCCACAAGTGACGGAAAGAGGGATCAAAAGATATAGGCAGATCGGGGCCATGTGTGAAGTGCGTTGTGTTGCTCTGTCATTGTTAAGAAAGAGCGGAGCCCAAAATTGAAGCTCTCATTTTCTTGTTTAATCTATGTTTTAGCTTTTGCCTACTGTTAAAAGAGTGAGATCCTAGATCAAAAGAGATGAAATCATCTTCCTTTGTAGAGTCCCTTTGAAATGAGGTGAGAGCTCCATCCAGGGGGAGCTTGGCGAATCGCTGCAGCTCCTCTACATCAAGCGGTGTTCTCTACAGTAGTTCGATGCCCTTCTTTTGCAGGTTTCCCAAAACTCCCACTGAAAGGATGCCAGTAGAACTGCATTTTCTTTCTGGTGTAGAAACAGCTTGGGATCTATTGTAAAAGGCCAAAGAGTTTCTTTGGCTACGTGTTTCATCCTGAACCTCCCTGCAGGAAAGACGGGATCCCCGGATAGATCCATGCAGAGACTTTAACAATGCCGGTATTACTCAGGTCCGGTACTGACCTGCTGTTGTGGGAGAGGATTTAACCTTAAAAACAGACAGACGAGACCAGACACCACAGCTTCTCTTCAGTGACCAGCAGGGGGATTCGTTTATTCTGGACTTACAATCATCTTCATTTCACAGAAGTCCCAACAATCCCAACAATATGGGGTAACTTTCAGCCTTTATAGGGATACAGTATGACGTAAATGGGAACATGATATCTTACTGTGTACAGGCGCTGCTCTGGACCAAAAGCCCTCCCTCCCTAGTTGGAGGGGTGTGTGTGTGAAATGGTGTGTGTGCTGCTCTTCCATTTCTAGGAAGTCTTATAAACAGATCTTTGGAAAAAGATAGTAGGAGCCAAGAGTAGTTTAACTAAAGTTCCTTTGGCCTTACTTGTTGTGATTCAGTGAAACATTCTAGAACTAATCATTCTTTGGGCAGTGATTGCAGTTATTAAGACAAACAGGGTTCCACCTTGACAATATTAAAAGATGAAATCCACCATACTGTTTGGGCCATAAGACCAAACAACCAGCCCAAAGCTTCCCTCCTGTTGCTTGAGGCCACAGAGAAGTAGCCTTTTCTTTCACTTAGGCGCTCAGCAAGGTGAGCTCGTCTGTATCTATACAGCCAACCAGCACCTTGCCCTCTGGTAGAGGAGTCCGACACCTGGAACTGGGCCGTGTGTGAAGGTGAGACTGTGGCCCGGCCCAGACCTGCCACCACCAAAACCCACGACCCTCCCCACATCCTGGATGTTCCTCCTTACCAAGAGAACTGACACGTTTCTTTCAGTAGATCTTTTACTTTTAAGACTAATCTTAAAAGTAAAAGAAAAGAAGCTTCTAGTCAGAGTGGCTCATGTTACCCTGAGCTACCTCTATAGTTATGCTGCTATAGGCTTAGGCTGCTGGAGGACATCAGGGTCTATTTCTCTCACTCTGCTGAGTTCTACTGTTCTCCAATCTGCATTGTTTGTCGTCATTTCAGCTTTTAACTTTTTGTTCTCTCTTCTTTTTCTTTCTTCATAGTAGGTACACCTGGTCTGGCGTCCTGTTAGCTGTGACATCATCTAGGGGAGGCAGATCATCCACTGTTACCATCTAACATAGAAAGTACTCCTGGGTCAATGTGAGCTTCTGTGCTTTCTGTGTCTCTGCTCTGTCTTCGTTCACACTGAGCCTGGTTCTGGTTCTGCTGGAGGTTCTCCTCCCTGTTAAAGGGGAGTTTTCCTCTCCACTGTCGCTTCATGCATGCTCAGTATGAGGGATTGCTGCAAAGCCATCAACAATGCAGACGACTGTCCACTGTGGCTCTACACTTCTCCAGGAGTGAATGCTGCTTGTCGGGACTTTGAAGCAATCAACTGGTTCCCTTAGATAGGAACTTTTGGACCAATCTGTATAATCTGATTGAATTTGATTTTGTAAGGTGCCTCGAGATGACATCTTTCATGAATTGGCGCTATATAAATAAAATTTAATTTAATTGAATCTTTTCTTAGTCTTAGTATCTAGATTGTTATGTAAGACAATTAAAATTGCAGAAATGAAAATAAAGAAATACAAACTGGTATATATATAAACATCCTTTAATCATGATTGCCAACCATATGAATTAAGGCATATACAGTATAAAAAAGCAACAGCAGGACTCATGTTTATACAGTTTCTGAGTGTTATTCACTGGGTACACCAGGCGGATGAACTGAACATACCAAGCAGCCTTTATGAGACAACAATGGTCTCTCCAAAGAGTAGACAGAAGTTTGTAAACAGAGTTCATAGCACTAGATTCAAGTAATAAAATGACCACTGATACTATGAAGGTAAGGTGTCGTGTTGGTGAGGCAGAGCCGCTGATAGATATGCTGGGGCATTGGGGTGTTTGCTCTCAGCCTAGTTTTTTTTTTTTTTTTTTTTTAGGTTGTTGCTGTAAGTAAGAGTATGAAACTAATTACATAAAGGTTAATTTAAAATAACATTCGGTAAGTCCCTCATGATGTGAGCCCGGAGGCCTGGGAGGACCAAAGTGCTGCAGAATGCTTTTAACGGTCTAATCAGCCATATGTGAGGAAACCTGCAGAACTCAGTGCACTGCAGGGCTTCTGTCCTTTTATACCTGCTATTGGTCAAATACTGAATAAAGAGAACAATCGATAGTTTTCAAATGAAAAGCTTTGTGACCATCCATGTGATTGTGATGCTGGCAAACATCCAACGGGCTTTGTTTGAGTGAGATAATCATACACTGAGTTAGTCGATGGACGTTGAATAGTTCTGGAGGTTTGGCGGAGGTTCAACCCTCGAGGTAAAAGCTGATTGTGTTTATCAGAGGCTCTGCTGTGAGCTGCTCAGCTGGTAGGAAGAATGGGAGCAGAGAAGGGGCAAATCATCCAACATACTAACGATACAAATGTATGCCTTACACTTTCAAAGCTTTTTTTTTTTTACTTTATGCATCCATTTACCATCATCAGATATCAAATCAGCCATTGTTTCCTGTAACATGGCAGTTGTCACTTAATAATTAAGGAAAATAAAACATTCCTAAACCTGAAATGTTCAGGTAAAGCTGCAAACAATGAAATATTTAACAAGCTGTGTGTAAAAAAAACAAAAAAAAAAGAAGAAGAAAAAAAAAAACAACTCGTCTTGAGCTGTGAAATACAGTCCTGCTGCATGTAAATGTTCTAACAAGCAAATTAAACATTTATAGGAACAAGATATTGAAGAAATTAAACTCTTGTAACAAACAACAATGAGGTTTTTGGTCAAAATTTCCTAGTTTACCTGAACAAAGATGCCCAGATCGGTTTGTAAACATATCAGTTTGACACTGATTCTTATTTAAGATTTTTAAACAAACTTTATGTTGAGGTAAAAACTTAATGTTTGGGGCTACATTTTTTTTTTTTCCCATATCTGTAAAAACATGTCAGTGAGAAATGGTGTTTAAAGCTCATGTTCAGATCAAAAGTCTGGGATTTAGGGCAAACCAGGAATCTTATAACTTACAGGTAATGGATTAATAATACAATTAATTTTTTCTCTCCATTGTTACCTTATCATTCCTTAAGATGGGGACAGCTAATTGGCTGGAATTGGGCTGTTGTCTGTCTTGCCAAGAACACTTTTGTAAAGCATTTATTAGTTTTTTTTTTTTTTTTTTTTTAAGTTTGAATCAATAAAACTGAGAACCTGACTTTTAGGCACAGAATTTAACAGGCCCTTTACAACGTGTATGAACATTACTGTGACTGACTGGATGTGAAGTGGGCTTGTTTGTCCTGTTGGTTTTCATATAAAGAGCCATAAGACAACATTTAATGTGATTTGGCACTGTGTGTATAAACTAAATTTAACTGAACTGAATTATTTAAATGTAATCCTCTTCGTAAGATAACAAAACATTGATGACCTAAAAGCTGTGAATGATATAATTTTTTTTTAGTTACAATTACAATGCAGTTGTGTTTAAAACAAACTGCATTGTAATAATTAGCACCTGCTTATAGGTAGGCCTATTGTTATGGCTAATCTGCTGTATTTTTCTTTCATGATCAGGTTCAGTTGGAGCAAATACATAAATTAAAATATTAAACTGTAAACATCCTAGAGGATTGAAATGTATATAATGTAAATATAAATAAGAGTCAAACCTAATCCACTTGTGTCAGCTAACACCCTTGGCCCGCAAGCTAACAGCTAGCCAAGCCAAATCACTCCAATTTTATTTACTTAAACACTATTAACACCAAAGTACATATCATAAAATAAATATTAAAAGTTAAAGTAATTTCATGATTTATATTAGGATTTTAATATATTTTGATGTTGCAGTCAAACATCGCACAGTGAACATGCTACCTGCTAACTGATGCGCTAATATAGACGTGGCTGCGGCTCCTGTAGTAGATTTTGAAACCAGCCACTCCAACATCTCTTAAAAGCACTGACTTCTTTTTATTTTAAAGCACAGTAAACATGTTGTTCCTTTAGCTGTCTGTCAAATTAACATTTTTATTTCAACACAAAATGATCAAATCCGTGTCATTAGCACGAATACCTAGCACTCAAGCTAGTAATATAAAGGGTTCAAGCGGTTAGCAGTTTTGTCTAAATTTGGACTAATTTGTATCAAAGCACAATTTTAAAAAAACAAAACAAAACAAAACTGAAGTTTGATATCTGATGTTGTGATAATTCAGAACAAAATTTCTTTTGGAGATTCAATACATTTTGATTTGAACTAAAATGTGTGTTAATAGAGTAAGCGTGAGGTTTTACTTCAACCAAACGCTTTTGATAAAATATGTGACTTAAAAAATAAGACGAGGAGGGAAATAAACAGATAGAGGTTCTGTTTCCTGTTGGGTGCTCCCGCTTTGCCCCCCCACACCCTGCATGGCTGATGGTGGTCAACAGTGAGCATTTTGGTGCTCTGCCATAAATCTGTACAGAATATATTTACACCACTGGGGTTCGTAAATGGCACTGGGTAGGTCGATGTGAAAGGTTTACTGCCACATAAAGACAATACAATCAACATGGTTACACTCAAGTACAGGTTAGTAATACAAATGTAGCGTCAGCACTATGAAGGAGGGAGGACCACTTCAATAATCAGAATGAGAACAATAATTATACACTTTTTAGCTTCCTAATGCTGTTCTTGTCCCAACGGGGCTTTAAAAAAAGAGGATCCACATAGTTGGAACACTGTGAGTTATTACCTTTTACATTCAGTCATATTGTCATTATATTACACTACAATAAATGTGCATTTTATAAAGTTAAACACAACAGCAGAGGTAAAGCTGAGTGCACAGGGCTTTAGGATGTATCATCTTATACACAACATCTGCTTCTCTCAAAACTATGACGTCTGGGTTCATACAATTAGTCCCGCCTTTGATTTCTGCGATCTGTCCCTCACCACCTGACCTGCTCCTCTGTGACGAGTTATAAAACCGGTGGCTGTCATCAGTAAGAAATGAAAGAGGTTTGTTTCTCTGTTTGCTTGTTCCCTGCCTCTCAGCGAGGCGAAGCTTTTTCCACACCAAGGAATTGATGTCTGATAAATCTGCCGTCCCTCATGTGAGTCCCTCACATGGTTCTACTTCTTCCCTTCACTGTCTGTGGAGACATGGAGACAAAATAAAGATGTTTAGGAGAGAAACCAGTCAGGGTTTACGTTTAATAGGAAAATCTTTCTGGGGTTGAAGAAACAGGCTCAATAGACCTGTGTGGATTTCTTTTCTCATTGATCCTGCTTTATTCGGATGGGATGGCAGCTGGAGCCTTTAGAGACAGACCAACGACATGACCTTATGTGTCTTGATCTGACAACAACAGGTCGTTTAAAAAAACGGCCTAAAATTCCTGAATCTGAGTGAAAAGACATGGTTTAGTGACTCATTTTATAGTAAAACCCAAATCACGTACAAATCTTGAGAGGCAGGAGTTGTTTCCAGTGTTAAAACTGTTTAAACTATACCAATTCCCAAGTCGTTCAAACACATTTTCTATCGGTATTCACATTTTCTATTCTAGTTTTCCATCCACTTTAAACTCACTTTTTTTTGTTACACCTGTTCAGTTCATTGTTAACAAAAGAGCACACCAGCCAATCAAATGTCAGCAACACACTGCCTTTAAGCGTCTAGAAGCGGCAAATAAAAACTTTCTGAGGTTTGTGACGAGCATCAACATGGGGATGTTAAGTTATAGTTTGTAATCCTGTTGAGAAACACTTTTTGTTATACTGGATAAAATGGTCCTTTCATCCTGAAAGTAGTTAATAGATTATGTATTCAGAAAAAGGAGGTTAAAAAATAATCAATCTCTGTGTGATCTACAGGCCTGATTGCTGGCTGCGCACTTCTAGTGTTTACGTATCCAGTTAGCTTAGCTGTTAGCTTCGGTGTTAGCAGGTCATTGTAGCATTATGAATACATAATGTATGGACTATATTATGTATTCAGTATAACAAAATCTGAACTATAGCTTTAAGCGGATGATGTCTTCTTCTGTCTTAGCAACAGGATCTGAGAAATTATGAAGAACTGTCAACATTTTGATTATATTTATAATGTGGCTTCTTTTGAACAATTTACAAATATACTAAAACTCTAACAATTTTGTTTTCCTCAGAAAATACATTTATTAATAGGTCAGGAAAGCAACAATATAAGGCATATTGTCATTCTCTCTGACGGTCTTCTATCCCTGGGAAAGAAAACTTATGATGGTTCAGTTGCTGCGAAACGCAACACGGGGAAACTGAACTTGGCCCAACTCCTTGTTTAGAAAACTGTTTTAAACAATTATAAAATGATGCAAGTTAAGCGTGGGTAAACCTGGAGGGATTTACCACTAAGCAACCAATAAAATAAAACATTTATATAAAACCTCAAAGATATGGTCAAACTACAACTTTGAATATTAGATTTTCTTTGTTGACACAATTTTCTAAGGTTGTGTTGTGATCATAGGAAGGACTCATTTACAGAAATAATTTGATGTAAGCATCTAAACCAGTTATGCATCAATAATTACTCGCTATGCAACAAAACGGTTGTTTGTTAGGATGAGGAGAAGATTATCTGCCTGGGTTCCTCCTCCGTCTCCATCACTTCTGTTAATCTTCCTCACAACAAGTCACAGATACCCGCCATGTTTGCCGCAGTGGCCAATCATCACATGATGCTCTCAAACTTCCTGGCAGATTCCCTCTGCATTATTTTACACTTTCAAACAGATGAACAGAAACGCTGCAGAGAGAGTGACGCTCCACAGGAGGATAATTTATTCCACAAGGTGCCTTTCTCCAGAGAGGAGAAGTTCAACAGTAATATTTATGAAGAAGATGAGACAATTCTCCTCATCATTTGTTCTCTGTTTGCATTTTTATAATAAAAAAACCCCTCTGCTGATTTATTCTGGAAAACTATGAGTAGATCTATCCACTAAAAACACTTCAGTTACTGACATCTAACAATACCTGCCATCTTTTAATATATTTTATGTCATATTTTAAATATGAAAAATTAAAAATGAATTACTGCGTATCTATAAATAGAGATTTGTCTTTAACTTCAGTAGTTTTGATACTTCACTATATTTTATATTTCATACAAATGGTGTATAGCAAGGTCGTTGCATGCTCATTTTGTCTATTCGGTGTTTTCACTTTTTACTGCCTTTTAAAGAGGAATATATCGAATAAAGTAACTTTTTTCTGTACAGGTTTCAGGTCTGCCACACGCTCTCAGGTCCAGAGTTTTAACCATACCTGCTGAGGAGTGTCCTGACACCTGCTGAGTGGAGACCAGCGACCTGGAGCTCAAACCTTCAAAACATAGGAGAGAAAATCAGCTGCAAAACGCTTCAGCATAAAATATCCTGAAATAAAATGTTTGCACAAAAAATAATATTTATTCCTCCCAGTTAGATCAACCATTTTATGTCTGTTCCAAACCCATTTTAATCTGATTCACACCAGGACACAAAGAGTCTGATGAGCAGGTAGGTTTTATAAAATAAAAAGTAAGGGAAAGTAACATCTAAATGCACATAGAAGAAAACCTGTAAATCATAGCCACTATTACCTGGTTATTAACTAAAAAAAAAAAAAAACGAAATCAACTGGTTCTGTAAAAGCAATCCATAAATTCTGAAGACCGAACCTGTAATATCTGGAAAGCAGTAAGTGGCGGGGAAATGATCTCTACACTAAGATTTTTGCACTTAAAATAGGAACAACTCGTCTTATTTATAAGTGCAGGATGTCTAATTAGCTTATTTTAGGGGTAAAATACTAATTCCTTTGGCAAATAGTCATATTTATCTGCATCAAAAATACACTAATTTCAAGAAAATTGTACTTACTTTGCAGTGTTACTTACTTTTACAGTGCAAATTAAAGAGAAGTAACCTAACTGTGGCACCCATGGAAAAACGAACAATTCCTAGAGAGAACCCTCAGAAATGCAAAAACACAATATGGGAAAAAAATGTTATTTAACTGTAGGTCCTGCTTTGTAACTTTGTTTCTGGGGCAGAAGGCTGAAACTCTTAAAAAGTAATGAGTGCATCAAAAAAGGTCACCTGTAAGTGGGGGGGAGGGTAAGCGGTACATTCTGCAAAAGTAATGAAGGACTCTAGATAATTAACCTGTAAATTGAGAAAAGATAACGGGTACATTTTAGGGAAGAAACCTGTAAGTCCTAGGAAATTAATTTGTTAGTTTAGGGAAACAAATGTGAAGTTCCAGAAAGTAACCTTGCCTGCTGGTGGTATTTGTCTGTTCACAAACACACGAGAATCAATCTCGCATCGTTTCCGGCCTCAGCTGTTTGTGTCCGAACCAAAAACGGTTCGGGCCAATCACGTTGCAGTATTCAGATTTAAGGCGGGACATGAAAGCAAGAGCTTAGAGCCGACAGCGAAACCAAAATAAACATAGCAGGCAGGAGGATTCAGACGTAGCGGCTGCTCTCACATCTGTTTGTTTTAATCACATTTTACAGTTTTGATACTGTGATTGGCTAAAACCAACCTTTGGTAGGCGGGCTCTAGGCGTTGCTTCACCCAATCAGCTCAGAGAGTTCTGCTGAACGTCCCTCCTTTCCGATAACGGATTGAAATGGACCCAGATTGATGATGTGCAGAACCTGCGTGCTACACATCATCAATGTGGCTGGCAGGTTGCAGGGAAAGCACAGCGTGCATAAAGTTTTGCAACCTGGTTTGTTTTTACTGCAGAACATTTAGAGATTCTAAGGCTTAATTTGGGCAGTAAAACAAAACTTCTCACCAATTCTGACGGAAAATTTCTAAATGAGTTACACACAAATACTACGGCCCCAAGATCGGATCGACCAATCAGAACACTGGATATGCACATGTGACGTTTACGTTCTGCTGGAAAGTGTGGGACCATCTAGGCAGATTTATCTGTAGATCACATTTCAGTACAAGGACAATTCAAAGTGCTTTACATGATTAAAACATTGGAAAGTAAAAAAACAGTTGGAATTAAAATGTGGGAACATTTAAACAAAATAAAACATAGGAAAATGGAAACAAAAAGCAAATATTAATCTAGTGATGGTCGGCCTTGCAGGATCATTAAAGGATGGATGTGAATCTTTTCTGTTCAGTAAATGAATATTATGAGTGAGCTTTATTTATAATTTTATGTATAAAAATTTTATTACATTTAGCTTATATAAAATGGCATTTGTAGAGTGTTGGTTTATGCTAATTTATCTGTTTCATTTAAAACTGATCAAAGTGAGGTTGTATGCATCACAAAAAAAAAAAAACTGTTGCTGCTGATAGGTTTTGAGTTTTTGTGCCCCACTTGAAAACATGAACGCTTCAAAGCAACTAGGCATCCTTTAAAACGGGGGATCAGATTCTGGCGGATCTCCGTACCTTGGTAGATATCGAACTGTCCGGACATCAGGTTGTAGCTCATACCCAGGTGTGTGTGATGGTGCGTGTGGAGGTGTCGAGCAAACGACACGTGGTTCCTCTCCCGTTCCACGTCTCGTTCTCCATCGGGCGATCCCTTATCGCCAGGCTGCGCAGAAAACAGACAAACACGCGACTCGTTCTGAGTTTGCAAACTGCTGCTTCAGCACAAAGTCCATCGGGTCACATGGAAAGCTCACAGAGCTGCAACACAGCGGCGCCTCCAGAAATGTTTCATAAGGAGGGCAGATGGGCCTCTTAAACTCTTGGGGTGGCACTGAAACTAAAAGCCATAATTTCAGCATTTTATTCTACTGTTGTAGTAAAGCTGCTATAGACAACTATCTTAAAGACTCAAGTAAACGCCTACTAACATCTTTTTGGTTTATTGGTTGATTTTTAATGTTACTAATTATCTAATGTGCGTAGACCAATAACAGTGCAGTTAACATTCTGAGCTGAGCCACAATTGCTTTTTATTGTGTAATTATATTAGGAATAAGGTGCACATTTATTCATTTATTGAAAAACAAAACAAGAAGAGCAGCTCCTTTGCTGGCTGTGCATGAAATGCTAATTGATGCTACTTCAATTTACACTGGCCAGTGGGAGGGGGGGCAGGGGTGGCCACGGCCCCCCGTCCCTTGTCCTGGTGGCGCAATTGCTGCAACATGTACTTAACCTGCAGTGTGTTTAGTTTTTAGAGTTCATGTGTATCAAGGTAAAGAATAACTAAATGCATTTCAGTATTTAAGTCAGGAAATGACATCAGCTGATCCTCACACATCAGCCCAGCCTCAAGTTAATGGAACAGGAGATATTTCCCTGTCTTCAAATCGATTTAAAAATACTTTAATAACCCCAAAGGGAACTGAAAAGCTGTTGTGATCTGGAGGTCTGTCTTACAGCAGCGCTGAAGATGCCTCTGACTGAAGACGCTCTCCTGTTGACAGTCTGATGAAGAGGGACGCTCAGGGTGGTCCAGCCTTCGTTATCAGCATGTTGGCCTTCCTAAAGTCCTCGGCTCTGGTGCTGCGACCCAGCAGATGATGGCAGAACACATCACACTAACTCCAGTCAGCGTTTAGATCCGTCTCTGCTTCCTCACACCTGACTCCAACATGAGCTCATTAGCAGAGTATAGGGGGGGGTGCAGCCTTTGGATTCAGGTGTGCAGGGCAAGGGACACACCTACAAGTCGCAGGATACCGGCCCTGGAAGATTGGCGTTTGAGACGATCTGCAGCATCTTGCTGGATTCACTGAAGGACTAAGCTTCCTCAAGACGTCTGCTCTGTCCCTCCTCCAAGATGGCACCTTGCCCAAGATGCTTTCATAAATCTTCATTTCCTGATTTTCCTGCATTTGTCTACTTTGGTGTCATCTGTCCAGAGGGCATTGAATAAAAAGTCGAGCCAGATGCAACTTTTCAAGCCTAGAAGCCACAACGTGTGATCCGCTAGAACAGACCTTTGTTTTTTTCTCTATGGTTGCGACAACAGAAAAAAACATCATTTTGCTCTTGCAGCTTTTTCTCAACACGTTTTCTGGGCAGAAATTGTTTTGTTGTGCGTTTTTCCAAAAAGCATAAAAAGAAGTGGGTGTGCTGCAGCAGGGGACATATTTGAAGGCTTCCAGAAAGTCCGTACTTGGGTTCTGGTGAAGGATGAAATGTTCTGGCCAGAGAGAACGTCTTGTTTGGCAGCCATGGCCCGGAACGGATGTCTCTGTCCATGTGGAGCACATATATACACTCCACATTTAATATATATATATTAGCCTTTAATACTGCTGCTATTTTGTTTTTAGAGAGAAGAGGCTTTCCTTTTCTACTTTTCTAATTGACCTTTAACCTGCTGACTGAGGCCTGTAGAGTCTGAGGTGGAGCTCTTGGGTTTCTGGTAATTTCTCTGAGCTTCCCGCTCTGACGTTGGGCTGAACCTGCTGGTCGTCCATCCTGGAAGTTTGGACGCTGCTGAGATGTTCTCCTCCTGGGAATAATCTTGGAGAATGATGGTTCAGAAAGTTTGGAGACGACCTGATGAACCTTCTCAGGTTGATGGGCAGCAACGGTTGCTGCTCTGAGGTCATTGCTGATGTCTTTCCGTCTTGTTAACACACACGGCACGCTCCAGAGCGGCAACAATAACAATAAAAACGCTGTAATTTTTCATTTATAATCTTAACTGGCATGTTTTCATCAGATGCAAGCAGAAAATCATTTTTAACAGAAATAAAGGCTTTAGATCATCAGTCTGTGTGTAATTAATCAGTATAATGTGTTTCACCTGGTGATAAAGTCACTGAAATAAATGAATGTTTCAAAAATATCCTTATTTATTGAATATGACACAGCAGCAGTGCTGCTACGTCATATTCTCGTAGAAGTACAAAGGATGTATTTCACTACAGTTGCTGCTGCTGCATTTTGATCTGAAAACCTGATAAGAACCAGAGAAATTCTTTGAACTTAATTAATCCTTAAACCTTAGAATTAAACGTGCTCAGATGTCTTATAACTTGACCTGAGCTGCCCTGGACATAACCGCAGGCTTTGTATGGAAGGAGTGTTCATGTTTGACATTAACCAGGATACATTTAATATATTTAGTGTTGCGTGGTGTTTATGCAGAAAAATAAAGGTCAGAGTAATTGCCTGAAGTTAGAACAGACTTTTTCAAGAGCAGATTAAACATTTGCTTCCTGTTGTGCCCGTCTTGTTTTTAATCCTTTTCTTTTAATCCCTTTGTTCTTGTTTTTTTAGCAGCAGTCAGATTGAATGTGAGGAAAAACAAACATCAGCGGCGGGACGCAGTGAGCTGCACTGAATGCGGCCGTGGGGCCCGTTCCTCACCGCGGGGGATTTTCCGTGGAAGTGACGGCTCGGCTGCTGCAGCAGCTCCACGGAGGAGGAGGAGGAGGACGATGAAGATGACTCTCCGATCAGCTTCCCGCTCGCCGTTTCTCCCCTGCTGGGCGGAATCACCTCCGACTCCTCCCGGCCCGCCGTCTTTCCGTACAGAGGGTAGTGGAACCCTGAAGAACATGTTAAGGATGCAGACACAGAGAAATGTGGAGAAAGTAAAGAACAGTTCTGCACAGAATGATTCTCCCTTTGTCGCTGCTACGGATGCCTTGGTACTAAAAGTTCTATTTTATTGTGAAGGCACAGGGTTCTTTGTGGGTAAGAGGAAAATGTGATTAATTACAAGGCAAACTTAACTTTAAACTTAACTTTAAAAAAGGACATATCCTGCAAAATCCACTTTTTTTAGCCCTTAAATCCATGTTGTGTACTTGAAGTCTCTAGGAGAGCAGAATGGTTGAGCGTAGTCTCTCCATGAGCTGCACAGATATCTTTATATTCTGTTATTATCATGTTTTCTCTGTTCTCCGTTATGTTTTTAGGACAATTAGGTCACAGTATTTACAGAGGAGCTGCTAAGCAAGGCCATTTTTTATTTCTCGGAGCGAATTTGTTGTCCGACACGAAGGATGGCGAAGCTAAAAGCGGATCAGTCGTGGGTTCAGTCAGTAAATTATTTAAAAGTTTAAAATCAACAATACTGCGGTTAAATAGAAGCATTCCGTCTACATGACAGGGATGTAATAGTAATAATTATCACTACCATATTCATCCAGGTTATCAATATAACCTCAGCCAAAATGCTTTTTATCATTACTACCATTAATTCTTGAAATTGATTTGAGGTTTTTAGCTTAAGGCTCTTATTGTGAAGTTCTAGAGGAAGTTGTCGCAGATGATTCGCTATAAAACAAACTCTTGCCCATCGTCTTCAGACCCATGTTATTATTTTTGGCAGTCTGGTCCAGTCTGAGCACACCTTCAGGTAAAGTTCTGGTTGTCTGAGCTGGTAACAAGTTAAACAGCCAACCTGTCTGGACATTCGCTAATTTTTTAAAGACGGTTTGAATAAGTTAGCCTTTGAAAACGCTTCGACACTGATCCAGAAGTCTTTGTCAGCTCTAGCGGCTCACACTGAGCAACCTGCAGTTGTAGCGCTGCTGGTTTTAAGGACATGGAGGCCCTTCCTCCTATGCTCAGGGGCGGTTCTAGACAGGGGCCAACAGGGGCCCATGCCCCTGTAGAAATAGTCCTGGCCCCTGTTATGGCCCCTGTACTAAAGACATGATATTAAATACACTTCTCATAATTATTTGCAATGGCAAAGAAACCATAACTGATTGGTCACTTTGAAAAATATTACTATTTTTTACCTATACAGTTTTACTCTAAAAAGAATCTAAAACTTAAAATGTTTCACGTTTAGCTTTAGCTGTATTGATCTCGGGGAAAAGTTTTCAACTGCTAGATCAGGGGTCAGAAACCTGCAGTTCCAGAGCCAAAAGTGGCTCACTTAATATTATTACACAATTAAATATTGCCATTTTATTTTTTTTTTTATTTTTTTTTTGTGCCCCTGTGAAAAAAACACTGGCCCCACCTTGGCCCCCCTGGTAAATTTGGTCTAGAACCGCCACTGCCTATGCTCACTCCAAGTCAGATGCAGAGCGACGACCAACCCGTCAACGTAGGAGGACAAAGACTTCTAGAAGGGTGTCAAGGCATTTTCAAAGGCTAACTTATTTAGCGTTACCTGCTAGGCAGCAGGAAGTAGGCTGAAAAAGTTATAAATATATGCGGAACATAATGAACTGCTCTAACAGTCATGATATCTGTTATTTCTTAAAGACTCAATGATTGGAAACCTTTCAGTATTATTTGCCTCCCACTGGTCAGTAGATTCAACGCAGGCATTTTCTCCCCCCCCCCCCATTGGCTTCATTTTGTATTTATTTTAATGTGTGGAAGAAACTGACGTGTAAGTGCTCCACCTGTTGTCTCCCTCTAAATGCTAAGCTGTTTCTCACTTCGGTCTTACCTGGGTAATTGTGGACCAGGGTTGGGGACACTCCCCTGTAGGAGCCCCCGCTGCCCTCGCACATGGCCAGGTAGGGAGAAAAGGAGGAGTGCTGGTACTGGACGTAGGGCTGCTGGGGGGTCATGGGAGGAGACACTGCCGCCCTAGCGCTCTGGGACTCCTCGGACAGCCCTCCCATTGGCTCCCGCTCCTGGTCTTCCAGCCCCTCGTGCCGGTCCGCATCCTCCGTGCCAATGGCAGGTGGGAAATCCTGGAGCCCGTGAGCTCGGGACTTTTTAGCGTCTACGCCAACACCACCTGAGGTCATCTGGGCCCCAGCCGGCTCCACGGTAGCTCCCCACTCTTTCCCAATGCCCGCTTCCCCCTCCTCGACATTCTCCCCGTGCTGACTCTGTAGCTCTGAATATTTGCTGTGCGCGAGGCGGTGCGCCCAGGCGGGGCCGTCTGGGGACTAGATTGATGGGGACAAGAGTTGGTGCTGGTTCAGTGTTTCCCCTATAATCCTTCGTTAACAGTGGTGGGTGGGAGCCATATTTCGGGTCAGTTCGACGTCAGTCCACGTCTCGGTGCTGCAAGACGCCGTTCTATTTAAACGTCAGCAAATTGTCTCTTTAGTGCTTTTTTTTTAAGGGGAAGCGAAGGATAATTTATGACATTCGTCTGTGCTTTTTTTTTTTTTTTTTTGTTATAGATGAGGACAATTTCTCTGAGCAGTGGCCCACCGCTGCTGCACGACTATAGAGGAAACACTGTGGTTGGGTGAACAGAGCCATAGACAGACCATCTATCACCGGCTCTGGATGGGATGTTGATGAAGGATGACGACGTTTCAACAGCAGGCGGCCATTCAGCGGTGAGATGTGAGGAGGAGAGTGGCGTCTCACACACGATCGAGTGCAGAGTTTAGAGCAATTTGGAGGAAAAAAAGAACAACCTCTCCAACACGGCTTTCATTGTACTCGGGTTAGAGGGATGACGCTGGTGGAAAAAAAAAAAAAAACAACAACAACTGTACAAGCTTTTTTGTTCCTTTGCAGCTAACGTTGGACAAAAAACCACATTTCCTCCAATAAATTTGACTCTAAACGTAAAAAAAAAAAAAAAACATTTGACAGAACGGAAGTAGCATGTCAGAGTGGAGCTATGGCAGCACAGAAGCCACGTTGGTCCTTGATGTTAGCACCTATTTGTACACAATGTGAGGTTAATCTCTTTGTGACACTCAACAGCAGTCGGTAAAGCACACCAACAACACCATCAGCGGCGGCGGCGGGTTATAAACAGAGGGAGAAACTTACACTGGAAAATGAAACATTTGAGTCCAGATCTGTCTGACTGTTTGGATTGTGGAGGGATGAAGAGGAGGAGGAGGAGGAGGAAGAGGAGGAGGAGGGTGACTTGATGTCATCGCAGTCTTTCATTGACACCTGGTGCTGGTCCACCATACCACTGTGCACCACCTTCACGCCCAGACTCTGCCCCCTTTCTCCCCTTTCACTCATCTCCACATAGGAAAGCACCGGTTTGGCACAGCAGCCTTTAGCACCGTCTGGACCTTTACCTAGCACGGCTCCACTGGCTGACACCCCCACCACATGTTTAACATCCTCGCCGTCCCTTAACCCCTGTCCCCTTTGCTTGGCGGTGAGGGTCTGGTCGCAGCACTTGGAGGCCAGTAGGAGTTTCTGGTCCATGTAGAGTCCTCTGGAGTACTGGCCGTAGTACAGGGACTGAGCCAAAGCCGTCTGGGTCTGACTCATGGCGAGCTGCAGCTGAGACTGAGGTGGCCCGTCGCCTTTCTTAGGGTCCGAGAACTCATGGGAGGAGATCTTGACGTCGTCTTTCACCTCCTCTTTCCTGTCTTTGCCTTTGCCGTCGTGGGGGGAGTTTTTGTGGAAGGCCACGGGCCCGCCGCTCTGCCTCTCCGGCTGCATGTAGCCCTGCAGGTAGTAGGGGTCGTAGCCGTGGTAGTACGGGGACTGGGGCTCCTTCAGGGCGGTGGGAGGGGTTTTACCCGGGTTGGCGTGGTTGCTGCTGGAGCTCACCTCGGAGGAAGACGAGGAGCTCGACTTAGGTCTGAGCCCGTCTGAGCGGCACTCTGAGGAGCCCCCGTCGTCCCCGGCGTCTGAGATGTCGGAGTAGGCGGGGCTGTCGTTCTTGCTGCCGCCATCTGCCGCCAGACTCGAGTCAAGTCTCGACGAACCGCCGATGGACGGGCTGGGGGCGTTGTCTGTGAACGTGTAGACCTTATCGGCCTCTGCTCGGATGCTGGCCATCCTGCTCTCCTGGCTCTCCGTGAGTCCGTTCATTACGTCCTGTTTGCTAAGGTGCTCCTTCAGAAGGCTTCCCGATATCTCCTTAACCCCACCTTTAGGTCCAATTCCAGCCTCTTCCCCTTTGAGGACACTACTGTCGCCGTTGGAAGTCCTGTTTGCTGGTTCTTTGTTATGTTTGTCCTTTAGCTTCCGTTTTTCTTTTTTCCTAGTCTCTTTGCAAGCGACCATTGTGGCTTTAACAAGGTTTGGCTCCACTACGATGCTAAGCTTTGGTTTAATGGGTTTTAGGGAGAGGTTTTTACTGGTGAGGCCTACGGCAGCCACCGGGGACGGCTGCTGTGGGGGTGCGACATCGGCTGTGCTGGTTGGGTACGTCGTGTTGGGTATGGCGATCAGCTTCGGTGGCGCAGGAGCTGGAGCGATTGGACGGTTGGTCCTGGACTTGGATAGCTTTTCCACCTTGCCGTTGGCCTTCTTGCCTTTATCGGACACCCCTCCCTTTTTATCAATCAGCCCTTCTGCCTCCAGTTTGGGCATCTCCACAGAGGAGCTTCTGTCCGGGACCATGCAGTTCTCCAGCACCACCGTCATGTTGGAGATGATGGGCAGGTTGCTGAGGTCGTCGATGAGCCCGTCTTTCAGCAGCGAGGTTCTTCTGGTTTTGGAGTTGGCCGTGGGGCTGTGGTCGGCGCTGAGGAGCAAACGTCTGTTCTTGGGAGACCCCACCGTGGTCACCTTGTAGAGAGGAGCAGGCTTCTTGGTGGAGCTGTGGGCGTTTGTGCTGTTCTCCGGGGGCTCGTACGTCACGTTGCTGATGTTGTCCTCGCAGTCTGATAGTCGATCCTCGCTCTCTCCGTCCTTCGGGGGACCCAGCTCGGGCTTCCTCTGCTCCTCCGCCTCCAGGTGTGCGTGTGTCTGGTGGTAGCGCAGGCCGTTGATGTGCTTGTAGCGTTTAGTGCAGTTTGGATGCGGGCAGTCGATGAGGATGGGCGGGGGAGGAGAGGAAGCGCATCCGCCTCCCGGATCCATGAAGGACGGGTCGGATTTGCCCAGCGGCGTCGACGGGGCGCTCCGGGATTTCGCTCGAATCCGCTTCCCGTTCCCATTTTTGATGTCATCCGAGGAAACGTGACTGAGGTCCAAGTCGGCTGGTGGTTTGTTCTTCCGCTTGCCGGCGGGGATCGAGGAGGTCATGTTGGGGGATTTGACGTCATCCACAGTGAAGAAGGAAGGAGGCGCTCTGCCGTTGCTGTTGATGAGGTTCAGGCTAGCCCTCCTTCCCTTGCTGTGGATGGATCCCGCCACACCGCCTCCACGGCTCCTGTGGTGGGAAAGTCCCCTGACTTTGGTGGCATGTGACGGCTCCATGCAGGACCGCTCAGACATGGCCATTCTCATCCGTTTCCCTCGTCCCCGGCCACCAGGGAATTCAGGATCACTGCAAGGAGACTCGCAAAACCTGGAGAAACAGAGAGGAAAACGTTTAGATCGTCTGTTTTAATAATCCTAATCTGATGGGATTCAGCAGGACTCGCCCTGTGTAGGTTCTGAGGCAAAGATTGGGGAGATTCATTAAGTTTTGGACACATAGTGCAGGTATAATTCACTTTTTTTTTACACTGCATCTATCAATGCACACATAAATGACCACAAACCAGTTCTTCTCCCAAAAGCCCAACAGAATTTATTAAAGAACAATGTTTAAAATTAATTATACTAAACTTATTCTACTATCATTGTACATACAACACGTAAAGAGGACAATGACCTTAGGAAGATCAGGATGTCAGAGTCTGGTCCTGGTTCACCATGGTGAAAAGCTTTTAACGTGTGACTGATGTGGGCTCTGTTAGGAATATATCGAGATTTTAAAAATATCAAGATTTTTTTAAAGGGATATAAGATGAGGCTATATAGTTTATATCACAACGGTCTATGTTAGGTTATATTCTTTGGCGTCTCTGCATTTTGGGCCAGATGTCGCTGTGGAGCTTTATGTTCACAATAGTCAGTGGGACAGGATCATTCTTTATAGAGTAATATTGTAAAAAAAAAAAAAAAAAAAACATTGATTCCCTTAGCAATAAAGTTCTGTTATGAACATGTGTGTCTATATATCTAAGTCTGTCAGAAAACTGACAAGCTCAGTAGCTAAATCCTCCTGAGGCGCCTTGATATTGTGGCCGGCCCCCTAACGTTTGATATATGCCTTTTTATAGTTAATTTATGAAAAGGAAAAACATATTGCGATAAATATCGGCATTCAGCCTAAAAATATTGATATACTGTATTGCGTCCATATCACCCAGCTCTAGTTTCTTTCATCAGAACCTCAGGCAGATGTGTCCATAAAGAATAACACCACTATTGTTCATGATCCAGCAGTGCATTTTAAAGACTTTTTTTAAGGACTTTCCAGGCTCTAGTGTTTTTTGTTAAAAAAAATCTTTCAGCTGAAAGTCTCAACTTTCTTCTGAATACTGATTCTAAAGTTGCACAGATTTTCAAGGGGTTTTCTTTACTATATGATGCTGCAGTCATCATCTGCAAAGATTTTCCATGACCTATAGTCCCTCTAGGCTTTCTTTAATCTTAATTGTATTTTGCAAAGTTAATTGTGGCTATGTGAAGTTTGCATGACAATCTCTAAAGGTTAAGCTATTATTTTCAAGGCTTGTAATAGCTTCATAGGCACAGATCTGCTCTTCATATGCAGCAACAATGACTACAGATTTTAAGCTCAAATATCTTCTATATGAGAAAGAATAGAAAGATTTATTGTCTCACGGTGGGGACATTCAGGTGTACCAGCAGCGAAGTGCAAATTTACCACAAAAGAAAGAGTATTGCAAATTGCATACTCCAGAAATTAAAAAAGGGACAGTTCGTGACATTGCTGCCTTGCAGCAAAAAGGTTCTGGGTTTGAATCCCAGCCTGGGGTCTTTCTGCGTGGAGTCTGCATGTTCTCCCCTGTGCTTACCTGGGTTCTCTCCAGGTACTCCAGCTTCCTCCCATAGTCCAAAAAACATGACAGCCAGGTTAAATGATCTCTCTAAATCAAGGCTGTCAAAACTTTTTATCACGTGGGCCAAAATTGTCACATCAATAGTACCCGAGGGCCAAAAAATGGAAATAGAAAAACAAATTTTTAAAAGGGTTGCCCGATTTTTGTTGGTATATTCTCTGGAATAGGAAGAGAACTTCAGTCGGTCTTTCTTTGAAAACAGTCCCTGTATTTAGCCAATTTAAAAATAATAATAATTAAAAGTCGGTTTTGGTGCACTAAAGTCTGCATTTGAGTAAAAGTCATTGAACAAATGTTCTATTTCTACTATGAAATTAAAGATACTTTGTGTTATACCCAACAATTTCAATTGTAAGAAAATGTAACTTATTTATAACCATTTTGTCCTCAAATAAGAATAAAAAGTCTCCATCGGCATTACTCAGATGTGCTTGTGCGTCTAATAATTGTTGAATTGCAGTTGTGGGCCGCACAAAATCAGTCCAGGGGCCGGAAATGGCCCCCGGGCCACGCGTTGGACACCCCTGCTCTAAATTGACCTCAGGTGTGAGTGCCTGGTTGTTTGTCCTGAGTGTCTCTGTGATGGACAGAGCCTGTCCAGGTGTCCTCTCCCCCACTGACCACTGGGGATAGCCACCAGCCTCACCGTGACCCTGCATGGATCAGCAGGCATCCATTATGAAAGGATGGAAGAAATTAAAGAAGTGTGCAACTGAATATGGTGATTTTAAATAACGCGAATGTATATTCATGCATGAAACACCAACAAATTACTGCAATTTTCCAGCTGAATGAAAACACCCGAGTGATAAAGTGTTCCCAAACATCTGTAGAAAACGGGTCATTTCTAAATGATCTCAAATTAAAGTGTTGGACTGATTATTTTATTCAAACTGCTTGGCTGAGCATCTTAAAATGACGAGCAGACGGGTTCAGACATAATGAAGGGATCTGTACGTTCCCCATTCATTCGGTTCCTGAAAGGTTTTTTTAACCAAGTAAGATCAGATTAAAACTCAAAGTGAACCACTTCACCCACACATTATGCACAAACATGTTTTTTTTTTCCCTCCCCCGGTACAAAGCCTGTTTCTCATTTGATAACATTAAAGAATCGGTAAAATCCAGCGTTATCTCCGTCTTTTTGACACGGAGTCGTTTTGTATTCGCGTGGCGTTTCCCTCTACCTTGAAGTCTTTTGATGCTTTTCACTGCTGCGCGTTGCATCTTAACGCTGCTTCTCTACACTCACATTCGTGCTGTTATTTATATCAAGAAGCTGTCTGCCGTGATGAGAGCGTGCAGCCGCCGCTCTGCATCAATAACGACCCTTTAATGCAGTAATCGTGGCACTTTATCACAGGACCGGATGGTGTTTAACCCCTCTGAGTTGTTTTTTTTAATCCTCGCTGTATCAAAACGATGATATCTCCCATTTCCTGGGATGTTTTCCATTGGTTTTCACACAGCTGCTGCTATGGCATGTGACAAAAAACAAAAAAAAAACATATTTATTTGACATTTCAAGGATGTTTCCTGCTCTTGAGCCCTTATTTAACAGCGTGGCCGAGCTTCAGAAACGTGTTTCCCATGCCAAGTTGGTCTGGTTGTATTTAATCTTTTTGTTCACTTAATTCAGAAAATGAATCAACAAGAAGAAAAAAAAAATCGGCTTTATTCCATTGAATTACATTATGAAACCGCAGTCAGTCTCCGCTGAGAGACGAGTTCAAAATGAAAAAAGCAATTTAGTCCCCACTTTTGGAGATTAAGCTGTAATTGCCATGACAACTATCACTTACATACAGGAGCAATAATTGAAAGGTTTCAGCAGAGCGAGCGAGGCGCCGTCACATTTCCCACTCAGCAGCAGAGAGAAACACTCACGGTTTGTAAAAACGCTTTGGACACAGAGCCGAGAGTGTTTTTATTAAAGCTCATCGTCCAACAACGGCGGAAAGCCTCCGAGACAACTTAGACCTTTAATCATCCCTGCAGCAATAAAGAAAATAAGAGTTTTTACCCCCCCCTTAAACACGCTGGATCTAAATGAACCGAGCTGACACAGTTTGAACCCGTTTCCCCGGTTCATTCTGTCTCCATTTATGTTCGTTTATGTCCAAAGTCATTTAGAAAACCTAGAAATAAATAGACGACAGATTTCCGCCTGCTGTTATGCGCCAAACAAAGATGAAGACAAAGAAAAACGATTGCGTGAAAAACCCAGAAGAGTCCTGCTTAAGTCTGAATTTGTGAGCCAGGCGAGGCTAATCGTCTGTTGATTAGCTGATTGTAATCAGGGTGACGCCGCAGCAGAAGTAGCTGTTTGCTTTAGTTTGCTGCTCTGTGGCGTACAGAGGACAGAAGACTGCTGGGTTATCGGCTCGTCTCCACAGCATCTGAAGTCCACCGCCCTGCAGAGAGGAAGAGTCTTTGCAGGAGGAGAACGCCTCTGCAGAATGGAGGTCCAGGAGGTTCAGCCCAACGTCAGAGCGGGAAGCTCAGAGAAATGAGCAGAAACCCCAGAGCTCCACCTCAGACCCTGCAGGCCTCAGGTAGCAGCTTAAAGGTTGAAGCAGGACAGGAAGGATTTATCACGCGTCGTGAGGTCATAACAGGGAATTCTGGGATGCCGTCCACCGGATCTGGACACGGTTTATGCAGCACTGTCACTACACGATCCGTACCGTCGACATTTTAGCGCATGTGAAAACAGAAGAACTTTGTTTTTCTTGCTTTTTGCAAAAGTCTTATTTTGGCTGGGATATTTCTTGTTGCATTTCATTGTAAGTATTATGTTACAGCTCACTCAACGAGTTTAATAAACAATTTTCTAATACATTATATTTGTTGTACAAAATATATTGTGAACCATAGCATTTTGTGGGAAAGGATGGAAATACTTTTTTTCCCCCAGTCCTTTTTAAACTAAAAAAATCGCATTAAACGGCGACCCGGAAGTTATTCTGCGTGCGTGAAGGAGCTGATGGTACAGATCGGGTGGTGACAAGCACGAGTCCAGAAAAATCTCCACACAGATCCCAGCCAACCTGGGAAACCATGCAGGGACATTAAATCAAAAACTAACAGACTTACAAACAGCTTCTTTCCCAAAGCTGGGAGAGCTATCGCCCCCTGCTGGTAATCATTAAACCAACAGCCCAGTTCATGGCCCGTTACATGATTACAAACATGCAGCTGGTTCCACAGGTTCTGAGCCGATGAGAATTATTTACACTGTCTCTCTCTCATCATGCTGACGTCTGTTTAGTCACTTCAGTTTCTCAGGGAATGTCTGATTGGACCTCCGTGCAAACTGAACAGTTCTGTAACTGAGGAGGTAAATTTATTGTGCAGTATCTTCCTGTGTGCATGAACGTATCAAACGACGGAGCGTTAATGTGATGCACTCATGCAGCTGCACAGCACTCTGCTGTTTGACTGGAGAACGAGTCTTTCTAGATGCTAAGGACTGTTTGCACATTTAGAGTTGGCGCTATCAACTGGTTTAAAAAAAAAAGGTTTGGAAACGTTATGTCTAGTCTGTGTGTAATTCAAATTATTAAATGATGAAATGATGAAATGTCTGTTATCGGCAGCGGAAGGTTACCTTGGAGGAGCCCAGTCGTGTTTGGTGCAGTCCAGCAGGGTTCCCACGTAGGTTCTCTTTCTCCAGGTGACGTTCACCACCAGAACACCTGTCAGAGACAAGAGGAGGACATGGAGTTAATCCATCCATCAATTCATCCATCCATCCATCCATCCATCCATCCAGGCAATAAAAATGTCCTGAAGGTGGGACAACGTAAGCAGAAACCTGACCGGAACAGAAAAACACTGATAAAAAATACTGGATAGCATGAAATGTGCTTCAGTGGTTCACATCCTGATAAATCACTATCTAATCACTGTGCAACACAACAAAACTAAAAACATATTGGAATGCTTCAGGGCAAACACTCAGCATGATCTTCAGACTCATTCTTCTGATGGATTTTAGGATTATTCAGTAAGGCAGGTGTTGGACAGCTTATTCTTCTGAATATCAACGGCCTGATTGTCTGAGAAGAGCTTTTCACCTTTTCCCCCCGGCCCCTTACGTCCCTGCAGAATTTCTCATTTCTTTGTTCTCGCCTGTTTCTGATGAAGGAGGACGCGCTGATGAAAGGAAAATGGGCCGGGGACATGAAACAATAAAGCAGCAACAATCCCCTCTGATGACGAGGAGTTTGAGTCGTTGTGACAGCTGAGGAGCTCTAAACGAGAAGCTGTTGCAAAGCGAAGCAGCGTTCGCGTTTTAAGAGGCTCCAACTGGTCTCACAGCGACTTTGACTCGTTCAGAACTCTGTGTAATGGACCGGACCGGGTTCCTTTGGAGAAACCGGAGCAAAAACAGCAATCCCAAACTGCTGGCAGGTTCTAATGGGAGAAATGTTGCTTTCATGCGGACCATTGAGCGTCTGGCAAGACTTTGTGAACCTCTGTGAACGTGTGATTAGTGATGGACCTGCAGCTCCCAGACAAGCTTTCACTGCAACTTCTAAACATTTTATCACGTCTGATGGCGTTCACCAAACACTCACAGATACATTAGAGAAGAGAAACCGGATGTGTTCAGCCAGAGGCGCTAAAGCTGGGAGGTCCAACATGTGGCCCGGGGTCCATTTATGGCCCATGGACTGATTTTGTGTGGCCATTCTAGAACAGACGGCTGATGTGGATGGAAACTTTTTAAAGAATTTGAATATATTTTAACTGACATTGGAATTCCAAATGTGTGTCATGCTTTGGTTTAATAATTCCTAAATTCAGACGAACTGGCAAACGCAGGATTTTAACAATCAGATACAAATGAAATTTAAAAAAAGCTTCCAGTGAACAAAGAAGCAGAGCAGGGGGCAACACAGAGTCAACCAAGATCCAGAACGGAACAACAGAAACAAAAGGCAGCAGTGAGAACCAGAGAGCTTAGCTACAGAGGGAGGTGTGGAGAAATGTGAGGCAGAAACAGGGGAAAGCAATCAGGTGGAGATGAGGAACCGCTGAGACTAAAGAAGACAGAGGAGCTGAGGGGAGAGGTGTAATGAGCAGGAAGTGAAAGAATAAAACATGGAGGAAATCTAACAGAAACAATAAAAATGTAAAAAGAATGAATCAAAATGACAGCAACCAGAAAATTCAAACAGGAAAACATAAGGAAACCTAAAATCTCAATCGCCCAAGGATTGTGACAAAATATTTGGAACAAAACATTCATTTTTGATCAAATTTCTTATTAAACAGAACCATGAATACCCAGGGAATGGATGCAATCGACCAGTTAATTGATTTATTGAACTTGGCCAAATACAGCAAAAAAACATTTCAAGCAAGAGATGCTAAATCTGCTCTTATTGCTAAGAATAGAAAAGAAAATAAAAATAAGCCGGCCCCTACTTAAGAATTGACCAAATGTATGACTTTGTCTTAACAGAGCAAACCTGATTTTATGTTTTGGATCCACAACGGTTTACAGATCGCTGTCCTCAGTAATGACTGCTTGGTTTACTAAAGTATTACACGAGCAGTTTGGACTCAACAGAGGTTTTCTGGGTGCAGGACAGCGCTGGCCTAAAGTCTCCTGCTAACGTTTGAAATAACGACTTTTCACATGTTTAGGATTCTTCTTGATGTGAAGCAGCAAAACGAGGAAACAGTGGAAATAAATTAATTTAGTTTCAACTTTGCTTTAAGCGTCATTCTTCCCTAAAGGGTGGTGGAAGATGTTCTATCCATTCATTCATCCATCCATCCATCCATCCATCCATCCATCCATCCATCATCCTTCTATCCATCCATCCATTCATCCTTCCATCTGTCATCAATCCATCCATCCATCCATCCATCCATCCATCATCCTTCTATCCATCATCCTTCTATCCATCCATCCATTCATCCTTCCATCTGTCATCAATCCATCCATCCATCCATCCATCCATCCATCATCCTTCTATCCATCCATCCATTCATCCTTCCATCTGTCATCCATTCATCCTCCCATCCATCCATCATCCATCCATCATCCATCCATCCACCCATCCATCATCCTTCTATTCTTCCATCATCCATTCCTACATCCATCCGTCCATCCATCCATCCATCCTTCCATCATCCATCCTTCCACCCATCCATTCATCCTTCCATCTGTCATCCATCCATCCATCCGTCCATCCACCCATCCATCCATCCATCCATCCTTCCTTCCATCCGTCATCCATCCATCCATCCGTCCGTCCGTCCACCCATCCATCCATCCATCCATCCATCCATCCATCCATCCATCATCCATCCATCCATCCATCCATCCACCCATCCTTCCATCCATCCATTCATCCTTCCATCTGTCATCCATTCATCCTCCCATCCATCCATCCATCCATCATCCATCCATCCACCCATCCATCATCCTTCTATCCTTCCATCATCCATTCTTCCATCCATCCATCCATCCATCCATCCATCCATCCATCCATCCATCCATCCATCCATCCATCCATCATCCATCCATCCATCCATCCACCCATCCTTCCATCCATCCATTCATCCTTCCATCTGTCATCCATTCATCCACCCATCCATCCATCCATCCATCCTTCCATCATCCATCCTTCCACCCATCCATTCATCCTTCCATCTGTCATCCATCCATCCATCCATCCGTCCATCCATCCATCCACCCATCCTTCCATCCATCCATTCATCCTTCCATCTGTCATCCATTCATCCACCCATCCATCCATCCATCCATCCTTCCATCATCCATCCTTCCACCCATCCATTCATCCTTCCATCTGTCATCCATCCATCCATCCATCCGTCCGTCCATCCATCCATCCATCCATCCATCCATCCATCCATCCATCCATCCATCCATCCATCCATCATCCATCCATCTGTCATCCATCCATCCATATGTCATCCTTCCATCCATCCATCCATCCATCCATCCATCCATCCATCCATCCATCCATCCATCCTTCCATCTTTCCATCCCTCCCTCCCTCCTTCCATCCATCCATCCATCCATCCATCCATCCATCCATCCATCCATCCCTCCCTCCCTCCCTCCCTCCCTCCCTCCATCCATCCATCCATCCATCCATCCATCCATCCATCCATCCATCAATTTCTACAGCTAGTATCAAGCTCACAAGAAAATGAAAAACAAAGAAACTGACAAACAGCAGCTGAATGTGGAGCATTTTTCAGAGATCGCTGAAATAGCAAAACACTGATTGGACCACTGGTATGTGGATAATTAGATAATGACTGCTGCAGAACATGACCTTAAGAGAGAGGAGAAGGAGCTCTGCTTGATTTACTGAGGAATCCATTTAATGTTGTGTTTTCAATGACGAAATAAAGGAAAAAAACAGGTTTTGTTTCTGCACTATTCAAGCCAGAGGAAGTCAGGTAAGAATTACATCTGCAGACCCAGAACCTGCAGGATGAACGTCAGCAGCGAAGGTTTTCCTCGTCACTCTGACAACCCCCCGATGCTCCATCAGGTCTGAAATGTGGCAGAGTTTCTATTTTTAGCCTCTCTGTCTCCTTTTGGGAAGAAGCCAAAACACTCGATGGCTCAACAGTTTGTGTCTCGCTGCTGGAAATGTGAGCCTTGATGCCAACATCAGGATTTTTTTAAGACCCTCAAAAACAAAATACCTGCTATTTTTTTAAAAGCAGATAAAAACTAAATGTACCAGCATTAAATCATGTTTAAGAGCGTGCCTTTCGCTGTTGGTTTGCAGACTGACAAACTGCCTCTGTAATCACAAATCTGTCGTAATCATTATTTTTAATGATTAATATGAACAGTTCTTTTCCACAAGATACAACAGCAATGATTCAGGTGCACAAGTCTGAATTTATCGCAGCTTAAATAGCCACAGTTGAAATCAGATATTTACATAGACAGTATTAAAAAAAGCTGATTTTTTCCTCACAATTAGAATTAAATCAGTGAAATCACCAAAACTGTTTGTGTTTGCTAAAAGTCAGACTGATGAGATTCTTTTTTAAGAGATCGATGTTAAACTAAGATAAAACATACATTTTCCACAATACAATATTGTTTTGTTAAGGGTTGGCCTTCTGTGTCTGCTTATTGTTATCATTCATTACTTATTCTTTTTTCTTCTTTTACTTAGTTTTAGCGTAAAGAGGTAGAAGCGCTTGTCATTTTGTTGTCTATGACATATGATGACAGTAAATGTAATTTCCTGCTGATGGATTTTTAAGTCAAGCTCCTTTATCCATTTTTTCCCTCTTGTGAAAGCCTCATGAAATTATAAATTTGTAAATAAATGACCAAATATTTTTTGCTGTGCCATTTTCTCCTGGATTGCCATTGTTCTGCCAAGGGAGGGACTTTGACCAACAGGTGTGAAGAATTAATCTGATTGGATGAAGAACAGAACAAGCACTGATTGGCCAGGGGCACATAGAGGTGAGAACTGAAGACAATCTTTAAGTAACCAATCAGAGACCAGCAGGAAGTCACATGGAAGCCAAGATTTCACAGACAAAAGAGCAGCAGCCTGTAGACATGGAAGCCAGCAAGAGAAGCGGAGCAGAAATAGAGCAGAATACATCATAGACCTGTCCTGTGGAAGTAAAAACTCACAGCAGCAACAAACCGTTTAAAAATGGCATATCAGATTGTTGTGATTGGTAAGCTGTTATACCGATTTGAGCCACAAGATGTCAGTATTACCTATAGCTCCTTTAAGGTATCCCACAATCCTTTGCATGACATGACGTGTCAGCAAAGCCCCCTCGCAGAAATCAACGAAAACGTCCGGAGAGCAGAGCGAGCGGCACTGTGTGGTTCATTTTCAGAAGACTGTAGGAGTCATACCTGAAACGAGCTATCAAGCATGGTGGTGGCAGCATCATCCTGAGGACCTGTTCTACTCCCAGTTAGCTGAGGAGTTTTGCACATCAAAACTCCTCAGTTTAAACTCGCATCAACAGCTAAACAGTTCAAACTTGGATCCAGTTGGGTGATCCACCGGAGCAGAGACCCAGAAGAAGCTTAAAAAAGTGGTTTGGGAATAAAAGGAGTGTGACCTTCATAGAACCATGTTAGAGTGGGTTAGGTTACCCTGAGCTACCTCTATAGTTATGCTGCTATAGGCTTAGGCTGCTGGAGGACATCAGGGTCTATTTCTCTCCCTCTGCTGAGTTCTCCTACTGCTCTCCAATTTGCATTGTTTGTTGTTATTTTTCTCTCCATAGAAGGTACACCTGGTCTGGCGTTCTGTTAGCTGTGACATCATCAGGGGAGGCAGATCATCCTCTATTACCATCTAACATAGAAAGTACTCCTGGGTCAATGTGAGCTTCTGTGCTTTCTGTGTCTCTGCTCTGTCTTCTCTAAGCACCAGTGGGTGGAGGCAGATGAGCGTTCACACTGAGCCTGGTTCTGGTTCTGCTGGAGGTTCTCCTCCCTGTTAAAGGGGAGTTTTCCTCTCCACTGTCGCTTCATGCATGCTCAGTATGAGGGATTGCTGCAAAGCCATCAACAATGCAGACGACTGTCCACTGTGGCTCTACGCTCTTTCAGGAGGAGTGAATGCTGCTTGGAGAGACTTGATGCAACCTGCTGGGTTTCCTTTGAGAGGAAACTTTCTCACCAACCTGGAGGATTTGATGGAGTCTGACTTTAGAAAGAGCCTTGAGATGATATGATGGGAATTGGTGCTATGTGAATAGAATTTAATTTAATTGATCATTTATGAACAATAATTAAAAGTTGGGCCATGAAACCAACTAATTTAATAAACTCTACCAACTTTACCAAATGTCAATGTCTGCCCTGACAGAAGAAACGATCTCAGCACCACAACAGCTGGTTTGATGTTGGAGAACTGTCTGGTGTAACGATCTGAGTAAGTTGGAGCTGACAGGGAAAAAAAACACCTGATTTATTCTTATTTTAGTGATATTTAGGTTTATTTACGGGTTAAAATCAGGTTGTGAGAGACTGAACCAGCATTCAGGCAGTTTGTGGTTGAGGATGGAGTCGATTCCTGTTTAATTAAAGCTCTTCTGAGTCTGATCTCCTGCAGAGAGGAGGAAGAGGAGGAGCTCTTCATCTCCTCTCTGTCTGTCCAATTAGTATTCAGCTTAATTAGCATGCAACCTGCATCCCCCCCCCCCCCCCCCCCCCACACACACACTCCACCCCACCCCTACCCCCTGTATCCCTCCGCCTCCAAACAATTATCCTGGAGCTGCAGGGAGAGAAACGGTCCAACTTTCCTTCTCTCGTTCTGACAGCATCTGGGATTAAAAAAAAAAACTCTCTGTGTCTCCTCCAGCTTTTTATTTACATTCCTCTCCATCGCCAACCTTCACTGCAGTCGTTGATTAACAGAGATTAACTCGTTCTTCGGTTTGCTGCAGTCCTCTCTCTCTTAGTCTCTCTGTTTCCCGTTGCATTCTACCACCTTCCTCCTCGTCTCTGGTTTTCCTTTTTCATCTCACAGAAGCAAAATGTCTCTTTTTACTCAGAAACCCAATCAGCTTAAGAACACATCAGGTTTGCATTAATTGGATCTACACCAGCGGTCCAGCAGAACCACATAACCTGGAAAAATGTTCTGCTGGTTTCTTCAAATCATGACCTTCAAAGTGAGCGGGGGAAATTTGCAGCTGACTGTGAAAGAGGAGGAGATTCCCCCCCTCTCTATCCTGTTCTTGTTACTGAGAATATGCACAAAAAAGTTTAGATGAATAAAAAACAAATTGCACTCTGTTTAAACAGGGCTGATATGCAGAACTATTTAGCCCAGAGGGTTTTATGAGCAATTTTCACCTGAAATTACATGATAACTGGTATGAATCAAATGCAACTTTGAGTTTCTGTGTGAAGTTAAGGCAGTGAATAAATACTCTTTTTCAGTGGAACCACTATTTTAAATTTAATAATGTCTGATTTAAAGGTGATTAAATAAAGAAAAATACAAATTTTTAACTTGCCTAATTTTTTTGCAAAATAAACTTTGCAAAACACCAGCCTCAGATTTCATAGATTTACAATTTGACTATAACAGCAGCAAATCTGGACACCTTTGTTCCACAAAGGTTTTGGTGGGCAGTGTACCAGACAGAGCGGTGATTTGGCACAAACTGTCCCAAATATGTATTTTTGACCTCATAAAAGATAGTATGGTCAAATAAAAGTGCTGATTTCTATAGAAGGACTACTTCTGCAAATAATAAAGCCTTTAGTCATAAGATCTATCCTGTGTATCATCAAAATGTACCAAATTGTGCAGCAGAATATCAATAAAATGAAGAGAAAAGTAGCTGAATTGTGTCCTTTTGTGTTTAAAAAACTGACGTATTTGTAGAAAACATTTTTATAGTTGTTTTAGAAACATTGAAGTCTCGCCCTTAGAGGGATATAGGGTGAAAACTGTGACTGTTTCTGATCTGCTTTTAAAGGATGATGGGTTTATACTGGTACCAGTACAAACGGGCTAAATGGGTTCTGCAATGAGAAATCACACTATGACATTGCTTTCGTTAAGATATTGAAAATGCAACAACTGTTTTATGTTACATTTTTACTAAGGAGAAAAAAATCTAAATATTTTTGTTCCCAGTGGACTGTGGGTGCTCGTACGCCGCCCCATCAGATCTGCATAAAAAACTGAAGAGAGTAAACATAAATTATAAAACTTCTAGATCTCTGGAAAAAAACATCTAAAGTTTTCACTAACCAGATCATGTCAGACTTAAAGCGCCTGCCGTGTTTGTGGTACCTCAGGGTTCTTTTATATATTGTCCCCCTAAGCCAGAAAATCAGGCTACACTCTAACCAGCTTTATCATTTCTATGCTGATGATGTTACGCTCTACTGCTCCTTTAAGCCAGCTGAATATTTAAAGTTGTTCTTCTGGATAAACTGTGTTAGTATCAAACTACTGCTGGCTCTGTCACAACTGCTTGCAGGTAAACTCTGATAAGACCGAAACACTAATTATTTCCCCTGAGAACCAAATACATAAAATTAAGCAACAAGCATATCTATAAATATATATATATATATATATATATATATATATATATATATATATATATATATATATATTTGACCGTATAGCTCTTAAATTGCCATACCAATGTTATTTTCTGGTTGACTTGCTATTTGTTGGAAGTTTACTAATTATTTAAAGTTTTCATATCATTTTTTTTCTCCTGTGACGTTAAACTTTTTTTTAATTACTTTCCTGTCCTTCATGTTGCTCTCTGCTTAAAAATGGTTTTATAACCAAAAGAAATATTTTTGTTTCCTGGAAAATAGCTAATTGATGCAACGCTTCACATTTTAGGAACATGGAACAACTTTAATTCAACAGATGACTGGGATGATCAAAGTTTTTTTTTCTGACCCAATGATGGACTGATTACTTAATTTGTTTCATTATTGTTCCCACATTCAGGGACCTCAGTCATCATTTCGCCTCATTAAGATAAATCAGCGTGGTTATTGAAGTTTAATATGAGTAATTTCAGAGTTAACCATCTGCATTTTGCACTCTGTTTTTACTAATCTACCCTATAAACCTTGATCTAACTGCGTTTTTGACTCTTCGGCTCGTTTCTCATCCCCTCCGTATTTACAGTTGAAAGACAGGAGGCGCATTTATCACTCAGTCCTCTCTCTGTCTCTCCAGGCCTGGGTTTACATCCCCCTGAACTGTGCTTGTGCTTTTTCCTCTTAATTGTTATTTCCCCAGGCCAAGAGTGCAGCTCCTGTTAATTATTACTGGGCTGGGAAACAAAGGCTCCCCCCCCCCAAAAGAACCAGCGGTCAACATCAGAGGCCCGGCGGTATCAGAGCGGGACGGGTGCAGACAGATTTACTCGTTACGCCTCCGTAGAGGAGCGCCGTCCTCGTTAACGGCCTATCAGAGCGAGCTGGCGTCCACATCAGCCGATGGATCATCTGTGCGTCTGATCCGCAGCCCGGGACTCCCATGGCATCACTTTGCTCCGCTGGACCGCTCTCTGGTTCTGCTTTTCTTCTCCATCTGAACGTCATACAGCTGAAAGGCCTCTCTGGAGGATTCCCTCTTCACTGGGAAAGATTTGGGTTGTTGTTTTTTATTTTTAAACAAATAGTCTGAAAGACTATGAATAAATATCGTGTTCTCTGCTGGGAGCAACATTTTAAACCCACACATCCATCCTTTTTCTAATTAGGTGAGTCTTTTAAGAAGACGGGTAATGTTTGAAAAACACCAAAGAAGAACTGTGTGGCTGATCTTCTTTCTAAGCAACAGCATCTTTATTCTTACATTTTCTGAGTTATCACATCTACGCTGGTTGGAAGTGAACGGGCTGCACAGTGGTGCAGGTCTCAGTCCTGCTGCCTTCCAACACGTTCTCCCTCTGTATGCGTGGGTTCTCTCTGGGTACTCCGGCTTCCTCCCACAGTCTAGAAACATCACTGCTAGATTAATTGGTCTAAGGTGGACCAGGCTTTCACCCACTGACCGCTGGAGACCAGGAACCAGGAACAAGCCCCCCAGTGACCCTGCATGGGTAAGTGGCCATAGACAATGGATGGATGGATGGATGGATGGATGGATGGATGGATGGATGGATGGATGGATGGATGGATGTCAGTAATGGTAAAATGTAGTTTATGGAACAGCTTTTATCCTAACATACGCAGACATTTGTGCTTGACAGGTGGCTGGACATGGAGGAGGAGGAGGAGGAGCGTCTCCTTCACTCAGTTAGGCCATTTTAGTTACTCCTATTCATTCATTAATGGTTACAAGCCAGCTTCAGAGTACAGTGTTCCGGTATTATTTTTATTTTAATTCATTGTGCTCCAACAAAACAATTAAACATAAAAACAATTAAACATAAAAACAAACAATGTAAGATCCCAGATGAAAGGGAGCAGAAAGAAGAATAAGATTCTGTTATCTGCCCTCTTAACCTAAAGACATTTACAAAGAACTTAGATTACAAAAGCATCAACAACAATACAATAAGCTTTAAAATATACATAACAAAAAGAACAAAAAAGATAATGAAATGAAATTTCTGTCCTCCAAAACTGAAAGAAATTTAAATTAGGGTTATTTACTTTTATACTGGGAACAAATAAAACTCAGAGCTCCATCCTTCACATTAACATTGTTTAAAAATCATCATTTACTCCTTCGACTCCATCCATCCATCCATCCATCCATTTATCCATCCATCCATCCATACATGCATCCATCCATCCATCCATCCATCCATCCATCCATCCATCCATCCATGCATGCATGCATGCATGCATCCATCCATCCATCCATCCATACATGCATCCATCCATCCATCCATCCATCCATGCATCCATCCATCCATTTATCCATCCATCCATCCATCCATCATCCATCCATGCATGCATCCATCCATCCATCCATCCATCCATCCATCCATCATCCATCCATTTATCCATCCATCCATCCATCCATCCATCCATCCATCCATCCATCATCCATCCATTTATCCACCCATCCATCCATCCATCCATCCATCCATCCATCCATCCATCCATCCATCCATCCATCCATCCATCCAGTTGCAAGCACAGCTGGTCCAGAAGGAACCTCTAGCTCATTCTGGGGAATTCAAGGTGGGGTTTGTAATCAAGGAGCTACAGACTTATTACATAACTGTGTTCAAAATGTAACTCAGACCAGATGCCCTTCTGCTTATACTTGGTCAGTGGTTCTCAAACTGTGGGGTGCGCCCCCTAGCGGGGGCGTGAAGGCATGGCAGTCTGGGCGTGAGAACAGCTTTCCCTGTTTCTTCTGCTTTCATCTTAAAACGGTCCGTGGGGAAAACATAAATCTTCCTGAATAGGATAAAGTCTTCATCTGCTGGTTGGTCTATACCTGCAGCATGGCTAGCAAGGGATTCTGGGTAATCCTAAGAGCAACGATTTCACTGTGCTGAAGTAACGTAAGTCCACAAAACAATAATAATAACAAAATGAATGCGCTCCTGAAAGACATTAGTATTTTGTATTCATGGCTTGACATTATTTTTGGCATATTTTCAGAGCGTATATCCTGGGTTTCTGTATTTTATTGATGAGGCAGAGACCGTTGTTGTTTCATCCTTTGGTTTGTGACTTTTTTGAGCCACTTTGTTGTCTATGATTACCAGTGAGGCTGGTACGGTTATAAAGATTAAATCCATCTGGACTATTTCTGCTCACCAGCATGAATCAAATGCCCATTTTATGTTCCCTGTTGTCAAAAACCACAGATGTAGAGTTTCCAGATCATTGCTCACCTTCTTCGGTCTCGTGCCAGACGATCCCCTCCAGGTTGACGCTGGTCCCGGGCTGACAGGGTCCCAAGAAGGCCGGCTCGCCGTCCGGCGCTCCTGAAACGCCTCCGTCCTGCGTGCTGGTGCCGACGGACCGCGTCCGGACCGTTAGCTGTTTAGGGTTGGAAGTGGGCAGGGCCGGAGTGGAGAACGAAGGGACCGAGGGCAGGGAGGATCCGGGGGCCCCGGGATGCCCTGGAGCCGGGGGGGCTGGCACTGTGAACATGGGGTCCATCTGAATGGAAAAAAAAACAGATTTAATAGATTCATCAGGACGCTTAAAAAGAGATTTTTCCTCAGTATAACTTCAGTTATTTCAGTCTGACTGTAATAAATTAATCCACTGGATGTTTCTGCAGAGACGATGAAATGAATAAAAGGGCTGGTTGGAACTAAAAGTTTAATATTACTAAAGTGAACAGACATTTGATTCCTGAAATGTTTTGCCAATATTCATAATAAAGGAAGGAACATATTTTAACAGAGAGATTTTCTTTTAAAGTCACAGCATTAAATTAAATCTCTCTCATTGCTTCACTTTTTAATTTCATAATCCTAAGAGGCAGTTAATCAACTCTCCACCAAACCCAGACTTAAATATATTTCTCTCCCTTTTCCTCTAAATCAGTTCAGCTAAGACTCCCTCACGAGGCAAACGTTTCCACTTTTGTCTCGCTGAAGTAAACAGAAGAATTAATTCACCCGAACATTTTCAATGGAGTGACTTAAGTCATTGTGCGAAAATAATGAAGGTAAGAACAGCTTCAGTATAAATAAACAAAGGGTTCCTGTAACAAAGGGTCCTGCTAATTCAAGGACGCCGCTTTACAATTTGAAAAATATGAAATTAATAAAAGGAATGAAAGTTTTTATATATCTCAAAAAGAATAAAAAAACATGAATAAAGACTAAAGTAATAAACTCTTTCTCTCTCTCTCTCTCTCTCTCTCTCTCTCTCTCTCTCTCTCTCTAATAAGATACAGATAATTAGTCTTCAGTAATAATTAATCAATGACTAGCCAGGTATTAATTAATTATTACAGAAGACAGATTTAACATCCTAGATGGGCCCAGACTGGTTTCCAGCATCAAGGCATAACAAGAATTTACAAACCTTTGGTCTTAAAACATCTAAGAACTACTAAAATGCTCTGACTCCTTAATTATTGTAACACATTTCTGGTCGGCTGGCTGGAAAAAAGCTTCTTAACTCATGTCAGAACAAAAATCAGCTGTTAGGAACATTTCCGGTTGCAAAACACAGTTATTGTGTAAATAATATCCCCACCCATCACTCCTTATAACGTGTCTCTGTTTAAAAGGGGACATTTGATGCTTTTATATTATTCCTTGTCACACTGGCATTAGTCAGTTGTGGACTATATAAAGTGGAACTGCAACACTTTGGTCTTAATTCCCCGTTATGGTTCCCCTACAGCTCGTCGTTTTGCTGCTGTCTCTTTAAATCTAAAGGAGGCCCTTCTCCTTTATTTAGCATGTATCTATCTATCTATCTATCTATCTATCTATCTATCTATCTATCTATCTATCTATCTATCTATATATACATACATACATACATACATACATACATACATACATACATACATACATACATACATACATACATACATGTACACACAAAACATGGAATACATATTTATCACTTCTGACAGTTCCCTTTCAGGATAGATTTGGAATATTTGTTTTTTATTTAAAGATATTTCCATTACTGTCTGGTCTCAATCACAGTTTCTTGAACTCCAGAACAACATCTTTAGCTTTTCAGGCGCTGTGAACAATCGTAACAATCGTTATCACCGCGCTTGTAATGAAATCCTCGTCACTGGCGGCTTCCAGAGCTCCACTCTTATCATCTGTACTTATTATGTGAGCAGTTACAACCGCTGTGGGAAATAAGTCTGCTGAGAGAGCTGCGGCGGATTTTCCTCCCCATTATGACTTAATAAAGATTACAAGCTTGACAGATATCTCATTGCTTTTGTTCTTGAGTGATTTAAAGACCCATAAAGGAAGCCTTCATCACGAATCTGCCTGTGAAAAGTGCGTTAAGAAAGAACGGAGGCGCTCAGGCAGGTTCAGCCCTGAGCCTCGCCGTGGTTTCCCAGAAGTCTCTGCTGTGTCCTTATGACGATCAATCAGCTGCTCGCACATCTCTTTCACATCTGACAAGAACAGATCTTTCTGTTTCCTCAGTGAGAAAAACAAAAGAATCAAGAGTGCTTACTGTGTTTCCTAAAGCTTCTGTTTTTTATTTTATTTCCTACAGCAGCTAAGCCTGAAGAGGTTAATGCAAAGCCTTCAGCGCTGTGAACTGCATACATGCCCTGCTCTGTAAATATTATACGTCAATATGAAGGTAAACAATTTACCTCTGAGCTCTTATCAGTTCTCCAGCAGCATGTTGATCAACCATTAGTCTAAAGCAGGGGTGTCCAAACTGTGGCCCGGGGGCCCGGGGGCCATTTGGGGCCCCACTGCTGATTTTGTGCGGCCCTCCAACTGAATTTCAAGAAAGATTTGACCGACCGGCGCTTTTTGCAGATGGAAACATTTTATTTTTTAATTGGGGTAAATTTATTATAGACAAGTCAAAATCTTACAATTGAATTTTTAATTGAATATTCGGTACAACACAAAACATTTGTCTTTTAATATTAATATAATCATCTTTATTGTCATTGCAACGTACATTCCTGTGAAATTTGTTCTCTGCATTTAACCCATCCCCTTGGGGAGCAGCAGGCTGCCACTGTGCAGCGCCACTTTTTAAGTATTCTTTAATTTTATAATAAATAGGGCGACATTTACTCAAATGCAGACTTTGGTGCATTAAAATCTGATTGGAATTCGTTTAATAAAATAGGCTAAATACAGTTTAATATACTTTTCTTAAAATGATCATATTCTGCAAGGCAAGGTTAGTATTTTTGGTTATGTTTTTTTATTTTTATTCATTTTTTTGGCCCTCAAGCGCTTTTCGATTTAACAACTTTGGCCCAATAGCTGAAAACTTTGGACTAAAGTGTTAGTGTCAGTATAATTGATCTAAGACACCAGAAGGAACACAGGGAGAACAGAGCTAACATGTTTGTACATGTGGCGTGCCTCAGGGCGCCATATTTGGCCCAAAATGTTTTGTTCTTTAATGTGAGCGATACTTCTTAAAGTGAGCATCTCAAATCTTAAATCTTTTACTAATTTTTTGTTTTTCATTTAAGTTTAATTTAAATTAGGCTTTTGCATTTCTGCTCTAGTGTTGTTTTTATCAGTTTGTTACCTTATTTCTCATAAGTTCCCACAAGAATTGATCATTCTCTTACACTTCTGTTCTCTTGTTCAGTTATGTAGATTTATTAGAGGCAACCCAGGTTGTATCAGAGCGCTGCACCAAAGTATATTTCAGTTGCTAATGCACAAAGATTATATCAGGGATTTAAGAACGTTGCTTCAACAATGTCTAAAAAATTAAATTTATTAATCCAACAACCTCTTGGGTTTCCAGAGGTTATGATGAGTTTGCATGAATAATTGGAGTAAAAACACCTGGATCTCTACATTACTTGTTAATGCTGGAATATAGTCTTATAGTAAGTCTTATAGGATGCCATGGTAACAATTAAAACGTAATAAAAAGCTGTGCAGAACAATTTATTTCTGGAATGTGTTGCAGGAATGAAATAAGTGAGAGATTCTTCATTAACCAATAAAATAAAGCTGATGAAATAAAAACAGATTTTTTTCTGAGTTAACTGTAGTTAAATGATAATTATTTAAGTATTAAGAACAATTTGCAATCCAAATAAATAGATTTAAAAACATAATCAAAACAAATGTTGCTTGATTATCATGTTAACTCATCTATCATAGATTATAAATGTAAGTAGGTGTTTATATTTCTCTTCCTTATTGTTGGTCTGTTGGTAGATGATAAACTGATATTTATATTACTATATTATTATGTCTTGTAAAAAATCCAAAAAAGAAGGTCAATAAATAAGGGATATTTTAACCCCCTTTTTATTCATTTTCATTCTGTTCATATAAATTTGTGTTTGAGTCATATTAAAAATTATTTGTGTAAATAAGATAATAAAGAGTTCTGCACTTTGAAAGAATAATCACTTTTGCCTGCATGAATCAATGCTCAGCAAAAGCCGCTAATATACAATAAATTTAGAAACTGTGACCTGCTGTAGATTTATGTAAAATCCAATGCAAATGTCTCAACAGCAATAAAACAAAAGGCGTTTAATCCTCTATGCTTCTTAAAACAACCTGTTTACTCCCACACAGCCGCCGACAAACACCTTCTTACACAAAATCACAAAGCAAATTAACAACAAAAGGAAAAATCCGGATCCCCCGATGGATTCCACAGCTTTGCTTTCTGCAGACGCCCAAAACAAAAGACAGAGGCACACAGAAACTAAGGATAAAAACACAAGCCTGCTCCCACAGTTCATCCAGGAAAAAGAGCAGAAAAGAGAACAAAGCAGGTGATATTATGCATTAAAGCGTGTTAAATTTGTTAAAATCATAAATAACGCTAAAAATCTATTGCTTTACTATGACTCTACTGAACTGATCAACGGAGGACTGAAACTTTATCGTATAAATGACTCTAAATATAGTTGGTGGGGAGTGGGGGCCTCAGTGATTAGAATAGAGTGCTTGAATCTTTGAGAGGCTGCAAGGTTCCTGGTTCAACACCCAAAGACTGCCCTTCTATGTCCCTGAGCAAGGCAGTTAGACCGCCGAACAGTGGAGGACGAATTTCATTGGGATGCATGTTGAAATTACTATAAAGATGATCATTAAGTTACTCATTAATACGCAGCGCAGTAAAATTCTTTGTCCCCTTACAGATTTCTTCCATTTTTTCTTTTTTTTCAGACCTGGCAGAGTTTTTATCCCAGAATCCTTTGCTGACACAACTGGGATTCAAACCCAGGTCCCCCAAACTAAAATCACAGCACTACACCACAGAGGGACTACTTCACTGTTTCAGATCATCAAACATATTTTAATACCAAGATAGCTTGAGTAAATACAGAAAGCTGTTTTACAGAGTTGGATATATTACCCTTTCTGTGACATAAAAGTTACGTTAAAAAGTGTTTTAGGCAAAAAGTTAGCTCTTTTAACCCCAAATATCTGCTGGGTGTGTTGAAATTTTGCTTGATTTTAAAAATGTCCAGCTGACCAGGCGGCCGAGGCTCTCTGTCCTGAGAGAGAGCGCCTTTTTTTCCGACACATCGCTTTCCAGCTCCTGCTGACTTTTCACAATGAGAAATAATTCAGATCCCAAGCGTCACTGTTTGGTTAGTTCATTATTATTATTATTTAACAATATTTAATATATAATTTAAATACATTTACACTTTGCTCATAAAGTTATAGGGTTGGTGTTTGAGTTGGAAAAAGCTCTACTAATAAATGACAAACATTTGTCGTCAATGAATTATGTTTAGTGGTATATTTCTATATCGACATAAAAATAAACATTTGGCTGATTAATGAATGAGAATGAAATTAAAGATAATAAAACTACTTTTTTGCATTTGAGGACGCAGCCCTGAACTGGGACCTTTGGGCCTGACTTGAAACTCTGTGTTTGATTGCTTTGGTCTGGGTAAAGCAGCAGCCAATCACACTGCTTTTCCCGCCCTCTTTCTCTCCAACACACTGATGATGAATGGTGTGATTCTGCTAAAAAGTGTCATTATGGAATAAAAAGGCCATATGGAAAAAAAAACATCATGAAATAAAAGATGACTTTAAAAAAAAATGACATTTTGAAATAAAAATTTATGGAATTAAATAAAAATAACTTATTTAAAAAATATTAATGTCAAATAATTGTTTTATTACTACACACATTTTTAAAGAAGGATGAAAAATATTTCATAATAATGAGCTGATAATTGTTATTTCACAATTTCATTGTCACTTAATATTTATATCTTATTTATTCAAGTAAATAAATGTTTCATGTTTTATTTACATACTCTAAGGCCTGCTAGCTTCCCTTGTTTCCCACCAAATATAACAGTAACCTCAGTTTTAGTTTCATAAGACGTGTCTCACAACATTAAGAGCTTCGCTGCTTTTGGTTTCTTTGAGGGGCCTTTCAGCTCATGACCTTGTTTCACTGGGGATTATACAATTCTAAATCCAATGTATTCATAAAGCATATTTAAAAAACAGTGCGTTTACCCAGAGGGCTGTACAAACATAAGATAGATAAAAGACGAGAGCTAAAACCAAGACATAAAGCCCTCACAGAGACTGAGAAGAGCACATCTACTCACCCTGGGCCAAACGCTACTGAAAAGAGGTTTGCTTTTTAAAAAGAGCCACGACAGAAACAGCTCCATCTCATATAAAAGCAGCGGCTGGCAGATCTAAGGATCTTCTCAGGGTTTTAAATGAACAGGAAGGAGAAGACATGTGGGATGTGCTCATGTCTGTGTGGAGCGGTTAAAAGGCGGGCAGCGGCATTTTCTACAGGCTGGACACGTGCGATGGATGCTTGACCGACCAGTTTCAGCCAGATAGTTGCAAAAAGTTTTTTACTTTTCACATTTCAAACCAAAACCCAATCATTCCTGCGACACAGAACCCTCCTCTGACCCGTATGAAGGCAGGAACTCCCCTGATCCTCTGAAGAGGTAAACATGAACCCTTCAGGCGTCTGGGGATCATTCCCACGGTTTTCTTCCCATTAACTTTGGCTCATGTCTTTGTTTTTTTCCCCATTGTGACTCACATGGAGGCGTAGAGGTGTGGACTTAAAAAGCCTCCGCAGGTGAACTCTGAGTTAACTCGAAGTATCTGAGCTAAGCTTTCAGCTGCATGCAAAGACAAGACATCATGATCTGGGCGTTTCTGAACGGCCTAAAGGCAGAAAAATCTCAGTGTATGTAAACTTATGACTTTAAAGAAAGAGTCTTTACTTTGCCCCTTAGCAAATAGAAAGGGTTCCAGTAATCCTCACGGAGCTAAAACAGATAAAAGTGTCTGATTTAATGTCACGCATTTAGGGAAAAAACATCACAAGTGTATGGAAATAAAGAGTTTCCACAGTATTTAATATTTAAGACATAATAAGGTTTAATCCAGAGTTTTAGCAACTTAAATTATATAGTTGGGAAACTTCTTTTTTTAACTAGATGAACGTCTCTGAGGTTCAATAAGATAAGAAACTGTCGGCATTCCTAAAGAGCGGATAATCTGAACCCTCTGGTTCTGGGGCTCAGAAAGGCGTGACAACTTCTGATGAATCCATAAAATTATAATCATGTTGACAATATCAGATTGTTTGTGTTCTCCTTCAGACTTATGCTGAAAGCCACGCTGATAGAAAGCTAGTATCCCTGCTGTTGCTTTGAGCTTTGCAGACATTGATTCTTTTCCTTTTTATGAGTCTCTAATATCTTTTTTTGTAAGCTCTTTGGCATTTCTGCACAACAAAGACCAAACTGATAAAAAAAAAAAACAAGTGAAAAGAAAGAGAAACTCAAGCATTACTCCTAAGCAAACCACACAGGAGCTCCAGGTACACAAAGACCCAAACAACAATAAAATATGCATGGGCCCCGGAGCTGTGCACAAACACAGAGCCCATCTTCCTCGCTCTGCCTGAAATCGATATCGACCCGCCTCTGCCTCACCGCCTCGTACAGAATCCATTCACAGACAGTAAAACAGCTTCATTTCGCATTTTCTGAAAGCAACTGGCCTCTTGTAAAGAACTCAGAACCCAGTAGACTAGAGATGGAGATCATTTTCCCAAATTAAGCAAGTCAAACTGCAGCCTGGCAGTAAAAAGTTCCCAACCCTACCACAGGGTGGCAGCAACGCGCCAAGGTTGATGATTAACCTGCAAAAAAAAAAAAAAATCCTAAAACATATAAACAACATGTGAAGTGATCACTCGTCTCATTCTGCTGTTAAACTTTTATTTTAAAGAAAATGGAAACTCAGGCCAGGAATTTCGTCTTTTCTGCAGGAACAAATGTCCTGGATTAAAATACATATTTTAATATATATGATACTGTAAGCGATATAAGCGGCAGACTGAGTGGTAGACGGTTGATGGTGCATTCAGAATAAGAAGCAGTCAAAAAATTAACGCCATCCTTCATTGTGCAAAACCATAATTGCTCCATAAGTGCAAAATAGCGATATTTTAGCAGATATTTGCCTTATGAGCAGACTTCCTCGTCTCTGGCATCATTTCTCCACAGCTCATTGCCTGAAGCCAGGAGTTAGAGAAACTTAATCAAGAGCCAACAAACCGAAGCAGACAGGGTTGGCTATAATTGCTCCATCAATCACACGATGAGATAAAAAGTGTTTTACTTTTTAAACTGCGTTTCATGCACTTAGTTTTGCAGGCAGAGCTGGAAACCCCAGGTAGCACCAGTCCAGGCGGGACGTCGGCGCTGTGGTGGCCGGTAACTGTGCTGGTTCATTGAAAGTCGATTTGTAAACTGGGAAAAGTTGCTGAGCCAAGAAGAGAGCCACAAAGTCAGGCGCAGACGGGGCAAAAGAGAACGACTCCAACTGCAGTCCTCTCCAGGACTGCTGTGGGCGTTCAGTTATCTTGTTAATTTTTTACCTTTATCCATACTAGTTTTATCGCAGCTATCTGACGTTCTCCCCTTTATTTCTACTTTTAAGACTAATCTTAAAACTTTCCTTTGTGACAAAGCTTCTAGTCAGAGTGGCTCATGTTACTCTGAGCTATCTCTGTAGTTATGCTGCTATAGGCTTAGGCTGCTGGAGGACATCAGGGTCTATTTCTCTCACTCTGCTGAGTTCTCCTACTGCTCTCCAATCTACATTGCTTGTTGTTATTTCTACTTTTAACTTTTTGTTCTCTGTCATTTTTCTCTTCATAGAAGGTACACCTGGTCTGGCGTTCTGTTAGCTGTAACATCATCAGGGAAGCCAGATCATCCTCTATTACCATCTAACATAGAAAGTACTCCTGGGTCAATGTGAGCTTCTGTGCTTTCTGTGTCTCTGCTCTGTCTTCTCTAAGCCCCAGTGGGTGGAGGCAGATGAGCGTTCACACTGAGCCTGGTTCTGGTTCTGCTGGAGGTTCTCCTCCCTGTTAAAGGGGAGTTTTCCTCTCCACTGTCGCTTCATGCATGCTCAGTATGAGGGATTGCTGCAAAGCCATCAACAATGCAGACGACTGTCCACTGTGGCTCTACGCTCTTTCAGGAGGAGTGAATGCTGCTTGGAGAGACTTGATGCAACCTGCTGGGTTTCCTTAGAGAGGAAACTTTCTCACCAACCTGGAGGATCTGATGGAGTCTGACTTTGGAAAGAGCCTTGAGATGACAAGTATCATGAATTGGCGCTAAATAAATAAAATTTTATTGAATTTAATTGGATTTACTTCACAGGTGAATCTATAAGTACAGTTTTAAGGACATTCCTTTTAAAAACAGGGTCCATTTATGATCCTCCAGAACTTCTTGTCACCGTTTAGCTTGGATCTCCAGTTGAAGGTTGAGACGAGAAGAATCTGCTCCAGTTGCAAGGCAGCAGTCTCCGGTTTGTTTCCGGCGTGCCTCTGGAGCTCCGTGTGGAGGTTGAATAACAAAGAATCGTCCTGCCGGGCGAGCAGAGCCGCTTTTACCCAAATTAATCAGGAGAGAGAGGCTGAGCGGTGGGCGTCGGGGGAGCCAGCTGAGCTTTCCATTAATTCTGCCTCTAAAATCTATAATTAAACAAAGAGACACTGTTCTCCACTCTGCTTTTACGCCTTTTTATTTCTTCTTCAATCACATTTTCATGCACTAAAGATGACAGAGGATTGTATTTGTGTTCCAAAATGCCAACAGAGATTTCTTCAATCCAATGATGCAATTATTCCTAAATCTTTCATTTTCCCGCCTAATAAATTCATCATTTTATTGATCCGGCTCCACTAATGTTTTCTTTCCTTTGTTCTACACACATTTTCTCTGGTAACTGTATTTTCTTTTTATTTCATTGTTTTTTTTTGTCGTCCCTTTTCATCTTTCTTTCAGGCCTCCTTTGATTTTCTATCCTTTACATTTTCTTTTTTTTTCCGCTTCCTTGTTGTTTTTTCACTCATTCCTGCTTTTATTAAACTCTTTACGTTTTATATTTTCCCATTCCTTCTGATTTATCTTCCAGTTTCTGTGTTTTATTTCTCATTTTAAACATCCTCCTGACTCTCGCCCACACTAGGCTGTCCTGTTCCTGTTCGCTCCCTCCTTTTAGCGCTTTAATGTTCTCATCATTTTAATTTTACTCTATCCTCTTATTTTCTTTCACCGCGCCACCAGAAAATATTCACACCCCTTTCCTTTCCCCCATCTGTTAGAATAACGACTTCCAATTCAAGTACAGTTATTTTTAAACATCCTATAATCCTATAATAACAAAGTGAAAGCATATCTTTATTGTCATTATGTGATCATGATGAAATTTTGGTGTGACACCAAATTCACATGTAAGACTACATTTTAATTTAAAAAGTTACTTATGTGTCTAAGATTAAACATCATAGACACATAAGTATTCACACCCCTTGACTCTGAAAACTGATGCATCTAGTTTTTCAGATAAGAAGTTTCTGTAAATAGTTTGTAGTCTATCTGCGGTTGACGGGAATTTAATAGAAGACATTTGCAGAAACTAAGCAATCGGGTCAGAGGGATTGTTTGCAGACCTCAGAGACCGGATTGTGCCATTGGACGAATCTGGGGAAGGATACAATAACTGTTCACCAGCTCTGAAGGTCTCAGGAAGCGCTGAAGTCTCTGCTATCTGGAAACAGAAAAGGTTTGAAACCACCAGGACCGTCGCTGGATCTGGCCCAAATAAACTGAGTGGGTCCAAGAAAGTGACCCAAAGGTCAGGGTGTTCTCTTGTGGGGATAGGAGCTCTTTTAAAGGCATACTATGCAACATTTTTCAGTTAATTAATATGTTCCATACCGTTTTGGATGATTAAATGAGTCATTTCAGGTCGAACAAAGGTTTTCTCGGCCGCCCTGGTGGTCTGTGGGGGAAATACCGCACTTGCAATTGCAGGAGCCCTCAGCCCGCACCCACAGGCTCAGAAGTCTCGTGCATCGTGAGAGTCGGTCTTGCTTTATGGCGAGAACTGCTACACGCCCCCAGTGAAAGGCATGCTCGTTGCTAGCGCAGTGGCAATATTTGTGCAGTTATCATGGCGGAACCAGCGAGAAAACAGCGAAAGCCCATGTTGGAGCAGGGCAGAAAGAGGAAAAAGGCTCTGGACAGAGAGAGGAGTCGTACACGGGTGAACATCGGGCAAGCTTTTTCAGAATGGCGAGAGCTAAAAGAAAAAGAAGGCTGCAAGGCTGACGCGGACCTTGCGTTTCTGCTGATGCGATTGTAAGTAACATTGGAATGGTTTCTCTCTCTCTCTGCATGTTCATACTTTCACTGTGTTAGTCATTGTTTGTACTGCCGTTTTTTCCACTTTTCGTTGCGTTCGCCTGTCTGCTAAGCTCAAAACAACCGCGCCTGGCTTGAAGAAGAAACCAGAACAGCTGAGCATCTTTATGACAGTGCACTTTTACTTTCGCCCTCTGGGGGGAGCCTCGCTGGAAAATCAACCCCGGTTGCATAGTATACCTTTAAACTTTAGTAAAAAAATAACCTTAGAGGTTATCAGACCAGATGTTCTGGCCAGAAAACATCTGGTCCGATGGAACCAGAATCAGCCTCTGAACTCTGAGGGAACTTTGGGTGGGAACTGAAGGTCCAGTTTTAGACGGGTTCTGTTCATTCCTGCAGGACAGAAGTTTCTGTTTCAGCTCATCTCTCCTGTGGAGTTTCTCAGGGTTCAGTTCTCGGCCCTCTCTTTCTCTGGGGTGGATTTTGAGAAATGACGGCATCTCTTTTCACCGTTATATGCAGATGACTGTCAGATTTATCTCCCTGTGAAGCCGAACCGTCTCTGCTCCTTCCAGCCTCTCCCGCAGCGCCTTAATGACATCTAAGCATGGACGGTGACGACGTCTCTGAGCTTTAATCAAAATGAAACAGAGCTGATTGTATTTAGTCCTAACAGTAACAAACCTCGGTGATCTGGAACCACACGTGAAGCAAAAGGTTTGACATCTTCATCTAAGCCTGAATTCAGATTTCAAGTTCAACAAGCAGCTCAGCAGCGTTTCACAGAAAGGTTTCGGTCAATCCAGATTCCCAAACTAAAACCCTGGTTTACACCAGCCGTACTGTGAAGCACGGCGGCGGCAGCATCATGCTGTGGGAGAGTTTCAGGAACTGGTTGAATAGTCTGTATGGAGGGTGAAATGACAGCAGCAACATGAAGAGAGATTCTTCTAGAAAACCCAGACCAGGACGGCGATACAACCTGGCAACGACCCGACGAACACAGCCCAGAAAGAGGAGTGGGTTCTGGGGATGCGCAGCCAGAACCGGGACTTAAATCCAATCAAGCATCTCCGTAAAGACCTGGCATGTCTGTGTACCAACACTCGAGAAAATACAAAGCAACGGGCGTGAATACTTTTAAAAGAACAAACAAACATTGGATTAACAAGCTCCTATGAATAAAATAATTTTCCAAAAATCATTTTTATCTTGTCGTCACTGTGTGAAGCTCTTTGGGAAATATTACATTTATTTTAGAATTAGTTTATGAGACAGAAGGGGTGTGAATACTTCCTGTTGTGTTTATTTAATTCACCTTTGGGACTAATCCAGTATTCCTGACTACATGGTTATTGTTTTGCTGTTTCTTCATCTCATCCTTCGTGTATCATTTCCTCCCTGTTTCCCTCCTTTGTGTCCGTCCGCCCTCCCCCCCTCTCTCTTCCTCTTAAGCTGCTCCTCTTCCTCCTCCCCTCCTATTAAACCCCCAAGTGAGCATCCACTCTCCTGTTGTTTTCTCCTCTTTTCCACAGACACAAATCCTGCCTGTCTGCATCACCAGGCTGCAGAAAGAGGAGGCGTCTGTGTGTGTTTTGCATGAATAGTTGCTTTTTTTCCCCCCCCTCCTCCTGCAGCGTCTTTCCACGCCAGCCTCCCTCATCTCTGATCTCATGGTTTCAGTTTCTCATCAAACACACACGCCTCACCTCTGAATGGAGCGAGCTCTGACGGCATCCACACCGACCGAAGGAAAGATGCTGCAGGATGTCTGCGCACCGCTGCTCCACTGAGAAGAATGGCTAAAGCCCGGCTCTGAGTGAATTAAAGCGCCGCGTTTTCACGAAGACGACACATCTGAGCTGACAGACACGACAGGCTGCCAGTGAGGCAACCCATGAGCTCCTTTTAGTCAGTTTGTGGGGAAGCAATCTGAAACGATGACCACCGAGGAGCTGATGGACCACTGATGACAAGAAATCCACGAACAGTGAACCACTGGGACCAGTTATCGTGTCAAAGTAACATCTTAACGACATGTTAACGCCTGATCTGATTCCCAGATTAGCCCTGATGACCTCATGCAGAATAAAAAAATAAAAAAATACCATGATACTGCTTTTATTCTGCTAAAGGAGCTGGAGCAGGCTGATTCTCTGAGTGCCTCGTACAGATAATATTCTATTTTCTATAAATCCGAAGAGGAAGGAAAAGAGCATTTAAGCAAAACACCTGAAAGAAAACCGTTATATCTTTCTGTGTGGTCAGGTGAAAAACTAAGATGCAACGTAATTCAAGAAGGAAAGCAGCAGCCGGGCGCTGATAATTAAATACACCAGTTAACTGATCACCATCAGTGAGAATAAAACAGCCAGTTTGCTGCTCTGGAGCAGACAGGTGAGCCATTACTCAACACCACGATGGGAAGACATCAGCAACGACCCCACAGCAGAAGCTGTTGCTGCTCATCTACCTGGACATTTATCACTTATCAGGACATTTTAAAACTATCTGAAGTCCGTCGTCCTGCAGGAAGACTTTTCCCAGGAGGAAAGCCTCTCAGCAGCTGCCAATCTTCCCAGGAGTGGATCACCCAGCAGGTTCAGCCCAAGGTTGGAGCGGGAAGCCCAGACAAGTGACCAGAAACCCCAGAGCTCCACCTCAGACTCTACAGGTCGCAGTTAGCAGGTTAAAGGTTGTGGCAGGACAATTAAAAGAACTGAATAAGAATGACTGTTGTGTCTCTGCTCTGTCTTCTCTACCATAGAAAGTACTCCTGGGTCAGTGTGAGCTTCTGAGCTTTCTGTGTCTCTGCTCTGTCTTCTCTAAGCCCCAGTGGGTGGAGGCAGATGAGCGTTCACACTGAGCCTGGTTCTGGTTCTGCTGGAGGTTCTCCTCCCTGTTAAAGGGGAGTTTTCCTCTCCACTGTCGCTTCATGCATGCTCAGTATGAGGGATTGCTGCAAAGCCATCAACAATGCAGACGACTGTCCACTGTGGCTCTACGCTCTTTCAGGAGGAGTGAATGCTGCTTGGAGAGACTTGATGCAACCTGCTGGGTTTCCTTAGAGAGGAAACTTTCTCACCAACCTGGAGGATCTGATGGAGTCTGACTTTGGAAAGAGCCTTGAGATGATGTGTGTATCATGAATTGGTGCTATTTAAATAAAATTTTATTGAACTGAACTGTTTGGAAGGGTTGAAGTAAAAAGACAATTTTCTCTAAAAGCAACATGGCAGCACAAATAGGTTGACAAGGATTTGTCTGAACGAAGCACAAGATTTTCGCAACAATGTCCTGACAGACAAAATCAAAGTCGAGATGTTTGACCATGAAGGGCAGATCTGGAGAAGACCAAACACAGAAGATCAGCATTACCAGTCTTGCATCATTTGCTTTTATTTCAGCTTTTAACTTTTATTTATAGTTTCTCTTCACAGTAGCTACATCTGGCCTGGTGTTCTGTTTAACCGTGACACCGTCTAACTTCATGTTCTCCTACAGATGATACAGTGGACCTGTCTTTCAGTGTTTAGCCATGTTTCTCTCCTAGACGTCGCTGTTGGCTGAGCTTTTACTACGACACTCCCTTTCAGTCTCTGGACCTGCAAACTGGCTCAGTGATTCTGCTTAGCTGTGTTTTTGTCCCAAATGAAGCCTCAGAAGGAGATGGTACTGCCACTACCCTTTCTCACATAGAAAGTACTCCTGGATCAGTGCTTATGGACTCTTTTAGTAAACCCCCAGTGGGTCGAGGCAGATGAGCGTTCACACTGAGCCTGGTTCTGGTTCTGCTGGAGGTTCTCCTCCCTGTTAAAGGGGAGTTTTCCTCTCCACTGTCGCTTCATGCATGCTTGGTATGAGGGGATTGCTGCAAAGCCAACAACTCAATGCCAGCAACCTTAGAGAGAAAACTTTGAACCAACCAGACTGAAGGATTTGACTGAACTGACTTTTGCAAAGAGCCTTTAGATGACACCTCTATATAAATAAACTAAATAAAACTAAAATGTAATTTCAAGGAACTTTACAGGAAAAACGTAAAATTAACACGCAGTTTGATCACATTAGGAAGCAACTCCTTCTGATTTCTGCAACATAAATACAATCCAATTCAATCCAGATGAATGCATCTTATTTTAATTCAACAATTAATTAATTAATCAATTAATTAATTAATTAATGCAGCCTAAATAAATCCAGCAATAATCCATTTCAACCCAGTTTTAATAAAATAAATAAAAAATAAAATGAAAAAATAGATAGTCTAAGTCAGACTAATAATAACCCTGCTTTTTTCAGCTAATTCAGCTCACAAAGATAAAGTTTAGTCCAACACAGCTCATAGAACTGTTAAATTTAAGGGGGGTAATTAAACAACTAAGTAATTTAAGATGCGTCAGTGTTTACCTTTAAGAACTGATGCCTTTAAAAGGAGTCGAGCCCAATGTAAGGTAGCTGAAGGACGGAGCAACATCTGTTTTTCTGGAGGTTCCTCCCATTAGAAGAAAGTACGTCTGCATCAGGAAACAGCCGAGAGTCTCTAAACAACCAGAGGAAGGCTTGTTTCTAGGAGCTCAACAAATTACCACAACCGTAGCACGTTTCAGAAAGAAAACCTCACGGAGCTTCTCGTGTTAAACCTGAACAACTTCATCATTTTCACAGGAGGGTGAAAAGAGAGAAAGGGAAAAAAAATATAGTCCTCCAAGGTCACTCACTCATTTGAAAAACATCTGAAGCTTGGGTTCTCTCTGAAATCCACCAGGGAGTCTCCTCCTGCTCTCTGCTTGTCTGATTTCCATTTTTCAAACCAATAACTTCCTGTCAATCACAGCCGTGTGGAGCCACAGAAAAACGCCTTCCAGCAGGACACAGAAGAAATAAATTAAGAGCGAGAAATCAAGGAAGTAGAAACATTAGAGCGACGTCGGGTCGTGCAGAATGAACGGAGAAACTCTCAGGAATAAAAGCAACCTTCAACACAGGCAGCTGGCGGGCCCACACTGAGACCTGCTTATTCTAAAGAAATTCAGATTTAATTCCTTTTTCATTTCCACACAAAAACATGCAACTGATAATAAGGACGTCGCTCTTCTTAGGAGCAGCAATGAAGATAAAATAAATGAAGCTCCAGCATGAAAATCTCACTAAAAGCCAAAATCATTATCATTACAAAACTTATCTGAGAAAAGGTGAAAAAAAATACTCGACTATTCAAGAGTCAACACTCAAGACACTAATATAGACAAAGAAAACCTTTGTACAACATGACAGAAAGCCTTTTAGGTTTTTATTTTAATTAATTACTGCTAAAACAGGAGTTTCTTGTTTTGTGCTTTTTCAACAATGTTTAGTATTTAATAATAATAATAATAATAATCCTGTTTGTCATTTTAAATTTTGCACATGCCAATGAAAAATGCACCTCCCCCCAGCGTTATTAGAAATCTGTAGTTTCACTGAAACAGAATCTATACGATGTTTTACAGAAAGGTAAACTGTAATTTCAGGTGAAGCAAACATGTACACTCTGTTAAAATAACCCGTCAGTTCCTGATTTATTTGGATATTTACCCTGAAGATTCTAGAAAAGTAACCTGTAAGTTCTGGAGTACTTCTGTAAAAGTAACCAGCTGGCTCTGGGAAAACGAGCTTAAATTAACGGTCAATTCTGGAAAGTCATCAGTGAGCTGGTGGAAGATAACTTGTAACATCTGGAAAAGTAATTATGGCAAAACTACTGAAAGTACTTTATAAACTGCACGGAAAATAATCTGTAAGCTCCAGGAAAGTAACCTTAAGTAAGTTCTGGAAAGCAACCAGTATGTTCAGAGTAAAGTAACCGTTAACTAACCTGGAACTAACCAGCTCCAGGTTAGTTCCGGTGAATGACCTTAAAGGAAATTAACCTGTAGGGTCTGGCCTGTGCTGTGTTGCTATGAAGAATGTTTAAAACTAACATTCAGGCTAGGAAAAGTAAAACAGGAACGACACAAAAAGGAAAGGAAATAAGTAAATGGATAAAAATTAAAAAATTAAAACAAAAAATAAAGCAAAAACAAATTGGATGTGATATGAGATAAACGACTAGATTACAATTAAAATTACTCTTCCAGCTGTTATTTTCACATTTGCCTATTATTCATCCAGTTTTGTAACTTCATACATATTAAATCCAACATAACTTTATCTCCCTTTTCATTTTAAACATGCTTTGTTTAAAAGCTGTTTGTCACAGGATTGATTTCAAAAGGGTCCTAATATTATATTTAAAGGCTCTCATGCAGCGTTAAACATTAAAGCAGATGTTCTGAGGTCCAAGCAGATCTGGTCATACTGACAGAAATTTGGAGGATATTTCCGCATTTGATCTTTTCTGCAACATTTTCTCAGTCGTCATTAACTACCGTCTGGTCGGGTTTATCTGCTTTGAAGCGCTGATAAGAGCCATTGTCCTTGTTTAAATCAACAACTTCTCAGAGAAAGCCTCTGGGCTGCCGGCATTTCGTCTTTGGAGGGAAGAGTCAGATCTTTGCTTTTCAGATGCTTTGACCGCTATTCGGAAATCTGCATGAAGGCATTTTGCAGCTGCAGTCGTGTGTTTTGTGCATTTGTGCATTTTGAAAAGCCGTCCGGCTGCCTGTTGGATATCGGTCTGAGGTCCGCTCGAGCCGGCGTTGTTTGAAAATGAAATGAGCTGCAGACCACGAGCCTCAGGTGAAGTCTGGACTCACAGGAGGCGCGTCCTGGCTGAGGTCTGATGACCTTTGTGTGTCGATAAGGCGTTAAATTAAAACGCCACCATGAACCTCCACTGGTGATCCGTGCAGGGCGTGAACACGAGGAGAAGGTAAGGAATCATTTTATTCTGAAAGATAGAAATTATTCTGTCACATGTTGGGTTCGTTATGACCTGAAAGCTGATTGGCTGTCAACCTGAGCAGCTTCTTCTTGTTTCACTGATGGTTAGAAGGTTGTCTGTTTAATTAAATAACGAGGTTTTCTAAAAATATTAGTAAGATTCTGTGTGTTACTAAAATGAATGTGTGACTCGAGATTGTGTTTGTTGTTGTGATTTCTGGTGCTTTTGGATTCATCACATGGTTGTTAATAATAATAATAATAATAATAATAATGATAATAATGATGATAATAATAATAATAATAATAATAATAATAATAATAATAATAATAATAATAATAACAACCTTTATTGTCCTTGCAGCAGACATCCTAGTGAAATGGCTAAGGGTTTTGATCAGGGATCCAGGTTGGCGGTCTTTGGGATTCGAACCCAGAACCTCAAAGCTTCTCCAGAACTAGAGATGCACCGATCCGATACCCGGATCAGATATCAGCTCCGATATTGACCAATTAGCAGGATCGGATATTGGATGAATGACGGTGATCCAGCTTTCCCATACGGTCATTTATTTTTTATTAATATCAAACACAGCAATACAGCTACAGCAATCTAGGTACTTCAATTCTATCTTTGCAGCCCCTGGTTATGTCATCACACAGAGCAGCTAGTGACGAGCAAACAGAGAGCAACACGGAGCACGCGCCGGACCGAGCCAAGTCTCCTATCCGTTAACAATGTCAAGCCTGATGCCTTCACCCACATGGCAAGGTGTACGGTTCATTCCTTAGACAGTAGTACCGGATCGGTACCGGGTATCGGCTGAGATGCTCAGCTCAGGTATTGGTATCAGAAAAAACTGGATCGTGCATCTCTGTCCAGGACGCAGCGCCTTGCTGCAACCACCAGGCCTCCACTCGCCCACCCCAACACCTGAGATGTCAGACCGGAGTCCTGCATCGGGTCGGGTACCCGTAAAACCGTTCAGAAAATAAAACCAGATTATTTCATGGGTACAGGCACGATATAAATGCACAGAATGCGGGCGGGTGGCATAAAAAGAGTTCCAGCATGAATAGATACCATTTTCTTATCTATTAACTCTACATCTCAATAAGCAAATTCCTTCAAGAATATCCAGATAATAGTTATTATTTTTTTTTAAAAACAAGGCAACCTGTCTTACTTTGGCCAGTTGCAGCACAAACCACAAAGCAAGTTGGACAGGTAGCGGCGTAGCAGGTGTGTCATTAAGGGAATAAGGGGAAAAATAGCCAAATATACCAAATAACGAACATCATCCAAGGCCGAGTCGGACATTTGGGAGGAATTTGATGTAATTCGAGACCACGAGAACAACGTTGTCAGTGGATTTGCAGCTTTTAGCAAAAATAAAGCTTGTTGTGATAGCAGCAAATGAAATGAAGGGCTGTGTCTATACATTATGATCACGGGTCGCGCAACGATTTATTACTCACAGGTCCGGGCGGTCCCGGGTTGTAATGGGGATAATCGTAGGTAACGGGTCGGGTCTCGGTTCTGAGCTCTACGGGTGTGAGCGGATACAAGTTTGAAATAAATCGGATTAATGCATGACTCTGTGTCAAAAATGTGCAGCTCTGACCATTTTATAATGTTGACTAATGACCTATTTTTAAATACAGAACAAACACTGAATTCAAACTCAATCCTTTATTGTAATTTTTACCAAACCTGCAGGTTTTTAAAAAAGAAAAAAAGAACATGTGCTCTCTGAACTCTAAAGGGGGCGGAGCTTGGTTCCTGGGTCTGCGTTGTGATTGGCTGAGAGGATGTAATGATGTAATATTAACCTACATGGTTAGAATGCAACAGGAAGAAAAACTGTTATTCTATTGAACTTTTATTGACCCTTTTCCCCCTATTGCACCACACGTCTATCAATTGATATATATTGTTTTTGAATTATCGTCTGGATCTATTAAATAGTTTATAAAATGGGGCAATGTTTAAAAATGCCAATTATTAGAAACTGTTATTGTTATAAAATGTATTTAACTGTTAGATGTTTAACTGGGCTTCATCACTGCCCACCTTTAAAACTCGCCTTAAAACCTTTTACCACTAGTGAGACTTAGCTTTCGTTTTAAATTGGTTTTATTGTTTCTTTTAAGCGTTTTTATGCATTATCTTTTTATGTTTGTTTTTGTAGTTTTAGTTTGTAGCGATGTGCAGCACTTTGTGTCAGCTGTTGGTTGTTTTTAAGCGCTTTATAAATAAAGATGTGGTATGGTTATAAAATGTAAAAGTTTGAGACCCACTGCTAACATGTTGCATGGTACCAGACGTGGGTTAGCAAGGAGAAGAAAGCCAGGAAAGACAAAGATTTAGCTGAATATGATCAGAATAAAGAACCGTGGCGTGTGAGTGAGCCAGAGGACTCGCTCAGGCTGGAAACAGTTTATACTGCGTTAGCTTTGCCTGTATTTGTGGACACTCACCAGCCTGGTGTTTGCCGTCAGCTCATTAACTGGGAATCCCATTTAAAATCACAACAAGCTTCCTGAAAGCGCCACGTAAAACCGGACAGTTTCACACAGAGAAAAACCCAAATCACAGTAACGAGCTCAGAGAAGCAGCTGTGAGCCGATCAGGTTTCATTAAAGTCCGGCGCCATCCAGCAGCTTTTCATTCCCCTGGAGCCCGCGGGGACGGCGGCTGACAGGCGACGGTGAAACAAAGCAGAGCAGCCGCTGTCACTCCAAACTCCGCAGCATCTTGTTGTCACGCAGATGAAAGCCTGCGCCTCTGCAGCGGCTGAATTATTTCATTCCTCTCAGCCTGGATGGAAAACATTTCTTTGTCGTTTCAGCGCTTGAATCTTTCGGCAGCTGGCCACGATCAGCCTGACACTCACAAAGAAGCACATGGAGACAGTGGCCCACACCTGGAACCACGCGGAGGGATTTCTGGACCACCGGCGGGTCTTCAACCGGACGCCTTCAGATGGTACAGAGCGCTGCTGGACGTCTTCTGACGGAGTCACGCCGGTTTGAGCCCATTTCACTGGTTCTGAGGGGAGCCGCCCGTCCATCTTAAGATTATTTTACTTGTTTTTAAGTCTTTAAAGTCTTCACTCTGCTCTGTATCTTAACTTTTACAGCCCTACGTTCCACCTCGCTCTCTCAGGTCAGCGGACCTTCAGCTCTTCTCGGTACTAAGAACCTAAAGCAGGCCCGCAGGTTTGATTCCTGCGGCCGAGTCGCTGTGCTGAGATGCTTGTCAGGTATCAACCATGTCAGGTCATGAGAACATTTAATGGCAGATAAAACTATTTAAAATGCAACGTATCGCTTCTAGAACCAGAGAAACGTGCTCTCGCTCTCTGGTACCAGCTAATCTGGACCAGCTAACATCGAGCCACTGAAGTTCTGCTAAGTCCAGCGTAAAGAGCATTTCTGTGATCTAAATCAGCTGCGATGAAAGCATGGCAGGAGAGCAGCTGGTAGCGTTGTTGCAGCTAGAAGGTTCTGGGTTTGAATCCCAGCCTGGGGTCTTTCTGCATGTTCTCCCTGTGGATGCGTGGGTTCTCTCCTGGTACTCTGATTTCCTAACCGGACTCTCGCCAGGATGTGGTTCCGCTGAGCTCTGGAGGAATTTCACTACCCCATAAAACGGATGAGCCAATCAGGATCGCTGGGCAGGATGGTCGTAGATGTGACGTATCAGAGACTCTTTGGATTCAGACAACAGTGGCGGCTCACAGCGAGGAAGCTAGCTGTGACACTGATGATGCATTTTCATCAGAGTTGTAAAAATCTACCGAAAATTAATTCCTTTAAAGAACACCAGAGAACGGCTTTGAAGGCTTTTGTTTGTGGAAACAATGGTTTCGCCATTCTTCCGACCGGGATTGGTAAGAGCTTGTTCCTCCGTCATCTTTACTTGTCCGTCAATAAAGATGACGGACAAGTGGTTTATCCAATGAAATGGAAGGATAAGGCCTCTCCTTCTGAAATACATCTCCATCAGGGTCTATTTCTCTCACTCTGCTGAGTTCTCCTACTGCTCTCCAATCTGCTTTGCTTGTTGTTATTTCAGCTTTTAACTTTTTGTTCTGTAATTTTTCTCCTCCTAGAAGGTACACCTGGTCTGGCGTTCTGTTAGCTGTGACATAATCAGGGGAGGCAGATCATCCACTATCACCATCTAACATAGAAAGTACTCCTGGGTCAATGTGAGCTTCTGTGCTTTCTGTGTCTCTGCTCTGTCTTCTCTAAGCCCCAGTGGGTGGAGGCAGATGAGCGTTCACACTGAGCCTGGTTCTGGTTCTGCTGGAGGTTCTCCTCCCTGTTAAAGGGGAGTTTTCCTCTCCACTGTCGCTTCATGCATGCTCAGTATGAGGGATTGCTGCAAAGCCATCAACAATGCAGACGACTGTCCACTGTGGCTCTACGCTCTTTCAGGAGGAGTGAATGCTGCTTGGAGAGACTTGATGCAACCTGCTGGGTTTCCTTAAGCCGGGCGTACACTGTACGAGTTTTTCCCCTTTTCGGGCCGATTCTTCAGTCGTGCGAGCATTTTTTGAATCGGGCCGAATTTCAGCTTGATCGTAGAGGGGGGGAGGAGGGGGGACTGGCTTCTCACGACTACCTCCCGATCAGGAATCGGACGATCGTGAAAATCAAACATGTTTGAAATTCAGTCGGCTGTCGTGAGGTTTTTGTGAGCGCATCCTGCTGTTCAAGCAGAGCTACGAGGGGGCACCCTCCCCTCCCCTCCGTCCCCGCCAGCGGAGGGAGGGAAGCGGGCGTCCCTGAAGCGACCTCCGGCCGGTGTTGGGGAGGGCGAGCCGTCAGGTCCGCGCAACGCGCTGGCCGCCTGTTTCGGCACTCCTCCGCTTGCTGGGGGGGGGGGGGGGGGGGGGGTTGCGGGCCAGGCGACCTGCCGTGCCGCGCAGCCGCCGATGCGTCTCGTCTCTCCTCTCTCTCCCCTCGGTTCCCCCGGCGCCGGTGCCTCCTGCGGGCCTCGCCAGAGCTGGGCTCGAACCCCTGCTCTGGGTCCCTGTCACCTACCGTCGCTCGCCTGCCTCTGTCCCCACAGCGAGCGGTCCCAGAGGGGACACGACGTACAGTGTGAGCAGTCTGGTCTCGTCCGAGCGTCGCGCCGCACAGATCGTGAGCGGTGAACTTTTTAAACCCCGCGGTTCCGTCACGCAGTGTTTGAGATGTATATAAGTACCACGACTGAAAAACTCGTACAGTGTACGCCCGGCTTTAGAGAGGAAACTTTCTGACCAACCTGGAGGATCTGATGGAGTCTGACTTTGGAAAAAACCTTGAGATGATATGTTGTTAATTGGTGCTATATAAATAAAATTTATTTGAACTGAATTGGTGGCAGTGTGATGGTCTGGGGTTGTTTTTCTGCTTCAGGAACTGGGCACCTTGCACCAATTTCTTGACTCCTTTGCCTAAAATACCAGAGAATAATATCCATCTATCAGTTAATTACCTTAAGGTCAAGTCACATGGGGTCACTTAGGTTATACAGCAAGACAATGATCCAAAGTACAGCAAAAAGTCCACTTCTGAAGAGCTCCTCGTATCAAAATGAAAGTTTAATGTGGCTGAATTTAACCAATTCTGCAAAGCAGAGCGGGTTAAAATTCCTCCACAGTGACATGAAACACCAGCTATTAGGTTAAGGGATTTAAATGCACTCTGTATTTACTCAGGTTATCGTTGTCTGATATTAAAATTTGATCTAAAACAGAAAAAGAGGGAAATTGGTTTTACTTAATAAATATAAGTTTATATAATATAAGTTTGAATTGAGAAAGCTTCCTGGAGAGGAAGCAAAATGTCTTCAACTACAGAAAATAAGTCCAGTTGCTTTGTTTTTTACTTTTTTTGGATAAGTTTATGGGTGTCTAAAATAGTAACTAAACATTCTGCTGTGTTTCATTAGGAGACTTATTCTCTGTAATGCATCATTTTAGAGAACGATGAAAAATATAAATGTTATACTTCATCTGGTCTGCTGTTTATAACCTCTTTTTAATTGGACAAAATGTGTTTTTACCTCTAATTTATTGATATATTTGGATAAATATATGAAGTGCACACATTTTCTATATCTATCTATCTATCTATCTATCTATCTATCTATCTATCTATCTATCTATCTATCTATCTATCTATCTATCTATCTATCTATCTATCTATCTATCTATCTATCTATCCAGTCAAAAGTTTACATACACTCATGATTGCTATAGAGATCTTAAGTTTTCAGCTTTTAATTACTTCTTTAAATACCCTTTTTAGGTAAAATGACTAATGGATCAGAGTTCTGTGGGTCAGAACCGGTTCCTAACCAGAGTCCATGTTTCCATCAGAGCAGCGGTCTCAGATTTCAGATCCCCCAGGGCTGGTTTCCTGTGATTTCTACATGTGTCCCTTGCCCTGCGCACCAGAATCAACCAGAATCTCTGGGTCCATGTCTGCCAATGAGCCAACGTCTCCGTCAGGTTGAAGCAGCTAAAAGCTGCAGGACTCCGGCCCTGGAGGACTGGAGAAGGAGACCGCTGCTGTAGTGTTAGGGTTGGAGTCATTTCACAAGCCTTTTTTTGTCGCCTGATGGAAAACATTATTCAACCAATGCAGCAGTCCCATCAGGACGGAAACATGCCCTCAGCATCATGCCGCCGCCGTCATGCTTCACAGCTGTCACCAGTTTCAGTCGCCACTGAAGATCCGAACCACGCCACAGCTAAGAGTTTGGGTCGAAATGGCTCACACCGTCACAATATTTTTGGGACAAATGACCTCAAACACAGATTAAAATCCATTTAGGAACCTAACACTAAGCTTCCAGAATGGCCTCCCCAGAGCCCTGAATGCTCACCACCTCAACCCTGTTTGATATGTGTGAACCGTGCTCCTTTACAGGAAAACATACAGATTAAACGAAGATCTACCAGAAAGGAGCGGTCTGATCCAGCCAGAAAAGCAGGGGATAAAAAGGTGTGAGCGCATAGTGAGCATTACATAACCCAGAGTCTAATTCCTCCTGTACTCTGATACACGAGTCTACACGTAAACCTGGTTCTGATGGAGGAAATGTTCTGAGACTTTGTGTTTCTGGTATGAAAAAAGTTTCCTTTGCAGTTTTTCATCCTGATGAGACCTGACTTCCAGCTGTGAGTGAAGTTATAGAAAGGTGGCATGGTCTGGGCTCCATGCACACCATCAACATTAATCACAGAGGTGCATCCTCGGTTCATACATGGTCAGCAGTGTTTGCTTTTAATTTCTGTGGCAACTATGTGGTTGGTTGATGATTTCTGGGACTTTAAGTATAGTTTACATAAGGATTTGTTGTTTGTGCGACACCTTAACCTCCTAACCCGGTTTCAAGAGGGAGCGTTGAGCTGGTGGACTGAGGGAGAGTCCCATGTGCCGTGGTTCTGTGTTCGCTGTCCTGCCCTTTGGACATAAATGAAGAAGTTAGCATTGCACCTGCAACCCCTGAGACTGGATAGGCTACCAAGTAACGAATAAGTGTTACAATATAATAAAAAAAGGACCACCATCAGGAAGTCATGTTCAGATATAATTATTCATCCTCGAGAAACTAAAAACGGTGGAAAACACAAGTACCGGTTCTCTAAAACTCCTGCTGTTAATCAGATTTAACTTATCTTTATTAAATAATGATGAAGAGACTTTGCAGACTAAGTTTAGGATACGTTTGCAGCTCCGTTCTGGAAGTCCCAAAGGGTCTGTGCAGAAATAAGTCCCAAAGCTTCAAAACATTTCAGTCGACCAGAAGGTGAAACACAGAGGAGAGTTAAATAAAGATTAAAACTGGCTGAACAAGAAGGCTTCAGCCTGGGTTAGGGAGCATTTCCAGGTGTTAAAATGAAGGAAAGCAGAGACTGAGTTTTAGAGGTATTATTTATGGATAAATACCTCTAACCAGTATCTTGCAGCACTTTAATCTATAATTCCTTTTGAAGGTCCAGTAATCGGTGAAGTTTTATTACATTTTTCAGCAAGAAAGAAGGATTATAATTTATCAAAACTTCTGAGAAATGAGGATCTGGATCCGCATCACATAGAACACGTTAGCTTCTCTTCATCACCTCTCTGCTAAATCCAGAGTAAAATGTTAAACTCATCTACGTACATTAAAAAATCTTAATAATGAAGCTCCATCATATATCAGAGCTCTGATTACCCCGTATGTTCCTAACAGAGCACTTCGTTCTCAGACTGCAGGTCTGCTGGTGGTTCCTAGAGTCTCTAAAAGTAGAATGGGAGGCAGATCCTTTAGCTATCAGGCTCCTCTCCTGTGGAACCAACTCCCAGTTTTGGTCCGTGAGGCAGACACCCCGTCTACTTTTAAGACTAATCTTAAAACTTTCCTTTGTGACAAAGCTTATAGTCAGAGTGGCTCATGTTACCCTGAGCTACCTCTATAGTTATGCTGTGATAGGCTTAGGCTGCTGGAGGACATCAGGGTCTATTTCTCTCACTCTGCTGAGTTCTCCTACTACTCTCCATCATTTCCAATTAATGCTGCCATTAACTTTGTCCTCTATCTATGTTTTTTTCTGTCCATAGAAGGTACTCCTGGCTCAGTGGCTAAGTGTTCGCTGTCATCGCCGGTTCTATTGCTTACAGTGAGCCTGGTTCTGGATCTGCTGACATGTTCTTCCTGTTAACTGGGTCAGTGGCTCCACTGTCGCCACGTGCTTTGCTCTGGGAAGATGGATGACAGGTGGCAATCAGCTGGGCTTCGTCAGAAAGAGGAATTATCACCGTTTGGCCTAAAATTATATACAGTGTTTTAGAATTTGCACTGAACCAGACTGCATGTGATTAAATATGAATAAGAGCACCTAACAGGGAGTATGGATGGTACAGGTTGGTCTAATAAAGTGCCTCCAGGCGATAATGTGTTATATAAACACTGGACAGAATAACAGAACGTCCAGCATTGGTTTTACATCAATATTCAGTGAAGAAAAGAGATAAATAGAGCTAAATGTAATTGTCATGATGTTAACGCATGCGATTATAGGTGACGACTAAGATTTGTGTAAAAATAAATGACGTTTTTATCCATAATCTGAGCATTAAGAGGCGACGGTGCGACGCCCGTAGACCCACAGGTGGAAACGTTTCCCAGCAGGGAGAGTTTTCAGCGTTTGATGACGTAAAAGCTGCTGCAGTCCAGCCAGGACCAGACGCCCATCAGCTGAGAGGAGGACGATCTTCATCCCTCAGACCGGCACTCAAACTCCTCCTGGACATTTGTCTCCCAGACTCCTCCAGCCCGCGTCCTCTGCTGTCACATCTAATTCCTCGCTCTCCCTCATAACATCTCTCTTCTCCTCACCTCACCTCTCCACCCGCCCCTCCATCTTCCTCCACCCCCCACCCTAGATGACTTATTTAAGGCTCCAAAGATGAATTCTCAAACACAAACCTGTTCGCCTCTGCCTTTTACAAACATTACGGCATGAAAGGTGAATTAATCTGACAGCACAAAGCAAACAAAGCCTGCAGGAGAGGCTTGTTGTCACTTTTACTGGAGCTGTGGCTTTCTCCCAGCGTGTGAAGGAGGAGCAGAGATTGGGTAAAAAAAAGCTGAATTAGGAGGAGGCTGGAGATGGAGAACACGCTGGTGCGTCTTTATCTCCCCCTCCACCAGGAGGAAGCTGGCTGGAGGAGACATCTGCGTCCATCAGCACAGACTTTCTTTCAGGCCGGGAACAATGACAGCAGCTGGGCAGCAACAAAAGGAGACCAGGATGCTCCGCGTCTTTGTGGCCTTCAACCTGCAACCCTCCACAAATTGTCCATTTTGTCCCCAGAAGACGCGCAGACGCAGAGGACTGCCCTGGTTGGACAACAGCCCCCCCACCCCCAGACAATGCCTACCTTATCAGCTCCTCTGTGCTTCTTGGCCGCCGGGGGCTCGTCGTGCAGCCGCCTGACAACAATAGCTCCTCCGCCGCTCTTTGCGCCGCAGTCCGGCGCCGGTTTACCGGACATGTTGGCGTTCTCTCCCGCGGGGACGCGGGGCTCCGGCGCGGGGCCGAGGCAGTGTCCGGGGCCCAGGTGATGCTCCGGCAGGAAGACGGAGGGCGGAGGAGACGGGCCGTCATCGCCGGGCTTCTCCTTCCTGACGCGGCCGGGAGGACCGGCGGCGTCCCGGTCCCTCTTCCAGCCCCGGATCAGGCTCTTGCCCTTCCGCTCCTCCTTGGCTTTGGCCGCGGGAGGAGCGGCCGCGGCCGCCTCGGAGATGCCGCCGTTGCTGCTGCTGTTGCTCCCGTCCGCATCCCTGCCGACCGCGGAGATCATCTCCACACCTTCCGCTCCTCCGACGCCGCGTCCTTGAGCACCGACCCCCGGACGCGCCTCCGCTGCCGCAGCCGCTGGGCGATGCGCCGCCGCCCCCTCCGGGTCCTCACGTCCGTCCTGGCCGCCTCGGCTGCGTTTCGGCGCGGATCTCCTCGCCTCCGACCCGCCGCCTGGTCCCCGGGTCTGGAGCGAGGACAGGGCCGCGTGTCTGTGGGCTGAGGAGGAGGAGGAGGAGGAGGAGGAGGTGATGGAGGAGGAAGAGGAGGAGGCGGTGTGGTTCTGTGACAGCTCGCTGCAGTCTGTCAGCAGCTCTCAGGAAGCGCTTCATCTTATGGAAGACCGAAGCTGACAAAATAAAAAAGAAAGCCTGAAACCTACAAATGGCCCGATAAATAAACAAAACACACGTAAAATATACATTTTGCATTAATTAAAAAAGTAATAATGTAACTTTTTGCTTTAACATAATACATTTATTTACTTTATTACATATTTTATAATTTAATCGACCTACACATTTTCTCCTTTATTTATTTCCAACATACTATGTATTTAGCCATTTAATTTTTATGAGTTTTGCATTTTTTAAATGCTTTTTCTTTTGCTTATAGATGCATTTATGCCCACTTTATTTATTCCCTGATTGTTTTCTTGTTTTCCTCACAAGCGTTTCTTTTTATTTCCATGTTTTCTTTTTACATATTTGTTTCTCCTTTTTTAAAAACCTTTCCTTATGCATTTCTGCCTCATTATGCAAATAATACGGGGGGTTCTTCTTTGGGTCAGGTTGTTCCAGTGGAACTAAAGAAATCTAGGATTTACTTAGCTTATTCATTACAATGAAACAAAATAAATTATACTAGTTGTAGCTTTAGAAAACAAGATTACTTTAGACCAGAGAACCCCCAACGAGTTTATTTCTTATCATGAAAAGAAATAATTAAGCTTTTCGTGATGAAGCTTGTTCCAGTGAAACTAAAGAAATCTAGGCAAGGATTTACTCAGTTTATTCACTATAATGAAACAAAACGATTTCTTGTAGTTGTAGTTTTAGAAAAGTTGGATAAAATTACTTTAGATCAGAAACCCCCAAGGATTTACCTAGTTTATTTCTTATTATAATAAAAAAATTAAATACTGTGATTTTATGCTTTTTGTATGTTTGTTAATGTATAAAAGAAGTCTAGTCAATGTCTAACTTGGCTTATTCCTGTGTTAATGTAATGTTTTTCTTCTCCTATGTAAAATTTCCCTCTGTGATGTTTTCTGTTCATGTACAGCACTTTGAATCATGTTGTTACTGAAAAGTGCTGCCTGCCTATTGTTCAGTCAGAAGGAAGTTGAAGGATCCATGTGCAGATTGATTGCGCATGCCTGCCTCCATTAAATAGCCAAAGTATAGTTCAATTCAATTCAATTCAATTTTATTAATGTTGCAGCATTTCATTAAACATATCATCTCAAGGCTCTTTCCAAAGTCAGACTCCATCAGATCCTCCAGGTTGGTGAGAAAGTTTCCTCTCTAAGGAAACCCAGCAGGTTGCATCAAGTCTCTCCAAGCAGCATTCTCTCCTCCTGAAAGAGCGTAGAGCCACAGTGGACAGTCGTCTGCATTGTTGATGGCTTTGCAGCAATCCCTCATACTGAGCATGCATGAAGCGACAGTGGAGAGGAAAACTCCCCTTTAACAGGGAGGAGAACCTCCAGCAGAACCAGAACCAGGCTCAGTGTGAACGCTCATCTGCCTCCACCCACTGGGGCTTAGAGAAGACAGAGCAGAGACACAGAAAGCACAGAAGCTCACATTGACCCAGGAGTACTTTCTATGTTAGAGAAGACAGAGCAGAGACACAGAAAGCACAGAAGCTCACATTGACCAAGGAGTACTTTCTATGTTAAATGGTAATAGAGGATGATCTGCCTCCCCTGGCTAACAGAACGCCAGACCAGGTGTACCTTCTATGAAGAGGTGTACCTTCTATGAAGAGAAAAATGACAGAGAACAAAAAGTTAAAAGCTGAAATAACAAAAAATAATGCAAATGTATGTTATTAAGGTAAGAGAGCGTATTTGTGTATTACGTTAATAAATATAAAATAGTTTCTATTTTTTTTTATTAATTGATACGTTTTAGGTGTATTGGTTTATTTATTGGGCCGTTTATATTTCTGTCAGTTTCTGTCCTCCATATATCCTTGTCTCCTTTGTTGATCTCCGCGATCATCAGCATTCCAGTCATTGTCAGAGCGCCTGCAGCCGCAGTGTGGCTCAGAGGAGGTGGACACTTCAGGTCTGATGGAGGATCAGAGACACCTTTCACCTCACCTGTCCTGCAGTCCGTTAAATAAATAATTTAATATACATATATAACGTTAATTAGTGATGGGGGTGGACTATGGTTTGGATTACCATAATTTTTTGCTGTTATTTGGCATTAACATCACATCAACATGCAAATTAAACAATGAAAGCAGCTTTTATTAGTTCATATTAGGCTTTTTAAACAAAACTTAAACGGTTTTATCTCCATTTCTAACATCTGAACGCACAGTACCGTCACAAGGGGGCGCTGTTGTTTTTGTTTCCCGGTTCATCGGCTTTATAAGCTTTTAAATGACAGAATGTCCACATTAAACTGATTGATGCACAATTCCTTTTTTTAAATGATGTGATTGCGCTCATTGTCCGCAAGGGGGCGCTACGTGAGCTGGAAGTTTTTTTTTTTTTTTTTTATCAACACACCTTAAAGCAGCCGTGGGAAAATGCGGTTTATCAATGAGAATATGACACTTTTGGTTTGCAGTGGGAGAAAATATTAACAATTGAGATGATCTGAAACACTTCTGTCAAAATGTCACGATAGAAAATCATATTTTTGATGGTTTTCAACCAGAAATGGGTGGATCGCTCCCTCTGGCTCTGGGCTCAGCCTTGCTGTTTGTCCACTGAGTCCTGGGAGATGGACAGACAGATTAGAGATTAGAGTCACAACAAACTGACCAACAAAGCCACACGACCTCCCCTCAACGTCCGAACACTCGGGCTTAAAGCTCGGTTGTTCCTCACTGACCCAAAGTTCTCCACTCTGTGAGCTACACACAACAAAAACTCCCATGGTGCATCATCCCTGAAAGTGACCCGTATGGAGCCTTAAACAAAAGAAGTAATGAAAATAATAACCACAATAGCTAAATATACAAATTCCCAAAATTAATATGAATTACCAATATTATCTAATGATTTCAAGAAAAGTAAATTTAGCAAGAAAAACAAACCCAAAACATTAACCATAATGCATATAAAAGAAACCGCTAAATATAAATTCAGGCTCCTACAGATTCCTCATAAAAATCAGTGTTTTTGTCATGAGTTTCAGTCGCCGACGTGAAAATTAGGACAGCGGCGAGAGACGGAGGAAGAGGAGGCCATGAAACAAACTGCGAGCAGAAATCAGTTCTCACAGCAAACAAACAGAGCCGCAGATCGTTGACGGGACATGTTCCAGGGGTCGTCTGGCCCGGCGTGTCCCGCTGTGTTTGTTTGACTCTCAGACTAAACCAGGACACAGAGTCTCACGTGTTTGGATGCAGCACAACCAAACACGTTGGTTGCGCTGTTTTTGGCACAAAAAATGTATGCATCCCTTTCCTACAAAAAAGTCAGGCTAATTTGTTTGATTAAAATGTTGAATAATCCTATTATGTGGAACAAGTAAAAATAAATAAATCCCAAAACAATTTTGGGGTAATTATATCTTTTTTTAATTAATGCTTTTTGGCCCTCGAATACTTTTGACTTGACAATATTGACCCACATAACTAAAGGTTTGAGCCGAAGCAGATGCATGGGTTAGGATGGCCTAGTCAAAGTAAAGATCTAAAGGCAACTGAGAATTTGTGAGGAAAGACTTGATGATCATAGATCCGCTCCATGCAACCTGACTGAACTGGAGCTAATTTAGCTAAATGTGTAAAGATTTTAGCCTCCTGACCCCCAAACACAACGGCAGCTTGTTTCTACGAAGTATAACCCAGGGCGGTTAAAGCTGCTGCAATTTTGGAGGATGTATATTTGTGAAACATTTTAAAACCCATGAATCATTTTTACTCTACTTCATAACTATCCCCCATTTTGCATGAACAGTGACGTAAAATCCCAGCATGATACATGAGGGTTGTGGTTGTAGTGAAGCGTAGAAGTTTGTGAGCTCAAAGTCACATTTCTATTTCTAAAAGGAAGGAAGGATTTGATTAGATGCACTGGAAAAATGTTTTTTTTTTTTACAGAAACACAGGAGTTTTCTCCTGACACAGCAAATGTTTACAGTTCAAAAGTTGAGTGGTCGCTTTACAGCAGTGATTCAGGTCTCACTGAACAGAACGTTAAACACGATTATTTATTTATTATTTATATTATTTATTACACCTTCTGTTTAGCTGCAGGTCAGCTGGAGCCAAACTGTCCAGGAGCAGCAGCAGCTTTTACAGCTGAAGCAGAGAGAAAAGCATCATGGCTGACGGAGCGCGGTGAAACACAACAGTGGCTTAATTTGTTAAACTTAATGAGCAGCAGCTCCTTCAAAAGAGGCTCCGCTCAGAACGAGAGATAATATGAATCCTATAGATTTGGCTGAAGGTTCGTCTCTGTTTGTGTTTCAAAGTGCATCACGTTGTGTCTGTGTGGAAAGCTGCTTTATCAGTCCTCAAACAAACAGACACGCACAAAAAAAACAGTCAGTAACAACTTTTATTTCTGCTCTTCGGTTTGGATGTGAGTGTTTCTGTAGCTGAAGCACGGAGCTGCAGCAGCGTCCGCCGTCACCTTAACACTTTTGCGCTTTTCTGACACAGATATGGGCCAAAATAAAACACATGTCCCATAAAAACAAACGGAAAGACAGCTTTCATTTTAAAACTAAAATTTTGACTTGTGTTGATATTTAAAAAATATATCATTTCAACTCATTTTATTGATGTAGTAGGAATTCAGAACAAACATCACGTCACTGTATTCTATATGACAAACTGGTCGAGTTAATATCCAGAAATATTAATTACAGTTGGATTCTGATTCAAAAACAGTTCAAGTTAATTTGATCCAGTTTTACTCTGTGGAGTGAGATTCATTTGGCTATAAAACCAGAAGGAAGTAAGTGGCATCCCACAGGGATGTGTGCTCTTCCCACTCCTCTTCTCTCAGGTTAATATGAGGCTGCACCTCAGAGGACCTGTCTGTAAAACAAGTATTTATACGCATTATTTCATTTCAATTCAATTAAATTTTACTTATATAGATCCAATTCACATCATATCGTCTCAAGGCTCTTTCCAAAGTCAGACTCCATCAGATCCTCCAGGTTGGTGAGAAAGTTTCCTCTCTAAGGAAACCCAGCAGGTTGCATCAAGTCTCTCCAAGCAGCATTCACTCCTCCTGAAAGAGCGTAGAGCCACAGTGGACAGTCGTCTGCATTGTTGATGGCTTTGCAGCAATCCCTCATACTGAGCATGCATGAAGTGACAGTGGGAAGGAAAACTCCCCTTTAACAGGGAGGAGAACCTCCAGCAGAACCAGAACCAGGCTCAGTGTGAACGCTCATCTGCCTCCACCCACTGGGGCTTAGAGAAGACAGAGCAGAGACACAGAAAGCTCAGAAGCTCACATTGACCCAGGAGTACTTTCTATGTTAGATGGTAATAGTGGATGATCTGCCTCCCCTGATGATGTCACAGCTAACAGAATGCCAGACCAGGTGTACCTTCTATGAAGAGAAAAATGACAGAGAACAAAAAGTTAAAAGATGAAATAACAACAAGCAATGCAGATTGGAGAGCAGTAGGAGAACTCAGCAGAGTGAGAGAAATAGACCCTGATGTCCTCCAGTAGCCTAAGCCTATAGCAGCATAACTATAGAGATAGCTCAGGGTAACATGAGCCACTCTGACTAGAAACTTTGTCACAAAGGAAAGTTTAGTCTTAAAAGTAGACGGGGTGTCTGCCTCAGGACCAAAATTTAATTTCTCCTGGTAATTTAAAAAAAATAATTATGGGGATAAATATTAACATTTTAAATGCACAAATCCACACGAATAACATTTTATCTAAATTTAGGAACATTATGTTGTCTGTCCTATTATCATTTGGCTCTAATCCTGATTCTAGCCGAACCAAAATAACTATGAGCAATATTGTGCCGCTGAATATTTATATTTATATTTATAAGTCATTAAATCCCATTTCCTGTTAGGAACTGCAATTTCATAACTCTTCTTTCCTGTTGGCAGGCAAGGCTATTAACTCAGATGTCTAAATTGTTAAAAAAAAATTAAAATTCCTTACAGCTGCAATTGTCTGAGCTGCAAATGAACAGCGTAGTGTAAATTCTCTTCAATGGTCCCTGCTTCTAGTAACTGTTGGCGTCATTCCTCCATGAGAAGTCCGCAACGTAACATATTGACAGTTCAGATCTCCTCCCCATAATCCCAGTTTTAAAATGAACTGAAGTGAAAAATAACTGAAAATTAAGGCCTATTCCCTTTAAATCAAAGTGAATTGTGTATGAACTCTGCTGGTTTGTCCATTTTAATAACAATGAAGTAACTGTGGTGCAGTCGTCGTTGCTTATTTCACTGCAGATACAAATCGAGGCATTTAATAGTTTCTTAAAGAAAAACTGATTTGTTAAATTAACCGAAGCTTTATGCATGAAAAAAACACAAAAACACACTAACAGCAGCGGGGGACAAACATGCGTTCTTTGCAGAGGTTTGGAGATTTTCTCAGTAATCCAAGCAAAGGGGAACCGGTTAGATTTCAACCTGTGTGGGATCCGTTTTTGTTGTTGCTGTAATTTGAGGATCAGTGAGACGCTTTAACCGGGTTCCCCCCCGACACCAAATATTTCTACATCTGCAGGCTGTCCCGTACAAAAAGATGAAGTTTTGCTATCCAAACACGGCAGGGTGAAACGTTACCGATCAAAGGTTTAAACCTGAACACACACACACACACACACACACACACACACACACACACACACACCGCCTCATCCGGCCACCTGATTGGCCGGGACATGTGAGACCAGGTGGAGGAGGATGGGGGGGGGGGGGGGGGGGGGGGGCAGCAATCGCTGCTGCTGGCAGGTGAAGGAGGTCCGGATCGGCCCGCAGGCTCGGCTCACCTTACGGTTCTCACGGCAGGAAGCGGGACGCGCAGCGCTCCGTGAGGGCAGCATCTGCAGAAGGTGATGACAGAAGAGTGCGTGGAGCAGCAGACGTCTCAGGAGGACGTCAGGACGGGAAACAGAGGAGATCACCAGTGAGTTCAGGAGCGTAAGCGCAGAGAGGCCTAATGTGCCGGAGACGGTAACAGCTGCTGCACCATGACTCTGGGATCCAGGACTTTACCAAAATATTAACAGCTTAATTACCACAGACTGGAGTTTAGCTTAAAGTTTGTGGCTCTTAAGAAGTCTCCTGCTACATGATGAGAGGCGTAGGACTGAACCGATGCGTAGAAGTAGATTTAAAAGGGAAAATTTTGATTTTGCTCTGGATTTAATCCCCTCTGATAAATTTAATCTAGCAGGCATTTTTACAGAAGAGAGAAACGTGTCATAAACTATTGTTCACCAGCTTAAAACTGCCTTACAGATGCTGAAAACTCTGTGATGTGGTCTAAAGCACTGCCACAGAGGTGTTTTACAAACTGTGCAACATACATATTTCTCCATTCGTCCTCTCATCCGATGAATGTTTATTTGTTACATTAAGCTTCATTTCAGTTCAGTTTAGTTGTCTAGAGTTGGTTCACATTAACCTGATCACACAGACAGAAAGTCAAGTTTAATATTCAGATCTGCTGGACAATACCTCCGGGTCACCTACTTTGCAGCAATCACTCCTCAACAACCGAGTTGCAACAATTGATTGCTTCAGCTGTTAACTGAGCAACAATCCTTCATACCAGAACAGTTTACGACGTCTACATCAATCTAAAGATCAATGAAGAGACGACCTCCAAACAGAAGCATGCAGCCGTCACCACTGGACGTCAAAACTTCTGCTACAAACACTGGAGCTCATAGAAGAGGTTCCTGGACCATCAGGAGCGTCCAGCTGCCACCAGCGCAGAGCTGCTCCACCGATGGCAGCACATCTGTTCGTGGAGGGAGGCCCAGAGGTGAAGCAACGAAGCCTCTTCTGTCCCAGAGAACCATCGAACTGAGATGTTGTAGTGAGAACAAGGATGGACGGCTGGAGGCTGACTCTTCCCTCTGATCGATTAGGACGTCTGGAGAAGAAAAGGAGAGTTTCTGTAGAAGCTGCTATGTGTAAAGTCTATATAAGACGGGAAATGATGCGTGTTTCACCGGAAAAGGTAAATCTGTTTGGACCGCTTGGACAGGAAACGCTGTCACCGCACAGCTGGCCGTTTGTATCATCTTTGGTCTTATACGAAAGCTAAAGTTGGAATAAATCGGCTTTTAACTGCAAGAACAGCGTCTGGACATTTCCTGTTTTACCATCTCACCCCGGCAAATGTGCGTCAACCATAAGATTCCTGTTTAAAAACACTTTAAGCGTCGGCTAAGCCTCTACAGCCTCCATGAGTCCAGTTAAGGATCTGGATCCAATCCAGATGGGCTTCCTGTCCAGAGACGGATCAGAACGTCCTCCACGACGTTCTCCATGAGTCCAGCACCTTTTGATGATGGTCTGTGGATGTTAAAGCAACGATGGAGCGCCGTGCAACAAAGTGATAACCAACATTTTGGACCTGTGGTCTGGGATCTCTCCAGATCAGAACCCAATGAGAACCTGCGGTCAGGTGGAGGAACAGAACCCAACAAACTGTGATCAGATCAGGTTCCTGTCTGCTGACGAGACAGGAACGGGTCATCATTCAGGAGTTAGTCCAGAGGTTCATATCCAGGATGGCAGAGAGGTGTGAAGATCCAGCAGAAGGAGCTTTTACATTTTTATTCAGAATAAAACAGAAAAACCTGCTAAAAGCTACAGAAAACAACATTTTTCACTGAGAAAACTTTGAGCCACGACTGCAGGGTGACTTAGAATGAAAACTGACGATTAAATGAGCTGAAAATGATGCAAGCTGGGGTAAAAAAAGGCTTTTGTGTTGAGTGTGTCTTCAAAACAACTGCGTAGACATGCTGAGGACTCGTGTTACAGCCATTAGTCATTTTCAGCACCAACAGTGAATTATTTATTCAGCTGCATGCTGATTGGCTGCAGGTAAAACCTGAAGCCACGCCTCCAAATCCGTCTGAACAGGGATCTAGTTTTAGAAAGGGAGGATGATAAAAAAAAAAAACAGTTTGATTGTTGAGATAAAATGTCCAACAATACAAAGTTAAACAGAGGAATTTCTTAATTTCTCTGGTTCTTCATGTTTCCTTTGCTCTTGTTCTAGTTCTGTGCTTCACGTTCTATAGCTGGTAGTAATTCTGGACCAATTTGAGCATGTTAATCTTGTCTTCTTCTCGTGTGCAGCTCTGATGCTGAGGATGTGATGGAGGAGCATCAGAGGATTGACAGGATGGTGGGTGACTCTCTGCAGGCGGCAGATCAGGAGCAGCAGGAGCCGTCAGGCAAGAAGAAACCGGTGTTGGTCAGGTACACCGCCATGTTTAAGCTCCATTATGTTGGGTTAGACCCCCCCCCCCACCCCCCCCTTTGAAGAAGGAAAGATTTTCAGCCCCCATCCCAACAAAATGGGTCAAAAATAGAACTTTTATCGTTTTAGTGCTTTAAAGCTGTCGTTCTGTAGATTACCCAGAATCCCATTTAAAAAAATATACATGAGTTGATTCATAATGTATAACAACGGTCTAGAGCAACTAGACTGTTTCAACCTTACCACACTTTTTTTAATTAAATAATGCTAACAATATAATAAACGGCTTTTAGCCCGGATCGTATCTGCTATGAACCTCATATGGCAAAAATAATACCAAGCCACTAATATCAGACAAACTTCAGTTACATTAAGTTTCTTCCCACTTTCGCTTCATGCTTGCTCAGTATGAGGGATTGCAGCAAAGCCATGTACAATGCAGACGACTCTCCCTGTAGCTCTACGCTTCCACAGGAGTGAATGCTGCTTGTCGGGACTTTGTTGCAATCAACTGGTTTCCTTATATAGAATTTTTTTTTTTACCAATCTGTATAATCTGACCCAATCTGATTGAACTTGACTTTGTAAAGTGCCTTGAGATGACATGTTTCACGATTTGGCGCTATATAAATAAAATTGAATTGAAATTAAGTTTTGTACTTTTTAAAGGATTTATAATAATAATAATTATCATATACTGACCAACCAGCAGGGGGTGCTGTTGTCACATTGGGAGGGCCTGAGAAGCTTGGGGTTAGGTTATTGTTTTATTAGGAAGGGGTTAAATAAAAATCATGTAAATAAATTAACAACAAATTAACAATTTAAATTAAAAATTTATGGAATTTAGCAACTTTTATTCTTGATTTTTAAAAATTGTACAGTGTGTTGTCCGGCCTGAGGACCCAAAAGCTCTTTACACCACATTCACACCATGACGGTGGTTAGCAGCCACAGCTGCCCTGGGGCAGACTGACAGAGGCCGCCATACACCGTCGCCACCGGGCCCCCACAGGGTCAATGCGGGGGATTGAACCAGCAACCCAACGGTTACAGGATGAAGTCTTAGCTCCTGGGACACGCAGCACCAAGGGGGCATTTTATTTTGATAAATGACAGGGTCGGAAATCTTTAGACTTTAAACTAATATGGGAAACTTATTTTGTTAAATGAAATTATGATGAAAGACTTTGTGAAATTTAATGAGTGTTTGAACCAAGCTCCAACATCTTAAACATTTCTACAATGTGAAACATTCACAGACAGAGAGAAAGTTTTTAACTGGAACGGTGCTCCAGCGGCTGAGAGAATCAAACCAATGAAAGAAAAATAAATCTACAACAAGCTTCTGACTCCACGGTGTCACATTCACAGCGTCAGGTTTTCTGCTCCCACATAGATGTTCAAGGTTTTATTTGCCATCTTGTTTAAACATATAAACCACATGAGGATTAAACTACCTGGGGTTTCAGGCCAGGAGTCACTCAGGGAGGAACAAAGCTGTCTTTGTGGTTGTGCAATAATTAAATCTCTCTGTTGATTTCTGCAGGTCTAAAACTTTAGACAACTCCATGCTGACTCAGGTCCAGATAGAGTCAGAATCCAAGATAGAGAGAAAGAAGTCCCACTACAGCCAGGTGAGCTGTGCCTACCTGTGATGCTCGTTTTAACGGCTTCTTTTCCAGGCCTACAGCCTCTGTAACCTAACAGGGACTTCATCTGGAGTTCCTCTGCTCTGCTCTGGACTCCTCCAGTGTTTAACTAGCAGGTGCTTCTTTCTGTTTGGGACAGTCACCCAGTGAACGCAACACGTTAGTCAAACAACTAGAACCTTCAAATCAGGTCTGCATCACCACTGTTCAGTTGCGTCTCTGGCATGATAAGTGGGGAACAAAAACTCAATGTTTTTGTGACGCATAAAATCTGATTTTGATCAATTATAAATGAAACAGATAAATAAGCATAAACACACTAGAAAATCCATTTTATATAAGTTCAATGTAACTAAACTTTTATATATAAAATTACAAATAAAGGCTCGCTCACAATATTAATTTATTGAACAGAAAAGATTCACATCAATCCTTCAATGAGCCAGCAAGGACAACCAACACTAGATTTATATTTGCTTTAGATTTATTTTGCTTAAATTTTCCTCTATTTTATTCCATCAGTTTTTTTTACTTGCTTTTATTCTGTTTTTGTTTTCCTTAGTTTTAATCATGTTAAACACTTTGCATTGTCGTTGTACTGATATCTGCTAAATAAACTTGCCTTGCCCGCACTATCCAGCAGAACGTAAACGTCACATGTGCATTTCCAGCATTCTGATTGGACGATCAGAGCTTGGGGCCCCACGGCTGTCTACTGAGAGCGTACTGTGATTTCAGATGTTCATTATTTAAACAAACGTTGGTGGACTGGCCCAAACATCAAGGCTCCTCAGGAGGATTTAGCCTCTGAGCTTGTTAGTTTTCTGGCAGACTTAGATAGACAGATGTTTATAACAGAATGTATTGGTAACGGAACCTGTCTTTTTTACAATATTAAAACATAGAGGATGGCGGAGCAGAACAGTTACACTTTATGCTTTAAAACAAACTCCTTTTGAAATGTCCGAAACCGGATGTTAGCAAGGCTAATATCCTGTTGGCTAGCGGACGCTCGGCGTTAACAAATTAAAGCTTTTGCTCTATTTTAGTCATAATGATTGGCTGGATAACATAAACATTAATGTCCCATCAATGTATGAAACCCTTGTGGAGGTAACCTTTCTGTTAAAACCTTAAAACGCACTCGACAGTGACATGGTACCAAATGCTAGCAATGCTATAGTTAGCCTTTTGTTCTAAACACCACGGTTTACAAGACATTTCCCAATAAACCTTTTTAACTTCACCCTCAGCCCGCTGCCCAAACCTCTGTTCTTTGTCAGTTCTGTCCAGTTTTGGCCATTCACGGAAGGAGCGTTGAAGGAGGAAGTTGTTGGTTTGCCTCTTGGCAGGCTAGCGTTAGCCTTGCAGCAGCATGTGGCTAACGGCGTGGTCTGGATAGCTTGGAGGCCACGTTCTTTGACCGGGATGCAGTCCGATTTGAGCAGGGGTTTTCCTTACCATCCACCCTTCAGCTCTATCGGGGTTCGCTTCCTTGTACAGGCTGAGGAAAAATACACAGAGCTGTTTCGCATGCAGGATATTTGCCCCTGCATTTGATTGTGAGGTTAGGACAGCAACGTAGCTCTGTATTTTGTGTGTTGTTCATCCGGATTCAGTCAGGTCCTCTGCTGAAGCCGGCAGACGACATTAGCAGACCCTGGATCAAGCGTGGCTGGTTCAGGCACCTTCCCTCAGCTGCTGGCTTGTGTGTCGGTCAGGGCCGACCAGGCCCTCATGGTTAAGGCCTTCTTTGTCTGCTCTGAGAGAGCTGCAGTAGAGCTGAAGAAGTGTAAAGAAGAATGCTGAAGAGAAGAGAGTTCCTTGTCTGTGGGAGGAAGGTTTTTATCTGTAAGGAGGGCTCTCAGCAGGTGGGAAGAAGGGCCGTCCAAGCCTTGAGGGTCTCATGTTGCGGCCAGAGTGGAATTCCTTTGTGACCCCCCTCCATACTACATGTTCAGAATTCAATCTGAGATCAATTATTCATCATGGCGTACTTATGGCATAACAACACTTAGAATACACATATATTTATTACAATTGGAATTCCAAGGGGAGACACACACTTACAAGCGTTATCGTAATGCTCAGGTAGTATAACCCGGAGTCCACGTGCCCATGACGGTTGTAAGCTAGTGTCTGCCTGAAACGCCCATGGGCGCATTTTTTGATAGCTGGCCCCGCCCCTCACGGAGTGATTGGATGATTGTGTGGGGGGGGGGGGGGGGGGCGTGTACACACTGATTCTATCTGTGCTTGTGTTCTAACAAGCAAAACAGATCTGCACTCCAGTGTCAACTCAGGAACTAGCTTTTAATACATTGACCAGGTGTTTTTAGGATTCTACCAAGGAAAACATTTAGAACAATAAAGAAGCTTTCAAACCTTAAATCATCTTGAAGGGTTACCTCATACAACCTCATGTGACTCCCACTCTGCCTAGTATCCCACGAGACGATTAAATGAATTTATTGCCTGTTAGTGAGTCTGGAAACACCGTCCTCTTTATACTCCATGCCACACAGTTTAACCATATTATTTTAAAGTTACGTAACTCTTTACTGCTTTAAGAAAAATACAAGACAATACATAACAGTCTGCTCAGGTGTCGTCATTTGGATATATAGAGAAAAGGAGAGAGGTGAGAACACATCCCTGGGGGACGGCGGTGCTGATGGCTAGGCGGGATCGGTCTTCCATCCCCCGTCAGGTTTAGAAAGGAATCTGCTGTGTCAGGTCTGAGCTTTACTGAGCGTTCTGCTTTGTTTCTGTTCTGTGTTTCAGCTTTCGAAGAGCAACTGTCAGTACCATAAAATATTTAAGGAGATCAGCAAAGAGGAACAGCTCAGACAGAGTAAGTCTTCAACGATCACATGTATCTGCTCCACCTTAAATACTGAATGAAGGCTTAAATTAGAGCTAAACCGCTAACACCACCTTATTAAACCTGGGTCAGTGGAACCTGAGCTGACTGACTTTCAGCCAAATGTTTTTTCTTGAGGAATATTGTCTCTTTTTGAAATTGTGCTTTGAATAATGAAGGATTCTCATATTACCATCTGCAAGCTGAAGTCATTTACCTGTCTGTCAGGTTACACCTGTGCTCTGCAGAAAGACATCCTCTACCAGGGGCGGATGTTTGTCTCTGATCACTGGATCTGCTTCCACTCCAAGGTTTTTGGCAAAGATACCAAGGTACCGCAAACACAGACGCAGCTTGTTGCTGCTGCGAGTTCTGGGAGTTTTTTAGTGGCTGAAATCCTGTTTTGACTGAATTAAAACCCCTGAAAGGGTGTTCCTATACTGGCAGTCCTCATATAGGTGGCTCTTCTTGTCAATGTTGTGTCAAACTGTTAAAACCCAAACTTTAACTAAAAGCTCACCTCTCAAAGAATGTTTTTCTGACTCTGAAATGCTTTAAAGATCTTCCTGCATCTGATCAGGATGAACCCTGGACGCCTCCCTTTGGAGGTCATCCAGGTGCATCCCTCTGGGCGGGGTCCCAGGGAAGACCCAGAACTCATTAAAGGGACTATATGTCCCGTCTGGCCTGGGAATCCTTTGGGGTCCGCCAGAATGAGCTGCAGGATGCAGCTGGAGACGAAATTTTTGGTTTAAACATCACTGACGTTGTTTGTTGTATAATCATCCAAACTTCACAGGTCGGCTCAAAACGCTCCATAAAAGACTAAACTCTGTCTTTTTTCACCTCAGATCGCCATCCCAGTGATGTCCGTCACAAACATCAAAAAGACCAAAACCGCCATCCTGTTGCCAAACGCTGTAGTGATCGCCACCACGAATGACAGAGTGAGTCCTCCACAGAGTTTCTTTGGAAGTAATTATGGTTAATTATGCTGGTGGGCGGGCAAAAACACTCTGAAAAGGACTTTCCTTTTCTGTTGCCACAGTACCTGTTTGTGTCCTTCCTGTCCAGAGACAACACCTACAAGTTCCTGACGTCGGTTTGTCTCCACCTGGAGGTAAGACATGTCTGTGATGTCCATCGTCTCAGTGCCAGGGGACAACAGGTCCTCCATGCAGGCCGGCTGCAAGTGAGAGACGTAGAAACCTGCTCTGCAGTACGGCAAAAATCAGAAGTAGAGGATTCTTGGTTCAATTAATCACAAGTGTATAAATATTAATATAACAAGGATTTCAAATAATTATAAAGGATAAATCAATAAGCAAATCATAATGATGTTCATGATGTTCTTGGAGTAAAGCAGTTTTAATCACAGCTGCTTTTGGCATATTTTCCCCCATAACTGTTATAAAATAAAATATTGCTACCCATAATGCACTGCAAAAACCTTCTAGGAAAGTTAAACTCAGCTTCAAGAAGCCATAAAATCCTTTATGCTGAACTCAGACAATTATATCATAGAATGTTTCTTTTAAGTGCGTGGAAGCACATTTTTATGGATCCATGTTGAATACTAAGCATGAATCAAGTAATAAAATGTTTAACTTTATAGATTTCTTTTGTTTAAAGACTAATCATTAAAGATTAAGAGAATACTATAGTAGTTTATTGTATAAAGCTGCTGCTATTCCTGCAGTGATTCTTTGACCTTATTGTCGTATAAAGATGCTGTTCGGTTTTTACAGTTTAAAGCCAGATTTTGCAGTTAAAATGTTTTTGGTTAAAGTGAATATTCCCTTTTGGACCTAAACTATTGAAGTTTTCCACAGACATTACAGTTTTGCTTTCATAGTTGTTTAAAAGAAGACGAGTTTGTCTTTCCACCTTTTTTACAATTCAGGTTTTCTGTTATGGACTGCAAACCTAATTTTAGACATAAAACTCAGGCAGGTAATACAGCAACACATCTTTGGTTAATATAAAAATTTTCAATAATAAAAAGTCAACATGCAACATTCATCAGTAAATAATGAAAGAAGCTACATTTTTTTTTTACAAAAAGCCACAAAGCTTTTCGTAAACTGGCAGCTTTCTCACTTTGTTGCAATGTTTTTTTTGTTTTTCTTTACATTTATTTTCACTAAACGCTTATTTTTTTTAAATTCCCTTATTAAAAATGTTTAGTCAGAATATTTGCAGGTTTGACAACTCAAACCTGCAGCTTCAGGTCGTGTGTTGTGTCGATGTGCGCAGGAGAGGAGTCCCTGCAGCAGCCCTCTTCCTTCCTCGGCTGAACACAGCTTCAGAGGTCAGAGGTCACCGCTGTCGCCTCGCTTTCCTATGGTGGGTTCATGGTCACAGATGAGACCGCATTGCTTTACAACCTGATCTGTGAAGGTCACGGAGGGAATCATTACCGAGCCGGCTTGGTTATGGTCTCCTGTCTAACGGCCGCACCGTTGCAGTTTGACAGATAACTAGTTATCCATCCAGGTCATCTCAACCACAGGGGTTGACTGGTTCTCCAACGACACGGCTCAGGCTGCGGGAAGATTCAAGCCGTTACACATTAGCTAACCACACAAATCCATATGAACTTATCATGGAATCCCCAACGTTTGATATAAGCCATATACCAGCTGAATTGTCTCAATTTATAAAGACTACTTTAGTTCACTTTTCAGATTCTGCAAAACTTGAGGGGTCTCGCTTTTAAGACGTTGCGTGAAATTCATACTAGAAATGTGCGTAAGCCCAAAACAAAAAAAGAAAATGATATACGGCAAAGAAAAATTCAGCTTTATAAAACCATGCACACACCAGCATACAGCTTTCCTTTACAGTGTGGCAGAAGACTGAATCTTAAAGAAAGACAAAAACGAGACAGAGCACCTTCTCTTTGTGACCACCAGGGGGATCTTTTATTCTAGATTTACAGTCACATCTTCATTTTAGCAGAATCCCAACAATATGGGGTTACTTTCATACCTTTATAGGGATGCGGTATGTGATATGACGTAAATAGGAACATGATATCTTACTGTGCACGTGGACAACTCCAGACCAGGAGTCTGTCCTCCCTAGATGGAATGTTTCTATAACCGTTTGCAGTAACCTAGTTGAGAGGGTGTGAGTGTGTGTATGTCTGTGTTTTGGAAATAGTCCTTAGTCAAGTATCCCAAACAGATGTTTCCTTTCATTTCTGGGAAATGAGTTAATAAAATGTTCTTGTCATGGTTGGCTTTTATGTATTTTGCCCACATGCAGAAGCACACTCGGGAGAAACAGGTGAAGTTTAAAGGTTTATTTAAGAACCAGGTAACGGGAGGATTCTGCCTCAGCGGAGGCAACGTCAGGTAACGGTCAGGGAGCAGGAAACCGGGTTGATCACTAGGGAAGAACGAGACAGAGGTTTAGCTGGGGAAACGTGGAGGGGAACTGGTCTGACTGAGCTGGATCTGCTGCTGGACGCAAGCTTACCACTCGATGGACGGAAGGCCGACCGGGGAGGAAGCGGTGAGGACTCAGCGCCAGCCGTACGATGGTGGCCCACAGGTGTCCGGGAGGCCAGTGGGTCGCAGGTGGGGTCGGGTCCGAGCAGCACCGGGGAATCCAGATGTCCGGGACAGCGAGAGGAACCAGGTGACTTTCCGGAGATGGCAGGGTTCCAGGGGAGGGGAACCGACTCAGGAGGAACCAGGAGGTTTGCAGGAGAGACCAACACCAGACGGAAGATGACGATGCTTGGAGCTCCTGCCACGAGAGACTTCACAGGGTCACGAGAGGAAGAGAACTGACACGAGGAGGTACCTGGGAGACACAGAGGTGAGTGATTAGTTCCTCTGGGAAACACAGAGAACGAGAGGCCAAGGTTTGTCTGCATACCACGACGGTAACACTCTGGCATCCTCTCGCTGTCTGCGTGGTGTTTAAGTAGTGCTTCCCGATGCCGCTCAACCGCCCGCAGGTGTGTGAGCTCCGCCCACCAGTCAACCCAGAACACCTGTGGAAAAAGTGTGAGGCAGCAGAGCCGGCAGCAACCTGCACGGCCCTGCTGGCTGAGTCCTGACACCTCTTACTGCGAAAAAAACAGGAAATTGCCAAACAATCTCCCTTGCTATCATTAGGAGAGTCTCAAGTGTTTTTAGACACAGAGCACAGATTAGTTCAATGAAGGTTCCTCTGGCCTTACTTTACCTCTGTTGTGAAACACTAAAACACTCCAGAACTAATCATTCTTTGGACAGGGTTTTCAGTTATTAATACAAACAGGATTCAACTTTGACAATAGTAAAAGATTAGTCAGTACCATACTAATAATTTCCTCCATAATAGTTCACAGCTGTACCTGTTTGGTACCTGGTTCCTCCTCAGGTTCTCCCCTCTCCCCTCTACCCAGATTCAATTCAGTTCAATAAAATGTATTTAATTATATAGCGCCAATTCATAAAACATGTCATCTCAAGGCACTTTCCAAAGCCAAATTCAATCAGATTATACAGATTGGTCAGACGTTTTTCCTATATAAGGAAATCCAGTTGATTGTATCAAAGTCTTGACAAGCAGCATTGAAATAGCGTAGAGCCACAGTGGACAGTCGTCTGCATTGTTGATGGCTTTGCAGCAATCCCTCATACTGAGCATGCATGAAGCGACAGTGGAGAGGAAAACTCCCCTTTAACATGGAGGAGAACCAGAACCAGAACCAGGCTCAGTGTGAACGCTCATCTGCCTCCACCCACTGGGGCTTAGAGAAGACAGAGCAGAGACACAGAAAGCTCAGAAGCTCACATTGATTCAAGAGTCTGTTCTACATTAGACGGTAACATAAATGGTCAATAAGCACCTCATGAACGTTAATCTGTGTTAAAAATGGGTCAGCTGATGTTTTTTTTCTCCGTCATGGTGACATGGCACCAGGGTGAAAAGGCAAAGAAAGTTTGACAAAAAAGATCACAGAGAAGAATTTATTAAATATGTAAATCAGAGGTGAAAGCACATGTGTTTTGCCCACATTAAAAGAACTTGTTCAAAATTAAACCTGATTGCTGTTTTTAAAATGCTGAATGAAAGCTGTGCGCCGTTCTGACATTTCAGCTCCTGGGAGGGAGGTGCAGCCTCTTCCTCCTGCAGGTTATAGCAGAACGCAACGCTCAGAGTCTGAAGCCGCATCTTGGCCAGGAAGTGTTTGATCCCTGAAACCACGTTTCCTCCATACCTCCCATCTACACGGTCTTCCAACCGTCCCAATGCATCCGTCGCGCAGCATTACGCACGAGTGTGTTTGAACGTTTACAGCAGGTTTTCGCCTCACACCTCGTCCCAATAATCTGTTAATCTGTGGAACACCTGGGGATCATTTTGGAGAGGAATATGATGGTAGAAAATTACAACAAAATGATGTGCAGCCTTTTATTTAAGATTGAGGTTTGCTTATTGGCATTTATTTATTTATTTGTCCATATTTAAGTGTCTCCAGCGGCAGCATGAATAACACTGCGGCTTTGAATGCTTCTCATGGAGTCGATCTATGATTACAGTCTCATATGGAGTGAAATTGACCGTCTGAGAGGAATCATGATGCAGATTTGCTGCAATGCACCACTCTACCATGTGTTTCACCAATTTTCCCCAGCTCCAAAATGAGCCTACACCTGGGTCAGAGTTGCTATGCGGACCACACATTTTACCATCAAGGTTTTTTTTTTTATTAATAGATCCAAACTTTTGTGTGGAAAGTGATGTAGGCACATTTCAAGCCCCATTTTGTGCATATGCAAGCTTTATGAATAAAACCCCAGGTCTTTACTAGTTGCTTGACAGCTGGCAGTTGACTTTTTGGTCAGGGCTGTCAGAATGGAGATGGGAGGGATCTTTAGTTGTGTGTCATTTTTCTGCAGAGGGATTTTGGTGACCTGGATGGAGCCATGAGGCAGAGGAGGCAGGAGATGGAGGAAAACAGCAGCTCAGACTCCCAGGCCCCAGACTACGACAAGATAGCTGGTATCACCGTCCGTCTAATCTGTTAAAATGGGTTCAGGTGGATTATTTTCCACCAAATTATCCAATATTAATAATATAGATGCAAAGTTTAATGCTTTAATGAAGCACGGGTAACATACAGTAGATATAAGTGGTGACTGTGGTTGGGGGGGTTGCTGGGCTCAGCATCAAAGACTGTTTATTGAATACCTGATGGCTGTAATAACCCAGACTTATCTAAATGTGAAAAAAAAGTTAAAATACTTAATAAATACATAATATACAAAGACCACAAATGCACTGCATTCTAGAGAAACAGCAGTGGGCCCAGGATTCCCCCATGAAGAACACCACGAAGAATATGAGCAGCATTAAAAGAGCAGTAAACCGAAAATTTACCAGGTTGTAATTTAGTCGAACACAATTTAAATCCAGACGTTTAGGATTATTTCTGACTGAGGACAACAATAACATTCTTTTTTCTTCAAGCAGCTTTTCCTGCATAGTAATTTTAAAAATGGGAGGAGAGCAAAAAAATAAAAAAAAGCCCTGCTGAAAGTTAGCTTTTAATTTTAGTTTTTCAGTCAAACCCACACAGTGTTTTTCTCCCAGATTTGCCCATTCCTCATTTCCTGGACGCGCTGAAACAGAAAGGAAGCGCATCATCACCAGAGCAGCAGCACAAAGGGAAGAAGCAGCATCTGAACCAGCAGAGCTCCGGCTACAAGCAGCAGAACTCGTGCCGTTCCAGTGAGTTTAACTCACACTATGAAGCCTCTTTGGAGAAGGGCTGAACGGTTCTGGACAAACGGATCAGCCTTCAACAACATTTTCCTCTGAACAATCACATCTTTACCATTACTATTCTAGAAAAAGTCTGATAATACCTGCTTTTTGGCTACATAAGTGAACAGTTTAATTTATAATCTTTAAATTTATGGCTCAGGTGTGTCCTACAGAAAAAGTTAGTTTTCCAACCAGTATTTTGAACATTTTTACTTCTTGTGGTTTTATTTAACCTGTATAAATACTTCTAGGATGTTGAAACATCAGCTTTGACTGCGTTGAACTTTTTAAAAACAAAACTATCGTCTTTGTTCAGAGGAGAGAAATGTGCTTTCCATGGTATCGGGGTGGGAGTTGGGGACATGAAATGATTACAAGGATAAAGGTAGACAGCATATTTTATCTTTTGGCAAAGTCAGTTACTGAATTTTTAATTTCTAAATGATCATTTTGATGAAGGTGCATCTATGTTGATAGACAGAATGCGATTCAGTAAAATTTTATGTCTTTTTACTTGATTGGTGAAGAAATGTTGGCATCAACTTAAAGAGATGTATTTGTTTCCTTGTTTCCAGGCTCAGAGGTGGTGATGGACAGCAGAGTCCTGAAATCAGTTTCTCTCAACACTCTGCTGATTATCTACATGTTTCTGTAAGATTCCTTCAATTATTATTTTATCAGAATAATTACTACACAACTATTTTACACGTTTATGTATTAATGGGTGCGTACTCTGCGAGAAAACCATCTAAGACCCGAAGGACGCTTTCTTTTAAGTTAACACAGATTTTTAAAATTCAACAAAACCAGCAGGTTCAATGGGAATAGTGTGATATGACGTCTGGTGGCTGGACACTTGATAAATGTTGCGAAATTTTGTAAAAACAAAAATTGCTGTTGCAACAGAAGGTCCTGGGTTTGAATCCTAGCCTAAGGGTCTTTCTACCTGCAGTTTGCACCTCCTCTCTGTACATGCGTGGGTTCTCTCTGGGTACTACAGCCTCCTCCCACAGTCCAAAAACACGACTGTTATATACTGGTAAAGGTCAGGTTTGGGGTTAGGCCACGGAAAGGGTTGAAAATGGATGAATTCAATGGCATGATCCTTAGTAAGGGTTTAAAACAAGGAAGTGTGTGTATACTTTATATTTGCAGCAGACTGAGAACAATTTTTGCTCATTTACAAGTAAAGTGAGGACTTTGATGTAAAGTGAGAACCTTTTTTTGGTCATCGCTTTTTTCTGGGCTAGGGATTAGGTCTTAACCTGACGAGCCAGATGAATTTTGTTCCGCTTAGCTCCGCCTAGCTTCACTCACATCCATCTGGGACATCTCCCATAGAGAGTGATTTCTTCAACCAATTTTATTGTCCAGCCAATCAGGACGCAGAACTAGAGTTTCATAGATGTGACGTAGTGGAGAAGCGACCGGGACGTGAGACTGTTTTGATTCAGACAACAATGGCGTCTCGCATCGACGAAGCAAGCGTTAACATTGATGCTGCTATTTCTTCTGTGTTGTCCAATCTACCTAATATTGTTTCATTAAAAGAACATCAGAGAACAGCTCTGAAGGCTTTTGTTGGTGGAAACCATGTTTTCGCCCTTCTCCTAACCGGATTTGGCAAGTTTTGTTTTTTCCTGCGTCGCTCTCACAGCGTCACGGGTTAGCTTCGGTGTGAGTGGTTGAAATAGCACGTCGATAAAGATGACAGACAAGTGGCTCATCCAATCATATGCAAGGATTTTTGATAAGGCCCAGCCTTCTGAAACGCCATTCCTATGGATCTGTTCCAGATGGATGAGTGGAGCTAGGCGGAGTGAAATTCATTTGGCTAGGGTCAGGTTAGGTTTAGGACTAAGCTTCCTAGGAGGTTTAGATCAGGGTCAGATTTAGGCCATAGAAAGACTTGAAGATGAATGGAAGTCTTTGGAGGGACAAGCACGGTCCTCACTATTGCACTTTAAACAAGGATGTGCGTGTGTGGACATACTTTTAGATAATGTTTTTATTGAGCACCGTGACCCCTGGAGAACAATATCTCACTTCCTTGGATGCTGAAAATATACGATGGAAGGACCTGGCGTGGTTGGAGTTCTAAACAATAACTGACTTCCCTGAGTTATTGAATGAGGAAACGGTGAAGTGGTGAAGTTCCAGCACTTCATTAAGAAACAGAGCAGAGATTGCATAGATGAAAGTAATTGCACCCCACGTTTTCTTTGCTGTCTCTCTGCTTCATCTGTCCAACATTTAAGGCACGCCCGTTGTCTCCGTATCCCCAATAATTCTTCTTGTTTGACTTTCTTTTTTGTTTCTAATTTATTTTCGTGTTCTTTAATTTTTTCTTCAACCCTTTTTAGTACTGCAATATTAAATAAACCCCCTTGTGGGAAATCTGCATGTTTAATCCAATAATTTATGCATGTCATGCTTTTGGGCCCCTACATTTTCAGCATGAAATCAAACCTCTCACCCTGGGGCACAGCTTGGTCCTGGAAACTCTGCCTTTGACCCATTATACGGACTTCTCTGCTTCCAGACCCTTTCTTTTTCTTTTTATTATTATTTTAAAATTTCCTCCACGAGGTCGACCAACCAAATGAAAGGCTTCACATTTATTGGCCATTCGGGTATAATGAGAGAGAATTCTCCTTTCCAAATCTACGTACATCTAGATAGAAGTCAGATGCTTTAAGCACACCTGTGGCTTTCACCCACTAAATTAGTGGGAAGCCCCCCATCCTCCCTTGACAAGAGGACTTCAGTTTCCCAGATGAAAATCGTTCAGCCCCTTCTCCTCCCAGCAGGAGAGCCTGATTTCAGCTGAAAATGTAGGTTAGGTTACAGTTTTGCAGTATTTTCTCTCTTATTAAAAAAATGCATTATTTTAAATGGGGTTTAAATTTTAAAGCTTGCAAGGGTTTTGAAGCAATTGCATTTTCTTTTAAAATGCTGGAAAGTAATTTTCTTACCGTCTCATGAAAGAAAGGTTTGAATCTGATCCTGTGCCGAGACCAGGAGCCCCTCCTCGTCCCTTGAATCCGTTCAGGGTAACAGAGGCCGGAAAACTTCTCTGGTCCGCTCCTGTCCTCGGACTCCTTGGCTCGTCGTTCAGAGATCCTGTTTGTTGACGCCAAATGTGGTTGGAATTTTAAACAATAACTGACTTCCAAGACTTATTGAATAAGGAAACGGTGAAGTGGTCAAGTTCCAGCACTTTATAGAGAAACAGAGCAGAGATTAGATGAATGAAAGTAATCTCACCCCACGGCTGCAGCCTGTCCATCTGCCCTGTCTCTGAATATCTTCATTCTAGCATCCCTTCTAATACCAACAGCAGCCCTGCAGTTAGACAAAACAAATCCAGTCTATCCTAGACAATCAGTATTCTGCATAGTAACACTGAAGCATTGACCAGTGGATCTCATACACAGCCATCATGTCTCCAGGCTCCTGTGTCTGAGAGGCAGCCGGTCACAGTGACTGTAGGATAAGATTCCTATAACACCTGGTGAAACTGAACCTTCCTGCCTCCTGTGTTCCCCTCAGCGTGTGCGTCCTGGTCCTGTCTTCCTGTTACCTGGCCTTCAGGATAGTTTGCCTGGAGCAGAGGCTAACCACGCTGGGCTCTGTAGCCGACTTCACGCAGCACGAGTGAGTTTAAGCCCAAACGTTTAAATTTACTTTGAGTAATGTAAATTTGTGTCAAAGACTCTTTGTGTGCTGGTAAGCTCTGTTTAGGGTTTACCTGAAACTGGGTTTAAGATTATTCTGAAGTCAGGAGCCTGGATTCAGGTTTACACATGTTAGAGGATTAAATCAGTGTAAGTATTTATCAGAGTACGCATCATCTTCTACATCCATGCTTTGGTTAAGGGATGAATGGCACCAACCAAAATTAAAATTTGGGCCGATATCAACATCCGATATTAAGATTGCTATTGTGACCGATAATCGATATTTATGTACATATTTACATATTTTTCTCCAATATTTGACATCTTAAAAAAAAGCTGCTTCACTATTTATGTAAAAGTTTATTAAAGTGTGTTACCTGATGAATAATGAGCCAGTGAGCTCACATTTGTTTTAGTCATTTGGTGAAAAAAGTTTCAAAAACGAAGCATATTTTCACAGCTTGGTAAAATCATACTTCGTACCAGTCTGGCTTTGAAATAATGCCGTACAAAGAATTATGATACAAAATAGTTAATGAAGGGATGAATGGATGGAGAATATGAATGCACGATATGAAGATTTGGGCTGATATCGATATCCGATAAAAATATTTCTGTTATTTATCGAAATTATATCTATTTTCCTACCATTTTGACTTTACTAAATATTAAATATACCACCACACTGACATTGCTTCTCTGCTTCAGTTAAGCATCCCACTATCCTGCATCTCCATCACTGTTACATGGTCAAACAATTACTAGGGGTGTAAATCACGATACAATGTTATATCGACTTGTTTAGATGACGATACGATATTTGCCGATACCAGAAAGTCTTTTATTATTTCTGATCGATGCGATCGATATGATGTGATATCATCTGCCTGTCTAACACTATTATTTATGTTGATATGAACTCATAAAAATAAATATGGTTTGAACATTTTATTTCTAAGCTCTTATAGGTATCAAGTATTTAACTCAAAAACAGAATTCTTCTCGTTTTAAAATAATTACACATAACCTGCTCACTATAGTCTCATGCCTGAATCTCGAAATAAAGGCGTATCTTAAAAATTACCATATGTATCGATATTTTAATTTTGCATCAATGTAATTAAATGGTTACTAATTTAATCGATATATCAATGTGGATCGATGTTACACCTCTGACACTTACCACAGCACGAATTCCCTCCTCAGATACACAAACGGCATCAGTTGTTAATATCGGTCTAGCTGTTCTTATCAGAACAATACCGATATTTTAGAAACTTGACAACATACTGATATTAATGCCGATATATCGCACAGCCCTACTTTTTATTTACTCGTTTCTGATAAAACATTGCATGAAGCCAGACTTCACTGACTCCTGACCGGTTTTGGAGCGAAGAAGCCGAATCTGACTAATGATTTATGGTGAATGTTTAACCGTGGGTCTGTGCTGATGCGTGTGGATTTGTCGGAGGATTCCCATGTCCTGTGGCGTGTGTTTTTCTTTGTAGAAGCAGCTTTCTTCCTGGGAGTGCTGACGTGAACACCGAGCTCTTCTCTGAACTGCTGACCATCAACCTGCTGAAACTGGAGAAGGTTGGTCTTTTTACCTTCTTGATCCCATTATTACACATTTTCATCAAAAATACTTGATGATTAACAGGATTTGATGCTAAACTTGGAACATTTGCCAGGTTATACTTAACAGTTTTACAAAAATCAGCTGACCTTGCCTTTTCCCTTGAAAGAGCAGATCTTGTGGTTCTCTTGCAGGGTTTGTTGTATTTTTTCATTGAAACAATCCAGAAAAACTTCTCAGTTATTATTTGGCTAGCTCACAAACACAACTTTTTTCTTTTTATGTGAAGACCAAAGCAGGAAGGTTTTTTTAACCAACAAACCTCTTCCTAGGAGTAATCAAACATTTAAAGACAGCGATCTGGTGAGAGAAGCGTGGATCTGTAAGACGAGCTTGTTCTTCATCCGTCATCCTTTGTGTTTCTGGGTAAAATTAACATTTCAGGCTGACATGTCTTCCTTTAAACACCTGCAGCTCAGAAACTCGTCTGCCAGAGTAACCCTGTCTAAAAAAATTACTTAACGTTTATAATTTGCTTCACTACTTTTTAAATTCTTTTCAGATTTTGCCTCTAAAAAGGAATTTGGGCTCAAATTTACTTCAATAAACCACATCAGTGGCCACAAATAATGAAATCTAACCTAAAAATAAACAGTTATTCCATTTTACGGCTCCATAAGCATCCTGTCAGACGTATTTGTTGTGAGGAAATCAAACCGATTGTTCTTTCAGGTGCAGAAGAACCTGCAGAGGCTGCTGGACAACGCTGCGTAAAGGCACCAGAACCAGGAGGAGGAAATGAAAGAGCTGCTTGCAGCGCTGTAAATAAACTGTGAATATTTAATGGATTCTATGCAGGTGGTGCAAACTGTTGTGGTTCTATTATCTGCATGTCATGTATAAACCAGCAACCCTCAGGGATGAAGGGGCCAGAGCTTCCAGCCACCAACAGCCGTCGCCTGAATGAAAAAAAAAAAAAACACTTTATTGAAGTTTTCCAGACTATCGTCCCCAGAAACAACAACAAACAATGAAGTCACCGTCTACCTCGAGGGCTGTGAAAACGTTTTGCCTCTTATCACTGGAAAAAAAGCTTTCCTAACCAACCTGACCCGTGTGAAACATCTATTGGCTTTGACTAGGCCAAAAACCTGTAGTGCTCTTTGGATGATTGTCCTGCTGCAGAACCCAAGTGTGTTTAAGCTTAAAGTCCCAAACTGATGGACAGATGTTCTCCTTCGGGGATTTCTGGTAGAGAGCAGAACTCATGGTTCTATTAATTATGACAAGGCGTCCAGGCCCTAGAAGAACCAAGCAGCCCCAGACCATGACGCTACCACCTGTCAGTATGACGGTATTCTGAAACCCAGCAGGTTGCATCAAGTCTCTCCAAGCAGCATTCACTCCTCCTGAAAGAGCGTAGAGCCACAGTGGACAGTCGTCTGCATTGTTGATGGCTTTGCAGCAATCCCTCATACTGAGCATGCATGAAGCGACAGTGGAGAGGAAAACTCCCCTTTAACAGGGAGGAGGACCTCCAGCAGAACCAGAACCAGGCTCAGTGTGAACGCTCATCTGCCTCCACCCACTGGGGCTTAGAGCAGAGACACAGAAAGCACAGAAGCTCACATTGACCCAGGAGTACTTTCTATGTTAGAGAAGATAGAGCAGAGACACAGAAAAAAAATGCAGACAGTGATCCAGGAGTACTTTCTAAAATGTGAGATGGGCCTCTGTGTTTTTCTTTTTGGGTCAGCAGTGGTTCTGACCGTGGACCTTTCCCATGGAAAGCCCAGTCTCTCTTATTATTGTGGGTCTCATGACCTTTACTGAGGCCAGCAGAGCTTTGGATGTTCTGGGTTTCCTGATAATGCTGGATAAGCCATTGTTCTGAGTCATTTTGGGTCCAGGGAAGGTTCTTCATGGGTAGGTTCCATGTTTTTTTTCCACGTGTGGTTCTCACTGTGATTTTGTGGAGTCCCAAAGCCTTAGAAAACCCAAACCTTTCTAATTCTAGGAGAGGTTTCATTCAACAGATGCCAATCTGTTGAATGAAAAAGAGAATCAACTAAGTAGGACCTGTCAGACAACACGAAGTAGGCTAAAAAAAAAAACACTTAAAAAGCAGCAAATCACGACCTGATCTAAGTCAAGTTGAGAACATCTGTCAGGCCGTTTTCACACCTGTAGTTTGTTTGCTTTGGTCATCAGTTGATGAGTTTGGTCTTTCCACACCTGAGAGTGAAGCAGAACCCCTCTACAGACCAGGCTAGAACATCTGGTCTGTTGACGGGTCAGGCGTGTGTGGATCGGCAGAACCAGAGGTAAACACAGGAAGCAGATGCGTTTTGAGCGAGTGGAAAATACAAATAATTTAATCTGATCTTTAATGGGTTTCTGGTGACATTTGGTCCAAAATGATCCGGTATGTATTCTGAATGATTTTGAGAAGATGTCTGGAACGTTGCCCGGAGGTTTATGAAAAACACATGCCGCCATTGTTAGTTTGTTTCCCATAATGCAATGCAAAGCTGCAGGAAGGCGTTTGACTCAACCTCGCAGCGCTGGGCGTCAAATCGAGGTTGGATCCCGTTCACACCATCTGGTTAATTTCATGCTAAATCTGTTTATAATCTGACTTAAATCAGGGCAAGCAACATCTGGAGGGAGTGAATACTTTCTGACTGTTCATTTTCAAACGCAAGACTGTTTTTTTTTTAGCTCTTCAGCAGCAGATAATGGTTTAAAGGCTGCTAGAAATAAAACATTCACTGAACTGAACAAGTTTTTTGCCGATTAAAATGTTTTTATTTAAGATTTTTTCCCAATATTTCAAATAGTTGAATTTCAGCCGATTAAGGTCCACATTTTTCTCTTTCCTGCCATTCATTTTAAGTTTTTATGAATATTTTCTCAGTTTTACTCTAGCATGTTAAACTTCAGTTTATTAAAAAAAATATTTGGTGACTTGAAACGTGTATAAATAAGTTTTTCTGTGTTTGAACTTATTTGCTGAACTGAAAGTTAAACTGAGACGCTTCAGACTGAATGTGACAACCCAGGGTTCACTTTCCGTTCATTAAACTGTTACAGAGACAATAATTGTTGGGATTTATTAAACCTACTGGAGAAAAATATTGTTTTTAGGGAATTATTGAATTTCTGGCTATTTTAAATAAAGGTTTATTTTTGCTGTACCTGTGTGTTTCTGTGCATTTCATCTTTTTTTGGTCTCTTGTGTGTTTTAATCAGCTCCCTTCCCTGTTTTATTTCAGTGTTCACATCACAGCTGAAATATTCACCAATTGTCTTCACATTTTAATTGTAAGGATAAAAGCCTTCCTGTGATCGTTTTAAGTCGTCTTAGTGGAAAGTTCTCCAGGTTTGCTGAAGGTCTCTAACAGTTTTATCTTTGCACTTCATCTGTTTTTTACACCAATGTGGTTTGATGCAGGACACATCTGGGTAAATTTGAACAGATCTTCTAAACATCTTTCTGAGACTGAACTAAAACCCAAATTATCGGCTGTATTTTATCAACCCAGCCGGCTTATGAGGCGCTCTTGAACACAAAGGAAGAAGCAGCTCAGCTAAATGATTGCCAGGAGGTTTTTTTGGAGGAGTTATCAGGGTTTCCTAACTGAAGGTTATGGCTGTAAATGGCTATTTGAGGATGAGTTTCCTGGAGATTGGGCTTCTTTCCAGGGTCAGTGCTGATATCGGGTCGGCTCGCTGCGCTCAGACTGGCCCATGTTTGAGTCTCTGCAGCCGCTTCAGCTGGAGAATCTTTAACCTGAGGTGATCCCCAGAGCAGCTTTCATAAATATTTTCCTGAAAACAAAAAGCATAATTTTTAAACCTAGGTTCACCTTAAGGAAAAATTCTCACGTTAAATCGACAAACTGGTGCATCAAAAGGTTAATTACCAACATAAAGAAATTTTGCTACTGGAATATTGTGGAAAATTAACATGAATCCAGTAAAAAAAAAAAAGTCAAACTAAAATCTAATAATTTATCTGAAATTCTATTTGACGAAATACAATTTAAAATGATCTTTTAGAAATATATGCATAAAGGAATTTTATGTCTGTATCATATGTGGAAAAGGTCTGAGCTGATAAAGGAGAAAATGTTTCCAGGACGTCTAAATTAGGCGGTTTGGAAGATTCTCAGTCAGTCTCACTATTCAATTCAATTTTATTTCTATAGCTCCAATTCACAACACATATCATATCAAGGCTCTTTCCAAAGTCAGATTCCATCAGATCCTCCAGGTTGGTGAGAAAGTTTCCTCTCTAAGGAAACCCAGCAGGTTGCATCAAGTCTCTCCAAGCAGCATTCACTCCTCCTGAAAGAGCGTAGAGCCACAGTGGACAGTCGTCTGCATTGTCGATGGCTTTGCAGCAATCCCTCATACTGAGCATGCATGAAGCGACAGTGGAGAGGAAAACTCCCCTTTAACAGGGAGGAGAACCTCCAGCAGAACCAGAACCAGGCTCAGTGTGAACGCTCATCTGCCTCCACCCACTGGGGCTTAGAGAAGACAGAGCAGAGACACAGAAAGCACAGAAGCTCACATTGACCCAGGAGTACTTTCTATGTTAGATGGTGATAGTGGATGATCTGCCTCCCCTGATGATGTCACAGCTAACAGAACGCCAGACCAGGTGTACCTTCTATGAAGAGAAAATGACAGAGAACAAAGAGTTAAAAGCTGAAATAACAACAAACAATGCAGATTGGAGAGCAGTAGGAGAACTCAGCAGAGTGAGAGAAATAGATCCTGATGTCCTCCAGCAGCCTAAGCCTATAGCAGCATAACTATAGAGGTAGATCAGGGTAACATGAGCCACTCTGACTAAAAGCTTTGTCAACTGGGAATGGGAAAGAAAATCTACGCTGTTCTACAAGTGGAAAATCTTTGACAGGAAACACTTGATGCAGAAGAGGTTTCTGGGATTTAGGAATGACTTGTGCTTCAGCTGCCATCAAGAAACTGTCTCCTCTGAAGGTTATTGGTCATTCAGGACCCTTTCTGCATGATTCCCAACACTGTGGCTTCAGATATACAGAGCCTGACAGACCTGCCTGCAGTCGGAGCTGTCGTCTGTTAAAATCTTTCTGAGCGACTTGAAGAAGAGAATAAAACTGGAGCTGTTGAAATCTGGTCATTTGATCTGGTAAAATGATTTGGTGACAAAGAAAGATTTCTAACTGAGGTTTTACTAAAACAGTCCTCGTAAGACACTGAGATCTAAAAACCAAATGCTCTTAGCCGTTCCGAGGACTAAACTGGTGACTAGAGATGAGCAAACAGCTTAAATACGGAGGGAGTGAGGAGAGCAGGTGAATGTAATCAGATGATTATGGGTGACGGCTGAGTGAAGGCAGGGAGCTGAGGGAGGCAGACATGGAGGAAACACAGGAAGAAGCCTAAACAAATAAACAAGACAGAATCAGGAAGCCAACAACTAACTAATGCACTAACCGCTCCACAAAAATGAGAACTAATATAAACACTAAAGGAAAAATAACCGAGGAAAATCTGATCCAGGAAACACCAAAGTCAAAACACAAACATTTAAGGATAATAAGACCAACTATAAGGTCGGCCAGAAACATGATTTTAAGTTTTCTTTAAAGACTGATCTCTTTTCTTTGGCTTTTAGCTCCTATTGTTGTTTCTGCTTTATTGTTTTCGTGTTTATTAAATCTTGCTTTTACCATTTCTTTGCTTATTATACCTGTGAAGCACTTTGATCACTTTGTTGTGTGCATTGGTTGTATATAAATAACGATTGATTTATTCCGCTGGAAAAGTGTATATTTGGTTCCTAAAAGAATAAATAAAATGCCATTAAAAAGGGAGACGATAGAACAAAATGGAAAACAGTAATGCTGGTGATTGAAACCACTGGGAATACAAAAACTTCCACAATTCCCGAAGCTTTTCTCATCTTGATGTTTTGTGTTTGTCATCATTAAATTAGAAAATGCAACGTTTAACAGGAGTTGCAGCAGATTTATTTCAGGTACTAACAGATTTTTTCCGCGGTTTTCCTTTGAACCACCAGAGGTCGCTGTCTGACATGTGACCCTGTCGCAGTTTTCAGTCAACAGCCACTTAAAAACACCTGAAAGATCATTAACTGAGGAGAATCAAACTGTAAAACAGACACTTTATCTATATAATTTTCGGGATTATCATAATAAAGCAAAAAATCTGTTTTTTCGGTTCATGGCTGTCCAATAAAATGGGAAAACATAAAGCTTGTAAGCAGTCTGGACAGGTTCCTGCCTTTGTGGGCTTTTGCTGTTGAGTGTTTGGCTTCAGGATCAGGAGCTGTGGCACAGAAAGCAGCTGTTGTTCTCTGTATGCTAATTCTGCTGCCGCCTTACATGAGGAGCTGTGTGAATGTCTCAGTGTGTCACCGATAACAAATGGCTTTGTCTAAAACGCACACATGGACAAGGCTTGCGCATTAGATCTGCGGGGATTTGTGAATGTTCTTCTTGGTGGATTCCAGCACCAGAGTGAGAAATATATTTGTTTTAATAACAGTTGTGAAAAAAATCCCATATATTGTATAATACTGTGTAGTTTTGTTTTGTTTCTGATTCGCCAAAATCCTCTGCGCGTAATGGACCTTTATCTCCCCCCTTTTCATCTCTCCCCTCCATGCTGAGGGAGGAGGAGACACAGAGATGACAATAAACCGTTTGAGGCGTAATGTGAGAGACAGGCGGAGAGACGCGCAGGGAGAGCGGCAGAGTCGGTGCCTTTTACGCACGGATTGCGCACTTCGCCGCTGTGCGTCCTGGCGCATCTTCACCAAGCTCACCAGGAGAGAGGGGGAAAGATTTTGTCCAGTTCGTATCTTATACATCGGATGGTATTTCTGTTTAAACTCAGCTTGCAGGACGACATGTTGGTGTCAAACTGAGCCCCTGATTTTGAAGCAGAAGATCTTTGAATTCCTGCTTGGAAGAGTTTAAAGCTTTTCTCTCTCTCGGCGCATCTCCGTGGCGGATCATTGTTGGAATCATGTCGGAAAGAAAACCCTCTATAAAAACCGGCAGCTCCTCTCAGAGCCGCTTCCAGGTGGATGTTGTGACGGAGGGGTCGTCCACACCGGGCCCGGCTCCTGCTTCTGCCCCGGGCTCCGCCGATGGATCCAGGGCTCCTCCTGAGGAGTCCAAGGGCCGCTTCAAGGTGGTGGGCTTCATGGACCCGGGCGGCCTGGGCACTGCCACGGACATCGGGCACCCTCCGGACGTTTTTCACGAGCCGGACACGACAAGGAGCGACTCGGTGAGCCTTCACTCCTCCGGCACCGGGCAGACCCACTTCTCCGACTCCCACTCCAACACCTACTACATGCGGACCTTCGGACACAACACCATCGACGCGGTGCCCAACATCGAGTTCTACCGGCAGACCGCTGCGCCTTTCGGGGAGAAACTCACCAGACCGTCGCTGTCGGAGCTCCACGATGAACTCGATAAAGTAACAATGATCAGTTCACCTTTAAAACGACTTTCAGTTATTGTTCTGTTTGATTCTGTTTGCACACATAAAGGTATAAAATCCAGAAAACCTTTTCAACTCAAAGCAGGTTAAATAGCTATTAAATAGTTATAGTACATGTTGAATTTTTAACTGATCAAAAATAAAATATGACCCATCAAATGATTTATTGTAAAGATTGTTGGACGTGTTTCCAGAGGAAAAAGCTGCTGAGATTTTGTGGAATATGAATTCATACAAACAGGACAACTTTAAGGGGAAATCTACTAGATTATTAACAGAAGCTTTTAAGGAAAGGAAAGACAGACAGGAGATAGTTATCTAGTTTTAAGCAGCACATTATAAAAGTATTTACCTCCTTTTTCACATTTTGTGATGTTACAGCCGCAAACGTCGGCGTATTTTGTCAGGATTTAACGTAACAGACGAACACAAAGTAAAACATATTTGTGAAATCGAAGGAAAACTTGGTTTTACTTTTTAATTGACACATAAAAAATCTAAAAAGTGTGGCTTGCATTTATCTTAAGCCCCTTTTTCTGTGTTTCCTCTAAATAAAAACCAACTGTCGATTACCAACGCCCTGATAGGCAGAAAACCGAGTCCAGCTGAGTGTGGTTCCACCTCAGCATAGATCCAGTGGTTCTGTTTCTGGCCTCAGAGGTTCTTTAGGGGACATTAGAGAACAACCAGCTCTGACTATAGTCAGTATAGGTTAATGCTAGGGGTCTACAGTCTACATATATGTGTCAAACATGAATCCGGCCCATCAAGGCAATTTCTGCGGCCCTAAAGAGCCACAAAAGGCAGATCATGTCATAAAGTAGAGGCATAAATCCTTTTAAAGTGTATAAAGTGGCTAAAACTGAGCCTCCTGTAGCGAATGCTGATTTTTTTAACTATGTAGTAACAGCATCCTACCACTAGATGTCAGTTTTCCCACAACACATTAAAACAACCCAGAAATGTCCAGAAAGAGAAGAAGTGATGCAGAATGACGAGTTTAAAGTGTAACTCACCCCAATAACAACTTTTTTGGAGATACACTGTATAAACTGGGTCTAAGGGTTCTACTTTATGTTACTGGACATTTTAAAAATATTTTTTATGTAAACAGAAATTAAATTATGAAATCAAAAGTATCATCTATACAGGTGCATCCGGTCCTTTTAATGACTTAATGATACTAAAGTGACCCAGTATAGAAATTAGTTTAACAACCCTGATCTACAGTGAAGTGGCGTCACTTGAAAGACTGATCCAGCAGTTTTATTATCATTAACCTTGTCCCCTGTTATATTACTGATAACTATTTATCATAAATGTTATAATGTAACGTGGTGCAAAATCCCCATTAGCCTGGGAATGAACCCCTGAATGTATTGATAATTATTCTGTTAAGGCTGCGGTTTAAATAGAGGTGCTTGTGACGACGATGAAGGGCGACCGCGTCAATGAAACCTCCTTTCAACCTCAGATGAGACGATTTTGGATCATATCAGCTAGTTCTGGTCTTATGATGGACGGCAGTAAAGACGTAGCGTAGCAGCCGGTTTCTCAGGCAGAAAGGAGGCGTTCTCTGCAGCAGGATAGAAAGTTCTGGCTATTTCTACAATCCTTTCCAACTCCCCCTGAGCTGGAAGTCACTGACGGCACCTCTCACAGCAGTTATTCATTTAAAGGCATACTATGCAACATTTTTCAGTTAATTAATGTGTTCCATATCGATTTGGATGATTAAATGAGTCATTTCAGGTCGAACAAAGGTTTTCTCGGCCGCCCTGGGGGTCTGTGAGGGAAATACCGTACTTGCAATTGCAAGAGCTCACGGCCCGCACCCACAGAAGTCTCGCTTTACGGCGAGAACTCCGTGTTTTTGCCCTGCCATTCACTATATGCACGCGCGAAAGCAACAACAAAGAACCGCGTGTTAACGTCAAATAAACATGCAAGCATATCGAGTTTTATTATTATTATTATTATCTTTTTTTTTTTTTTTTTTTTTTTTTTATGTTGGCGAGACACTACCGTGGCGGCCGCGGCGAGGCGGTGGCGGTAGCGTCTCGCCAACATAAAAAAAATAAAATAAATAATAATAATAATAATAAAACTGGCGAGGCGGCGACGGCGGCCGCCTTGCCAAGATAGCGCTGCGGGAAGCTTGATGTTCAAACTTTCACTGTGTTAGTCATTGTTTGTACTGCCGTTTTTTCCACTTTTCGTTGCGTTCGCCTGTCTGCTAAGCTCAAAACAACCGCGCCTGGCTTGAAGGAGAAACCAGAACAAATGAGCATCTTTACGACAGTGCACTTTTATTTTCGCCCTCTGGGGGGAGCCTCGCGGGAAAAATCATAGTATACCTTTAATTAGTGATGCTCACTCCTATAGCCTCCAAAGTAAACCAGCTTTAGCTAACAGCTCACTTGCTGCGTGTAATGCTGCTCTCTGTATTACGTTATTTATTAATCATCAACAAACACCTCGTTAACTCTGTGTTTGTCCTGTTCTGCCTCCTCTTCTCGTCTTCCCTGAGCAGCGTCAGTTTTGATGATTCCAGCATAACTTTGTCCCCGTAAACAGACGGTGGAGTGGTTGCTGTCCGCTGTGCGCCTCTAGCATTGGCCTGTACTGCCTAGAGCTAGTCATCTGACTACAGACAGTATACATACCTCTCAACTTTTGACGATTGTTGAGAGTGAGATTGTTGACGGGGGGGGGGGGGGGGTGCTGTTGGTCGATTGAAGACGGTCCAACGGGGGGGGGGGGGGGGGGGGGGGGGCGTGCTGTTGTTCGATTGAAGACGGTCACTGTTTTACACGGACTTTAATAACACATGCAGACTTACCATTTAATTCGCACACAACACGGACCGTAGAAGTGTTTTACTTTGGATGACGGAACCTTGTTTGCGCGGCGCCGGTCCTTGCAGCTGTGTTACCGCTACTACTGGACGTGCGGAAACCATTGTACCGCAAATTGGTTCCGCCATGACGTGAAGCGTCCGTACGCGTGCGTTTCAAGAGTAAGATTGAGATTTTCAAAGTAATGCGTGTGAGCGTGTGCAATTGATGAAATGCGTGTGTCACACGGTCAATGCGTGAGAGTTGAGAGCTATGGTATAGTACATATAAGATTTCAGCAAAGTCCACGTGTTTTTGTGTTTATGATAGAAGGATGCATATCTCACAGCTGGCCAGCGTGAACATGGTGTCTAAGAGCTTTTATGGAGACCTGGGGACCCCAAGAAGATTCTCTTTGCTGCGTTTTTTCTGTAAGCGAGCTTTGGAGGCTTGTTGGTGTGGCAAACATGGAGCCTCCTCCAGCTGTCTGGGTTGCCTCTATAACAACATTTAAAACTTAATACAAAAACTACTCCATACTGAGAGCTGTTTTCAATACTGCTATATGGTTCTTTTTAATAAAAATAATAGCAGTATTGCTAGATTTTGTTTTAATTAGTGCCACACCCATATGGTAGCAGGCAATTAATCACTCTACTTGTTAGAAAGGATGACGTCCAGGATGAGGTCCTGTTGGAGACGCGATTCCCCAACATTATAAATGGATCCGGTCCAAACAAAATGTTTATTTTAAAAAAAAATTGTGCATCCTCTGATTGTAGCGTCATGTTTTGCCAGGATTAGTTTCTAGTTTCAGGTTCAGTGGGCTGGAACCCTTTAAAGGGAAAACTGTCTGCCTGTTCAGTGAGGACTCGTTATTAACGGCTCTTCCAGACATTATTTGGGAGCTCCAGCTCACTGATGTCTGTCAGCATCACTCTTCAGCCAGCCAACTGTGTGATAGCCTAGGGTAGGGGTGTCCAACATGTGGCCCGGGGGCCATTTATGGCCTCTAGACTGATTTAATGTGGCCCCTCGACTGCAATTCAAGAACTATACATAAGTGGCCCACAAGCAAAAGTGACTGATCCAGATACAGACTTTTAATTGGGGAAATTTCTTTCGCCTGAATTAAAATTTGCTTATAGAAGAAATATTAATTTATCAAACTATGTTTTTTTTTTTACGTTTATAGTAAACAGGACCACATCTATGAAAAAGCACCCACAGCAGCCACAGGGTGGCGCCACTTTTACAATGAATGCCGAGAGTATGCACCAAAAATCTGGTGAAATCAGCACAAGTCGCTCCTGAAATGTTTCTTGTCTTGATACGACTTTAATCCATGTTGTTCATGGCTTGAATAAAAACAAAAATAAAAAAAGAGTTAATGAAGTCCTGTTAAATCCACTGACATTAGATTTAGGTCTGCTTACCTTTCTGTTGGCCTCCGCATATCAGGCCCAAAACCTCTGCTGTGAACTTCCGGCGCCACCCAGTGGCTGCAGTCGGTACCTCCCCATCTATCTAGTGACTTTTACTCTGAAACAGACTTTGGTGCCCCCAAAGGTGCTTTTATTTAATTTTTTAAAAATTGTTTTTAAAGAAAAGACAGACCTGTTCTTATTGTTGAAAATAGACTAAAATGTTTTTCAGCTGTTTTCAAATCAAACCCAACAGAATCTGCAAACTGGATGTATTTCTATGTTATGGCCAATGTTTAAAACCCTTCATAAGCTTTGGTTCAACAGGGACTTAAAAATCCAATTCTGACTAAAAATCTGATTATTTAATTAAACTATTTCCCAACCTATGCTTAGTTTATTTTTGAGCAGGAAAAATCAATAATGTTGCAATGTTTTTTTCTCAATATTATATTTTTTTGGCCTGCAAGTACTTTTGCCTTAATGGTTTTAGTCCATATGAGAAAAGGTTTGGACACTGCTGCCCTGGGAGGGAAAACAATCTTAATCTCTAAGTTAAATTATATTTGTCTCGTAGCGTGACGGTGGACCTTTGCTGCACATCTTCTCCTCCTTCTGCTCATTTCCTGTCTGAGTCACATAAATATGGACCAGTAGAGCTTCAGAAAACCCTTTAGAAACTCTGATAAAAAATAAATTTAAAACAAAATATATATTTTTAAAAAGATATATGAGGTTACCAACTTGCCATGAGGTGATTTCATGAAACAGAAAAACTGGATATTTATAAAGTGATGTGTACGGAGCAGTTATCATTTCTCTGTTTTGCTTAAACAAAGACAAGAATAAATGAATACAGGAATAGAAACCTAGAAAGTTTCATGACAGAAACAGTAATAATAGAAGTAACAGTAATAAAATTACTGTTCAAAAAACAAGTTATTTTGTTTTTTGAAAAACATTCAAAATTCAAAAAAATAATTCAAAATAACTGTTCAAAAAACAAGTTATTTTGAACAGTAGCAAACAACAAGCTGCACATTTAGGCCCCACAGGGCCCCTAAATCCCCCCAAAAACCAGGAAGCTTGGGTTTATATTCTCTTCTATTTACTTTATTATTTTTTAGTTTGAACCTAACCCGGATACCAATAACCCAGAACACGTGACATTCAGGAACGTTCTTGTTCAAACATGTTTAATCTCAGCTTCTTGTTCAGTCAGTTAACGACTTAACGATGCCACCAAAGAGCCACTTAATTTAATCAAAAAAAGTCCACATATGTTCAAAGTCTGGTCTACTTTCTTCCGTCCTAATCTGCCTGAATATTTATTCAGATATTTTCCCTGCTTTCCTTCTGTCAGGAGCCCTTTGAGGACGGCCTGGCCAACGGCGAGGAGCCGTCAGCAGCCGAGGAGGCGGCGGCTTTGATGGCAAAGGAGGGAAAAGGAGGATCTGTCAAGTTTGGTTGGATTAAGGGAGTCCTGGTTAGTGTTTCTTGTCTGTTTGGTAGGCGAGGAAGAAAGGTGGAGCCTCGAGCATCCTCAGAGGAAATGTTAAAGTCAGTTCCTCTGTTAGAGCAGAGAGCTGTTTCTGAGACATCTCCTCCTCCCACAGTCAGAGCACATGTGGATGTTTAGACGTGTCCACAGATCTCCCTTCATCCGTGTGTTTCAGGTGCGATGCATGCTGAATATCTGGGGAGTGATGCTCTTCATCCGCATGTCCTGGATCGTTGGACAGGCTGGAATTGGTGGGTGATAATCTCTCAAACAGGTTAATGTTGGGTCTAAAGGAGCTTCAGACTTCATGAATCTCTTTTACTGAAAAGAACTGCAGAAAACATGGTTTGGACTTAAATAAAAAAATGTTGCATATCTGAGCAACGTCAGTGCAACCTGGACAGAGTCGGCTGCGTGAAAGCTTCAGACGTTCTGCAGGTTTGTGACGGTTTTTCTGTTTTTCTAAACAGGGCTCACCATCGCCATCATCGTCATGGCCACCATGGTCACCACCATCACCGGCCTGTCTACGTCAGCGATAGCAACAAACGGCTTCGTACGAGGAGGTGAGGAGCCTGGAGATCTCCCCTCAGCCGTGACGGTTTCAGCAGCGTAGCAGCATCTGAGCTCTGAGGAGAATCCCGTTATTCTAGTAGTTTCAGTTTTACGCCCATTTAGTGCAATCTGATTCCCAGGTAGACGATGCAGGAAAAGGTTCAATTAGGGCTGGACGATAATTCAATAACGATATTTATGAATCGATAGACGTATATCAATGATAAATAAAAAGTTAAATAGAATAACAGTTTTCCTTCCTTGTGCATTCTACCATGTAGGTTAAGATTACGTCATTAATCCTCCCAACCAATCACAACGCAGACCCAGGAACCAAGCTCCGCCCCCTTAAAAGAGTTCAGAGAGCCGGCGTTCTTTTTTCTTTTTTAAACGTTGGTTGAATAAAGGTATTAATTTGAATTCAGTGTTTGTGTCTGCATCTAAAAATAAGATGTTAAGCAACAGCATAAAACGGCCAGGGTTGCAATTAAAATATTGTTTTAAATTTGTTGAAAATTATCAATATCGATCAATATGATTTCTAGTTTATCGATATTCTTTTTTTCTGTATCGTCCAGCCCTGGGTTCAATATCATCACGCCTGGAAGCGAATAGTTGAATTTTCTGCTGACACTATAATTGAATTAAGTGAGATCTGGACACTCATTCCTTTTTTTACATCTACATCTAGAATGCAAAATTCCAGTAAAATTTAAAGTTTAAACTTTCCAAGGGGAACTGAATTATTCTAATTACACTCTTTTGCAGCAGGTACATTGGTTGTAAATTGCTTTGGCAGGTGCGAACCCCAGACTCACCTGTTATTAAACATGTCGGCCCTCAGGTGGGGCGTACTACCTGATCTCCAGAAGTCTGGGTCCAGAATTCGGAGGATCTATCGGCCTCATCTTCGCCTTCGCCAACGCGGTGGCCGTGGCCATGTACGTCGTGGGCTTTGCCGAGACGGTGGTTGAGATGCTCAGTGTAAGAAATGCGCTAATATGACAGAAACTCTCTCTTTCCGATGAAAATCGGGCCTGAGATTGAAGATTTCTGTGTCGTTTCGTTGCAGGACGTTGACGCCCTGATGACTGATGAGCTGAACGACGTCCGTATCGTCGGGACTCTGACCGTCATACTGTTGCTGGGGATCTCTGTTGCTGGGATGGAGTGGGAAGCCAAGGTAAATTTATCGGAAAGCTCTGGAAAATCATGGTTCATAAAAAATTATGAACCCAAAGTTGTCAGGTTTTGTTTAGTCCAACTAAAGTAATTATGATGCCATCTGTTTGTACTCAGAAGTTAGATTTTGAAAGTTCCCTTTTGGGGAAATCCCCTCTGAAGTCAGACTCAAGACCAGGGAAGTCAGACATATAAATACTACTGAGGGACAAATAAAGAATCTTTCTAAACTAAAATAAATTGTGTCTCAACACAAGCAAGGATCTGATGCATTTATTACAATGCAAACAAGGATGTGCTCCATGCAAATATTCAGCAGCAGCCTTGTACAATTTCTGTCTTTCAGGTCATTTTTGCCTTAAATTTTCTTTAGGCATGAACTACAGCAGCCGACTTTTTATGCTTTAAGTTCTAGCTTCAGTCTGCTTCCACCGTAACCTGCATCATTATTAGCAACATTAGTGTCCATTAGAGTTAAAAGGGGACATATTGTGCTTTTTATTCCTTTCCTTTTCACATTGAAACCAGTCAGTTTTGGTGCGGTCTCTAAATCTAAAGGAGAACCGTCACACCCTGACCCCCCAGCAGGTGGCAGAGTGATCCACCCCACCCCGTTCGGCCATTTTTGCAGTCTGCTGCTTTTTAGAAACAGAACACACAAAAACTCAACTCAAACTCAACCCTTTGTTCAACCAACTTTTTACCAAAACTGCAAGTATTTAAAAATAAAAAAAGAACGCATGCTCTCTGAACACTTTGAAGGAGGCGGAGCTTGGTTCCTGGGTCTGCTTTGTGATTGGCTGGGAGGATGAAATGACTGTAATATTAACCTACATGATAGGCTGCAATGCAGAAAGAAGGAAAACTGTTATTCTATTTAACTTTTTATTCACCCTTTTTTTCTATCATTGGTATCCATTGTTATTGAATTATTGTCCAGCCCTGAAAGTTGTGCCTGGACTTTCACAAGCTCATAATTATTTGTCATCATTTGCTGATCGTTTGGATTCACCTCGGTTAATTCCTGTCTGAGTAAAGCTGCGTTATGTGTTTAAATAGGCTAATACATAAATGTCATGCAGAATCTAAAAAGGTCTGAAATGTACCGCTCATTTTTTTCTGACCCTCCAGGCTCAGATTGTCCTCTTGGTGATTCTGCTGGCGGCCATTGCTAACTACTTTTTAGGCACCTTCATTCCAGTCGAAAACAAAGAGCCCAAAGGATTCTTCGGATACAACAGTAAGCTTATTTTCCATTGGTCCAGCCTTCTTCCTGGGGTTTATTTTATTCTATTGTTGGTGCAGTCATTACTGCAGACTCTCTGTAACTCTTTTTCGACTGTGCTGTTCCTCAGCCGCCATCCTCTTCGAGAACTTCGGCCCAGACTTTAGAGACGAGGAGACGTTTTTTTCGGTGTTTGCGATTTTCTTCCCTGCTGCCACTGGGATCCTAGCGGGAGCCAACATCTCTGGTGACCTCGCTGTGCGTTTTACCTCATTACATAAATATCCATCTATTACACATTTTATAGGTGCAGCATCCGGCCCACCAAGGATAAATCAACAAGTTTTATATTTAAGGATTTCACGAGTAGTAATTTTAAATTAGGTATTTGCCTTAAGTTACTTCCTGATTTCCTAATTATCCTATTTTTTTTTCATCTTTTTTATTTGGCTTTCAACTGTGCGGAGCTGGAGGTTTAGTTTGTTTCTGCTGTTATTGCTTTATTTTATCCTCTGATGCTTTGTTTTGTTCTTTGTGCTCTTGTTTTTGCCATTTATTGCTTATTTTACCTGTGAAGCACTTTAGTCACTTTAGTCACATTTTGTGTAATAGTGCTACAGAAATAAATATTGATTGATTGATTGATTGATTGATTGATTGATTGATTGATTGATTGATTGTTTTTGGCCTTTCTGCTTTAAAACCTTTGGTCAAATGCATTAAATTGTGCTGTTTTTAATGAAATCTGTAATTAAACGTGTGTATTTTCATGTCTCTGACATCAGGACCCTCAGTCAGCGATCCCTAAAGGAACCTTGCTGGCCATCGTCATCACAGGCATCACCTATGTGGCTGTTGCCATTTCCGCAGGTCTGTGTAAAACACAAGTTTAAGGGACAATTGTGACTTTTTTGTGACAGCAGATCTAATTTTTGCCCAGACTGAACATAATTATATTGCTTTATCACTTTTCTATTATCTTCTAGACTGGTTTTCTTTTTAAAACTCTTTAGGCCTGCAGTCATAAATCTTCCATAGCTTTAAAGGCCGAACAGCTGATTTATTGGTACTTTCGGTCCAGCAGTAAATATTCTCTCTCCTGCAGGTTCCTGCATTGTGAGAGATGCAACTGGTGATCAAAACGACACGGTGAGCGACACGGTGAACTGCACAGACGCCGCCTGCACGCTGGGCTACGACTTCTCCATCTGCAAGGAAGGAGGCTGCAAGTTCGGCCTGATGAACGACTTCCAGGTAAAAACCTTCAGGTAGAGCCCGGCTGGAGCCCAAATGTCCTGAACCGGGCTCACATTTAGGATTTGCATGAGACTGACTGCTATATTAGGCAATTACCCAACATGTGACGTAATAGTGGCCTGATTGAGGACCCGATGGGTGTGCGACGGCACCAGCATGCTTCGTGAAGGTTCTGGCTGTGTCTACCATGCGGAGGCAGATACTGAACCGCTTCCCACAACCCAGTATCCTCGTTAAGCATAAAGCATGGAGCGTACAGGTTCTCTGCTCCATTAAAGTGCTTTTCTAGACATCGACATGCGGTGACAGAAGCTGGAGCCTGAAGCTGCTCTTCCCACCGAGCCAAGCTGGCTTCAGTTCCTGAATTATACCCAAATATGACCTTATTATACCTTAATTAATACGATTTATGCAGATATTTAACCCACATCTTTCGCTTTAGCTCTTAAATTAAAGATTTTTTTTTTTAAATTTGACACTTATAAGATGATAAATAAGAATGAAAAGCAAGCACAAATATCGGCGGTCCTGGTAAAGAGTTAAAGATTCAGTTTCTGTGGAGCTTCTACCTTTGCTGTGTGCGGCAACAAGACAAATGCTGCTTCTCGTTTAGCTCGTTTTCAGTTTCAGTTGTTGCTCGGACTGCAGATAGGAGCAAATGTGGCTGAAATCCAACGCATACAGTCCAACGCAGGGAATTTTGTGTCGTTCAGATTGCACTGCAAAGATTCAGAACGTCCTGGGAATGTGTGTTACGTGGAGGCCTGAGAGCGGACAGCGGGTGACGTGCAGCAACACGCCCACAGTCATTGTTCTCTCAGGGGGCCTCTCACTGATGGCGATGCCGTGTCCGGACACAACGCTGCCCCACTTCCCAGCGTCCAAACACGTCACGGCCGTCCACACACTCAGACCCTTTCAGCCACCGAATTAACAGCAGGTTACCGTCATTTGTTCAGTTTTCAGTTCAATTTTCAATTCAATTTTATTTATATAGCGCCAATTCATGATAAATGTCATCTCAAGGCTCTTTAGAAAGTCAGATTCAATAAAATCCTGCAGACAGTGCATTTGTGGTCTGTGTGTATTATGTATCTATTTAGTATTTGTCATTTTTTATTTTTCACATTTAGATAAGTCTGGGTTATTACAGCCATCAAGTTTTAAGACACAGTCTATGATGCTAAGCCCAGGAGCCCTCCACCCACAGTCACCTTTGATATTCAATTAAATTTTATTTATACAGCACCAAATCTCCACATGTCATCTCAAGTCTCTTTCCAAAGTCAGCTTCCATCAGATCCTCCAGGTTGGTGAGAAAGTTTCCTCTCTAAGGAAACCCAGCAGGTTGCATCAAGTCTCTCCAAGCAGCATTCACTCCTCCTGAAAGAGCGTAGAGCCACAGTGGACAGTCGTCTGCATTGTTGATGGCTTTGCAGCAATCCCTCATACTGAGCATGCATGAAGCGACAGTGGAGAGGAAAACTCCCCTTTAACAGGGAGGAGAACCTCCAGCAGAACCAGAACCAGGCTCAGTGTGAACGCTCATCTGCCTCGACCCACTGGGGCTTAGAGAAGACAGAGCAGAGACACAGAAAGCACAGAAGCTCACATTGACCCAGGAGTACTTTCTATGTTAGAGAAGACAGAGCAGAGACACAGAAAGCACAGAAGCTCACATTGACCCAGGAGTACTTTCTATGTTAGATGGTAATAGTGGATAATCTGCCTCGACCCACTGTGGGTTAGAGAAGACCTCTGATGATGCATGAAACTTCATGATTTCTGCTCCTCCTGAGTTTATCGTGGCTTTAAAGCGTCGTCCGTTCTGACTTTCTGCGGTTACCAGACGTCGGGCCGATGCGGTGACGCTGCTTCTCTGGATGAGGATGCGTAGATGCCCCTCAGAAGCAGAGCTGATCTCAGCCTCACGCAGAGAGCAGTACACAGATAATAGCGTCTCTTGTTCCGAGTCACAAGATTGCTGCTGGTGCGGCCTGAATGAGCGCATTGAGAGCCTCCGCCTCCGCTCGCATCCAGCTCGCTGACACTGATATCGCTGAGCGCGCGCACCAACACACACCGCAGCAGCTGATCCCGGGGTCGGAGGACGTCTCTGAGGCAAAACACTTGTTTGGTGACAGGACAAACTCTCAGCTGTAACGTCGCAGCAATCAGCGGTGAAGCTGTAACGATGGGTCCAAAGACCCGGCGTAACACTTTATTTGAAGGGGTGTACATAAGACTGACATTACACTGTCATAAACATGACATAACACCTGTTATGAACATAAATGACTCTTTAAGAATGTTTAGGACTGTTGTCATTAATTGTCATTTGGTAAATTATGACACTATTAAAGCCAAGTTGACATTGTTTAAAATGTCTTTGTTATGACAAGCCCTTAATTTAACAAAATCCCAAATCAAACCCTAAATTTAACCTAATCCCAAATCAAGCCCTAAATTGAACCTAATCCCAAACCAAGACCTTAATTTAACCTAATCCCAAATCAAGACTTTAATTTAACCTAATCCCAAATCAAGACCTTAATTTAACCTAATCCCAAATCAAGACCTTAATTTAACCTAATCCCAAACCAAGCCCTTAATTTAACCTAACCCCAAATCAAGCCCTACATTTAACAAAATCCCAAATCAAGCCCTTAATTTAACCTAATCCCAAACCAAGCCCTTAATTTAACCTAACCCCAAATCAAGCCCTACATTTAACAAAATCCCAAATCAAGCCTTTAATTTAACCTAATCCCAAATCAAGACCTTAATTTAACCTAATCCCAAACCAAGCCCTAAATTTAACCTAATCCCAAATCAAGCCCTAAACTTAACCTTCTCTCTGTTAATGTCAAGTTGTCATAACAAAGACATTTTAAACAATGTCAACTTTGCTTTAATAGTGTCATAATTTACCGAATGACAATTAATGACAACAGTCCTAAACATTCATAAAGAGTAATTTATGTTCATAACAGATGTTATGTCATGTTTATGACGGTGTAATGTCAGTCTTATGTAGACCCCTTCAAATAAAGTGTAACCAGACCCGGCACCAAATCAAAAACAACGGCGCCATGTTTCCTCATCACCTTACCTGTGTGATCCTAACGTTGTCCTGTTGACCACGCAGAAGTTCTATCGCTGCTAAAGAAACCTGGTCTAGATCACGTCAGACCAGGTTCTGAGCTGCTGAGTGTTCCAGATTATTTTTTTGTCATTTAAAACCGTTATTTGATGAAAGTTACATTCTGGAAATCTTCTAGTCCGGTTTTAAAGGCTGCCATGGCGCTGAATCAGCATCATTAGGAGTCATTGATGATAAATGTGGCATGTGGTGCATTTGGCTTTACTGTTCTGGTTCTGCCTGACCGACCTGCCTTTGACACGGTGGATCTCAGCGTTTTAATGTAAAACACCAACAGCAGGCTGGTTTAGATCTTAACTGGCTGATCGTCTTCATGTCAGCGCCGTCCTGCGCTCCTGTGTTGGTTTCATCCAGGTGATGAGTCTGGTGTCCAGCTTCGGTCCGCTGATCAGCGCCGGCATCTTCTCTGCTACTTTGTCCTCAGCTCTAGCCTCCCTGGTCAGCGCACCCAAAGTCTTCCAGGTCTGAGACAAACCTTTTCATTTTATTTTATTCTATTTTTTGTTTTATTTTATTGTATAGATTATAGATTTTTCTGCATTTTCTCTAATTTTATTCATCATGTTTTATTACTTTATTAGAAATGTAGGAAGGTTTTCAGTTAGTTTTTTTACATTACATACTTTCCTTTTACTTAATAAATTTTTTTATTCTCTTTTTAATATTTTAGGTTTAGTGAGGTACAGATTATTGATTTTTTTTTTAAATCGATTCTGCTATTTCATGTCTCCATCTCTACCTGAGTCACGTTGTTAGCGTTTTATAACATTTCCTGAATAAAAACTGAGGTTGCGTACCTGAAGTCCAGGACCTAACTGCAGCTCTTGTCCCCTTCAGGCTCTCTGTAAGGACAACATCTATCCTGGGCTCGGCATTTTTGCAAAGGGCTACGGTAAAAACAACGAGCCTCTCCGTGGATATGTCCTGACCTTCTGCATCGGCCTGGCCTTCATCCTTATTGGTGGGTGGCGGCACAGCGTTAACTTCCCACTTAGAAACAGAATGAATGACTATCTGCGGCGTTAATTAATCTCCCTGTTTCTGTCCAATCAGGCGAGCTGAACATCATCGCTCCCATCATCTCCAACTTCTTCCTGGCCTCTTATGCCCTCATCAACTTCTCTGTCTTCCATGCCTCCCTGGCCAACTCTCCAGGTTAAACCTGGAGAAATATAAAAAATATATAGTTATAGAGTTTCAGAGGTTTCATCTCCTCTGTTAGGAATATTCTGTCTGGGTTTAGGTTTTATAGGAACTTCCGCATGTGAAGAGTCCATGAAATTAAACATAATTTGTTTAAAAAAACCCTGCTACGTTTAATCTCCACAGGGTGGCGTCCGAGCTTCAAGTACTACAACATGTGGGTTTCTCTGGCTGGAGCCATCCTCTGCTGCGTTGTGATGTTTGTCATCAACTGGTGGGCCGCCCTGGTCACCCTGCTCATCATCCTCGCCCTCTACATCTACGTCAGCTACAAGAAACCAGGTGGGAACGCGATGGAGAAACATCACGTTAAAACATTCAATTCAATTCAATTTTATTTATATAGCTCCAGTTCACAACTCATCTTAAGGCTCTTTCCAAAGTTAGACTCCATCAGATCCTCCAGATTGGTCAGAAAGTTTCCTCTCTAAGGAAACCCAGCAGGTTGCATCAAGTCTCTCCAAGCAGCATTCACTCCTCCTGAAAGAGCGTAGAGCCACAGTGGACAGTCGTCTGCATTGTTGATGGCTTTGCAGCAATCCCTCATACTGAGCATGCATGAAGCGACAGTGGAGAGGAAAACTCCCCTTTAATTGGCGGGTTGCCGGTTTGACCGTCTCAGTCTTTGTGTCCTTTTTGCTGACGGAGGTCAGAGGGTCCGGCGGCGCCGATGTATGGCAGCCTAACCTCTGTGAGTCCACCCCAGAGCAGCTGTGGCTGCTAGCATAGCTCACCACCGTCAGGGTGTGAATGAGTGACTGACTGTAGTGTGAAGCGCTGCACAATTACAAGGCATTTACCATTTAACATAACCTGGCTTTGAGGACATTAAGAACAACATATTTTTGATATATACTAAAATCCTCACATATTCTAATGTTCTCCCATGATTATATTGTAAATCTCGGGGTTGGCCTTGTGGATAGAGCAGCAGTAAGTACCTGGTTCAATCCCTGCAGACTGCCAGTAAGAGCCTAGTGCACCCAAAGGGAAGGGTTAAACACAGAGACTAAAGTTCCCCTCTGTGGGACTATAAAGGGAAATCTCTCTTTCTAAATCTAAACCTGTGTTGAAAATAAAACAGGTTTTATGGCTGATACACCCCCCCCCCTTCCCCCAAATCACCAGGGGGAAGCAGAGCTTCATCACACAGTATTACAGTGGATGCTTGTCTTATCTTACAAAATTCATTGCAATAAACAAGCTCAACACCACAAAATGGCTTTAATATGTTGGCATCAATATAAAGGAGACTGTGAATATGGCTGAGAGCAGCTTTTGTCTGTTTATGGGTAATTTTCGTCGTTAAAGAAAAGAGGAGTGCACTGCAAAAAGGGAACTAAAAGTAGGTAAATCCTCTTGAAATTAGTGTATTTTTCTTTGATTCGAGCTGGTAAATCATTCTATCTGCCAATGGAATAAGACTTTTGCACTTAAAATAAGAACAATTCATCTCTATCATCTTATTTCAAGTGCAGGATATCTAATTATCCTATTTATCCTATTATCCTATTTTATTTCTCATTACATTGGGAAATAGTCTTATTTAGCTGCTCAAATCAAGAAAAAATATACTAATTTTAAGAAAACTTTACTTAGTTTTAGTTCCTTTCTTGCAGTGTAACACAAGAACTGGAACAAATCTTATTATATCTAGTTAGGCCTGAAGTTGTTGAAAAGATTTGGTGCTTAAAAGTGAATAAACAAATACATTTACATTTTTTATCAGTTTTTGAGGATATGTTTAACTGCAGTTGTTTATCTAGTTGTACTGTTTTTAGGTTAGATTGGTTTTAGTTATATATATATATATATATATATATATATATATATATATATATATATATATATATATATATATATGCAATATGTCCCTGTGTAGCTGCTGTTGCAGGTTCTGAAATGGCAGAAAAGTGATTGAAAAACGTTAAAGGATAAAACCAATCTAACCTAAAAACGGTACAACTAGATAAACCTGTAACACTGATAACTAACCCAAACTAGCTTAGCATAGAATTTTAATCTATTAAGATATATATATATATATATATATATATATATATATATATATATATATATATATATATATATATATATATATATATATTAGGGCTGGGCAAGTTAACGCGTTAATTTCGCGTTAATTCATTACACTATTAACGACGATATTTATTTTATCGCGCATTAACGCATGTTGCTCACATGCTTTCAGTCAGTGTCAGTCAGCAGGCGCGCTGACTGCAGCGCGCTGACTGCAGCAGCACTCTCCCGCTCCCCCTCCCCTCTCGTACATGGCTCAGCGGCACCAGCCAATCAGCACGCAGGCTCAGCCTGGCCCGCCCACTCAGCTCTCACACAAACTTAACACACAAACAGCTGAGAGAGACCGCAGCAGCGAAAAAACATGAACAGAGGAAGTAGCACCGTTTGGCTTTATTTTAATACCGTAAATGAAATCAAGCTGTATGTTTTGTAAAAAGCCGGTTCATTTCAGTGGAAACACAACAAATTTATCTAAGCACGTGAAAAAACATGAAAACGTCGAGCCCCAGAAACGGAGAGAGGAGACGAAACTTCTGTCACTGCCCCCACAGACCCACAGACGTCTCTGACTGAGGCGTTTCAGTCCTCCAGGGAACATCCAGGTAGATCAGTGGATGGATGGATGGATGGATGGATGGATGGATGGATGGATGGATGGATGGATGGATGGATGGATGGATGGATGGATGGATGGATGGATGGATGGATGGATGGATGGATGGATGTTACTGGAGCCCACACATAACATGTAATTAAGACCTTGAAAGAACCCAGTACATATATTAAAAAGTGTTATTTAAGATAAGATAACATTAGCTAATCCTTTTTTTTATCCCACGACGGGGAAATTTATAGGATTAAAGCAACAGGCAGGTGCACACAACACAGACAAAATTACATAAGGATTGAAATATATAAGAGGTGGATTAGCGAAAAAACACTGAACATAACATTATTATTATTATTATTATTATTATTATTATTATTATTATTTAATTGTAATAATAAAATAAAAACCACAAAACCCAAAAGGTCAACAGTTTCATGATACATCAAGCTTAGGGCCTGGCTAATATACAGCAGGTCAAAAAAGGCCATATTTTGGCTGCAGTGCTTGCTGTTCTCTTATGAAGAAAAGATCAAGTAGTGCACTAAATTCAATAGATGGGTTGAAAATATCCAGTATAAAATAACTGCTACAAATGTTACAACACTTTTGTTCATATGGCAGCAGAACATTAAAATAAAAGTGCTCTTTACACTACTTTTGAATTCATTCTTGGAGTTTGTAAATACAATGCGATTAATCGCGATTAATCGCGATTAATCAGGGCGATTAATCGCGATTAAATATTTTAATCGTTGCCCAGCCCTAATATATATATATATTATTTACACAGCCTCAAAAATTGATAAAAAGTTTAAATGTATTTGTTTATTAAATTTAAGCACCAAATCTTTTCAACATCTTCAGGCCTAACTAGATGTAAAAACCCATATTTACCTTTTCCAGCACCACTGCCTTGTTATTTGACCACTGAACTCTCTCCGTCTGCTGATCCTCGCCGCTCTGACGTTCCCTGCAGATGTGAACTGGGGTTCTTCCACTCAGGCTCTCATCTACAACCAGGCTCTGACGCACTGCCTCAACCTCTCCAGCGTCGAGGACCACGTCAAAAACTTCAGGTCCTAACGAGAAAATTTACAGCTATGCACAAAAACCGTCAATGTTTTTGGGAAGTTGGGAACTTTTTCCGTGTTTCATCTCCTTCCTTTTCCAGCTGTGCAGAAGCTGTGGATGTAAAAGAAAAAAGCTTCTAGCTCTGCTGTTTTTTTTTTTTTTTTAGGCCGCAGTGTTTGGTGCTGGCTGGTTATCCAAACTCCCGCCCGGCGCTGCTGCAGCTGGTCCATTCCTTCACCAAGGACGTCAGCCTCATGGTGTGCGGTCACGTCAGGACGGTACGAGCTGCTCGTCATCCTGCAGTCAGGATGTGATGCAACACTTTCACCAACCAGCCACCGTGTCTCTCTCTCCTCCCCCAGGTGGCCCGGCGGCCAAACGTTAAGGACCTAACCCAGGATTACGTTCGGTGTCGGCGCTGGCTGCTGAAGAAACGGATCAAAGCCTTTTACGCTCCGGTTTTTGCAGACAACCTGAGGATCGGGGCCCAGCTGCTCCTGCAGGTTTGTATCTGTGGGAATGATCCTGTTACAGATCCCAGTAAACGGGTCGTCTCCTCATCCTGACCTCTCTCCCACAGGCGGTGGGTTTGGGGCGTCTGAAGCCCAACACGCTGGTGATGGGATTCAAAAACAACTGGAGCGACGGAAACATGAGAGACGTGGAGAATTACATCAACACGATCCAGTGAGGACCGGTCTGCCTCCCACTAACACCCACCAACGTTTCCACAAACACGGTTCATGTCAAACAGAGCAGCCGGTTCCAACAGGTCCAGGAGGAGAACCCGGGGGCTGATTTTTGTGCAATATAAGATACAAGCACAGCTGCAGACGGAGACTTTTGTTTAATTATTATTAATGATTAAAATTATGAACAAACTAAAATCTTCTCATAACAGAAAATGTTTGGTAAAAGCAGCGTTTTGTCAGCGCCATTGGAGCTCGCCCCTTAAATCTACTTTTAATTAAATTATTAAACCTGTGGAAAGAGTGACTGTCATCATGTTTTATGCTGACAGCAAACTTTTTTTTTCTTTGTTCCAATCGGTTCCACAGACTGGATGCCTTTCCTTTAATAAGACAAACATGCTATACCATTTTTAAGTTTTGGATCTGAAATGATTGACATTTCGGTCTATTGTAAAGCAAGTAAAAGGACATTTACTGTATAGTTTATTTTGGTTTTAGCTTAAAAAAATACATTTTTAACACCCCTGGCCAAACTGAAAGAGGTTTTGAGGTGAACATTGATTTCAGGAGATGTTTATCATAAAATATTTCATATAAAGTCTTCATTTAAAGTCTTTGCAGCCTCACCTGTCTGATTTGCTAAATCTGCAGATTTCTACAGCTGCTGCTTCTTTTCCTTCTTTTACAGCTGATCTTTCTCCTTTAGCGATTGTTTTATGTAAAGTTTCCGTGTTAGGACTCAGAAAATGATCTTCTTTGCTCTTATGTATCCAGTAAATGATGGTTATAAAAATAATTAACCAATCATAGTCTTCCTAACTGGTTTCTGAACTGTTTGTGCAGTGAAACGTCTTTTCTTTGCCAGCTCTGCTTGGGGATTGACAGGATTTTTTACATTACAGCGATGCCTTTGACCTGCAGTTTGGAGTGGTGATCCTCAGGCTAATGGATGGACTGGACATCTCTCACATTCCAGGACAAGGTTAATTTCTATTTTTACTGTAAATAAATCCATTTTCAAAGTCTGACAATGTAATGTTTTCTCCAAATCTATATTCTTTATTCTTCTATTTTGCTTCTCCAAGAATACAAAATATCAAAAAGGGCATAAAGCCATCTTGAACTTCTGCAGTTCATTCTATCTAAGCCAGTTTTCCTAAAACTCCACTTCAAATTGAGACGTCTTCACTAAAAGGGCAGTAAGAGGAACAGCTGACTGAAACAAAGACGCTTTTATCTGTTTCTGCTGCAGATGAGCTGCTGTCGCCCAGCGAGAAGCCGCCGAAGGAAAGCAAAGATGTTCTGATTCCCGTCAGCGCCGCTAAAGACTCGGACTCTGACTCCTGTCCATCCAAAACCCACAGCAACCAGAGCAGCCCGCTCATCATCAGAGGTGCAGAAAAACACCGCTGCTGCTTCATAATCCCTGATAATTTTGCTTTTTTTCCATTTCTTTGAGCAACAATACAAGCAAGATTTACATTTTAGTAGCGCTTATAAGAACCTACCCCCAATTACAATATTCATGTCATGTAACATATAAGGTCTTTTGATAAAAGGAGGCATTACAAATCAAAGCACAGTTACATGATTACAGAGTGTCTTATTTTGAAAGCAATAATATGGATAATAATAATATAATAATAATATTTCTGTATAGAAATAAGATATCTAGTAGTACTAATTGAGAATGTTTCAAATTATCACGTTTAAATATTTGGCTCACCTGCATATTTTTTAAAGATAACATATTTACACGTGCTTTTAAATTGTCTTAGTGTGGTACTTCTTTTTATTTCTATATCTAACATAACTCCTGCGTGGCTGAGCCCCAGAGTTTTAAGTGTGGTGCGAACACAAATTCTCCTCAAAAATTATAATTCTCTTCTCTACTGTTGAACATTTTTTGTATATTGCCAGGAAGTAGTTTTAAATTTGATTAAGTCTTCGATTTTCATTATGTGAGATTTTAAGAAAAGTGCATTAGTATGATCTCTGAATCCAACATTATGAATGATTAATAAGGCTTTTTTCTGAAGTTTGTTAAGTGAATCTAGATTACTTTTGTATGTATTACCCCAAACCTCAATGCAATAACTAATGCATGGAAGAACTAATGAATTGTAGTCGTGCTCTATAATCAAGCAGGTTTCTTACTCTATAAAGTATTGATATACTTCTGGCCATTTTTTGATTGAACATTTGCTATTTGGGGTTTCCAGCTGACATCATGACTTAAATCACGCCCAGAAATTCATGTTCATTAACTCTATCAATATTAATATTGTTTATTTGAACATTTACTTGAATGTCTTTCGGTCGTTTGCCAAAAATTATCATTGTAGTTTTAGAAATGTTCATTGATAATTTATTATCGTCAAACCATTGTTTTAACTTGTTTAATTCTGTTATTTCGGTCATTGGGAGCTGTAGATCTTTCCCTGAGCAGACTACGGTAGTGTCATCTGCAAATAATGTAAACTTAAATTTTGCTGAGATATGACGACGGTCGTTTATATATAATAAAAACAGTTTATGAGTTTGATCTAACAGCTAAACATGATTCTCCAGCCACAGACACCAAATGTCCTCTGAGTCTGACTGACCAGCGTCTCCTGGAGAGCAGCCAGATGTTTAAGAAGAAACAGGGAAAGGGAACCATCGACGTGTGGTGGCTGTTCGATGACGGAGGTCAGTGAGCGCAGATTTATTTCCGTAACTTTAAAAAACCTCAATAAAGACCCTGAAAGACCTGCAGACAGTCTGAAGCCTGCATGTGAAAGAATAAAGAGAAATTTGACTGTTTGGAAGCAAAATGGAAACAAATACTGAGTGATTTCATCATTTATTACTATTTTTTATCTCTATATTGAGTAGGCTCAGCAAGGAAATTATTTAAAATATGCCCCAATATGGCATTTTAAGAAAGATTTGGTCCACCAGCACAGGTGGCTGATGCAAATGGAAGATTTTAGTTTTTAATTAGGGCAAAATTATTAAAGAAAAGTTAAAATCCTACAGTTGAAAACATTAAGTACAACACAAAGTTTTAATAAACACACTTTTGATATTCTCTTTAATTTCATAGTGACACTCTATCGAATGATATTTAATTACTCAAATGCAGACTTTGGTGAATTAAAATCTGCTTCGAATTCAGTTATTAAATTTGGCTAATTACAGCAAGTGTTTTCAAAGAACATTTGACCCAAATACTGTTTATTATTGTTAAAGAGTCAAATTAAATTATTCAAAATAATTTGCAAACTGGACGACCATCTTTGAATACAACAAATGAGCCTTTTTAAAATATTGGATCTACAGTGATTTACACATTAATTTCCTACAAAAAGTCTGACCAATGTATTTATTTAAAATGATCATATTTTGTAAAGTAGGTAAAAAATGAAAAAAATTGTTTTAACCAAAGACATTGGCCATTTAATTCCTTTGACTTGATAGATAGATAGATAGATAGATAGATAGATAGATAGATAGATAGATAGATAGATAGATAGATAGATAGATAGATAGATAGATAGATAGATAGATAGATAGATAGATAGATAGATAGATAGATAGATAGATAGAACATACCAGAAATCAGTTAAAATGAGAGAAGGTGCTCTGTTAAAACTAAAACCTCATGGCTGTGTGCTTTTATCTCCAGGTCTGACTCTGCTGATCCCCTACCTGCTGACCACCAGGAGCAAATGGGGCGACTGCCGGATCCGGGTCTTCATCGGTGGAAAGATCAACCGAATAGACCACGACCGCCGAGCGTGCGTCCTGTCCACCAGCAGCGGCTGACATGCTTTCTGCTCCTGCGCTTCCAGAACGCTGGAAGATGACTTGTTGTTGCTCGTGTCTTTGCAGGATGGCCACGTTGCTCAGCCGCTTCAGGATCGACTTCTCTGATATCAACGTTCTTGGAGATATCAACGTGAAACCAAAAAAACACAAGTAAGACCCGAACGTCTTCTGCCGCTCAGAGAGTTTACTGACCTTAGTGTCCTGATGGGTTCTGATCTCTTATTTAGTGAGAACTCTGCAGATCTGTTATGTGATCATGAGGTCAATGATAAAAATAATTAAAGTAGCTTTGCAGGTATAAATAAAATGTCGGCGGGTGAGTGAGGCGGCCCAGTACTATTCGGCAGCTTCTTTGCTAAAATGATTCCTCCTAAAAGAAGCACAGTCTCCAGTCTGAATGACCATCGGCCAGTTGCTCTCACCCCGATCATCTCTAAATGTGTTGACTGATCCTCCCACACAGTAAAGCGCCTCTTCCAGCATCGATCTGAATCCAAAGCAAAGAGGTCAATACAGGAAGCTGTGGTCGCAGCTCTCCACACATTCCTGACCCACGTCAAGGAAAACTCCCTGTTTTCGCCTTTATCGCTGGTATTACCAAAGAAAAACTGATTGATAAACTGACTGAACTGGCACTAGGCTGATTCTAGACTTCCTCAGGAAACGCCGGGATGAAAAGTTTGGCCTCCCTTGATTTAGAGCATTATTTTTGGCCTACATAAATGTGATATTAAAACTAGAACTTCTCCTCTAAGTCACAACACCTGGTGTTGAAACTATTCCTGAACATGTGATCATTTAAGCGCCTATTTGGGCCAATCAACATCTACACGTTGGCGTCTATCTAGTGTCCAAATGTGTTCGAGACCTCAGCAAAACTTTCCCATTTTTAGAGCTAATTATAGCACAAGTGTATGTCAACAGTTTATAAACGCAGTTTAGAGATGTTTCCTCCGCAAACTCTGTGGAGAAGAGCGCTGTTGGAAATGCAGGAATGTGTGCAACTGAAAAACTACAGCAATAATCGCATCATCTGAAAGACACCCGGAACACATTAAAGGATATTTGAAATATAGATATTTGACATACATGCTGATGACATCTAAAAGCATTAAAAAGGACGTGCCAGCTGGTGAATGTCTGTGAATGTCTGTGTGACAGTAAGCTGAGCTTCAAGGAGCTGATCGAGCCGTACAGGCTGAGGGAGGATGACATGGAGCAGGAGGCTGCGGAGAGGCTGAAGGCTCAGGAGCCCTGGAGGATCACCGACAACGAGCTGGAGCTCTACAAAGCAAAGGTTTCCTTTCACGGTTCTTTAACTCGTTCACTCTGATCCATATCTGAGTCCATCAGCTTAGACCCGTTTCTGGTTTCCCTTCCAGACCAACCGTCAGATCAGACTCAACGAGCTGCTGAGGGAACACTCCAACACCGCCAAACTAATCGTTGTGTAAGAACCTCGCTCCTTCAGCTCCCTATGAGAAAAATTTCTCCCCTTTGTTACACAGAACAGAATCGGTTCTGATAGCTCAGGCTTTCTGCTTCAGCGTGCTGATTTTCAGCACTAAAACACAACATGTGAGTCAGATGCTGTGAATCTAGGGCTGGACGATATTTAATAAAAGCATATCGATAAAATATAAATCATAGTGATCTATATCGATAATTATCAACAAATTCAAAACATTTGTTTTAAGTGCAGCCCTGTCCATTTTATGCTGTTGCTTAGTGACCAATTTTTAGATAAAGACGCAAACACTGAATTCAAACTCAACCCTTTATTCAACCAACTTTTTACCGAAACTGCAAGTTCTTAAAAAAAAGAAAAAAGAACGCATGCTCTCCGAACTCTTTGAAGGGGGTGGGGCTTATCTGGGTCTGCGTTGTGATTGGTTGGGAGGATGTAATAACTGTAATACTAACCTGCATGATAGGCTAGAATGCTTAAAGAAGGAAAACTGTTCTACTGAACTTTTTTTTTTTACCCTTTTTCATCTATAATCAGAATCAGAATCAGAAATACTTTAATAATCCCAGAGGGAAATTACAGTTCCAGTACAACCATCCATCACATACATCACAAACATTTCGGGGGAACGATTGACTGAGGCCTTGGTGCCGAGGACCCCGCCTGACGCGATTACCGTCTCTGAGGAAAGATAGGAGCCACATTTGGGGAGGGAGAGGGAAAAAAGACATATTTCATGCTTTATTCCAATTCCAGGATACAGTTTGAGATATCAAAAAAAAACAACTCTGGCACGAGAAAAGCACATATGACGAGACAACATTTATGCAGGGGGTTAACTTTGGAGACTAGTCGCATGAAGTTTGTATGTTGTTGTGGGCATCAGTTATGTGTGTGTGTTTGGGTGAGAGTTGGTTTATTTCCATGAACACTCTCCAGAGGCCATTGTCCTTGATATGATGGAAAGTTTATCAACCAGCGCCACAGTTCGGAACGCATCCACAGATGTCCGCAGGGGAGGAGGGAGCGGGGGGGAGTAGTTCTGAGCTCTCTCGCCATAACATCCAGGGGAGTTTTACTGATAAGAGAGGAAAACCTAATCCAAATACACAATTTGTTAGCTGCACCAACGTTCCGTCAGCTTTAAGTCCTATCGCTGGCTCTACGTGGCAAATCCAATATTCCAAATTTGTTGGGCTTTTTTTCTGCGTTTCACATCCAGATTTTATCCCATCTCCCCTTTGAGTTCAACCACCGTAGCCAGTCTGCGTTCCAGCACATCCAGCTTACGGTTCTGCTCGTTTACTGCCTTAGAGATCGCGTCATATGCAGCCGGCAGCCTGATCATGGCCATATTTGCTACCGACATCCTCTGAAGTTTTTGGTGCAACAGAAATCCTCCGAATCCAAATAGAAGAAATCCGAGTATCATGAATCTAAACATGTATACGTCTTCAATGTCCTCGACTGACAAAATCGAAAAACACACCATATTCCACCTGTTCCAAGAATCTAGGGTGTATCCCATAAAGTGTGTCCCGTCGGGACAGGCAGGTCCCCTTTTCCCTGCCTTCCCGTCAAAAAAAATGTATATATATATCTTTATTGAATTATCGTCCAGCCCTATGTGGATCCCTAACAGGGTTTTTGTTCAATATAAGCAGTTGGTTTCTAAATGAAGCGATCACGTACCTTTGGGATATTTTGTCTCTTAATGGCACTAATACAAATGGTTGTGTGTGTGTCTGTGAGCAGAAGCATGCCTTTGGCCAGGAAGGGCACCGTGTCCAGCGCCCTCTACATGTGCTGGCTGGAGACGCTGTCCAAAGACCTCCCCCCGCTGCTGCTGGTCCGAGGAAACCACCAGAGTGTCCTCACCTTTTACTCCTAACGCCCAATGCAGGGTGTGTGTCGGCGCCTGAGTTTATTTATTACAGCGTTAGATCTGCTCACGCCCAGAAACGCGATCAGACTTCAGGTTCTGAAATGTTTTGGCTCGATTTGAGCAGGTTGGTTGTTGCTGTTTAACCAGCTTCCTCTAACATAAAGCTGTATATTTATTGGCTTTCTGGGATTTGATTGAAGACGTATTTAATTAATTACGGTCAACATTTAGTTCTAAATATCCCTAATTTTTTTTTATTCTTCAGAATGTCCTGGCATTCAGGTTTCCAGTTCTTATGTTTTGTTTCTCTGAGTTTCATTTTGCAAAGAATTGTTTTTCCCATATAACATTTTTTGTAAGTGATTTTAATAAAAATATTAACAAACCAGATGTTTTGTCTTGTTTTTTGGGTTTTTTTTTGGGGGGGGTAGCTGGTCTGGTCCTGAAGGTTCATAGCAGTTAGAAGTGTGACCTTCCCCTGTAGTTTTGTTTCTGCAGCAGGATCGTCTATACAGGGTGGTGGGGGAGGAGACCGGGCCAATCTCCAGCAGTCACCCAGGAAAAGGTTGCCAGTCCTTCACAATCTAACAACCATGTACACATTCACACCTACGTTTAGTTTAAAGAGACCAGTTAACCTAACAGTCATGGTTTTGGACTGTGGGAGGAAGCTGGAGTACCCGGATAGTAACCCACGCATGCACAGGGAGATCTCCATGCAGAATGAGCCCAGACAAGGGGTCGAACCCAAGCTCTTCTAACTGCAAGGAAACAGATAAGCAGTTTATTTCAAACATGTAAAATAACATAAATAATCCCCAAATAATAGGATTAATCCTCCCTAAAACACAGCAGGAGGAAAAAAGTTAAACAATACTGCAGTTATTTACACATGTGAAAATGATGGGAAAGAGCACAAATTGATTTAATCCCTTCTCCAAATCTTACTAAAAATATGTTCTTCTGATTCCTTATTGTTAATTATACAATTTTAAGTTATACAAGTTCAATAAGGCTTAAACATTTACTTACTTTGGTATTCTATATAAATTAAAACATATTTTTTGAGTGAAAAGATGCATTAAATACTTTATTTATTGATGCAATAAAAACTTAATTTATATTAATGTTTGCACTTATCGCCAAGCCACCTCTGATGGTGAGTCCGATCCAGTTCATTGCTCAGGTCCAAGTCTCTCAACATCAGGGCCCCGTTCTTCGTACATCGCTAACTCAGTTAGCTGGATTTGATTGTTGACGATTTGGCATGATCTTTGCTTGTTTGGTTCTTCGAAACTCATCCTGGACTTGCTGTCATAGCAACATGTGCGCCAGCTTAAACCTGCTCGAGAGCAGGCTTATTTCATGTAAACAGGATTAGATCGCAGCTTTATAAGCGGAAGAAATAGGGAAGTCTGTCCAGCCAGTGCAGTTGGACCACCTAGTGGCAAAGAACGGGACAGAATTGTGGAACACAATTTTTTAATGTTTAATAAAAGACGAAACAAATAATGCTTTGTTCCTGTCATTTTATTTAAACAATTCTTTATAAAGAAAAGCCAGCAAGTCATCTTTTGCCTGCAATAAGATAGTTATGTAAAGTCAGCAATACTACTATGTGTCAAATGGTTTATTAGAAATTACTCTGAAGGTCCTTTTGAAGCAACTCGATCTCTAGTGCGATTTTCCTCTTTTTCAAGTTATCGAGTTCAATTTCTCCTCTTAATTCGGGTTTTTTCAGGTCAAAATACAATTTGTTTTTGTTGAAGATGCCGTTTATACAGGGAATGGATGTCACCCTGTGTCATTTTGGGAAAGAAAAAGAAAGAGTCAAAATGTGCCTCACGCAACAAAAGTAAAAAGTAAAAGTGCAACACTGTCCACCTCTGTATCACTTCTTTGTGCAGACTCTTCTTCAAGCCTTTCTGCAGGCCTTTCTCCAGCTATGGACTCCTGCAACTCACATTGTAGACAGAAAGAATAGGTACACAAGTATACAGTATACATAGTGTAAAGTTATTTATGCACTTACAGGTTCTTCCTCCAAAGGAGAGTCATCACAGAGGGTTCCTTCACTGTCCTGTGCAGTGGAAATAAATGGCTATTACAAAGTGTTACAGTTTCTTCCCTTTATGCAAGTTAGAAAAAGGGCACAACTTCCTGCATATGCCTCAGCCACCACTAGCCTGGGAACAGGTAAAAGTGTTGGTGTATTATGTAAAACTGCACAAAAAGGGGGGAATTATCATTCCAATTAACCACACTGTAAAAAGTATAATGTGATCAATAACTCATAGCAACATATTTTATATTAACTAAAAGTTTAGAAGTTTTTTACTTTCACAAATAGTTGAAATGACTGTACCAGCCATTATACTTTATTTAATACAGCAACAAATAATGTTACAGTGTACTAAGAGAAATGAAAGCTCATTTAGCCTTGCAGACAGCTTAGGAGGGGAAAAGAAAAGAAATTCGGGTTTCCTACAGTCCAGACAGACCGCGAAAGCCTCACGGTCCCTGTGTTGCCCTTGAACGCAGCTCGTCGCCTTTTACGCAACAGCGGAAAGCGACTTGCAGGAGGAACCGTGGAGAACAAGGTGAGCTGACGCGGCGTGGCTGTCTTAGTTTACCGGTACGTTTAATGACAGGCGGTTATTTCCTGGAGTTAAAGTCCCGGATGAAGCGTGGAGCTCCTGCGGGTTGTGTGGTTGTGTTCAGGCGGGTTAATGACGCAGAGAAAACGGAGAAATATCTCAGAGGCCTTTAACTCACAGGGGCGGAACCTGAACGGCCAGCTGTCAGTTATTACCGGTTCATTAAGGCTCGCTTTCAGGTTGAGGGTCTGTTTTATAAGCCAGAGGGAACTGATGGGCGGGGCTTCAGAGTGATTGACACTCCACTGTTCCAATAGGAGAGGGGGTAAATATTTAAAGGCGCAGAGCACGGATTTACTGTATACTTCTCAACTTTGAGGATCAATAAATAAATAAATAAAAATCCGTTTTAGGAGTTTTAATACAGAAATATTATGTTACCAGGCTTCAATGATTACAAGGAAGACTTCAGACCTGACATCTATCCAGAAGACAGTCAGTGACAGCCTCCCAAGTCACAAAAGAACATTTCTAAAGAAGCTGGCTGCTCAGAAAGCCGAATCCAAGCCTATTAATGAAAACTTAGGTGAAAGGAGAAAGTGTGAGAGGATTGTGAGGTTGGTTGGTGGGTCATGACATGGTGTTTCTTGAGCCACCAACCATGAACCCACCCACCTGTCATGCTGTTTTAACCACACACACAACATCAGAAGCATCTGACCTGGGCTAAGGAGAAAAAAGGGCCAGACTGTTGCGCCGTGGTCCAAATCCTCTCTTCAGATGCAAGTCGGTTTACATTTCATTTGGAAATCGAGGTCCTAGAGAGGAGTGAACGAGTTGTCCGGTGTCAATTTTCTACAGTCAGCTGCTGAAGGTGCAGCATGCTTTATCAGGTCCAAAGAGAGCAGAGAAATGTTAGAACACCTGCTGATGTCCTCCATGCCACACTTCACTGATGGGACGAATCAAGCATTGCAGTACTGACCAATTACTGCAGACACCGTACATCACAGGTTCACATGATCGTACCAGCTGCCCGGCATGGCGTCCAGTACGTCCTGAAACCTGCAGGCCAGAGGGCCTAAGGACCACCGCTGTAATACGCCTTATAGATAGTCCACATTTCTGTAGTAAAAAAGAAAATATTGGTCTGATGTAATGGGGAGATTTTCTGAAAAACTGAATTTTGTTTAACAAGGTGCAATCATCAAAAAGAACGGAAATAATATAAACATATTTGTGTGTTAAATGACTCCATATGAGTTTCAGTTTTTGAACTAAACTACTAGAGAGACGGTTCCTTAATTTCCTGAGATGCGCCTGCTTTAAAATCCCCAGAAAGCATTCAATCTCCTCAAAGTTATTTAAGATCACCAATTAGAAGTAGAGGTCGACCGATAAATCGGCCGGCGATGTTTCGGGGCGATATTTTATTTTCTTGTATCGTTATCGGCCGATATGTGGAATCATTCACCGATCCATTTGCTTCATGTTTGCACATGAGAATAATTACCAATCACTACATGCAGCATAAAATAATGTCCATGCACCGCAGCGCTGGTCAGTGTTTTTCCTCCTCCCCCCCCCCACTGAAACACAGAAGCTCTTTTCTCGCTGTGACACGTTCGTCAGGTGGGAGCAAAGCGCCGCCGTAAGAGTCTAAAGCTGATTGTTGATTATTAGCTGGTTTAAATGCAACTTCTGTGCCGTGTGTAACATCTGTTATCATTCTGTCAATATTGGCCAAAAACTCAGCAGCACATATCGGGTATCGGTTAGAATGATGTCAGAATTATCTGTATCGGCATCGGCCTTAAGAAACCTGTGTCGGTCGTTCTGTAATTAGAAGAATAAAGTTGTCGGTAAGACTAACGCAGCCAGTTTACGTCTAACTGAAGACTCTTTGGCAGATGACGAGCCTGCAGCTGAGCGCCAAGGAGGAGATGGTGGAGAAGTTTCTGGACGCCGCGGCTCGAGGAGACGTGTCCCAGGTGTCCACCCTTCTGTCCCACGCCCCGTCGCTCATCAACAAAACGGGCTTCAGTGGCTGGACGGCGCTGATGCTGGCAGCTCGTAACGGCCACCACCATGTGGCGGAGAAGCTGCTGTCGCTCGGGTAACATCAGTTCAATTAAATTTTATTTATATAGCGCCAATTCATGAAACACGTCATCTCAAGTCTCTTTCCAAAGTCAGACTTCATCAGATCCTCCAGATTGGTCAGAAAGTTTCCTCTCTAAGGAAACCCAGCAGGTTGCATCAAGTCTCTCCAAGCAGCATTCACTCCTCCTGAAAGAGCGTAGAGCCACAGTGGACAGTCGTCTGCATTGTTGATGGCTTTGCAGCAATCCCTCATACTGAGCATGCATGAAGCGACAGTGGAGAGGAAAACTCCCCTTTAACAGGGAGGAGAACCTCCAGCAGAACCAGAACCAGGCTCAGTGTGAACGCTCATCTGCCTCCACCCACTGGGGCTTAGAGAAGACAGAGCAGAGACACAGAAAGCACAGAAGCTCACATTGACCCAGGAGTACTTTCTATGTTAGATGGTAATAGAGGATGATCTGCCTCCCCTGATGATGTCACAGCTAACAGAACGCCAGACCAGGTGTACCTTCTATGAAGAGAAAATGACAGAGAACAAAAAGTTATAAGTTGAAATGACAACAAACAATGCAGATTGGAGAGTAGTAGGAGAACTCAGCCGGATGAGAGAAATAGACATCCTGCTTGTACGTCATGAGTAACGGTGATATTCAGGTGATGACAGCCGTAGAACAGTGGGATCTGTTCCTGTTCACCTTCTGGTAGAAGAAAAACAGGTCTGAGGTCTGGTGCTTTGGTTAAATTGAAGTTGAATCGTGTGAGCCTTTAGATCAACCAGGCAGAAGTGAACAGGTTCAAAAACTAGAAAGGGATTTATTGTGAATATTGGTACATATTGATAACAGGTACTTTTCTCTTCAAGAACAAATGAATGTATGAAACGCTGTGAAAAGTAATTAGACTTCACCAAATCTATCTCCTTCTGTGTTTTTTTTTTCTTGGCCAGTTGTGACAGGTTCACTCTAAACAGTTCGTCCCAGACTGCCTACGACGTCGCCAAGTTCTGGGGCCACAGACACATCGCCAGCCTGCTGAGCCGCTCAGCCGATGGCTGCGAACGAATCCTGCTGGGCCCCGAGCTCGGCCCGCAGGAAAACTACTTCAGCAGGGAGACGCTGGACCGGCTGAGTTGGAGGAGGACCGACCAGGTCTGGTTAGAGAGCAAGCGGAGCGACCCGGACACAGTCTACCTCCTGTTCTCCAACCTCAGCCCCATGGTCAGCACGTCCCAGGAGGACAACACTGAACGGGTACGACCCTGGCGCTGTTTGTGGTTCTGGGTTCTGCTTTCTGTAACACAGAGGCTCCGCCCCCTTTAAATGTTGAACATCAACAACAGAGTAAAAGGTTTTTAATCCGACACGTAGCTGCAGTCAAAACAACGGATGCAACAAAAAAGCACGGCGCTTTTAACTAGAAGGGAATAACCACCGACATTTATATGTAGACGCCTCATTGGGCCCAGGTTTGCACGTCGATGTCACCGCCATGTTGTATGTGGCAGAGAGTAGTGAAATATATATAGATTAATTGATATAGATTGGCAGAACAGAGAGCTATTGATCGATGTCTTTAGATATAGATGTGCATGTATAGATCTTATATAGATTTATATATTTTTTATCTGTTGCTTTATGTCTGTTGGTTGTGCTGTTCTTATTGTGTCTCTTTCCAGATGATGGAGCAGACAGAGGAAGTTTTATCATTCTCTTCCTTTTATCTCTTCTTTCTTTCACCTCTTCTTTCTCTTTTTTTTTTCCTCTTCTTGTTTTTCTTTTACTCTCCTACTTTCCCATTGTAGTGTCCATATAATTTGAAATTCTCCCTGCAGGAATCACAATAAAGCTATTTACACGCACAAATCAAGCGGAGCATTATGGCGAAAGCTGTTTGCTCCACTTGTGAAAGTAAAATCTGTCGAGCTCTATTTGGCATTAAGATATCAATTTTTATTGCCACATTGCTAGACAGGACACTGGGAAAAAAAATAAAAAAAAAATAAATAAAATAAAATAAAAAATATATAGATTTATATAAATCTATATGTCCAGATTAAAGATGTATATCAATATATATATATATATATATATATATATATATATATATATATATATATATATATATATATATAAAAATATAAAAACATATATATATATATATATATATATATATATATATATATATATAGATAGATAGAAATATAGAAATACATGTATAGAAATATATATATGTGTGTATGTTATGAATATAAAAATCAATTGGTTAAATCTAAACATCTTCATTATTTCTTAAAACCATAAGATCTGGTATAGACACAGATTAGGAACAGACTTTTTGGGGGAGTATTTAAGAGATAAAATAACAAATATGAGAAAAAAGTCATAGGAGAATAAAGTAAAAAAAAGACAAAAGTGGTAAAATTATGAGAAAAACGTCATATTATGAGAATTAAGTGGGCGAACATTTCCAGAATAGTCGTCGAGTAATAGGGCCAGGTTAGATTATTTTAATTATTTTTATTCTTTACGATAATAAAGTCAGGAGAATGAAGCCAAGGGAATACGAAAATATTTATTTTACATAAAGTTGATCTCTGACTCTTTAGTTCAAAGATCAGGGCAGGTAGCCCTCCTTGTGACACAACACCGATGAAGCAGCTCTGAGTTTAAAAAATGTTGGTGACCCCTAGTAAGTGTTTGACTGAGTAAACATTTCTGCTCAAAGATCAGGACGTTTTCAACCCAACATGTTAAAATTTATCTCCTTGGTCTAGAATTATAACTATTCACTCTTTCACCGCTCCACCTGCAGCAGGAGGACTTCACGCTGTGCCGGTTCAGGTATGAAGATGTGAAGGACCTCCTGCAGAAACCGTCAACGGTGATGATCTTCCTAGGAATAGAGAAGGTAAAGAATCCTCCCTCCTCCTCTCAGACCGTAGAGAGTGTCTCTGAGCCTCCAGTTTGGTTCGCCGTCAACACAGACGAAGATGCTGCTGCGCTGCTTAAACGCTGCAGAGAAAAGAACTGCTTATTCCCAAGATCTCCCAACAGGGACCTTCTGAAGCTCAGTGAGGAGGAGGCAGGTGAGGAACCTACAGTCTTGATTTATTTTTGTCCTGCCTCTGTTTTACCTGAGCGCTGATGCTTCTTTCTCTGTGGACACAAGGCATCGTGGCACAGGCTCGATCCGTGCTGGCCTGGCACAGCCGGTACAGTTTCTGTCCGACCTGCGGCAGCAGCACCCGTCCCGAGGAGGGCGGATACAAGAGAAGCTGTTTAAACTCTGAATGCAGGAGCCTCCAGGGGGTCCACAACACCTGCTACCCAAGAGTCGGTATGAACCCACACCTATCTGAGCTTGGCGTGGGGGATTCTGTGCTCCTCAAGCACCAGCATTAATCTTTAAATGTAATGAAGAAAAAGCAAAAAGACAGTAAGATTCAAAGGAATGCCCCAAAATGTGAAAGTTCTCATGCACTTCTCAATTTTTGTAATCGATCAGGTTTTCTAGGAGTGCAACATGTTAAAAGGAACGAGCAAAGACATGTGTTGTCCCAATACCAATACCAGTATCGATATCAGTATCAATACCGATACTGGTATCGGGATTTGACCTGATACCACTATCGGTATTGATATCGAGACCAGTATCGATATCAATACCCGATACTGGTATCAATACCAGTTTAAATACTGGTATTGATACCAGTATCGATACTGATACCGATACTGGTATTGATATCAGTATTGATACCGATACTGATACCGATACTGGTATCGGGATTTGACCTGATACCAGTATCGGGTATTGATATCGAGACCAGTATCAATATCAATACCGGATACTGGTATTAATACCAGTTTCGATAATGATATTGATACTGATATCGATATCAGTATCGGTACCGATACTGGTATCGGGATTTGACCTGATACCAGTATCGGGTATTGATATCGAGACCAGTATCAATATCAATACCGGATACTGGTATTAATACCAGTTTCGATAATGATATTGATACTAATATCGATATCAGTATCGATACCGATACTGGTATCGATATTAGTATTGATACTGGTATCGGGATTTGACCTGATACCAGTATCGGGTATTGATATCGAGACCAGTATCGATATCAATACCGGATACTGGTATTAATACCAGTTTCGATACTGATATCGATACTGATATCGATATCAGTATCGGTACCGATACTGGTATCGGGATTTGACCTGATACCAGCATCATACCAGCATCAAGTACTCATACTTGTAAAAGCAACCTGATACTCTGAATCAATACCAATTTAGTGCTTGAATTTCCTCCTGGGCTGAGCTACGCTGCAGCTCAATGGCTAGACACCGCTCCATACCAGGCGGTCGTGCTAATATACCGAGAGATTGTGTGCTGACCATCCAACAAAAAAGATAAGTTTGATAGCAGGAGGGGGGGTGTTTGTGGTTTGGAAATATATATTCAAGATAAACTCGAAGAATACTAAAAAAGCATACGGTCTGTTGTGCTCAGCTAAGCCTTGAAGAGGGGCAAAAAAGTAATAAAACTTTAACACAAAAATTAGATAAAGCATTTAAAGACTAAACACGTCACAGAATTCAAAGAGTTTGCTGCAGCACAACCAAGTTTGCAGCAGGTACTCCAGAAACGCGAAAAAAGGCAAGAGACAATCCACTAAGGATAACTGAAGCTTTTACTTAATTTACGTACAAGTTTATTAAGTACTCCATATCGGTACGTGGAATCGACTGAAGTACTCGTACTTGTACTCGGTCATGAAACAACTGGTATCAGGACACTAAGCAAAGATCTCAAACAGAGCTTCAAAGTATAAGAGAGAGCTCTACTTTAGTACATTATGCTGGTGTACGGACTGCAGCATTTCTGATCAACCTCTTTTTGACGGTAAAGATTACAAATACAGATTAAATAAAGTAATAATAAAGCAAATTAATGAATGTGGACCAACATGAGCAAATGAGATCAAGTAGCTCCAGAATTAAATGTTTATGGATGTCTGAACTTAGTTTTTCAATATATTGGCATTTGAGAACCAAACCTCTTTGAATCAGCTGAACTTATTTCAGAATTATATTTATAATAATTATATTCAGATTTATTATTATGAAGATCTCTTTTTCACCACTAGAGGGAGAGCTTGCACACCAACAAAAAGTACTGGCATCAGTTAATGGCTGCATATTGATGTGATCCATGTGTCTTATCTCCAGTTTAAACACATTTTAAAGCTCTCATAGTTTAAGTTTTTTATGTATTTATAAAGTCGCTAAAGCTTAATCCTCCTGCTTCTTTTAAAGTAACAAACTCTTAACCTTTGAGCTGCAAACAAAGTGTCTGAAAACCTTTGGCTAACTCTTTGACACGATTTTGCTTCTGAGAAAACTTATCTGAAACGTAATGCAGCAAAAAAACAAGAAGAAAAGACGTGTCCGTCTGTTTTTAAAAACAACCAAATTCTAATAAACTGCTATGAAGATTATTTTGACGGGATGGTTCACTGATTGGTGAATCTGTTTCCAGACCCAGTGGTCATCATGCTGGTGATCCACCCTGATGGAAACCAGTGTCTGCTGGGGAGAAAGAAGGAGTTCCCCGCGGGGATGTTCTCCTGTTTAGCAGGATTCGTAGAGCCCGGTGAGGCGTTAGCACACAAACACACCGCAGCCCGACCTTAAACCCAGTCTGAGCTCTGACCGCCCCCCCTTCCCTGCAGGGGAGACGCTGGAGGAGGCGGTGAGGAGGGAGGTGGAGGAGGAGAGCGGCGTGAAGGTCGGCCCGGTCCGCTACGTCTCCTGCCAGCCTTGGCCCATGCCCTCCAACCTCATGATCGGCTGCCTCGCCGTTGCCATGTCCACCGACATCAAAGTGGACGAGAACGAGATCGAGGAGGCTCGGTGGTTTCCACGGCAACAGGTCAACAATAAGCCCCGCCTCCACCCAAAGAAATTTTAGTGAAAAAACAAACAACTGAGTTTTCTTTTTGTCTGTTTAGGTGATTGATTCTTTGTTCAGAGGAGCTCGTCCCGCCTTCGTCTTCCCTCCCAGACAGACAATCGCCCATCAGCTGATCAGACACTGGATCTGCATGAACTCCAACCTCTGATGGGGAAACCTTCCCCACACGATGATCTCCTGCTCAGCCGGAACCAGCTTTCTCATGGACTAAACATCTGGTTTAAAAGAAAACGCAGCAGCGGCGCCTGGACTCCACAGATGGACTCCTCACACGGTGCTTCACAGGTTTATGTTTTATTCTCCAGTAAACTAAGAGAAACTGTTGAATTAAAGGTTAACATGAAGCTGCAACACCAAGAGCAATCACAGAGGAAGAAAGCTGCTAACGACGTTTTTAGAGACAGAGAACAGCAGCTCATCGTCATCAGCAAAGAAAAGCTGTTTCTTAAAGGGGAATAAACTGTAGAGATGACAGAGAAAAGTTTTGAAAAATATTTCAGAAGCTGTCTGATATTGGTCCTGCATTAATTCAGTTATTTGCCTGGACTGTTTTAAAAGAAGCAACTATTAAAATAAAATAAAAACATTAAATTCAAGCTTTGGGTTCTTTCAGCTTCAGTCATCTGCTTCCATTTTTTCCAGTTAGACACAGACAGACTTTATTGTCACTCAGCTGCATCTTTTATAAATTAAGAGAAACTCTTGAATCAAATGATGAAGCTTCAACACTAAGAGCAATCACAGAGGAAGAAAGCTGCTAGCGACGTTTTTAGAGACAGAGAACAACAGCTAAAGGCTATAAAAAGTTTAATAAAACAAAACTGGCAAATAACATCTTTACAAAAATGTTTCAGAAGCTGTCTGGTTGTCCTAAGTTTAAATTTGACGGAAGCAACTCTTAAAAGTCATTGGCATTCCTCAGTTTTAACATTTTCTCTAATACAGTTAAACATTTTCTTTTCTGAATTTTGTTTTCATAATATTTCACGTCCTAGAACAATTTTCTTCTTCAAATTTAAACCGATATTACAGAAGTTTGCTCTGTAAACAACTGAAAAGATTTTAAATAAGAACATTTCCTCTTCCAGCTTGTTGGCAGGATCTTTTTTTTTTTTGTTACATTTGGTTTTAAGGGCACATATCATCCAAATAGCCTTTAAATACATTTTTGTTGTGTACTTGGAGTCCCTATAAAAGTGCAGAAAAGTAGGTGGGTCAGATTTTTCAGTTTGTTCACTTTTCTCTGTTTTCTAGTCAGTTTTTCTTAACAGTTACATCACAGTATACATAATAAAACAAGGTCATGGACCTCTGGCTAACCCATTCCCTAAATTCCCCATTTTTATATTTTTCACTGTGATTTTGTAGTTCAAGCTGAAGGATGCTAAAGCTACAGGTGGACCAATGAAAATGTTTGGTGTGCTAACCCACATAATTCCTTTTGGTGATTATTTTTTTTGGTGATTTTGACCTTCAGATTTAAAGAGACGGCACCAAAACAAGTTGCTGACAGACGCGTCTCAGTACGGGGGTAAAAGAGGGGCTGTGGGGGGACAGCAACGAGGAATTCAGACCAAAGCATTGCATTTCCACTTTATATAGAACACAACTGAATGTTTTCAATATAAAAAGGAAGAGAATAAAAAGCATGAAATGTCCCCTTTAATGTCTTACATTGCATGCGGTCAGGATGTAGCTTTGGTTTGTTGTGGATTTCACCGCCACTAGGGGGCAGTATTTCAGGCCGAGGTGGACACAGGACTGATGTTGGTCTCGTCTCCAGCTGTAGGTTCTGCTCTGAAGCAGCCGTTGGTTAAATATTCGACCTCATAGGTCAGGTAGGGTCCGGTCGCTGCTTCAGCTTCTCTCAGGAAGTCGGCCATGAGTTCTGAAAGCTGAAACGTCGCAGCAGACTGAGGATCTGATGTGGGACGCGTGTCCTCCTCCGTCTGAGGGGAGCAGCTGGTCTCCTGGTGTCGCAGCAGCAGAGGAACGTCGGTTCCTTCGATGTCCTCGGAGGTTAAGACCGACTGGAGGGAGATCAGCTGCTGGCCCGTGGCTGCTCCGAGGTCAGGGTCACCGGGGGGGTCCGCTTTGCCAGCTGCCAGGTGGACAAAGAGGTCACAGATGGACTGTGGAGATCTGTGGTCGAGCGGATCTTCTGATGAAAGCTGATGGTTTGGGCCGACCAGGAGGAGATGCTTCCCTCCCAGAACGTCGTTCACCTGGAACTCTGCGATGTCCAGGAAGCTCCTCTCTGCACGTTTCTGGGAAAAGGAGCCAGAATCACACACCTGAGACAAAACCTCCACCTGGAAACCGCTGGTCACCTTCCACCGCAGCAGGGCGGCCCAACATCATTCCTCTAACCAATTTGAATTATTTTTTTTTTTGTAATGTATCATTCGTAGTCATTTTATATATTTTATAAACCTGAAAATAATATTCATCTTTATTTGTCACAGCAGCTTTTAACAGTCTAATGAAACGTGTCCTCTGTATTTAACCCGTCCTGTCAGCGGGCGGGCGGGGGGCTGCTCTGACCAAGGCAAGGCAAGGCAAGGCAAATTTATTTATATAGCACAATTCAGTACAGAGACAATGCAAAGTGCTTTACATGATTAAAATATAGGAATAAAAGCAAGTAGGGATAGAATGTAGAAACAAAAAAAGAACATTTGAAAACAGGAGGTCCCCCGTCCCCAGAGAGAGAGAGATCAGCAGAGTTTGGAGGACCGTGTCAAATATTTCTATTTTATAAAAAAAAAAAAAAAATGTCACAATTAATAATTCACGACGCGTCTAAATGATTTAATTACTTCTCCACTGATGTTCATCCTGTTCAGCTTTTCATGCTCGTTTCAATGAGCCGATTGAATAAACACTGTAGCCACATTCATCCTGCACAGATGATTCATGAGCAGCCTGGCTGTAAGTGCCTTGCCCAGGGGCTCATTGACATGTGCCAAACAAAAGCTGGAATTGAACCCACAACCTTCAGATTGAAAGATGATTACGCTGCCCTTTGAGCCGGAGTCTCCCACATATTCTGGTGTTTCTTGTTTCTCATCATTGTGTCTGTCAGTGATCTGGTGCTGGAGGAGTGAAGCTCCTGCAGCGGGTCGGGTCTGATTGGGTCGTGTCGGTTCTGGTAGAGTCGGGTCGGGTCGTGTTGGGTCGGTCCTATTTCTGGCAGCTTTAACACCTCCGTCTATGTTTGCTGGTGGGTTTTAACTATTTCTGGACATTGTCATCATTTCTGCGTGTTTCTGTTGATCTCTGTGGTGATTCTGAGCCTCTTTGGTCCTCCTGTGCAGACGCATTTCCCTCTGTGGTATTTTGTTTTTATTCATGCATCATTTTGGCTTTTTTTTTTACTATTTTACATAATTACACACGTTGGACCCTGTTGTTCTTTTATTTTAGTGTTTTTGCTAATTTTTTGCATCAAAGCCACTATTCTGTGCATGCAGAATGATTTCTGGGGCTCTCAGAATATGTTTTTGAATCTTCTGTTTTAGTTTTTATCAAAAAGTGTTTACGTTGTATATTTTATTTGTGATTATTTAAAATATGTTAAAGATGGACAATCCCAAACAGAAAATGAAATTACCTTCATGTTTGGGTTCTGCAGCCACTGCCCTGCGGTGCTTCTGCGTGGGTCGGCGATGGGAGGGAAGAAGTACGACTTGTATCTGCACAGAGACGTCAGGCGCAGAAACAGATTAAGCTGCTTTTGGAGCTTTTTTTTTCCAATTTCATACAACATTTCTAAACCACTACTAAATTATGCAAATATATATTTTGATTTCAGAGCTGGAAAAAAACTAGTTTATTGTTTCTATTAAGGGCCACTTTGCAAACTAAACATTCACAGGAACCCTTTTTATTAAACTTTGTACCATAAAAACATGATAATTAGAAAAACAAGCTTTCTCAGCCATCAAACGCTGATGTCACAGGAAATCCTGAGGAAGGCTGAGATATCTTATCAGCTTCATATCTGAACATCCTTTCTCAGAAAAGTGAGAAATAACCTAAACCGTTTTTTTTTTTTCTAACTCCAGTGATCAAGGTCCGTTGTGCTGCATGTTTCAGAATCAGAACCAGAATCAGCTTTATGTCCCTGGTGTGTGGACATATCTATGGAGTGTGACTCAACGTGCTTACTTGTAAAATAATGCAGTAATTAAACAGTCTGCCGTATAGAAAACACATGCGGTAACACGATAAACGAGTAGAAAGATTGGGACAATAATGCAATGAGCAGAACGCAAACAATGCAGGTGTAAATATTATAATTAGGCGCCTGCCATAGCATTTGCAATGAGGAGGCAGTGCTGTGCGAAGCACAGCACTGCCTCCCATGCAAATGCATGGAGGCACCTATTACTATTCACCTCTAAACGGACTATTTATTATTCTTTACTTCTTCTTCCGTCACGATTAATACGGCCCGAACCGTAGCGTGGACCCCCACAATATAGCTATCAAAACCTGCGGCTCGATTACGAGATGTGTGCTACTACATTTATTGGGATTTCGAGTTACCATGGCAACAAAATTAGCGAAAAACCACCCCCAAAAAACCCATAGGAATGAATGGAGTCGGGTCGAAAGAAAGCCTCAAAAAAGCCTCCAAATGACAATTTTCAACGCTGTACTGTATCGTCATGCTTCCACCTACGAACACCATTTAACTTCCAGTTTGTAGATATTTCTGTGAACTACTCAGAAGTGAAAACGGGATGTGGATATCTGTTATCGTCTCCTCACAAATACTCCTCAAAGCTCATGTCTGAAATCAGTGAAATCATCGTTTACAATGAAAGTCAATGACGGAATTCTCCAACCGCTAGAGTGGGCCACTCTAGCTTTTTTAAAGATTTCAAAACTCCGAACAACTTGACCTTACTCGCTCAATTTTCACTCTATGTAGACAAATTATACATCAAAACGTAGGTATTTTTGTCAGGATTCGGGAAATGTAACCCTCATTGGTGTGGCATTTATAGATTTTTCGCAAATCACCTCAGACCGACACAAACCCGAAACCTCCCCCATTCATTTCCTATGGAGCGGTTTTGAAAAATGACGTCTAAAAATCCAAAACATCACATGTTTTCGCATCGTCGCTACTCCTAAACCGTTTTATGTACAGACATGAGACTTTCACACATGAATGTCCCAACCCTTCTGGCACTCAAGAAAAATGAATTTTGTGGATAACTGCTACGGTTTTTCCACAGGAACAATTTGTTCGGGAGTAGCGAATGTGCAAAATCCTGAAATCGCTTTGGAGCTGCATTTTCCCACATCATCCACTTTTTTACATCGTCGCTGTGCCTACACCGATTTTTGTAAAAATATGAAAATGAGCTACATGGTCATCAAAAGCCTGCTGATACTCACAGTGAAAGAATTATTTTGATATCTCTTATACTTTTTTAGCCAGAGCGATTTGTTCGGGATCATTTTCAGAGGATTTCTGAAATTTCATAAAAATGTCCTTTAGATCATAATTTTTTACGCCTTTATTAAACTTTTTCCAGCAAAAACCGATAGCAAGTCTTCTTCCCCTATCCTTTACGAAATAAACACAGAAAAAATTACGTCTCTACCATTTACGGTTCCGGAGAAATCGTGCGTTGTTCGAGGCAAAGTTCTCCATTATAATCCAATAGGCAGACTTGGACACCAAGTGTCTGCACTTTTTTAGACTGGCCCGCTGCAGCTGTGTCAGTGAGTTTCCATGACGACGGAACTCTGAGGGCCAGTGGGAGACGTTCCATTGAGATAGAATGGCAACTTTCGACGCCAGCTGCAGCGGCTGTGATTAATGTAGAAATCTGAAATTCGCACAGTCACTTCCTCTTAACATTTTAAAATTTTCATGTGACTTTCAGCCATGTGTCAGTTTACTGTCCCATTTTTGATTTTACATGCTTTCCTATAGGGTCTTTGCTTCCAACAGGACCTGGCATGATGCCTAGACACGACCCACTTAGCCAATACAGCACCACCCACATGTGGGAAATGGCACTACACACCATTTTGGTCAAATGTTGAGTTCTGGGCCCAGATGTGGTGAGGCTGAGTTGCTAAAGGAGGCCAATGTGACCAATGAACTTTGGTCACGTTTGGTGACATTAAGTATTGGCACCCCTATTTGAGGCACTTCCCAGTACAGGATTTGGACCAAACTGACAGAGTACAATCACCCGGTGATACTGAACACAACCATGTTAGCGGCTAACTGTTAGCATGTTGCTAACCGGAAGTAGCTCTAGAAAGGTCTCACCATCTTCTGCTTCACAGAGTCTGTTCTTACTTTAGAGAGAAAGCTCCACAAGAAATTTGGGCTACGTGGCATAAAGCATCTCCAAGCTATGAGGTGTCAAACAACCAATGCGTTTCAATGGGGGACCAAACCCCTTATGATCCCAATACTGCATGCCCATATATGGCGCTACAGTATAGCTCAGATGGAAAGTGCAGGCTTTGCATGCAAGAGGTCGTGGGATCGAAACCCGGTGTGGCCGACTAAGAGTTTTGTATTATAATCCCCACAGTGTGTATAATAAAACATATGTGCTGATCCCATGAAGTATTTTTTTATACCATCCGCCATTTTCAGTTACCATGGCAACGTTATAAACGACGTTTTTTCTCCCTATTTAAGGCTCATCCCAGTACAGGATTTGGACCAAACTAACAGAGTACACTCACCCAGTGATACCAAACACAACCATGTTAGCGGCTAACGGTTAGCATGTTGCTAACCGGAAGTAGCTCTAGGAAGCCTGTACAAACTTCTGCTTGACAGATTTGGTGAATTTTAGCATTTTCTCCCTTTTTAGGCACTTCTCAGTACAGGATTTCAACCAAACTAACAGAGTAACATCACCCGGTGATACTGAACACAGCCATGCTAGCGGCTAACCGTTAGCATGTTGCTAACCGGAAATAGCTTTAGTAAGGTCCTACCAACTGCTGCTTAGCCAGAGTTCTTCTGCCTTTACAGACAGAGAGAGGGCTGCAGCTGTCAGTGAGTCTCCATGACAACGCTGCTAGCAAGAGGCTCCTAGGAGGTCCATTGACTTAACATGGCACCTTTCAACGGCCGTTTCGGGGGCTGTGAAGACCGTAGGAAGCTGAAATTCGCAGTGTGGCTTCCTGTTGTTATTTCTGACGGTACAGTACGCACCAAGTGGCAGGCGCCTTGCTAAATTTCTTCAGAAATTTTTCTAGTTACTGTTAATATTGTCTAAATGACAGGGGTGGAAGTGATGCACGGGTGCACATACACATAAAAACATACAGAGTTTAATCCAGCCATTCTCTGGTGGCACCACAGGGGGGCGCCACACCAAGAACCTGGAGCTGAGCAGAACCAGGGTTCTGGTTCCTCTCTCTGGTGACTCACAGCACAGACATATATACGTAGACGCGTCATAGGCACTGAGCTATATAATACACTGGAGTGCTAATTTTGCCGAAAAACTGAAGTCACTGGCCGCCATCTTGCTACTCCCTACTTTCCCAGAATCCCACAGGATTTGGTTGCAACAACTAGCAGTTTTCTGGCTGTGTGAAAACGTTTCACAGGTAATTCTACAGTCAGTGGATGTACTAACACTATCAACTACTAGGAAATTAGGTGCTGAAATATTTTACATGTTATTCATATTAAATATATATATATGTATATATAAGTATGTGTATATGTATATATGTATATATATGTATACACATATGTAAATATGTTTTTGTATATTGTTATTTATATATTTATAAATGTTAAACATATATATTTAAATGAATAAAATGCAAAATATTTCAGCACATGACTTTCTCAGTACTTGATATTTTTAGAACATAACATAAAAGTATATGGCATTTGACATTTTAAAAGTTTTAAGCCCCCCTGAACATGAGAAAATCCTCGTTATTCGATGCTGTAGCGCACATATTCCCTAGTTACTGGGGGGAAATAGGGAGTACCAATATGGCGGCTGGTGGCTTCAAAGCGACTCGTTCAAACAGACGGTGATTAGCACTCCAGTGCATAATATAGCTCAGTGGTCATAGGGCGCAGGTTCGCACGTCAACGTCACCGCCATATTGTATGTGGCAGAAAAAAGTTGAGTTCTGTTATTGTGAACGTGGATCAGAGAAGATGCCTCATTCCTGTGCTGCATTGAAATGTATTCTGGCTGATTTCACCACTTGTATCTGCCTTCTATAAACTAAGGCTGCACCTTGTTGCAAAACTGGACACACTAAAGCTGCACGGGCTATATATATATATATATATATATATATATATATATATATATATATATATATATATATATATATATATAGATATAGATATAGATATATAGATATAGATAGATAGATAGATAGATAGATAGATAGATAGATAGATAGATAGATAGATAGATTTGTGTGTGTATGTGTTATGAATATAAGGATCAATTTGTTCAATCTAAACATTGTGGTCTTCATTATTTCATAAAACCGTGTCACATGTGAACCTTTAGGAACAGACTTTTTGGGGGAGTATTAAAGAGGTAAAAGGAATAATATGAGAAAAAAAGTCCTAGGTCAATAAAGCAAAAAAAAACCCAAACAAACACAAAAGTGATAATGTTATGAGAAAAACGTCATATTATGACAATTAAGAGGGAACATTTCCAGAATAATCACAGTTTGCAGAATTATTTCACTCCTGGAGTAATAGGGCCAGGTTAGATTATTTTAAATATTTTTATTCTTTAGGAGAATAAATTCAGGAGAATGAAGCTAAAGGGATACGAAAATAAACTTATATTACAAAAACAAAAATACTACGAATACAAAGTATATTCAGAGATTAAAGTCCCTCTGATACTGTTTAAGTGACTGAGTAACTGCAGATTTGCCACATTTAAGATGGCGGACGCTCTGACGCATCGCAGCATAGGCAGAACCCGCCCAATGACGCGTCTACTCTTATATTATGTCTATGACTCACAGGGTTCTGGAGAGGACGGAGACGATCATCATCATGACGAGCAGCACCAGCAGAGGAGTCGCCGTCGCCACCGCAGGAACTTCGTCTGAGGAAGAGGAAAAAAACCCAAACATGAAACCGCGGAACTAGAGTAAACCTGAGTTCTGTTCTGTGGAAAAACGTCTGACTTTATCACACAGTAGAGATAACGTTCACCACAAAGACCTAAGACTCAGGGAGACGCTGGCATTGGACCAACCCGGTACCGTATCCTGCTCTGGAGCTTTGGGGCTCAGAGAAGTTGCTCTGATGCTGCAGCTCCATGGGTTAAAAATGTGGGTTTCTCACCAAAATAAGTGGCCACAGGGACGATGGTTGTGGGAACATGATCGGCCAACAGGAGCAGAGCGTAGTCGGTGCTGGGGGTCAGGTTGGAGAAGGTGTGCTGCTGTTGGTCCGGCCACAACGACAGAGCTGAAAAACACCAAAATCATTGCTTTTAAAAGCTGTTTGAAGACCAACGACTGTTCACAAGTTACAGAGACGGACGTAATATTTAGCTTTGGTTCAGGCGTTCTCCTGCCTTTCTTTTGTTTCTGCAAAGGTTGTGTGCCGCTAGCGGCCTTTATTCATTCGTACAGGACAGGAAGAAGGGTAGAGAGAGAAAAGGAAGGCATGTAGTAAAAATGGCCGAGGAATCGACCCGGGGACAGGTGTGTTGAGGACTGCAGTCTCAGCATAGGGTGCACCTGCTTTACCCACGGTGCACCTGCTTTAATCACGGTGCACCTGCTCTACCCATGGTGCACCTGCTTTACCCATGGTGCACCTGTTCTACCCACGGTGCTCCTGCATGGCGCCCATTCTCCCGCCTGTACGAAGATGCTTCTTCGCTTTTAAAGACGAGACCAACTGCTGTTCAACATCGGCTTGAAATGTGACCGGATGTCTGAAAGAAAGCAGGGCCGGTCTGAGCTATAAGTGATCTTTGCAACTGCACAGGGTCCCACGCTGGCCTTGATGCTAAGAGAGAGAGTCCATGAAGCAGAATGATAAATATTCAACTCTATCAGCTGGAGCTAATTCATCGATAACGGCTCAGAACACGTCTTCATTTTACACTAAATGTTTATCACATGACGCAAACATGCAGCTACAGCTACACATAATGCATTTGTTTTAGATTCATGTATTCATGCTGGACAGCTGGTAGCTCTGCTTTCCTTGCAGGAAAAAATGGTCCTGGGTTTGAATCCTGGTCTGGGTTCTTTTTGCAAGGAGGTCATATGTTTTCCCCGTGAATGTGTGGATTTTTTCTGGGTATTCCAGCCAAAAGCATCACTGTTGGGCTAATTGATGACTATAATTAGCCCTGAGGTGGGAGTGCTGCATGGTTCTCTGTCCTGTGGTGCTTTAAAGGAACCCAAATCATGCTGAGGGCCTCATTATTTAACCTAGATTAGAACGTCTGGGATAAAAAAAAGTGCTTTGTTTCAAGTAAAACTGACTTTGTTTGTCAGCGTTGCTCCGCAGCATCACTCTGTATCTCTCCACTCTGGATCCAGACGTCCTGTGCCACGCCCACGTGACGGTCACCGTGGTTTTAGTGACGCTGACGACCTTCAGCCCGGTGGGCTCCATCAGAGCTGAAAGGACAGCGCAGAATGAGCCACACTGATCCCCCGTCATCCACTTTCCTGGAAAACAAGCGACTGTTTTCCGCCTGTTTTACCGCCGTGCTGCAGGCTGGCTGCCAGAGTCTGAGGCGGGCCGCACTGCTGGCTGGAGACGATGAACACGCTGACCAGGTACGACTCGTCATGGTCCACACCTGGAAACACGAGACGGTTAGAAGGTCTGCAGCTGGAGATGAGGCTTTAAACCTGATCCACACAAGGAGGCGTTGGTTAAATATTCCAAATGAACTTGTAGGAACCAAAGCAGCTGCTGATCATAAACCTCCTTCTGTTGGTTTGCAATTTGTTTTTGTTTGTTTGCCTCAGCGGTAAAAGTAAAAAATAGAGGCTCTGTGGGAAAATGGTGGAGTCGGCGGTTTGCTTTGTGATTCCCACTCATAGGACAGACAGGCTAGAGCAGCTGTAACTTTTCGGCTAATGGGCCAAAATTGTTAAATCCAAAGCATTTGAGGGCCAAAAATTAATAAAAATAAATAACATAACCAAAAATATGGTTACAGCCAACAAAATATGATCAATTTATGAAAGTATATTGAACTGTATTTAGCTGACCAGCGCTGGTGGCTTTTTGTGAATGGAAACTTTTTATTTTTAATCAGAGCAAATCTATAATAGAAAAGTTAAAATCTTACAATACAAAGTTTAATTGAATGTTCGATACAACACAAAACATTTGTCTTTTAATAAGAACACTATTTACATTCACTTTAATTTCATAGTAAATAGTGCGACTTTTACTCAAATGCAGACTTTGGTGCATTTAATAAAATAGGCCAAATTTTTCTTGAAATTCAGTTGGAGGGCCACACAAAATAAGCAGAGGGGCCACAAATGGCCCTCGGGCCACACTTTGGACACCCCTGGACTAAAGGCCTGTTCACAGGATTTTAAAATAGATTTTCAAAGCCTGAAAGTTCATCCTCTGCTGCTTTAGAACTAGCCTCAGATTAGCTAGTTTTTTTCACTACTATCAGCTCTTTTCCACTGACACGCCCAAATTTCCCCATTTTGGAACAATAAAGGAATTCCTTGCCTTAATTTTAAAACACAGTCTGAATTCCACAACAATATTTAATAAATCATGACAATAAAATGTAATAAAACCAACACTGTCATACTAAGCTCAACATGTCATTGTAGAATTTCTGGCAAGCATAAATTGTGTAAAAGATGTAAAACATATGAAAACGTCAGATTATCTGCTAAACTTTGATTGACGGCTGATCTCTGGGGGAAATATTTAGCTAATTTTGGCTAAAACAAACAGATTTTGCTGAAAAATAGGCAAAAAAGGACCAAATTAAAAGGTTTATTGGGAGAAACCTTCTCCACCCTCATTGTCTTAACATTATTTGAGTCTTTGCTGACTATCTCCATTTGAGTTGCATGGTTCTATTTTAATCTTTGTATAATTATAAATTAACCAAATTTTAAGTGACCTGTGAGGGTAGCAGAGGTGAAACCGTGGACTCTAAGCCATCGGCTGGTGGACGGATTCCTCTCAGAGCGCCACCGAACAGCAACATGGCTGCCAGGCAGGACGGAGGACGGAGCGGTCCATTGGACGTGGAGCCTGTTGTTTTCAGAATAATCGCTGGAAATCCACAAGTTTCTCACCGAGGGCAGAGCTGCAGGGAGTATGAACAGAAAAAAAGGTTCCCAGTGAGAAATATAAACAAAGTAAGAAGAAGATGTATAGGTAAAATGTGATAAATATGAAATAAAATGAAGAAGCAAAATGTCTACGGGCAAATCTGATTATTAACCTTTGAAAAGTTATGAAAACAAACTGGAATCTTTTTACTGGAATATCTGACTTTTTTCTATCAGATATTTTAAAATCCTTTCTTCAGCATCAATCAACAGTTGATTTGTTCAGAGGAGGCGGGGCCCTGCCCAGGTGATAAGGACCAGGTAGGTATTTGTGGAGGTCATGTGACAGGAAGGAGTCCCGCCTCCGCTCACCTTATGAACTCTTACTTCCTCCCTGATAAGAAACTCCAACTCACTCAGGATGTTGCAAAACCGAAGCAACAGGAGATGAAAATCTGACAGTGGCAGTTCCAACGTTACATTTTCTGTTCCAGAATGAGAAAATAAATGTTTCTGGTGTTTTTTTTTACTCTGAACTGAATCCTACTGACCTACCCTTCCTACCAGGAACCGATCTTTTAAGCTAAAAGGTGACAGGTTCTGGAAATATTTCCTGAAATGTGTTTTCCAGCAATGCTCTGCAGAACTTTCTGGGGATCCCAGGATGTTCTTCGGTCAGAGATTCCCTCCATTGAGGTCTGGGTCTGTTCTGGGATGTTCCCTGGAAAACCAGGACGTCCAAGAGGCATCCTGACCCGATAAACTAACCTAGGCTGACTCCTCTCTATACATAGGAGCAGCGGTTCTGTGCAGCTTGGTCCCAGTTTGGTTTTTAACAGTAGAGTTTATGATGAAGTCAGCAGGTTCTCTGGTAAGTCAATGGGGTAAGATAACTGTCAATATAAATGTAAGCGTAGGTACTTGAATTTGTAAATCTAAGTCAATATACGTGAATACTTTTAAGATTAGAATTTGTTCCTGGTTGTCAACTCATGACATATGATATCACTTGTTTCATCTGTGAGAATACAAGTTTAGAAGTTACGAATAAAAGTTACAGAGTTACAACTTTGCAGCAGTACAAGTTCAAATTTACGAGTACGAATACCACATTTAGGAGTACGGATCCCACATTTACGAGTACGAATTCCACATTTACAAGTACGAATCCAACATTTACGAGTACGAATCCCAAATTTATGAGTACGGATCCCAAATTTACGAGTACGAATCCCACATTTACGAGTACGAATCCTAAATTTACGAGTACGGATCCCAAATTTACGACTACGAATCCCAAATTTACGAGTACGGATCCCAAATTTATGACTACGAATCCCACATTTACGAGTACGAATCCCAAATTTACGAGTATGGATCCCACATTTATGAGTACGAATACCAAATTTACAACGCTGAATCCCACATTTACGAATAAGAATCCCAAATTTATGAGTATGGATCCCAAATTTATGACTACGAATCCCAAATTTACGACTACGAATCCCACATTTACGAGTACGAATCCCAAATTTACGAGTACGAATCCCACATTTACGAGTACGAATCCCAAATTTATGACTACAAATCCCACATTTACGACTACGAATCCCACATTTACGAATAAGAATCCCAAATTTATGACTACGAATCCCAAATTTATGACTACGAATCCCACATTTACGAGTACGAATCCCAAATTTATGACTACAAATCCCACATTTACGACTACGAATCCCACATTTACGAATAAGAATCCCAAATTTATGACTACGAATCCCAAATTTACGAGTACGGATCCCACATTTATGAGTACCAATACCAAATTTACAACGCTGAATCCCACATTTACGAGTATGAATCCCACATTTATGAGTACAAATCCCAAATTTACGACTACGAATCCCAAATTTTACGACTACAAATCCCACATTTACGAGTACGAATCCCAAATTTACGACTACGAATCCCACATTTACGAGTACGGATCCCAAATTTACGACTACGAATCCCAAATTTACAAATACGGATCCCAAATTTACAACTACAAATCTACAACCCCTGAAGAAGCTGTTTTACAAGAGAAAAAAAAAAAAAGAAAACAGCACTTGCATTCTCAGAGATAAAAATCTGTTGTCACCTGTCATTACTGCCACCAACAGGTAGGGTCTGTAATAGCTTCATCATGGGTTGTAGTTTTGTGCTCGTAAATCTGTGATTTGTACTTGTATTTTTGCAAAATTGTAACTTTGTAAATTGTATCCTCATAGATGAAACGTGATGTCACGTGTATATGTATGGGTTGAAAACCAGGAACACATGCAAATCTTAGATGTATTTACAGATTTATATACCTACGCTGGCGTTTATATTGACAGCTATCTTACCCGATTGTGTAATGTTTAGCTTTATGGTCTCCTGTTGGAGGATGAACCATATGATGAACCATATGAATCTCAGAACCATAAAAAAAGGATTCAGGCACCATACAGTGAAACACGCACGGATCAGGGTTCGTGTGTCGATTTGAAGACGTGCTGCAGGTCCAAAACCGGCTGTGTTGAAGGCCCGAACCGTGACGGTGTAGTTCCCCTCCTTCACCACTAGGATCGCAGTCGTCTCTGTGATGTTCTGAACGTGTTCCTGTGGATGAACCCAAACCTGGTATCCGAGGACCCGACCCGCCGACTCCCCAGGATCAGAGGCCTGAAATAAACAGAAACAGACTTGTTGAACTGAGTCGGTTCTTTGACAGGAGGAACTAGTTTCATATATTTTACCATCCACAGGTGAAGGAGGAGCGAGCCGTCATTGTCTGTTTTCTCCACTCTGAAACACGTCTCTGCAGGACTGGAAGGAACTGGGCAAAAAAAAGGTAAAATAAAATGTCAACAAATTACTTCAACAAGCATAAATCATTTTTACATGAAGTGGAATAGAATAGGATAATGCTCTATTGTCCCACAGTATCAACCCACTCAGGTCTTCTGGCTCTAGCCTACTCTGCAGAACCAGAACCAGAACCAGACACGGAGAAGCATCGTTTAGTTGTTATGCTCCACTTATCTGGAACAAATTCCCAGAAAACTGTGAAAGTGCTGAAAGTTTGAGTTCTTTTAAATCAATATTAAAAACACATTTGTTTAGGATTACATTTGACTGTTCTACTAAAACATCATTAGTTAAAGTTTGTAGTCCAACTGTTTTTAAAATCATTAACATTTGCTTTTAGTTTTGATTTTCCTGTTTTATTTTGTTTAAATTTTCCTAAATTTTATTCCAACTGTTTTTTTACTTGCTTTTATTCTGTTATTGTCCTATGTTTTTATCATGTAAAGCACTTTGCGTTGTCCTTGTACTGAAATGTGCTATACTAATAAACTTGCCTTGTCTTACATCTACGTTCTTGCAGTTTTCAGATAAATCTTTGATTGTTTCAGAACAAATTCATGACAGCCAACCTGTCCAGTATAATTTATCATTGGGAATTTCAGGGCTTGGCTGTCATGAAGTTCTCTTATCGAGGCCAAAAGGCTCAAAAATCAACCAGGTTGTTGATTACTTGGGGGCTTGTCCGGGATTCCTCCCATGTAAAGTGAGAAAAAATAACTTTAAATAGAGGAGGTGGGCTCAGGTATCAACTTTCACAATCTACAGGTGAATCTAAGCTCTAACGAAGCCAGCAGGTCTATAAGGCTCGGAACGCTACACTACTCCAGACATTTAGAACTGAGAAAGCTTCCTGGATGGGAAGCAAAACGTCTTCAGCTTCAGAACAGAAGTCCAGATGTTTTATTTTTTAACCTTTTTGTCGGATTGATGATGATCTGGATGACTGAGAATTTCCACCAGCTCACCTCTATCCAGAGTTTGGACAGTTGTGTCTGAGCTCCAGTCGCTCCAGATATTGGACCCCGTCCTGCAGGCCACAGCAGCTTTGTACGCCGTAAAAGGCAGGAGGTTTGTGATCGTGTAGCTCAGATTCTGACCTTTAGGTGCGGGAATGAGATGTGAAACCTAGAAATAAAACAAGGAAAAGGTCACTTTAGCAGGCATAGGCCATAGAAAAATGTCTTGGCCCTAAATGCATCAATTAAATCATTTTAAACCAATAAAGCTTTCTCTAATAAGAAGAGGTCCCTAAATGTTTGCCCACATGTCTGCGTTTTCAAGCTCCTGAGAGGATGGCAGGTTAATTTCCTGTGAGCTTTTAGCTTTTAGCAGTGAATCCAACGAAGGAGGAGACGATGGCTCTGACGAATCAAGCCTGTTTGAATGACGCTGACCTCGATCCATGTGCGAGTGTCGTTGAGTCTGTAACGAAGTCTGCAGCTGCCGTTCACGCTGCTCTTCCACGACACGACAAGTGAGTCCGCGGAGGAATCAGTGAGCGTTAAAACAGGCGGGAAGGGTTTGACTGCGGAGACGAAAGAAGCAGGTCATCAGTTTCCCTGCAGCCAATCAGCTTCTCATACCGTCTACCGCTCTGTTTAATCATACAGGTGCTGTGTGATGGTAACGTGTCAGGATTATAACATTTATGAAATAAATCAACGCATGCACAATCAAACAGTACTCTGATATATGATATAATATATGATATAATACGAGTGTAACGTCTGCACCAGTAAATGTGTAAAATATGCACATGTGCAAACAAGATAGTTACTCTTTAGCACACAACACTGTGACATGCACAAAAAAAAAACACATGCATGCAAAGAAGTACAATGTGCAAACAGCATAAATATGAGAAGAAGAAGCACTCAAGATATCGCGTACACAGACGATAAACGCGTGCGTCATACAGTAATGCGTACACAGACATAGTAACACGTGAAGAGAGGTTATCGACATGCCGAAGAGGAAGGGATGAATGCAACATACATAAAGGATCTGATCTTTAAAGATTCCAGAGAAGGAGAGCTAAATTGCCGGGGCAGAAATGAAATTGCGGGTAAAGTTAGTGGGTGTGTTGCGGGGGATTTTCAAAGATTGCGTCTGCAGTGGATAAGATGTGCAAAAACCACTTCCCTGCAGCCTACTCTTACCACTTAGCATTTCATATTTAATAATCCTGTATATTCTTCAGTGATGGTATCAAGGCGTTGGTTGTTTGTATCTTTAATACTTTATCGGCTGGTTCTGCTTTTCTTTTTTTATCTCTCTTTGCAGGTGTAGAAGCAGACTCAGAGGATGTTATATCACTCTCTCCCTTTCCTCTCCTCTTTCACCTTTTCTCCCTTTTAGCATTTTGTCTCATCTATTTCTTTCCTTTTTCTCCTCTTCTACCTTCCTGTTTCTGTGTTCGTCAAACATGAAATATTCCCAGAATAAAATTTAATAAAGCTTCTTCCATATATAAAGCAAGCGGAGCACTATGGTGAAAGCAGTAAGGCTCCACTTGTGAAAGGAAAATCTGTTTTTGGCATTAAGACAATTCTTATTGCCACACTGCCAGACGGAGACACACAACAATGGAGGAAAACCACTTTATTCCATTTAAATGATGCATCTGGTGCTGGCAGTTTGGGAGCTGCTGAAAAAGAAAGATGAAGTTCTCAGTAATGAAAGCCAGTCAGAAGCATAATCTCTCCGGTGTGCGACACTCAGGACACATACCGTTTTTAATTAATGGAGAACTTCTGCTATGTAAATGTTAGTTTTTATTAAAGACAATATTAATTTATATTAAAAAAAAGAAAAAATGTTTTGTCAGCAGAAGTTCTGTAAACAGGTTAATAAGAAAATATTACAGCTGATAACTCAGATTTATCCCTGTTCGTCATTATTCTGCCGGTTTGTGTATCAGAGACGGTCGTGACAAATGCGACAGCTGAGCAGAGCTTCTCCAGCCCTGTTGACTGAAATAATAACATAAATAGATCCAGAGTTTAGCCCGTCGCTCACCCACTGACCGCTGGAGATAGGCACCAGGGAAATCCCAAAATAACTTCATACAAAATAACTGCTTGGAGGGAGGCAGAGAATAGGATCCTTCCTGCATTTATCCATAACTTACTATAGTTTTAACGCAGGCAAACCCTTTGAAGATTCGGCCCAGAATGGGGACAAAACAAATAAAATGCACCCAAGATATTTCCATGTGCACACAAAGCAAACACAACGACAACACTGCAAAAAACGATCTAAAAATAAGTAAAATGTTCTTAAAGTTAGTGTATTTGTCCTTGATTTGAGCAGGTAAATAAGATTGTCTGCCAATGGAATGAGTATTTTGACCGTGATAATTAGACATCCTGCACTTGAAATAAGATGATTGAGATGAATTGTTCCTATTTTAAGTGCAAAAATCTTATTCCATTGGCAAATCATCTTATTTACCTGCTCAAATCAAGGACATATACACTAACTTTAAGAACATTTTACTTACTTTTAGTTCTGTTTTTGCAGTGAAGTGCGGAGGAGGAGATACTGAGCACACGAGTCGATGCCACATGCAAACAAAATGATAACATCACAACATGCAGCGGCACAGAGGAAAAAAAAGGAAGGACAAGAAAAGCACCAAGAACTATAGAAAAAGCTAACATCTTAACACAGTAAGATTTACAGATAAGATATCTGCAAGGTGCACACGGCCAAATGCATAAAACAGGAACAAAACAAATAACTATGCGTAAAAAAAGCACTTCTGACGCTGTGAGCAGAAAATAAAACAACATGCATCCTCGATAACAGCATCGAGCTGTTACCGCTATCACAACAACAACATGAGCACCAGAGCTGGTTATAATGTGGAAACTTGACTCGTTGTCTATGGTTAAACATGTTTAACAGACTTGTCTGTCCCACGGGGGCTCACTAGCTTAGAAACATATCCTGAAAAGATGTATTTAAAAATCAGAGGAGGAGTTCTGTAACCTGCATCAAACAGAACCATCCAATGAGGCTGAGACCAGACGTCCGCCCCAGGCAGGAAGCTCCTAATCCTGGCCCTCACACTGAGGTTGGCTGCTGGGTTGAAGATGCCCCGGCAGGAGTAGATTTTAGACTGGCTGAGGAGGAGGAGGAGGACAGAAAGGCGTTAAGCGACGCTGCTGAGGATGCTAACGGTTCAGAGCGGAGCTGAGCTCACCTGGTGAAGACCAGAGAGGCCTCAGACTCAGAGTCCTGACTCCAGCTGCAGCTCACAGACCTGACTCCGTCTGAGCTCTCCTGGTAGTAGCAGGACATGTTCAGCCTCTCTGCTGGAAGGAGAAGGATATAAATATCTTATGGTTGTTGAGAAGCATCAGATCCAAATATAGGAGCAAACTTTCCATCATCCGCCAGGTCTAAGTTCAGAAAATACACTGCTCAGAAAAATAAAGGGAGCACTAAAATAACACATCCTACATCAGAGTGCTTAAATACTTTGTTCTTTACATAGTTGAATGTGCTGACAACAAAATCACACAAAAAATATCAGTGAAAATTAAATTTATCAGCAGAAGGTTCTCCACAGCGTCTCCAGCCTCTGTCACGTGTGTCTCATGTGCTCAGTGAGAACCTGCTTCCATCTGTGAAAAGCTCAGAACGGCGGTGGAGAATTTGCCAATCTTGGTGTTCTCTGGTAGATGCTTAAGGTCCTGCACGGTCTTCTGGACATCTGTCCAGTCAGCAATCTCCCCCATCGTTGTGTAGGCCATAATATAGACGTTACATAACATGTTGGTTCCTAGAGTCTCTAAAAGTAGAATGGGAGGCAGATCCTTTAGCTATCAGGCTCCTCTCCTGTGGAACCAGCTCCCAGTTTTGGTCCGTGAGGCAGACACCCTGTCTACTTTTAAGACTAATCTTAAAACTTAAAGCTTCTAGTCAGAGTGGCTCATGTTACCCTGAGCTACCTCTATAGTTATGCTGCTATAGGCTTAGGCTGCTGGAGGACATCAGGGCCTATTTCTCTCACTCTGCTGAATTCTCCTACTGCTCTCCAATCTACATTGTTTGTTATTTAATCTTTTAACTTTTTGTTCTCTGTAATTTTTTTCTTCATAGCAGGTACACCTGGTCTGGCGTTCTGTTAGCTGTGACATCATCAGGGGAGGCAGATCATCCACTATTACCATCTAACATAGAAAGTACTCCTGGGTCAATGTGAGCTTCTGTGCTTTCTGTGTCTCTGCTCTGTCTTCTCTAAGCCCCAGTGGGTGGAGGCAGATGAGCGTTCACACTGAGCCTGGTTCTGGTTCTGCTGGAGGTTCTCCTCCCTGTTAAAGGGGAGTTTTCCTCTCCACTGTCGCTTCATGCATGCTCAGTATGAGGGATTGCTGCAAAGCCATCAACAATGCAGACGACTGTCCACTGTGGCTCTACGCTCTTTCAGGAGGAGTGAATGCTGCTTGGAGAGACTTGATGCAACCTGCTGGGTTTCCTTAGAGAGGAAACTTTCTGACCGACCTGGAGGATCTGATGGAGTCTGACTTTAGAAAGAACCTTCACTGCAAAACGGATCTAAAAATAAGTAAAATGTTCTTAAAGTTAGTGCATTTATCCTTAATTTGAGCAGGTAAATAAGACTATCTGCCAATGGAATGAGTATTTTGACCCCTAAAAAAAAGATAATTAGACATCCTGCACTTGAAATAAGATGATTGAGATGAATTGTTCCTATTTTAAGTGCAAAAATCTAATTCCATTGGCAAATCATCTTATTTACCTGCTCAAATCAAGGACAAATACACAAATTTTAAGAGCATTTTACTTATTCTAGCTCTGTTTTTGCAGTGTTGATGTGACATGTTGTGAAGTGGCGCTATATAAATAAAATTTAATTTAATTTAATTTAGACATTAAAAATGCTCTTCTAAAATTGGTGTTATGTAATATTTTATTTTTCTGGAACAATGAGATTTGGATTTTCATGACCTGAGCCATAATCATCAAAATGAAAATAGATATTTGAAATATTTCACTGTGTGATGACTATATATGAGCTTTACTTTCTGAAACGTGGCTTATTTTCTTTAAATGTTCCTGTAGTATCTGCGTCTCTACAGGTATATCATACCAGCTCAGGGTAACGAAGCTGTTCCATATAAAGAACATCCTGTTTCTACGATGCATGTGAGATATGTTTGTCCATCTTCAAACAAAGTCTGTTAAACTTGGATTTCATCGTGGTTTTAAGGCTTTTTATTCTCATTTCATCACGTTTTCATGAACTTGAGGACTTTTCTCACCCTGTGAAGATGAATGCGGTAGATGTTCGCAGTCCCTCGGGTTGGTGACACAGACGCGATCGTTTCCCTTGCATGGTTCCAGCTCAAAGTGTCTCACTGAGATTTCTGCCAGACGTAAAAACACAAACAGCTCTGTTAGCCCGGTCTACTTTGAGAAAAATGGACGCAACCCAAACCAATCGCAGATCCACTTTCACTAACTCTCTGCAGTGGTTTTCTGTCTGACTTTATCAGCTTCCTTCATCGTAGTTGGGGAATTTTGGTTGCATCAGTTCAATGTGGTTTAGAGATATTCTGCACGGCTCTCTGAAGGTCCCACCACAGAGATCTGGACTTTATATTGTTTATTACAAGATGTATTAAATAATCCTGTATATTCTTCAGTGATGGTATCAAGGCGTTGGTTGTTTGTACCTGTAATGCTTTATCGCCTGGTTCTGCTGTTCTTTCTATATCTCTCTATGCAGGTGTAGAAGCAGACTCTGAGGATGTTATATTGCCCTCTCCCTTTCCTCTCCTCTATTTTTTTTCACCCTTTGTACCTTTTAATATTTTGTCTCATGTGTTTCTTTTTTTTCTCTTCTACTTTTTTGTTTCTGTGTTCATTGAACATGAAATAATCTCAGCATACAATCTAATAAAGCTTCTTGCATATATAAATCAAGCGGAGCACTATGGTGAAAGCAGTGAGGCTCCACAGGTGAAAGTAAAATCTGTTTTTGGCATTAAGACAACAATTCTTATTCCCTGCATGAACTATAATAAAGCTACCTGCATATATAAATCAAGAGGAGCACCAAGCAGTAAGGCTCCACTTGTTGAAGTAAAATCTGTTGGACTCTTTTTGGCATTAAGACAATAATTTTGAATACCACACTGCCAGACATGGCACGTTAAAAAAACAAACGTAAAGTCCAGTAAAAATCCAATCAAATATTATTATAAAAATATTACAGTTCAAAAAATGACCAAACCAAGTTTAACAAAAAACAATAAAAGACTTAACACAAAAACAGAAATGACTAAAATAAAAAAATAAACCATCTCACACCGTGTCAAATGTTGCGTTTTTTACAGGCTTGAAAACAGAAAGAGTTAAAAATATTTAAGGAAAATAAATAAATACATAAATAATAAATAAATAAATAAATAAATAAATAATAATAATAATAATAATAATAATAATAATAATAATAATAATAATAATAATAAAGCCCAAAGTTTCCAACATGCTGAGAAAAAATTATCTAAAAACAATATTTCTGGTCCAAATTAAATGCATGAAAAACTGGGGAACTGCTAAAACCTGCATTAGTTACGTCTAAACGTCTCTAACTCATCAGATAACCGTGAAAGGTCCAAAGAGCCGCTGGAGCTTTCACAGGCTGACGACCTCTGGGACAGATGGACACATGTTTCCCTGAACTTTGAACAAAACCACACAAAAACACAAGACTGTCCGATCGATCAAATGTGGAGAAGATTAAAGAGATTTCTCAGAAGCAATAATTACAAAAACCAAAAGCTGAACTGAAAGCTTTTTTCCCCTGTTTTGGGGATTTTCCTCCATTCAGATGAATCCATAAGAGGTTATAGAAAGAGCTGAGGTGGATGAAGCTGAGAGAAACTCACCGAGGGGGAGCACAGCCAGGCGGGCCGTCAGGCTCCAGAGGACCAGGCTGAGCCTCAGGAACCAAAGGTCCATTTCAGCAGGAAGAACCGGGCCCCATGGCACAGAGCGGCTGTTTGAGGCGAGCTGAGAACATCTGTCTGCTGCTGGAGCTCCTGCCGGCAGCAGCTGGAGGAGGAAGACCTCACCTGAACCCTGCGGGGCTGAAGCTGCGCAGGAAGTGACTAACATCTGGAGGTGACGGCCTCAGCACTTCCTCACAGCATGACGCAAGCAGGAGGGCCGCGTCCAACCCGAGCTGAGGAGAGGAACCTCTGAGCTGCTGCTGGTTCTGGTTCTGGTTCTGGTTCTGATTCTGGTTCTGGTTCTGGTCCGGTTTCAGGTCAGCAAAGATTTTACAGCCAAAACAAAATGGAGATAAAAATATTTTCAGGGTTTCTTCTTGGTCGTTTGCTGGATGCATTGCTGGCTGACTTTAGAAAAAGCAAATTGTTCTCTTCTTAAGAGTTATTTATTTAATAATTACAATTTATAAACATTAAGCTTTAAGAGATTATGACAAAATGCTGATTTCTTCTCTCTCTCTCTCTCTCTCTCTCTCTCTCTCTTTCCTCCCTCTAAAGTATGAAAGCAGTTTGACACAAAGACATAAATATCATTTCTTAGCACCTGAACAGTTGAATGTTTGGTAAACCTGGTGAGCAGACGCTGTCTGCTGAGGAGACTGAGGTCTTCTGGCCAGCAGGGGGCGCTATTGAAGGTCTGTTTAGGCATCAGCCATCTCCTGTGGTCTGTAGGAGCAGCAGCTGATGTGTAGCTGAGTGGAAGTGGACCGGTTCTGTCCGGGGACGGCCTCTGGACCCAGTGAGACGATGGGAGACAGAAGGCCTGGAGATAAATCACATGACTGAGGGACAACGTCTCTCCTCCACGCATGGAGCTGCTGCAGAGCTGCAGAGGTCTTTCAGCGACAGACGGCTGGATCCCAGATGCTCTGAGGAGCGTCTCCACAGGTCCTTCCTCCCAGCTGCTCCCCACAGACATAAAGACGCTAAACGTTGCACAGGTTCTGATTTGAATCATTTACGCTGCCTCTGAGATGCTGAGGTCCATTTGCCACATGTTAGTTTCTCCAGGAGTGTTTGTTCACACAATCATGAATATTTGTTCTCCCGTTGTTCTGTTGTTGCTCTATTCTACCTTGAATATTGCCTGTTTCACCTCAATATTATCAGTTAATACTTGCACAGTATTTCTCCCTTTCTGATAAGTAATGGTCTACTGCTTCACGCCTGAACTTTAAATTAGCTTTTCTATGCATGTCACTATATTCTGTGTTGGTTTTGCAGTTTTTCTTGGATATGTGCACGTTTAACCCTCTTTAAACCTTTGCTCGGTTGCTCACCACCACCAAGTCACTAAGGCTGGCTCTGCTAAATATAAGGTCCTCATCAGCAGAAGGACTTCACCACTTCATCACAGAACAGAACATTGATGTTACGTTTTTCTAACTGAATCATGGCTGAATGTTTCAAAGAGGAAGGGTGGAGGCGTTGCTACAATATTTCATGATTCACTCAACTGTAAGAAGGTTTTCCTTGGAAAATTTCACTATTTTGAATATTTATCTTTTAATTGAGATAAAGGCCATAAACAAACTCAGACTAAAACCCCAAAATTTGAAAAAAAATAAAAATAATAATAATTAAATTGCTTTAATGAGTTTTTATGTTACATGCATTGATTATGTTTAATAATATGTTAATGAGCCAAAAGAGAGACGCAGAAAGCTGTTTCAACAATTAAACACCTTCTTAACAACGACCAGCCACTTTGACGTTTTCCAGTCAGGTTTCCTCACCACAGTCCAGAGACCGCCCTGATCAAGGTGTTTAATGACATCCATATAAACACAGACTGTGGAAAACCACCGTGCTGGTTCTGTTGGACCTCATCGCAGCATTTGATATATTATTAAAGCGACTGGACAGCTGGGTCAGACTCTCTGGTGCAGAACTCAATCGCTTCAGATCCTGACTAAAGAACAGTGACTTCTTCATGTTAGTAGGTAACTTCTCATCAGAGCGGACAAAAGTCAGATCTGAGGTTCCTCAGGGTTCAATCCTGGGACATCTTCTATTCAACATCTATACGCTCCTATCAGCTGAGGTTATAACCAGAAACAAGGTTAGCTACCATAACTATGCAGATGATACTCAGCTGTACATCATCATGTCAGAAGAACAAATGCTTGGAATAAATCTATGCACAGAGGTGCCAAAACGTTCTCCAGCTGAACAGAAACAAAGCTGAAGTTATTATTTTTTGGACCTAAAGAGGAACGAACCAGAGCATTAGCAGCTTCAGTTATTACAGCTATAAACAGGAGATCAGGCCTGAAACCTGGGAGTAGTGATGGACTCAGACCTGAACCTCCATCTAAAGACAATTACAAAGTGGACCTTCTAGAACCTGGAGAACATTTCCAGGATTAAAGGACTGATGTCTCAGCAGGATCTGGAAAAACTGATCCATGTTTATCTTTAGTAGAACTGATCACTGCAACGGTGTCTGCCTAAAATGTGGATCAGAACGCTGCAGCTGATCCAGAACCTGCTGCCCACGTCCTCACTAAGACTAAGAACGTAGAGAACATGGACCCGGTTCTGAAGTCCTCACTAAGACTAAGAACATAGAGAACATGGACCCGGTTCTGAAGTCCTCACTAAGACTAAGAACATAGAGAACATGGACCCGGTTCTGAAGTCCTCACTAAGACTAAGAACGTAGAGAACATGGACCCGGTTCTGAAGTCCTCACTAAGACTAAGAACGTAGAGAACATGGACCCGGTTCTGAAGTCCTCACTAAGACTAAGAACGTAGAGAACATGGACCCGGTTCTGAAGTCCTTCCACTAAGACTAAGAACGTAGAGAACATGGACCCGGTTCTGAAGTCCTCACTAAGACTAAGAACGTAGAGAACATGGACCCGGTTCTGAAGTCCTTCCACTAAGACTAAGAACGTAGAGAACATGGACCCGGTTCTGAAGTCCTCACTAAGACTAAGAACGTAGAGAACATGGACCCGGTTCTGAAGTCCTTCCACTAAGACTAAGAACGTAGAGAACATGGACCCGGTTCTGAAGTCCTTCCACTAAGACTAAGAACGTAGAGAACATGGACCCGGTTCTAAAGTCCTCACTAAGACTAAGAACGTAGAGAACATGGACCCGGTTCTGAAGTCCTTCCACTAAGACTAAGAACGTAGAGAACATGGACCCGGTTCTAAAGTCCTCACTAAGACTAAGAACGTAGAGAACATGGACCCGGTTCTGAAGTCCTCACTAAGACTAAGAACGTAGAGAACATGGACCCGGTTCTGAAGTCCTCACTAAGACTAAGAACGTAGAGAACATGGACCCGGTTCTGAAGTCCTTCCACTAAGACTAAGAACGTAGAGAACATGGACCCGGTTCTGAAGTCCTTCCACTAAGACTAAGAACGTAGAGAACATGGACCCGGTTCTGAAGTCCTCACTAAGACTAAGAACGTAGAGAACATGGACCCGGTTCTGAAGTCCTTCCACTGAGACTAAGAACATAGAGAACATGGACCCGGTTCTGAAGTCCTCACTAAGACTAAGAACGTAGAGAACATGGACCCGGTTCTGAAGTCCTTCCACTAAGACTTAGAACGTAGAGAACACGGACCCGGTTCTGAAGTCCTCACTAAGACTAAGAACGTAGAGAACATGGACCCGGTTCTGAAGTCCTCACTAAGACTAAGAACGTAGAGAACATGGACCCGGTTCTGAAGTCCTTCCACTAAGACTAAGAACGTAGAGAACATGGACCCGGTTCTGAAGTCCTCACTAAGACTAAGAACGTAGAGAACATGGACCCGGTTCTAAAGTCCTCACTAAGACTAAGAACGTAGAGAACATGGACCCGGTTCTGAAGTCCTTCCACTAAGACTAAGAACGTAGAGAACATGGACCCGGTTCTGAAGTCCTCACTAAGACTAAGAACGTAGAGAACATGGACCCGGTTCTGAAGTCCTTCCACTAAGACTAAGAACGTAGAGAACATGGACCCGGTTCTAAAGTCCTCACTAAGACTAAGAACGTAGAGAACATGGACCCGGTTCTGAAGTCCTTCCACTAAGACTAAGAACGTAGAGAACATGGACCCGGTTCTAAAGTCCTCACTAAGACTAAGAACGTAGAGAACATGGACCCGGTTCTGAAGTCCTTCCACTAAGACTAAGAACGTAGAGAACATGGACCCGGTTCTGAAGTCCTCACTAAGACTAAGAACGTAGAGAACATGGACCCGGTTCTAAAGTCCTCACTAAGACTAAGAACGTAGAGAACATGGACCCGGTTCTGAAGTCCTTCCACTAAGACTAAGAACGTAGAGAACATGGACCCGGTTCTGAAGTCCTCACTAAGACTAAGAACGTAGAGAACATGGACCCGGTTCTGAAGTCCTTCCACTAAGACTAAGAATGTAGAGAACATGGACCCGGTTCTGAAGTCCTTCCACTAAGACTAAGAACGTAGAGAACATGGACCCGGTTCTGAAGTCCTCACTAAGACTTAGAACGTAGAGAACACGGACCCGGTTCTGAAGTCCTCACTAAGACTAAGAACGTAGAGAACATGGACCCGGTTCTGAAGTCCTCACTAAGACTAAGAACGTAGAGAACATGGACCCGGTTCTGAAGTCCTCACTAAGACTAAGAACGTAGAGAACATGGACCCGGTTCTGAAGTCCTCACTAAGACTAAGAACGTAGAGAACATGGACCCGGTTCTGAAGTCCTCACTAAGACTAAGAACGTAGAGAACATGGACCCGGTTCTGAAGTCCTCACTAAGACTAAGAACGTAGAGAACATGGACCCGGTTCTGAAGTCCTTCCACTAAGACTAAGAACGTAGAGAACATGGACCCGGTTCTGAAGTCCTCACTAAGACTAAGAACGTAGAGAACATGGACCCGGTTCTGAAGTCCTCACTAAGACTAAGAACGTAGAGAACATGGACCCGGTTTTGAAGTCCTCACTAAGACTAAGAACGTAGAGAACATGGACCCGGTTCTGAAGTCCTCACTAAGACTAAGAACGTAGAGAACATGGACCCGGTTCTGAAGTCCTCACTAAGACTAAGAACGTAGAGAACATGGACCCGGTTCTGAAGTCCTCACTAAGACTAAGAACGTAGAGAACATGGACCCGGTTCTGAAGTCCTCACTAAGACTAAGAACGTAGAGAACATGGACCCGGTTCTGAAGTCCTTCCACTAAGACTAAGAACGTAGAGAACATGGACCCGGTTCTGAAGTCCTTCCACTAAGACTAAGAACATAGAGAACATGGACCCGGTTCTGAAGTCCTCACTAAGACTAAGAACGTAGAGAACATGGACCCGGTTCTGAAGTCCTTCCACTAAGACTAAGAATGTAGAGAACATGGACCCGGTTCTAAAGTCCTCACTAAGACTAAGAACGTAGAGAACATGGACCCGGTTCTGAAGTCCTTCCACTAAGACTAAGAACGTAGAGAACATGGACCCGGTTCTAAAGTCCTCACTAAGACTAAGAACGTAGAGAACATGGACCCGGTTCTGAAGTCCTTCCACTAAGACTAAGAACGTAGAGAACATGGACCCGGTTCTGAAGTCCTCACTAAGACTAAGAACGTAGAGAACATGGACCCGGTTCTAAAGTCCTCACTAAGACTAAGAACGTAGAGAACATGGACCCGGTTCTGAAGTCCTTCCACTAAGACTAAGAACGTAGAGAACATGGACCCGGTTCTGAAGTCCTCACTAAGACTAAGAACGTAGAGAACATGGACCCGGTTCTGAAGTCCTTCCACTAAGACTAAGAATGTAGAGAACATGGACCCGGTTCTGAAGTCCTTCCACTAAGACTAAGAACGTAGAGAACATGGACCCGGTTCTGAAGTCCTCACTAAGACTTAGAACGTAGAGAACACGGACCCGGTTCTGAAGTCCTCACTAAGACTAAGAACGTAGAGAACATGGACCCGGTTCTGAAGTCCTCACTAAGACTAAGAACGTAGAGAACATGGACCCGGTTCTGAAGTCCTCACTAAGACTAAGAACGTAGAGAACATGGACCCGGTTCTGAAGTCCTTCCACTAAGACTAAGAACGTCGAGAACATGGACCCGGTTCTGAAGTCCTCACTAAGACTAAGAACATAGAGAACATGGACCCGGTTCTGAAGTCCTCACTAAGACTAAGAACGTAGAGAACATGGACCCGGTTCTGAAGTCCTCACTAAGACTAAGAACGTAGAGAACATGGACCCGGTTCTGAAGTCCTTCCACTAAGACTAAGAACGTAGAGAACATGGACCCGGTTCTGAAGTCCTTCCATGGCTCCCTGGATCTCAGAGAATAGACTTTAAAATCCTTCTGTTAGTCTATAAATCCCTGAATTAGCACCTAAATACATCACAGACTTGTTATCAGGGCATCAACCCTCCAGACCACTCAGGTCTTCTGGCTCCAGCCTGCTCTGCAGAACCAGAACCAGAACCAGAACCAGACATGGAGAAGCAGCATTTAGTTCCTATGCTCCACTGATCTGGAACAAACTTCCAGAAAACTGCAAATCAGCAGAAACTCTGAGTTTCTTTAAATCCAGACTGAAAACCTGTTCAGAGCAGCTTTCAGCCATAATAACAGGAACACTGACCGACATATTTATGTTTTCACCTGATAGAGTTTAATGCTTATTATTGGTCTCACAACCAGTGACTGATGCCTTTATGTTTTCATGATGTACAGAACTTTGAACCGCCTTGCTGCTGAAATGTGCTACAAATAAACTTTGTATTTTTTTTTCGTTTGGTGCATCTAAACTTTTCCACTGTGACACAATAAAGGATGTTTTTAATTATTAAAACCTGCTGAGCAACTTTACTCGTTTTAAGCTGCTTGCTCACATCTTTGCAAACCAGAAGAAATGTTGAACATTGGATCTTTTTTATATTTCAAGCTTTTCTTTGTTGCTTGTTGGTCTCTAGTGTCACCAACTGCTTAGTAGTGACTTTTCTTCCTGTTCTTAATGAGTTTTCAGTAAAAGTTCTTCCCAGGATGCAAAATTATGGAGTCTTTGGTTCAAGAACAGAATTTAAAATTTCTTATAAATTGAATTTTATATAAAAAAAAATGGTTTATTTTCTAAATAAAATCCTCCTCAGGATCCGTACCTTCCTGTTGACCCGGATCAGAACAGGGTTCTCCTTTTCTGGGTTTGGTTCTGTTTTGGGAGCTTTTACTAATGAGTCCAATTAGTCCTAGGAGAACCAAGCAGAACCATCTCAGGCTAACAAATCATAACGGCTGAATGTGTTCAAGCCGCTGGACCAGAACCAGAACCAGTGTGAGGAAGCCTTTACCCCCTTCAGTCCAGGAATAACCAAGATCTGTCTGGGTTTCCCTTCCAGACCCAGAACCTCCAGAACCTCCAGAACCTCACCCTGGCTAAGCAGGTGCTGGACGGACACCGTTATCGATCCAAACCCAACATCTGCTTTCTCCATCGCATTTAAAACCAAATTTGGACCCAGAAGTATTCACACCCCAGACATATTTAGATGAAACCCAGAGTTTTGGTTCTGGTGGGAAATGAAAACATGAAGAAAACAGAAACGATATTTCTTTATATTTTATTTAACGAGTTGCCGTCTTTCCTCCGTCAGGCGAACGTCTTCAGCACCAGAACCTCGCCGCTGAGCAGCTCCCTGAACATTCCCTAATCTTTGGCCCTCCTCAGGTTCAGGTCCGGACCCAGGCGGGCCGCTCCAGAACCTTTCTGCTTCCACTCAGAATCAAACATCTGCCTGAGCTTTGAAAAATTCTGGGATTAAGTTGCTCAGATTCTCTCAGACGTTTGGTTTTACCTGCAGGAACGAAACAAAATCCCCCAAAAACCAGGAAATCAAACTCATCAGTTTCACTTTTAATCTCCATTTTTGCTCCAAAAACAAAAATTTCTTCTCAGTGTTTTTTTTTCTTTTTCTCATATAAAAAGAAAAAGAAAACATAAGAAAAAACATTTACAAAGATTTGAAAAGAAGACAGAACAGAAGCAGGAGAAAGAAACCAGCTGGTTCTGGAGGGACCGGTCCGTCCGCTCGGAGCGCCAACGCTGCGGCACACCGGCTCAGAACCTGCAGGCGGGAACCCGAACCGGTTCCGGCGTCGGGTCCGGAGCTCGTCTCTGATCGCAGAAGAAGTCCGAGGCGAAACATTTATGAAACAAGATGTTCTTCCAGAACCCACAGCCATCATGATGAACATTCGGACCTTTAAAACATTCCTGATTCTAAACGGACCCTTTTCCACCTGATTCTGACAGATTATAAATAAGGTCTAAAAAAGCGGGCCGTCCTGGCCGGTACCAGCAGAACTTTTCGTATTTCTCTCCTTATCATCAGTCTGACGTGATGTTCTGGTCTCCCCGCCGCGGGAGAACCGGTTCCCCTCAGAGGAAACCAACAGAAATTCTGTTCAGTCGGAGCGACCCGTTTCTGGTTCTGTTCTCTGAACATCATTAAGTGCTCTCTGACCAGAACCCGTCGCTCAGAACCTGCAAGAACTGGACAGCTGCCGCTTTGGTCCGAGGGTTCTGCCTCTTCACGTCCGTGCTGCCCCCTCGGCGTCGGTTCTGATCGGCAGGATCGGTTCTGATCGGTTCTGATCAGCAGGATCCAGTCTTTCACTCACCTTCTCCGTGGAAATAACTTCAGAAACTCATGATTGGAAAACCCGGAAAGGCAGCGGAACAAAAGAGACGCGGTCAAATCAAAAGGAAACCTGGAAGAAGAGGTCCGGTGGTTCTGAAGCGTGCGGGTGGTTCTGAAGAGGTCCGGTGGTTCTGAAGAGGTCCGGTGTCCAACCAGAGGAGGACCTGTTTGGAGGTGCCAGTAAATAAAAAAACAAACAAACACCTGGGTTCTGTTTCTGCGGCCTCAGCAGGAGACGAGACTCCAACAGCACGGTGGGGGGGTTTCCCAGAACCGGGCCGAGCGGAACCGGGCCCGACTGGTTTCAGTCTGCGTGTTTGGGTCAGTCCGGGTGTTATTTGAGGCGTAGCAGCTCCAGCTGGTCCTGGTACTCTGTGAAAAGTCTCTGAAAGCGCAGATTTTCCCCGATGACGGGCAGAACCTCCCGCAGCAGCTCCCGTTTGTGCAGCCCCTGCGAGACAACAGAGACGGGTCAGCGCCGGCCGTTCTTCCCGCTCCAGCAGAACCCATCAGAACATTACTGTGAAAATGCATTAAATAAACAAAAAAGATGCTTTTGAAGTGGCGCTGCAGTCGGCTGGAAAAAAGCAAAGGAGCGTCTGACCAGCCGGGGCGGAAACAGACCGGACCAATCAGAGCGCGGGAGGCGTCAGAATTACCCATAATGCAGCAGCATTTTTTCTGCTACCATGTCAGTGAAGACACAGATGGAGATTTGTGCTGCTTGGTGTGAGGAAACCTTAAATCTGTGATATTTTAGACAAAAGCAGCAGAAGTCGTTCTGTGCAGCGATTGGTCGATGTTTCATAGAGCAGAAACAGAACGCGCTGCTTGGAGCTCTCTGATTGGTCCAGCCTTAGACACCGGGCTCCATTCCAGGCTGGCATACAGCAGCTGGAGCGTTCTATCCACTGAGCTATATAATACACTGGAGTGCTGATTTTGCCAAAAAACTGAAGTCACTGGCCGCCATCTTGCTACTCCCTACTCTCACAGAATCCCATAGGATTTGGTTGCAACAACAAACAGTTTTCTGGCTGAGTGAAAACGTTTCATAGGTAATTCTACAGTCAGTGGATGTACTAACACTATCAACTACTAGGAAATTAGGTGCTGAAATATTTTACATGTTATTCATATATATATATATATATATATATATATATATATATATATATATATATATATATATATATATATATATATATATATATATATATATATATATATATATATATATATGTGTGTATATGTATATATATGTATACACATGTAAATATGTGTTTTTCTATATTGTTATTTATATATTTATAAATGTTAAACATATATATTTAAATGAATAAAATGCAAAATATTTCAGCACATGACTTTCTCAGTACTAGATATTTTTAGAACATAACATAAAAGTATATGGCATTTGACATTTTAAAAGTCTTAAGCCCCCCCTGAACATGAGAAAATCCTCGTTATTCGATGCTGTAGCGCACATATTCCCTAGTTACTGGGGGGAAATAGGGAGTACCAATATAGCGACTCGTTCAAACAGACGGTGATTAGCACTCCAGTGTATAATATAGCTCAGTGGTTCTATCATGTAGACTGTAGTCACTAAGATTAAGAAAGTAGAGCACATAACCCCAGTTCTAAAGTCCTTCCATGGCTCCCTGTATCTCAGAGAATAGACTTTAAAATACTTCTGTTAGTCTATAAATCCTTAAATGGCTTAGCACCTAAATACATCACAGACTTGTTATCAGGGCATCAACCCTCCAGACCACTCAGGTCTTCTGGCTCCAGCCTGCTCTGCAGAACCAGAACCAGAACTAAACATGGAGAAGCAGCATTTAGTTCCTATGCTCCACTGATCTGGAACAAACTTCCAGAAAACTGTAAAAGTGTGGAAAGCCTGAGTTCCTTTAAATCAAGATTAAAAATACATTTGTTTAGGATTGCCTTGGACTGTTCTAGTTAAACTGCTTTACTGTTTTTAATGTTCTTTTTTGTTACTACATTCTATCCCTACTTGCTTTTATTCTATTTTCTATCTACATTTTATTATTTTGGTATATCTTAATCATGTAAAGCACTTTGTATTGTCTTGTACTGAATTGTGCTATATAAATAAATTTGCCTTGCCTTGCCTTTGCCTAAATATTACATCATTAATCCTCCCAGCCAATCACAACGCAGACCCAGGAACCAAGCTCCGCCCCCTTCAAAGAGTTCAGAGAGCACATGGTCTTTTTATTTAAAAAAAAAAAAAAAAAAATGGTAGTTTTGGTAAAAAGTTGCTGAATAAAGGGTTGAGCTTGAATTGGTGTTTGTGTCTGTATCTAAAAACAGGTTGCTAAGCAACAGCGTAAAACAGCCAGAGCTGCACTTTGTTGATAATTATCCAAATCAATATAATTTATATTTTATGGATAAATTTTTCCCTCTATGGTCCAGCTCTAGACCCTGCAGAGCGTGGTGAGGGGAGTTGAGGTCTAAACAGAGCATAGGGTGCAGGAAGAAGGTCCCGGGTTTGAATCCGTTCCAGGTCTCTCTGTACATGCTTGGGTTCTCTCTGGGTACTCTCCTCCCCCCACAGACTGAAACTATGACTGCTGGGTTAACTGCACACTCTAAATTGCCCTCTAGGAATTGGTCTAGTACCAGAGCCGATCAACGGTAGAAACAGATTCGTCTGTGGGTTAATGGGGCTGGAGGTCATCACAGGCTCCTCAACACTAAACGTTCAGATAAATTATATATTTTTACCACTTCTATGTCACTTCCCTGCAGCCCAACAAATAAAAAGGTTAAAAATAAAAGTTAAATAAGACGTAATGAGGTCAGGAGAGCTGCTAATGAGGTCCAGTGTTACCAAAGTCGCTGGCTGCCAGGATGAAGAGGCCGATTTGTGGACCGGACCCAGAAGTTCCTTACAGAGTTCCCTCAGGCGATACTCAGAACCTGGAAGCAGATGGAAACGGTTACTGAGCTGAGGGACGGAGGACGGCAGCGGCAGCGGGAGCGGCGGGCGCGCTCCGTACCTTCGTTGACGAGGAAGCGGGCGTAGATGAGCAGCCAGTGGCGGTACTCCTGCGACGACTGCAGCGTCAGGGCGGACGCCAGCTGGTTCTCCAGGAAGGCGAGCGTCATGCTCTGCTGCAGGTGGTGCGGCGTGGACGACAGGCGGGACGCCAGCCGCCCGGCGCTGTGGGGGGGGGGGGGACAGGAAGCTGTCAGTCAGCGGCAGGACGCTGCGGCACAGAGGCGGCGGCTCAGATGCTAAAAGCGTACTTAAGGTTGCGTCCCTGCACGACGGCCAGCGGCCCCGAAGACGCAGCCGCGTCCTGGGAGGGAAGGCAGCTCCTGAAGTCGGCGCACTGGACCAGAGAGTCTCCTTTGTCGGCCACCAGAGTCCTGGGGGGGGGGGGGCAGAGCATTGTTAGCGGGGGAGATTTACGGGGAAAACTGTGGGACGACCTTGTTCTGGTTCTCACCACGTCTCCAGAGACAAGCTGAAGCAGTAGGACTTCCCGTTGGACAGACCGATGACCGGAACGCCCTGCTGGGTCAGCATGGACTGAGACACGGTGGTGTCAGCGCCTGTGGACACAAACCGGGGGGTTTAACCAAGACTGACCGGGTGGAGGCTCCAGAAGGCTTCAGGAGGCGACGTGATCATCAGATCATCAGATCACAGCTCCGCTCTGAGACTTTCACCTGTTCCTGTGCAGCAGAGACGCTGATGGAGTCATTTCTGCACAGTGCTGCCCCCTGGTGGACTGAAACGTCCAGCAGCAGCTGAATGCAGCACGTGTGGACAGAGGGTGGATTTTCACTCCTGTCCATTCCCACTCTTACAGAAAAAATGTGTCCCGTCCCACTCCTGGTAACTTCACTCCCACTCTTGTTGTCTATATTAAGTTTTCTGGCAATAAATTGAACCTGAATGTCTATGAAGGGTCAGTTAAGTTCCTGTTTTTAGCTGCAGTAAAAGGAATAACGATAAATAAATAATAAAAGTAAACCAAGGAAACAGACCATGCCTATCTTAGTTGAATAAACAAAATGTACAATGTTGCCTTTTACTAATTTATTAATTAATTGTTTCCTGTGAACAATGAAGTTACTTTTATGTTTCAAATTGCTGAAACTAAAGAATAATGCACCTAGCAAGAGATCTATACTCTATTAACAAAAAAGTGCATAAAGGCATTACTTTCATAATTTAGATAGCATACCTGAATGATTCATAAACTCAGTTTTGTAAAAGAAAAAGTTGAATATGATACAAGCATATCAGTATTTGTCTATTTGCAAGAAAATTATCCACAAACTAATCAGGATTTACTATCAGAACCGATAATTCATCTAACATTAAACACATTGTTGGATAATGAGTCCAGGAAACACGTTTTACAAGCAGGATGCTGAATGTTAACACCGTGACGTTAAACTCTCATCAAGTTTGTTAATATTTGCAACTTTCTAGTTAGCTCTGACTTTAATAGATAAGTTATTTCTTCTAACTTTGTTTTGCAAATCAAACTTTTCCAGGTCGAGTTCGCCACCAGCGGTTTCTTCCTCTATTGCTGGTTTTTGAGCGCGGGCGGAAGCACTGTTGGCTTCTGGGTCATGTAGTTCTTTTGACTCGCATTATAGTTTAGGTTTCTTGGAAAAAACTACAAAATGGCAGCATTGATCATAGATTTTTTCTTTTCTATTTTATCCTATGGCATCGACCCCAGTTTATTTTACCTCCTATTGGTTTTGCTCCCGTGGATATTTACTCCTGTACCGTCCTGATCACATGATCTTTACTAACGCTGACTCCCGCAGGATTCCCAGTAAAATGTCAGCCTGTAGTGTGGACGCCTTGGGTCGCCCTTTTATCAGGCCGGGTTAAAAACCTAACCTGACTCTAGCCAGATGTATGTCGCTCCGTCTAGCTTCACTCACATCCATCTGGGACCTCTCCCATAGAAAGTGATTTCTCCAACCAGTTTTATTGTCCAGCCAATCAGGACGCAGGGCTGGAGTTTCTTAGATGTAACGTAGTGGAGAAGCGACCGTGAGACTGTTTTGATAGCACAGGGTGCTTGCTCTTTTTCCAAATTAAAATTCCAGACTTTTTTAAAACTGATATTTTTTTTCCCCCAAGACCTTAACTTTATGTACTTGTATACTTGTGTGCCTACTGCCCACTTCATTCGTTGAGATTGTACAAACTGTTTATTAGAAATGTTAATTTTTATAGGCTAGTATTCAATGAATAAATGCATTATTCACAGTAAATTCTGCTTTTACTGATGAAAACGTTTCAAAACATGAAAATCACAAGTACATGAATTTCACATCAAACAAGTGTTTGATTCCATTAGGCTAATACAGTACATGACCAGTTAGTAAAATTATAGTTTTATAGCCTACCTTCCTATTTCGCATTTCACAATGCCTTTGAGCATACTGTAAAATTCTACCACACATTTTTTCCCCATACTTTATTAAGACTTTCACACAAAATTCAAGACTTTTCAAGGTCTGGAAAACAGTGTTTCAAAATTCCATACTTATTAAGACTTTCAAGACTTGCGCAAGCACCCTGTAGCAATGGCGGCTCGTTGAGGAAGCAAGCGTTAACATTGATGCTGCTATTTCTTCTGTGTTGTCCAATCTACCCAATATTGTTTCTAGGGCTGGGCAAGTTAACACGTTAATTTCGCGTTAATTCATTAGAATATTAACGGCGATATTTATTTTATCGCGCATTAACGCATGTTGCTCACATGCTTTCAGTCAGTGTCAGTCAGGCAGCACTCTCCCGCTCCCCCTCCCCTCTCCTACATGGCTCAGCTGCGCCAGCCAATCAGCACGCAGGCTCAGTCTGGCCCGCCCACTCAGCTCTCACACAAACAATCATGTTGCTGAGAGAGACTAGCCTCGTGAGACCATCCTGATCTCGCGAGCTTTCAAGGTTTCAGCAAATCTATCTGGCGGCGTCAGGTTAGAGAGAGACCGCAGCAGCGAAAAAACATGAACACGGGAAGTAGCACCGTTTGGCTTTATTTTAATACCGTAAATGAAATCAAGCTGTATGTTTTGTAAAAAGCCGGTTCATTTCAGTGGAAACACAACAAATTTATCTAAGCACGTGAAAAAACATGAAAACGTCGAGCCCCAGAAACGGAGAGAGGAGACGAAACTTCTCTCACTGCCCCGACAGACCCACAGACTGACGTCTCTGACTGAGGCGTTTCAGTCCTCCAGGGAACATCCAGGTAGATCAGTGGATGGATGGATGGATGGATGGATGGATGGATGGATGGATGGATGTTACTGGAGCCCACACATAACATGTAATTAAGACCTTGAAAGAACCCAGTACATATATTAAAAAGTGTTATTTAAGATAAGATAACATTAGCTAATCCTTTTTTTATCCCACGACGGGGAAATTTATAGGATTAAAGCAACAGGCAGGTGCACACAACACAGACAAAATTACATAAGGATTGAAATATATAAGAGGTGGATTAGCGAAAAAACACTGAACATAACATTATTGTTATTATTATTATTATTATTATTATTATTATTATTATTATTATTATTATTATTATTATTATTATTATTATTATTATTATTATTTAATTGTAATAATAAAATAAAAACCACAAAACCCAAAAGGTCAACAGTTTAATGATACATCAAGCTTAGGGACTGGCTAATATACAGCAGGTCAAAAAAGGCCATATTTTGGCTGCAGTGCTTGTTCTCTTATGAAGAAAAGATCAACTAGTGCACTAAATTCAATAGATGGGTTGAAAATATCCAGTATAAAATAAGTGCTACAAATGTTACAACACTTTTGTTCATATGGCAGCAGAACATTAAAATAAAAGTGCTCTTTACCCTACTTTTGAATTCATTCTTGGAGTTTGTAAATACAATGCGATTAATCATGACTAATCGGGCAAATTATGCGATTAATCGCGATTAAAAATTTTAATCGTTGCCCAGCCCTAATTGTTTCATTAAAAGAACATCAGAGAACGCCTCTGAAGGCTTTTGTTGGTGGAAACCATGTTTTCGCCCTTCTCCCGACCGGATTTGGCAAGTTTTGTTTTCCGGGGCTCGCCCGTGGTGGAGCGGTTAGCGTGAACCATGTTATGAGGCCTTTAGTCCTAAACGCGGTCGGCCCGGGATCGACTCCGACCCGCGGCGCTTTCCCGCCTGTCTTCAATAAAACGTGTGCCACTAGAGCCGCAAACACATAAAAAATAAAAAGTTTTTTTTTTCCTGCGTCGCTCTCCCAGTGTCACGCGTTAGCTTCGGTGTGAGTGGTTGAAATAGCACGTCGATAAAGATGACAGAGAAGTGGCTTATCCAATCATATGCAAGGATTTTTGATAAGGCCCAGCCTTCAATAAAGAACATTCCTATGGATCCGTTCCAGATGGATGAGTGGAGCTAGGCGGAGCGACATACAGCTGGCGAGAGTCAGGTTATTAAAAACCTGCCAGAGCTGTGAAATATGCGTGTTTGTGTCTGGAGGCTCACCGGACAGCAGAGGCTGCAGAGACTCGTTCCTCACCAGGGCCTTCTGCCTCTGGACGTCCCTGCAGACACACAGAGGTTCGTTCAGTTTACCACACGGCAGGAGAAACGCCGTCACTTATCGTTTCTGAGCGCCGCCCTGACCAGACAGACAGCGCCGCTCCGGCGGTCAGCGCCATGACGAAGTGGGCGGAGCAGTGCAGGGCGGAGATGGGCGAGGCCAGCTGGATGGCGGGGAGGAGGCGGCGCCCGCAGCAGGAGAACACCGACATCATCCGGTCGTCGCAGACGACGGCGAGGACGTCGCTGGAGAAGAGGAGGAAACGTTTTTAGATGTTTGGTCACGTGTGAATAAACGCTGCTGGACTGGAACCATCGCCGCCTTAGAGCCGTTTTATAACAGACGTGGAGCGGATGGTTAACGTGGCGCCGCAGCGCCCCCTACCTGCTCCCTGCAGCCACGAGCACGGAGCTGGGCAGCAGCGTGTTCCAGTCCCGTCCGTCTCTGGAGCAACGCAGCTGGCTGAGCTTTGAACCGGCAACCATCGACATCTCGTTCTCCACCTCCAGGAACACAGACGGCTCCATGCTCACCTGCAGATGGACACCTTTAGACCGGCAGCCAATCAGAGGCTGGCCTTTATACAAACATACAGCTGGGGGTGGAAAGCGAGGACGACTTTTATATTTTATTACACTTTTTATTTGTAATCAGGACAAAATTACTGCAGACGACTTTAATCTTCCTACAGTTGAAATGTTGACTGCAAAGGATTCGCCTTTTAACACCAAACTGTTGCGCTCTACACGTCGATTTAGGGACTTTTACTCAAATCCACACGTTGGTCAACTAAAGTCTGCTTTTAATTTACTTATTAAAATTGTCTAAATACAGAAAAAATAAAATAAAAATACAGCAGACATTTCTAAGACCATCCCAAACCCTGATCTTATTACTGAGAATCATAAATATACAGTTTATCTGGTAAAAAAAGTTAATATTGGGGTGAGTTACACTTTAAACTCATTATTCTGCATCACTTCTTCTCTTTTTGGACATTTCTGGCTTGTTTTAATGGGAAAACTGACATCTAGTGGCTAAAACTGTGCCTCCTGTAGCGAATGTTGATTTTTTTTTTTTTTTTTTTTAACTGTAGTTAAAAAAAAAAAATTGCTACAGGAGGCACAGTTTTAGCCACTTTATACACTTTAAAAGGATATATGCCTCTACTTTATGACATGGTATGCCTTCTTTGGTTCTTAAGGGCCGGATAAATTCCCTTGGTTTGACACGTGGTCTAAGGAACTTGAAAAAGAAACCTGCTGTTTTATTATTTGATCTCTTGATCACCAATCCGAGCAAATTAAAACGAATGGTAAATATCTGATAATTTCTACTTTTATTCTAGTAAAAATATCCTTAATTTCGACCATGTGGGCTTTTAGTTTTCTTTCTTACCAGGAACTTTTCTCTGGGATTTAAATAATTTTGGACTTTCATTGTGGATTTCAGAGAGACTAAATGTTGGTCGGCAGAAGGAGAAAACTACAAACTCCATGAAGACGTCATCGAACCCTCATCCATCCAATCAGACCTTCTCTCCTCTGCTGGGCTTTGAATTTCAATGATAGATGCAGCAAAGGTCAGAAACGACCACCCTAACCAACTTTTTACAGGATGATCTCTGACAGAAAGAACAGTGGCTTCTATTTAATCAGGTTAAATTATTCAGGTTCTCCTGATCTTTCCAGGAGCCTTAAAGCGTTAAACGTGTTTTAATGAAGAGGCGCAGCAGCAGATACCTGCAGGCTGAAGGCCTTCTGTGGACTCGGGGTGGGCAGTCTGAGAACGGCAGCAGGCGGTGGAGGAGCTGCAGCCCTGCTGGGCTCCCGCTCGGGTGGAGGAGGAGTAATCTGAAGGCGGCCGGCCGAGCAGAGAGATCTGGTTACTTCCTGTTCTGGTCTGGCGGCGCCGTAACTGTGGCGGGACAGAAAGGAAACCCGCTTCCCGCTCCTTACCTGGGTGAACGGCTGAGCTATGGTGGCGGCCATCTTGTCTTTCCTCGGCCGGCCCTTCTTCCTCTTCTCCACGACTTCTCCTCCGTCCAGCAGCAGCTCAGGTTTCCTCTTGGCAAAGGACAGGTTCTTGTTGATGGCGGCCATCTTGTCCTCGCTGTCGCTGCTGGTTTCTTCTTTGGTTTTGACCTCCTTCAGGGCGGAGACGCCGTCCTTCGGCCTGTCGGGTAAAGCCAACACGTGAGCCGGGTTCTGTCACATACTTCTGACACGTTTCTGCTTCACCGCGGGGGATCTCACCTCTCCAGAGGCGTGAGTCCCGCCGTGGAGGAGATGGCCGACGGGACCCCCGGCGTGGCCTTTGACCTCTCCGTGAAGCGGGAGTCCAGCGCTTTCATGGGTTCGATCTTGGAGGCTGAGGTGAGCAGCAGGCTGGACTTCAGGCTGGAAGCAGAGAAGAAGAGCGACGGGTGAACGTGACGGACGCAGCGCTAGAACGCCTCCGCTGCTCTACGTCTCTGTCGTCACTGAAACTGTTTATTAAATCCTTAAGAAGGGCAACTTTGTTTTAGGGCGGGGCGATATGGCTTAAAAATACAAGCTCTGACTTTATTATACCGAATCCAATTAACTGTTCATTTTACAAAAATAAATTATATTAAAAAAAAAAAAAAAAAAAAAAAAAAAAAACTTCATCTGGGATTTATCCGAGTTCAAAGTGCAACTAAATACAAATTGGAAGATGGCCGCCCGCCGTAGTAAACAATGAGAATATAAGTAAATGTTTGCTGCTGGCGGTTTTACACAATGAGCTGAGAACAGAAATCACTTCAAACCAACTTAAAAAAAAGTAAATGAGAAAATTAAAAATTAAAGTGCCTCATATTACGGTAAAAAAAATGTTTCCTCTTATATTTTAGTATATTTTCCTAAAAAAAAAAAAAAAAAAAAAACGTCATCAGGAATTTACCTGAGTTCAAAGTGCAACTAAATAAAAGCTGTGTTTGTAAAACAAGATGGCCGCCCTGCCGTAGTAAACAATGAAAATATAACTAAATGTTTGCTGCTGGTGGTTTTACACAAAGAAGAACAGGTTTCACTTCAAACTAACTTTAAGAAAAGAAGTAAATGAGTAAATTAAAGTACCTCAGATTATGGTGAAAAAACGTCATCCCCTCATATTTCAATATATTTCCCTAAACAAATATTCAGCATTGCTGCTCTTCTCTTCATGGAAGCCCAATAAGAGCATCGGCTGAATAAAATCCTGATTTTTCCAAAAGAGAAACCTTAAAAACTCTGAACTGCTGCTGCTCGTACCCGTCTCTGTCGTCCTCCGGGCCTTTGGCGCCGCTGTTGGCAGGAGGCGAGGTGAGCACGCCGTCCTGGCTGGGCCTCAGACCCAGAGAGGCGGGCTGTCCGGGGCTGGAGTCCGAGTTGAGCTGCGGGGCGAGCTGATTGGACAGGGAAGAGCCGGAGGGCAGGATGGGAGCGCTGTTGAACAGAGCCGGCGAGAAATCCCTGCAGAGAAAAAGGGACGCCGACTGATTCTGGGTCAGCTGATGACAGCGTTACAGCCCGACAGACTCCAGAACCCGTTAGTTTGTAGTTCTGTTGGTTCTGAAGGAAAAACGCTCAGCAACAAGCCAGCGCTCAGCATCAACAGCGTAAACGATGTGGATTATTGTCTTTATTATTATAAAACCGGAGCCTCAAACATGAAATAAGCAAACAAACCCTAAACCTCTGAGCCCTGGAGACGCAGAGAAATGAACCGGCGAGCGGCTGATCAGTGAACAGATCACCTCATAGCAACAGTCTTCAGTGCAGAAGTTATTACTGATTAGGACTGGGAATCATCTAGGATGAGATGATTCAATACGATCCTCAATAGCTCAGCTAGATTTGACTCCAATCCCGATATTTATTACAGTCAAATTAATGCTCAAAGTTATTCAATCACCAAAACCAGCCAAATTTTATATTTATGTTCAAATTATTGAACACTGATATATTAACAGGAAAATTAAGAGCATTTGGTTCAAAGCATTTAACGTATCACAGAAACCAAAAAATGTGCCCAACGTCTGATTTTAGGGACGAAGGCACTTCTAAAATCTAAAATCCTGTCGGCCATTCAGCAAATTTTTCTCACTTCCTCGCTGTGAACAGTAATGATGTGCTGTGATAACGCCCCCTAGGGGCTGGGAGGTATATCGACGTTGAAAGCCAGAATATCGATATTAAATTGTTTTATTTGATGTTAAAATACAAAGTTATCGATGTTCAGCATCATTTTAGCTTTTCAAATGAGGTCCGAGGATCAAAAAACGTCTGATGAGGTTTTAAAAAGGGACAGTGTGTAACTAAACTGGCTTTTTATTAGCAAAAAAAAAAAAAAAAAAAAAAAAAAAATCAAGTATTGCTTTTATAAATACATATCTGGCAAGGTCTAATAAAATAAAATAAAAAATGAGAGCATTCTATCTTAGAATCAGGATTTATAAATAGAAAGGTGTCAGTTTGCCCAGTAGGGGGCGCTATGTGTCGCTATTTCTGATTCCAGCAGCAGAAAGGGGACAAACTTGTCAGCCAGGCGTGTTTTAACCATCTTTCTCCTGTATGAAGACGTGCTGTCGGTGGAGGAGGAGTAGAAAATAAGCAAAGACGAGCGTAGATCATCTATTTGCTGTTTTCTGTTGAAACGGAGGAGCATCCATACACTTTACCCAGCGAGAGGGAAGAGAAAGTAACCAAGAAAAGAAAAGTAAGTGATAACCAGGAGAGTCTATATCAGGCGGAGATCATTCCTGAGGGAGTGGGGATTTAAAACGGATGCAGAGGTTGCTGCTTCCTGCAGGACAGGTGAGTTAATTCAACATAACTGAAGTTTATTTAGGCGTCATGTTAGAAACAGGGCAGCGTGGTCCAGCAGCTACTCTGTCCTCCTGACAGAGACGCCTGGTTCGTTCGTCTCCTTTCATCAGATGCTGAGGCTGCATGTCACCAGACCAGCTTCACAAGATGACCGTAGCTAGTAGTTTGGTACCAGATACACGGAGGTCATATTGTTGACCTTTTTGACTCTCTGCAGTTATTACACGCTTGCAGTTCATTCAGCCACCACTAGATGGTGTAACTCTTGCACACTGGGGCTTTAATAAGGAAATGTGTCAGCGTGGATTCTGTCTCTCTAGGCGTGTTTTCATTACTTCTGTTGGTTTTCTCAGAAGTTGATGTAACTGGTGGAAGTCAGGATTCCACGCACCGATCAAAACGTCCCTGTTGGGACAGCAAAGCATCAGAAAACCAGGCGTTCAGCAGCAAACAGGAAGGCTGAGATGAGCAGCTCTGGGTTTTATTTCTGAGCTTTCTACCGACGTCTGTAATGAAAGCTGCTGGATGAAGAACCGCCTGCAGCCTCTGGGACATCTCAGAGTTTAAGTAAGCTTCTGTGAGACCCGCTGTCTCTGAATCATGCCTGGACCCCTTGGCCAGCAGACAGACGTGCTGGATGTCCTGCCACTAGGTGGCGCTGTGCAGCAGGAGATGCTGGAGCACAACATTTCTGCCATTCAGTCTGGAGCCACACTCAAAGCAGCACGTTAGGGCCATAGACATCATATACGTAGACGTGTCGATGGGCGCGGGTTCGTACGTCAACATCTCCGCCATATTGTATGTGGCAGAAAGAAGTTAAGTTCTAAACATTGTGGTCTTCATTATTTCATAAAACAGTGTCACATGTGAACCTTTTAACTTCTGGTATAGCCACAGATTAGGAACAGACATTTTGGGGGAGTATTAAAGAGAAAGTTACTAATATAAGAAAAAAATCTTTGGACAGTAAAGTAAAAAAAAAAAAAAGACAAAAGTGGTAATATTATGAGAAAAACATCATATTATGAGAATTAAGCGGGAATATTTCCAGAATAGTCACAGTTTGCAGAACTATGTCAGTCCTGGAGTAATAAGGCCGGGTTAGATTCTTTTAATTATTTTTTTTCTTTACAAGAATAAAGTCAGGAGAATGAAGCCAAAGGGATACAAAAATAAACTCGTAATATTACAACAATAAAAATATTACGAATATAAAGTATATTTTGAGATTAAAGGCCCTCTGATACTGTTTAAGTGTCTGAGTCTAACAGCAGATTTGCCACATTCAACATGGCGGATGCTCTGACGCATCCGCAGCATAGGCAGACCCCGCCAAACCAGGCGTCTATGTATATGATGTCTATGGTTAGGGCGGTTAAGAGGCTCTGGGAGATTTTTCTGGCGAGGTGCTAAAGTCGTGTCGCCTCTGATGACGGGTTAGCCACACCACAGGAGCCACAGGACCAACGTGGCCGAGCCTCAGGAAACCAAACTAGCAGCCAAAGCTTCTGGAAGCAGACGAGGAGATGTCGGAGATGTAGAACAGAACCACGCAGGTTCAGTTCTTGGCTTCAGTTCAGACCAGGAGCCGTTCTGCTGCTCTCAGGTGACTGATTTGACTGGTTCTAAACCAGCACGCCGGTCCATCCCGCTTTAAACCGTCACACAGACCTTCAGAACGGCTCAGACTACAAACATCAGCAGCTTCTCTACACATCAGTGCAGGAGTTCAGCTCCAGCGTTTCTCACCCCGTGTCCAGCTGAGCGATGCAGAGCGGCGTGATTCTTCTTCTTCCGTCGGCCGTTCTCGTCTCAACCTGCTTCTTCAAAAGGTTCTGCAAGACGACAGAAGAGGAAATACAAACCCAATGTTTTACAACTATGTATATTTTTAAAACCACCAAAACTTTTAGTTGATACTGAAATATTATTAAGTCCTTAATAAGTGCGGCTTTCTTTTAGGGCGGGGCGATATGGCTTAAAAATAAAATCTCCGATTTTATTATACCAAAACCAATTAATCAAGTTTTTGTTTCAAAAAAATTAATTATAATAAAAAAATTAAAAAAATGTCATCAGGGATTGACCAGAGTTCAAAGTGCAACTAAATAAAAGCTGTGTTTGTAAAACAAGATGGCCGCCCTGCCGTAGCAAACAATAAAAATATAACTAAATGTTTGCTGCTGGTGGTTTTACACAAAGAACAACAGGTTTCACTTCAAACTAACTTTAAGAAAAGAAGTAAATGAGTAAATTAAAGTACCTCGGATTATGGTAAAAAAAAAATTATACCCTTATATTTCAATATATTTTCCTAAAATATTCAGCATTGCTGCTCTTCTCTTCATAGAAGCCCAATGAGAGCATCTGCTAAATAAAATCCAGATTTTCCATGAATTAAACCTTAATAATTTGTAAATTCAAATGGATTTATCGCCCAGCCCTACTTTCTAAACGAAAACACATTCAGCTTGTAATTGGCGGCTGATTGGTTCTCTTCACCTTCCTGATGTCCTCCAGAGACTCTCCGTTCATCACGCTGTTGACTTTGGGCGCGGCGGACTCCGGCCCGGCGGCGGCGGCTCCCACGTTGGTCTGGGCCGAGTTCTGGCGCTCCTGCTGGTATTTGAGCATCTCGGGGTTCTCGATGATGGTGGTGGAGAGCTGGACCTCGGTGTTGGTGATGGCCAGACTCTTCCCGTAGATGTTCTGGTGGATGGTGTTCTGCACGGCGGACACGGAGAACACGCGGACAGGTTTGGTTCTGCTTCAACACATCTTTGCATCTCTGAATACTTTGATTGGCTCGACCCTTTTAATGGATGCCAAAGAACCACGACAGGTTCTGTTTTTCCCCAGATCTGCCGTTTCTGAACCTTTTTCACCAACACGTTTCAAATTTGTTGCATTTCTGTGGCAGAACATCAGCAGCTCTGCAGAGCCGCTGGCGCCTTTCAGACCCACAGGATCCACGTTCTTCCTGGGGTCCACTTGGAATATTAAACAGTTTGCATTTGTCTTTCAGACATGAAGAGTCTCCTTATCTCTGCTATGGAGCTGCACTCAGCCACACAAACCAGGAGAAAGCCTCTTTCTCTGTAATCTCTACTAAACTCACCGCCTGAGAAACACTAACGTTCACCTCTTATCTCCTGGTTTTTTATTTCCAGACACAAAAACCTTTTTTTTCTCTCTAACGAGCTCTTCTGACCGTACGACTTCTCCTCAGTTCAGACGTCACTGTGAACGATCTCCATGATGTCATTTCAAACCTCCATGCAGAAAATATATTAAGAGAATCTAAAGATTTAAAACTATAAAATGAAGTTCAAAGGAGGGAATAAAATAATATCAGTCCTGTCAGAATAAAAACAGACTTTTTAAAAAGACTCATCAGACTCTATGTGAGGTTCTGCTCACTTGAAAGGAAATGTTCGACCACACCGCCAACATCCCGTTAATTCCTAGGGCTGTTCATAAAAGTCGATACAAAGATTAATATTGACCTTTTTAAAAACGATTTAATATCGATATACCTCCCAACCCCCCAGGGGCGTTATAACAGCCATTACTGTTCACAGCGAGGAAGTGAGACGAATTTGAACGGCCGACAGGATTTTAGAAGATCCTTCGTCCCTAAAAACAGACGTTTGGCACATTTTTGGTTTCTGTGATACGTTAAATGCATTGACCCAAATGCACTTTATTTTCCTGTTAATATATCAGCGTTCAATAAATTGAACATAAATATAATATTTGTCTGGTTTTGGTGATTAAATGACTTTAAGCATTAATTGGAAAGTAATAAATATTGATATTGGAGTCAAATCAAATCAAGCTGAGCTACGTATCGGGGATCGTATCGTATCATTCTAGATGAGCCCCTGTAATTCCCCCCCCAATGCTGAGCTGCATCACATGACCAAACAGATCCGACATGGCCGACCCCTCCCTCTACATGACCTGATGGATGTTTTTAGTAGCAGCAGCAAACAGCTTTAAAGGTATACTATGCAACCGGGGTTGATTTTCCAGCGAGGCTCCCCCCAGAGGGTGAAAGTAAAAGTGCGCTGTCGTAAAGATGCTCAGCTGTTCTGGTTTCTCCGTCAAGCCAGGCGCGGTTGTTTTGAGCTTAGCAGACAGGCGAACGCAACGAAAAGTGGAAAAAACGGCAGTACAAACAATGACTAACACAGTGAAGGTATGAACATCAAGCTTCCCGCAGCGCTATCTTGGCGAGGCGGCCGCTTCGCCAAGCCGCCGCAGTAGCGTCTCGCCTACATAAAAAAAAAAATAAAATAAATAATAATAATAATAAAACTCGATATGCTTACATGTTTATTTGACGTTAACACGCGGTTCTTTCTTGCTTTCACGCGTGCATATAGTGAATGGCAGGGCAAAAACACATGGAGTTCTCGCCGTAAAGCAAGACTTCTGAGCCTGTGGGTGCGGGCCGAGGGTTTCTGCAATTGCAAGTACGGTATTTCTCCTACAGACCACCAGGGCGGCCGAGAAAACCTTAGTTCGACCTGAAATGACTCATTTAATCATCCAAAACGGTATGGAACACATTAATTAACTGAAAAATGTTGCATAGTATGCCTTTAAATCAGAAGCGACCGGACTTTCGCTCAGTTCTTTCTGAAAACGTTTCGACACCTTTCCACGAGTCATGAGCCACTTTTACACTGAAAGCTCCAGGATTTAACCCACTGGGCTTTGCATTACCCCGGTAAACTAAATCCTGGGGCTTTTTGGGTTTTCCCTTTTTCCATTAGCTAGGGGCCGTTTATGTAAAACGACCCAATGACAGAATGACGTGCGAGACGGTGTGATGACAAACTGCAGTACCCCTCCGGTCCACCGGGTGGCAGCAAGAAGACAGCGGTCAAACAGGCAAAGGCAGAGATGTTGTATTGACCCCCCCCCCCCTTCTATTATTATCTTATTCTGCTGTAAATAAAAACAAAGCACAGCTTCTTTCTGTCTGGGCAAAAAGAAGGACGATCAAAACATTATCAGGATGGAGGTTTGATGTAAATAACCTTATTTTATAGTGATCAATTTGTTTTTTATAAGCATATAATGTGGCTTTATACCTTTAATTGTCGCTCTGATGTCAACCCAATAAAACTAAATCAGGAATAAAGAGGTTAGAAGCAGGAAGACCAGGAGTTAATCTTTAGGAAAACGGTACCTGTGTTCATAGTGAGGGTAACGTGGATCTTACCTTCTCCTCCTCACTCAGAGGGTCCCCCAGCTCGTCCAGGGAAAAGTCCAGGTAGGCCACGGTGCCGTCCATCGAACACACCAGCATCCCCAGACCTGTGAGGGTCCTTAAAGCAAACAGAGACGTCTCAGACATGCTGGCCGGTTCCCTCCGTACCTCCTGTTAGAGTAACGTTCACTCGTCAAAGGTCTCACCAGGAAATGTCCATTATGGATTTATCAAACAGGTCGTGGATGACCACCAGGGGGCGCTTCAGTGAGGTGAGCTGAGGAGAGAAGATGACGCTTTGTTAATGGACTGTAGGTTAACAGGAATAAACAGGAGAATCGGGCCGAGCTGGCAGAACCAAGGAGGACGGACCCAGACGGAGAGCGATCGGTCTTTGCTGCCCACGGCGCAGCAGCAGTAAGGACAGCTGGGCTTCGGGGAGCTGCCGTTCTTCTGTTTCTTCTTAAAGATCTTTGGGTTGAATTTCTACAAACAGAGAATCCCGTCAGTCAGTGAGCGACTGCGGTGGAGGAGGAGGGCCGAACGCGTCACTAAAAGCGTCTCACCACCACCGTGACGGCTTTACGGTGGCCCACGAAGTCCATGTTGGTCTTCCAGCCGTCTCGCTCCACGATCTGCGCGGTGGGGCCGGAGTTGTTCATGGCGTGGGCCGACACCAGGTACTGACCGTCGGGAGACCAGGAGAGACGCAGGACGTGGGTCGTCCCGCCGCACTGGAAGACATTTTTTTATTCAGTTTTACACAATGTGGCGTTAAAACCAAGAAACGCCCAAAAAACAACAAGCAGCATGTTTTTTTAGGGCTACCAATAACTGCAAACAGGATCCATGTTATTCAGAATTTTTGTGTTTGTGTTTAAACTTTGGCTTTTATGTGTACGGTTACAGCAGTTTCACTACAAACCAGGGTTCCTACAGCATAAGGCAAGTTAAATTCAAGAATTTTTAATGCCACTTGAAATAAAAAGTTAAGACCAACTTCATAATAAACTAAAAAAAAAAACTTTATCCAAATGTTTTTGTTTTAACATAAACCATTACTTTCTGGTCCAGTAGAATGTTTCAAAATTTGAAAAACTTTCCATATAGGACAGGGGTGTCAAACATACGGCCCGCGGGCCGGATCCGGCCCGCCGAACAATTTAGTCCGGCCCGGTGGCTAAATGCATTATCATTATTCAAAAAAAAAAAAAAAAAAAAAAAAAAAAATTTTTTTTTTCAGTGTCCTGTCTGGCAATGTGGCAATAAGAATTAACTTGTGTTAATGCCAAAAAGAGCTCATCAGATTTGACTTTCACCAGTGGAGCAGTACTGCTTTTCTGCTTTTGCCATAGTGCTCCGCTTGATTTATGAATGTAAATAGTTTTATTATGATTCATGCGGGGAATATCTCAAATGATATGGACACTACAATGGGAAAGTAGGAGATGAAAGGAAGAACAAGAAGAAAAAAAGAAAAGGTTAAAGAAAGAGGAGATAAAAGGAAGAGAATGATAAAACAATTATTGAAAAAAACATGTACTTTGTTTAATTGAAAACCTGCAGTTCCTATATTGTCCACGAGGGGCGCTGTGTTTTAATCAGCAGATGGTAGCACTGAGCTTCAGATGTGGAAAATTGATTTTAAATCATTTCTTAATTTTTATCTGTTTGATGTATTTTGTCATGCAGGACAGTGTTTTTAAGTTCCAAAAAAGGTGAATAAAAGTTTTTCAACATCGTACAATCACTGTGATCAGTTCTTATGCATAATGCACTTAAGTAAATGTTTGACAGTAAAAGTATTGTTAAAATTGCACATACTTTTCTTAAAAACGCTGAGGTTATTCATAATATATTGTGTAAAAGTGAAATTCATTTAATATAAAAATCAACAACAAGTCCACTTTTATTACTTCTATTTAATCTTGCAATGAGTTTACTCGTGTGGCCCTCTTGAGATCAGATTAAGCTGAATGCGGCCCCTAAACCAAAATGAGTTTGACACCCCTGATATAGGAAGAAAGCTAAAAACATAAAAAATAAAGATTTTTTTTTAACAACTATTGAACTTTGTTTTGTTCCCTAGTAAAATAAACAATAACTCAGTTTGAAAAACCACAACATAATCAGTGCTAACTCCTTTTGTTAGCTATGGCACAGTACTTCAGGCTTTCTTCAGTTCCTTCTCCACCTGTTGCAACTTTAACATTTTGTCTTTATATCGCTTTCTTGGCGTGTTTGATTTGGGTTAGGGTTAGATCATGTTGTCCAGACAAAAAGTGGCACGTCTCCCCAAATTCCTGGCCAAAACATCGTTTTTATTGGTTTCACTATTGGGACAGAACCAATAAAAGGATACAGCAAGCCTTTCGGTTATTTTAATGTTTGATATGGATTAACAAAAAAAAATCCTATTTATGATGTGGTAAAAAATTTAAGGCCTATGAATGACTGATTTAATACATTTTAATGCCAATTAAGGCCTTAGTTTTATACTGAAGAATTCAATGCCTTTTAAGACTTTTTAAGGATCTGTAGGAGCCCTGACAAACTGCTGTGTGAACGAGGCGAGCCCTTTGCTGCAGGCCTAAAACATCCTGGGAGGTCTGAAATACCTTTTAAAGTTCTGAAAGGACAAAGTATGGAAGAACTTCCTCACTGAGGTCTGACACATCGTCTGTACACATCAAAACATTGTTTTACCCAGGAGGAAGTCACTCCATACTTTAGACACCTTCCATGTCTCATATCGATGCATCCCTGACGACAACAAGCAGTCTTCAGACGCTGATCTGCAGCGTTCATGTCGACGCATCATCAGTTGTGATCAGGGCTCTGAACCGGTTCAAGGAACGAAAACCGGGAACTTTTTGTATTTTACAGGGAACAGAAACGAAACCGGAAACGTTATTTTTTATGTTCTGGAACTGGAACACTTATTTAAAAATAATGGTAACCGGTTAATACCGGTTTTATTTCGTTCCTCAAAGTTTTCGTTGCCTAATTAACTAAAAAAAATAAAAGTTATTATTTTCCTCCGCATGTTACCATGACGGCTGAGGTTCACTTCCTGTGTGACATCACATCACACATTCGCTGACTGAATGGAGAGAGAGCGGTGTCTCCACTAGAGCTACACATCTTAAATAAGAGGTAAATTACAATCCATCTTTAAGTAAAACGCTCATTCCAAACACAATATCAATAGCTGGTTTAAGCTGGATGAGAAAGATGTGACATAATTCTATATAATAGCATTAAACAGCTGACAGGAACGAAATTAACCTTTCCAGGAACAGTGTTTTTTTTGTTCTAACCGGTTCGGGAACGTCAATTTATTGGTGGAATTCATAACCGGAAACGTTATAATTCCGTTTCTGTTCAGAACGAACCGATTGGGGAAAAAATAAAATCGGTTCAAAGCCCTGGTTGTGATAACAAGTGGCAGCTTTGTACCTCGCTGAAGGGTTTGGTGATGTTTGCGTCCATCTGCCAGTCCACGGTCCTCCACACCTTCAGGCTGTGGTCGTCGGCCTGGGAGGCGATGTACTTTCCAACGGGATCCCAGGTCAGACCTTTGACCAGCCCCGTGTGTCCTCGCAGGCAGGTGACCATCTCTGAGAGAAACACGGTGAAGACGTTTCATGAAGCAAAGGTAACCGTGGGTTTCCTGAAAAGCTGCATGTTAGCCGTGGTGCCAGGAGGGAAAACGGCTCCATGCAGAGTCTGGAGCTGTCAGAGTTATTTCTGCAGGGAAAGCTTTAATATGCAGCCACAGCTGACTGCAGGGTTCCTACAGCATAAGGCAAGTTAAATTTAAGACTTTTTAATGCCACTTGAAATAAAAAGTTAAGACCAACTTCAAGATAAACCTGTTTGTGACAACTTAACCCAAATGTTTATTTTAACATAAACAATTACTTTCTGGCTCAGCAGACATGTTAAAGATTTTGAAAAACCTTCCATATAGGAAGAAAGCTAAAAAACACACAAATTACAGACTTATTTTTAACAACTACTGAACTTAATTCACAAACTTTGTTTTGTTCCCTACTAAAATAAACTATAAATCAGTTTTAAAAACCACAACATAACCAGTGCCAACTCTTTTTCACAGCTATGGTCCGGCCGCAACAGTTTTTATTGGTTCCGCTATCGGGACGGAACCAATAATGGTTACATTGAGCCGTTCGGTAAATTTAAAAAAAATATATAATTGTGTCAATTATTTTACTGTTTGGTAAGGATTACAAAAATAAAATCCTATTTATGACCTGGTAACAATTTTAAGACCTAAGAAAGACTGATTTAAGACATTTTAATGCCAATTAAGGCCTTAGTTTTATATTACAGAATTCAATGCCTTTTAAGACTTTTTAAGGATCTGCAGGAACCCTGTGACTGGCAGCTTGCAGCAACAGGTGGGGGAAGGGCCTGGTACTCTGCGACCTCCGCTCTGTCTGATGTGTGTTAGGAGGAGGAATTAAAACTGCTCTGGAAGCAAAAACCAGTTCGTCTACGCCTGGATTTCACAATCTATAAAAATAAAAGCGGAACATTTTGGGCCTCCAACAGGAAAATATCAAATTCTGGAGCGGTTCACAGAATCGCTGAGTTGTTCATGGTTAATAACGAGTTTCCTCCTCGACATTTATCGCCAGCTGTGGACCCGGCGGCTGCAGCCACCGTTCCAGTCTTTAACTTTTCCCACCTGGGAACTTCCTGGCGTTCCAGATGACGATGGTGTTGTCCACGCTGCAGGAGGCCAGCCACACGTCGTGAGGCGACCACGCCACATCCATCACATCTGCAAACACATCAGAACGCTGAGCTCCGGGACCGACTGCCGGCACGGAGACGGCCACAGACATGGACTCGTACCTCCGGTGTGGTTCCTCAGGATGGTCACACACCTCCACTGCTCCACGTTGGCCAGCTTGCTGCTCGACCCGAACACGGTGCTCGGCCCGATCAACCTGCACGGATGAGAGAAACGGCTGATCACTCTCTGCCATCGTTCTCCCGGGCGGGAACGTTTGGTGCGAGCTGGTGGACGTACGCTGCTCTCTTCCACACCATGACCAGCTTGTCGTCGCCTCCTGAAGCCAGGTACAGCCCGTTGTTGGACCAGCGCACGCAGTTCACACAGGCTGCAGAGAAGAAGACACAATCTGCAGGCTGACGGCACTGAAGGCTTCTGCAAACTACACCTCTGTGTCTCTAAGGGTTACCAAACCACTTTAATCACAACAAAACACGAAGAAAACCCTTCTGAAAACCTCCTGCTGCCGACTCGTCACGGCAGACAGAGGAAGATCAGGAGAAAACCAGCAGATCGGGTGGATGTGGACTGACCCATCAGGCCAGAACCGAGCCCAGGATGGAGGCTCCCTTTAAACAGGTTCCCACATGGGAGACTCTATTTACCGTATTTTTCAGACTATAAGTCGCTGCATCAGTCAAAACTTGTGTCATAACGAAGAAAAAAACATATACAAGTTGCATTGGACTATACACATTTATTTAGACATTTCACACAATCCAAGACTAAAACCTGACGTTTAATCTGGTAAACCAATTTATTAAATTACACAGTTGCACCCAAAACTGGCTGGATAACCTGGAACAAACCTGGGAGGATGAATGGAGTAAATTAGAAACTCAGACCAGCAGCTTTTATCCACTTTCAGCGTAACGACCCGCCACGCTGAAAGTTGTCAAAATTACGGCTAAATCAGACAATGAGCATATACACTGCAAAAACAGAACTAAAAATAAGTTACATTTTCTTGAAATGAGTTTGTTTGCCCCTGATTTGAGCAGGTAAACAACATGATCTGCCAATGGAATGAGTATTTTGACTCCTAAAATAAGATAATTAGACATTCTGCCCTCTAAATATGACGATGGAGATGAGTTGTTCTTATTTTAAGTGCAAAAATCTTATTCCATTGGCAAATCGTCTTATTTACCAGCTCAAATCAAGGAAAAATACACTCATTTCAAGAAAATTTGACATATTTTTTCTTTTGTTTTTGCAGTGTAACGGTGCTACGTGCTAAGCTAACAGTACGACACGGATGTTTCAGAGAAACATAAAGCTCAGGTTCATCAGTGAAGTTGTAAAGCGCCCGGACAACAGAGCTGTAAGCTAGCGCTAGCTGCTGTTAGCTTCACAGAGAGACCAGTAACAGGTTCTGTCTCAGTCTGGTTCCACTGCTGCATGAATGCAGACTGAAACAGAGAAACATACAAACACGTGTTCAGTCTCTGTTGTTTATAAGTTAATGTTTCAATTAATGTTTAACTGGTACAGGATCAGGATAGTTTTCACAATCCTAGAGCGCCTTCTTGTGGCTACAGATGGTAATGTTTACTCCTTGGTTCATGCTGGTCAATATGATTTACCATTTAAATTTGATATACAAGTCACACCTGACTATAAGTTGCAGGATCGGCCAAACTATGAAAAAAAAGTGTGACTTATAGTCAGTAAACCCCTGATCATGATGCCAGTTTAGTTAAACGCCTGAAACAGAATCAGTGGATTAAAGTGAACTTTTGAACAGTGTCTTAATCTCCATCCATCCTCCCTGTGGGCATCAGCCATAAATCACGCGTCTGCTTATTGATCAGATGCTGCATTGATCGTTGTTCTGGTACATTTCCACTCAGCCCTTCATATGACAGCATATGCAGGTTGGGATGCTTAGATAAACTTAGATAAACTACGTGGTCAATCGTGCTTGGCGTCCGTCTTTTGTTATGCGACGGCAGCAGCAGAGCCGCCCACAGCAGCTCTGCTGTTTACGGTCTGGTGAAGAGAAATCTAAAAATGGATCTCAGTCATTTGCACGCTGTAGGCTGTTTACCTAAGTGATTGTCCATCTGACAGAGCATTTTGGGGATATTCTCATTCTTCTCATCTTCCTCCCTGAGGACAGGCGCCATGTTCCAGATCATCACCTTCCCGGAGTCCTCCCCTGGAAGACAAAGCCTTATTAAACATTTTAAAGGTTTTAATTGCCTGATTGAAAACTGAGAATAAACTAGGATATAGAAATGAATATTTTTCCCACTCTAAACATTAATTAGAACGTCTTTTACAGTTTTTCATCTGAGTTTAGTAAAAGGTTAGAGATGCACGCAGAGGTCCATTAATGATGAGAATCTTTAGTGTTTTACTGCCTCCATCAAGCAGTCTGCAGCTTATCTTCCAGTTTAAAGGCAAACTTTGTTTTATTTAAAGTGTAACTCACTCCCATATAAAAGCATGTTTCCACCCCAGACAAATTAAAAAACTCCATCAAAGTGTGCGGTGCTGCCGAGGCAGTGGAGGACAGGACCGGTTCAGTTATAAATCTTCATATTTATTTCCTGACTTGATTCATTTGTAATGTGAACACAGAGCCTGGTGGATCTAGAGAGGGAAGTTCACTGCAGTGAAGTCAGTTCTAGGTTGGTAGATCTAGAAACTGCGCAGCGCTAATATCTAACCTGATACCAACTTCACTGCGGTCTCACAGCCGCCCCTTCACGGCTGCATCAAGACACTATTGATTTAACGTAAATTCACCAATAACACCTGAAAAGTTGGAAGATTTGTTTCTAGTTGTTTATTTAAATATAAAAGTCACTAGAGGGTTCGAAAAGTGCAACGGTGCTGCTATGGAGGCACAAGATGGAGGGAGGAGCTGTGTTTGTGTTTTTTAAGACGGAGCTGCTTTTATAGCCCACAGCAGCAGAGTTACAGACATCACTAGATCAGAATCACGTCAGGTCAAACGAAAGCAACGTTAGTTCAAAATTCACTGAGAAAACACCGTTTAACCCCAGGAGGCGCCACACTGACGGGTTTAGACACAAAAGCAGGATTTCAACAAATATGCACCAGGGCTGGACGATAATTCAATAACGATAAATATCACTGATGGAAAAAAGGGTCAATAAAAAGTTCAATAGAATAAAAGTTTTCCTTTATGCATTCTAGCCATTTAGGTTAATATTAAAGTCATTACATCCTTCCAACCAATCACAACGCAGACCCAGGAACTAAGCTCCGCCCCCTTCAAACAGTTCAGAGCTCACTATTTTTTTAAACTTGCAGTTTTGGTAAAAAGTTGGTAGAATAAAGGGTTGAGTTTGAATTCAGTGTTTGTGTCTTTATCTAAATATAGGTCGCTAAGCAACAGCATTAAATGGACAGAGCTGCACTGAAAATATATGTTTTGACTTTGTTGATATTTATCGATATCGATCAATATGATTTTATTTTATTGATATAGTTTTTTACTATATTGTCCAGCCCTAATATCCACTAATGTTTCAGAAATACTGACCAGGATGTGTAGACGGTGCATTAATAACACCGTGTCAGCAGTTTATTGGCACATAAAGTTGGTTTGGGGGTGAGTTACCCTTTTACCAGCTGAAACAGACCCGCTGAGTGTTAAAGTTATCAGAACATTAGCGTCTGCAGCCCAGACGTCCAATCAGACCAGAAAGAATCTGATTGGTGCGTCTCTCCTCCTGCAGGAGGAACCGTGCGGCTCACAGAGGCACGGCGACGCCCCACAGACCTTAACGCAGCAGAACGTCTCACCTTGTCCACCTGTTGCAAATTTTGTCCCATCTGGGTGGATGTCGACAGAAAAAATGGGTTTGCCTGCAAAACACAAAACCAAAACATGTCATTTCCCTTAAATCAGTTTAATCAGCTTCATAAAAGACAGTTAACCCTTCATGGTGAGGCTCTGTGGATTTGTGGCCTTTATGGAAATTTCCCAACTGCTGCGTGATTTTCCACGATGAGAGGAAACCGGTTTCTTCTCTCATCTCCAAGCTGCACACGCCCAGAGAGCTTTCTAGGATTTTCTGCTCCTGTTGAATCTTCTGAGTCAACTCCACCTCTCCTTCTGTCTCATAACGAGTCTTTCACAGCATTTATTCTGCATTTTCACCACATTTCACTTTGTTTTAATAGTCATTTACTTAGCTATGATTGCACACTAATCTAAACAACCCTCCCTGATCTTGTGAAGCACACATGTATAAAGAAAACGCAACATTACTGGGAAAATTACTGAAAACAGGCTGGAACTTGGCGGATGATTTTATCCGTTAATGAGCGCGGCTGATTTTCCAGCGTCAGAGTCAACTGCAGCTTTTCTGGTCTGTGAGCTGAAGGTCACATTATTCTGTCTGCAGTCATCCTGCAAAGCTGCTGATGCTTTTTAAAGTTTTACATCGGCATCTTTTTAAAACCAAGAGGACAGACCGACATGCAGGACGATGCTGGCGTCTAATCACAGGTTTTACCCAGAATTCACGCTGGGCTGAGCGGGGGTCAGTTCATCCAGCTTCTGTCGCATAATTTAGGCAGTTTACATTTTAGAGCTGCTCAATATTCAGAAGATTTGCAACTCAAACATCCTCGTTGGTTCTGGTGGTATTGGTCGTGAGTAACGCGCTCTTTATTTCACAGTACAGCTGCACGCCCGGCATCGTCACAGAGGACTGCTGGAAATGCAATTATTTGCTGGATTACATGTCACAGAGAGGAAAACAGGGATTTATCGCACCAGTATTTCCCAAAAATATCCATATTGTGTGATTTTTTTTTTAAATATCTTGCATGTTCTGCGCTTCTCTCTGTGAGCTTTAGCATCTTGGCTGCTAGAAACTAGATCAGGTACGAGAGAACAAGCTGCTAGGAGAGTCTGATGGCTGGATCACCGTTAGTAAAACAACAGAATTACAATGGTTAAAATAAAAATTATTGTTTAAAACATATGATTTTAAAGAATTATTTGTTTCAATCAAAATTGAAAATATTTCTATTGCTTCATATTGACAAAAACACCAAATGTGTCATGATCATCAGGAGTGAGTTGGGAAAACTTTTTAACCAAACTAAAGGATTCAACAGAATAAACTTGGGAAAGTGTTGTAAACGGATGCTTTATAAATAAACTGAATTAAATTGTTTCTTTAGAGAGAGAAAATAGGGTTAGCCGTCCTTCTTCAGCCAGAAAAGCCGTTCTTCAGAGCACCAGATGAAGCAGGAGCTGCTACTCTACGCTCTTCAGTTCCTCACACTTTAAACCAACAGGATAGAACCAATAAGATAGAAAACCATCAAAGCTTTTAAACTGGTAACCAGCCTACGTTTAATCCTGTGTGGGCAGGAAAAGTTCATCAAAGTTGTGAAATGTAACATCCACCAGCAGATCATGAACGCACGGCAGCGAATACGGCAGCGATGACTGCAGCTCAGCAGTGATTATTCTCCATTAATGATCATTTGGGATTATTGTCAACTTTATTTTTATTGGAGTAGGGCCTAACATTTTTTTTTTCACAATACATCAGATTTATGATTTTTATTAGATTTTCTTTTCTTAAAAAAATGGAAACAAGGAAATCATTCAAATAAACTTTGTTTTCATTTGACACACAAAAAAAAAAACAAGAGGAATTTTCCTATTAGGCTTGAATGCAAACCTTAAAATAAGGCAAAATAAATAAAAGGTTCCTCTTGAAAAATGACTATTGTGTATAATAGTGCAAAAAGTTGCCTTCTCACATATCACAGCGGCTGCCTGTGAGGCAGCGCTGAGGGAAAAGGGTGACTCCAGGCAGCTCTAGCTGCTATCGAGCCACAGTAACGGAAGACAGATCGCTGCTTTTAAATCAAGCTGCTAAATCACAAAAACACAGAAAAATGTCACCAGGTTTGTTTGAAGTCGATTTTCAAAATAAAAGTTGCTAGACGGGGCTGTAAAGTCCCCAAACACGAGTCACTAAGTAGGAAACACTGGAGTCGTCTCTAGTTTTCCTTCCCTACAGCGCAGCAGCTTCACAGCGATACAGACAGGAAGAGTTGGTTTTTCTAAATAAAGTTAAATTCATTTTAAACTCTGATTATGGTTAGAATATATGTGCAAATATACAGCAGCTATGCTATATCATATGGTTTACATTGTTTAAACACATTTTTTTTTATTCATTCTGAAGGTCTGGCCGTGTACCACGATCAAATGCATGTAGCGGAAATCCTTGGTAAAAAAAAGTTCCCTCTTTAGAATATTTGCACAATACATTTTCTTAAACATATATTTAATATTGCAAGCTTTTACAAAACAAAATTCACCTTTCAGGACTGATTTATATACACGCGCCATATTGTTCGGACCATAAGCTGCACTAACTATTCTTGTAATATCTGTGTGTAATATCCGTCCTCCACGTCCACAGCTCTCTATCCGTCTCTATCAGGAGGACAGAGTAGCTGGACTACGCTGCCCTGTTTCTAACATAAGGCCAAAATAAACGTAACTTTTATATTGAATTAACTTCCTAGGTTTATTGTTGCTAGCGCGTACTGCTAAAGGTTCCCACATACTCAGCGTACTGCGCTCATACTGTGAGCCTGGTGGACTCCACGCTGACTCTCTGGACGTTTTACCTTCATAGTCCAGCTGTTGTCTACGTTTCTAGTGGGAAATTCCTACAATTCCCAGACTTTCTGCCAGTGGTATGAAGCGGCATAACGGATGGTAAAATGTGTGATTAGCTAGCTAAGCATCTAGAGATGTTTCTTTTCCAGCAGACTCCCACCTGTCAGGGAGAACAGAGGGACGGTGATGCTACGTCCTGCAGACCGCCTACTGGGAGCAGCTCAGTGTAACAAGCTCAGTGTGACATATAAAAAAGTTAAATGTAAAGACTTCTTGCCTCCGAGAAGTCGTAAAAACTGAGCTCTTCACATACCTGTAGGCGCGGACCTCCATGGAGTGAAATACACCTGACTATGTGGGGGTCTTTACAAGAATGCACTTCTAGTTTAGACATTACAGTCAGGCAGTCTGGTAGACAGCTCAGGGGTCCTATCAGGTAGTGACAGTGTACCGTAATGCTCTGAATATCCATTGAGCAGAGCAGCTTCATTGCTATCCAAAGTCGTACTTCCACATTTTAACAGATTTTTGAGCGCATTGTACCACATAAAACCAGTCAGTAAACACAACGGTAATCATAGATAAACTGCACCATAGATTTTTGAGAAGATTTAAGGATTTTAAGTGTGCCCTTTAGTCCAAAAAATGCGGTAGTTGCATGGAGTCCAAAGGGATACATTGGAAAAAAAAAATACTTCTATTTGCCAAAAATAGATTGCAAATTCGAATTAATCGATAAAATCGATTTAATGCCCAGCCCTATATTAGAGGCATTCTTCTCGCAGCAGTCCACCTGTTTTCTGCTTTAGTTTCTCAGGAACTAGGGCTGCACAATATCAGCAGAACATGATGTTATTGTTAAGTTTGTTAGCATTTACCCAGACGTTTCCCTCTAAAATGCGTCACGTTTTGGCAACGTGGGCAAATAAAAAGCTTGTTACCCGGCACGCACAGCGTCAGTGCATGGCGCCTGAAACATAATATACCACCAAATGCTGCATGCAAGCAGCCCTTTACGGCTGCTGTTTCACACATTAAAATCCCAACGACTATTTGATATATTAGGCATCGTTACTACAAACCCAAACATCATAACCCCTCTGTGTGGAGCAAATAAAAGAATAATGTGGCTGATAACTTGAAACTAGGACAGGACGATAATTCAATAACAATATTTATCGATTGATAGACGTATATCGATGATAGAAAAATAAAAAGGATTCAATAAAAATTTAAATAGAATAACAGTTTTCCTTCCTTTTGCATTGTAGCCATGTAGGTTAATATTACACCATTACATCCGGCCAACCAATCAAAACGCAGAACCAGGAACCTAACTCCGCCCCCTTCTGAGAGCACGCAGTCATTTTTTGTTTTTTAAAAACTTGTAGTTTTAGCAAAAAGTAGGTCGAATAAAAGGATGAGTTTAAATTCTGTGTTTGCGTCTTTATCTAAAAATAGGTTGCTAAGCAACAGCATAAAATGACCAGGGCTGCACTTAAAATTCATGTTTTGAATTTGTTCATAATTATCAGTATCGATCAACATGATTTCTATGTTATCGATGTGCTTTTTTTTTCTTCTATATCCTCCAGCCTTACTTGAAACAAACGTGAAACTTTAAATGGAATCGGTTGAGCTGTTCCCTTATTTAAGGGTCGCCACAGCAAGTTATTACAACCTGGACAGAAACCTTTAAGCCAAACGCACTTCCTGACGCAACCGGGATCCAAACCTGGATTTCCTGGTGTCAGAGACAGGGAATAAGCCCCCTACACCACACAGTCCATCTTTGAAGACTAATTATTATTATTAATCTTCATCGAACAACAGCAGCGTCTTCAGTCAGAGGAGCTCCGGCTGTGCTGTAACACAGACCTCTACAGGAGATCCTTCCTGAACATCTACAACAACTCTGTGGACAAACCTGCGGAATATAAATTACAGCATTTACATTTCCTTAGGAGATTAATGGGGATATATATTAATATTTGAATGGAACTAAACAGTTACACAGCAGTTAACTGTTACACGTAAACAGCTATTTATTTGTAAAAAATAACACGCAGGTGGCAGCTTTTAAACCTGACGTAGATATCAGCTCCGAGCAGGTGAGCTGGAAGTTGTGCTCTGACGTCACACAGCTGGAAACTAACCTGTCCAGGTGTTTGGGCTACAACCTGATGAACCTGCGGCTGCAGCCCAACGTTGAGGCCGTTTCCTCGGCGGTTAACTTTCCAAAGTCCCCGCAGCTGGAAGCTTCCGAGTTAAACCGGCCGCGGTTTGACAAAAAAATGTCGCTCAGAGCGGGAAAAACACTCAATAAAACCTTGACTTTGACACGTTAACAAGGAATTTACCTCGTTTTTTATTATTATTTTGGGAGGGGGGGTTAGCGTCGGGGCATCCGAGCTAGCCGGGGGGCTAACCAGCTAGCTGTGTTGGCGAATGTAAATGCATGAAAAGCAGAGAATAAACGCCCCAAATTACAATATATAAGGTGTTTTCTACCCAGCGGCGAGGCGTGCTTGAGGATGGGAAAGAGATTTGAGCGAAAAGAGGCGAGGACCACCAGCATGCCCCCCTGAACTGGTCCCCCTCCTCCGGAACAAAAGCCCAACTTGGTCCAACAGATTCCTGCACAAGCAGCTTACCGTTGTGGCTCACCCAGCTCGGCTTCAGCAGCTTCATCTTCACCGGGACTTTTGTTTATCCGTTATCGGTATAAAAAGAGGGGGGGGGAAGCCCACCGGACGGTCGGTTCAGGCGGTGAACTAACGCCAACCGCCCTCCCTTTGTCTCACACTCCGCCCGACACTTCGCTGCTGCTGCGGCTCAACTCCATCTCTGTCGGCGGCAAGGCAAGGCAGCATCCCCGGCTATCAGAGCAGGGCATCGGGTAGGCTGACAGCCAGCAGCGTCGGAACATAAACCGGGTGACACCGGCGCGCCGCTTCCGGTAGGTTTAACCGCGCACAGGAAGTGGCTGCGTGCCCTCAAAAGACTTCGCAACTACAAAACGCAAATTTAAAAATAAAGTCAAAAATCGTAATCGTATGTTTAATGGTTCTCTTTTCGAGATTTAACACCTGTTTTTGAAAAGTCTCAAACTCTGATATAATCGGAACGGTCATCAGTTTGCTGCTGATTATGAGGCTTTTATTTTGAAATATAAACAAACTGAGCCACTGCGCAAACTCAGAAATTCAAACAGGTAGTTTTGATATTTCAACACAATAAAGCTTTTGCTTTAATACGGAACGAAATGTTCCGCCGTTCAAGAATGGGTCAAAATTGGTCCTCCATAAATGTGACCCTCCAGATAAACTTATCGCATTTTTTTAGAATTATATTTTCAATGACAGTTTAATTTTTTATATGAAATAATAAAGTATGTACAACCATGAGTATGTTGGTTTTATTAGCCTTTTTCTCCTTACATTTCAATATTATAGTAGAAGCTTAAACACTCCATCCATTGGCTAAATACAGAGAGGGTTTTTGTTTTTTCTTGACCAACAAAATAGAAAACGTTTGACCCAAATGGTCAGGAAACGTCCCACCTTTGTTTTATTAATGCATCTGAGACCCTTTTTGGACCTTTAATAAAGTACTCTTTGCTACTACGCTTCATTAAAATATTGAGGCCCATGGTACAAAAAGTTGAAAAAGGACATTGCTGCTTTAATATGATTTATTTATTTCTTCAAAATATCTGATCAAATATTTTCACAATTTTGTACCTTTTATAAGGCTTGCAAAAATAGTTAAATGTAGTTTTTTCAAAGATCCTGGAGAAAGACTATGTTGGTCTGGAATTTGTTATCAGTTATATATTAAAATGAAAAATGACTGACTGGATTTATTTTTGCTTTAATGTGTTTGAAATTAGGAGATACTTTCTGCACTACAGTCAACCTTGTGATGATTATTTGTTTAACAAACATAAAGGGAACACAATATTAAAACAAGTTTTGTATTTTTATCTATTTAGTAATTTTTAACGCAAATGTGTTAAGGATCCACAAAAATCTCAGCTCAGTGTGTTTATGCCCAGTTTGCCATTACTTAGGAAATGAAATGAAAATAAATTGATAGGAATGTGTCTGTTATTGCCCTAATTTTGATTTGATGAAATGCATTTCTTGTCTCATCTCACCATCTTCTGCTTATCCGGGATCGCGTCGCAGGCGCAGCAGAGACGCCTAGACTTCTTTCTCCTCAAACACCTCCACAATTATTATTGTGACTAACAGACTTGATGTAATTGCATTGAAACTAGACTTTTTTTATTTTGATGAATGAGTCTAGCTTAATTATTCTGTTGCAAATCATTGCAATTAATTTCAAAATGGATGTTTTTGTCTTAATTGGTTTTATTTTATTTTATTTCTTGCACACCCAACTGAACTTTTGATGAGAAAATGAAGCCTTTTAAAAATAGTTGCGATATTTAAGTTATTATAAAAATAAATCACACTAATTTTATTGTTTGAAAGAGTCAATCAGGGTTGTTATAAAGATTTGAAACAAAAATACAAATGTGATTTTGAACACCATGACTTTTAGAATACAGAGAATTTTTTGAGCTAACTGTAGGATGATTTACTGGGTTGAGCAGATTTATCGACGTTATTTAAACAAAACCCATAAAACTGACCGTAATTTTTTTTTACCCAAGGAGATGAACCAGAAAAAAAATAAAAATTTTACAAACTGTGAAGAAACGGAAGGAAATTGTTATAAGGCCAATACGTGCACAAGTCATCCATGTTTAAAACGTTTAATTTACAAGAACATAATAATAAAAAAAGATTTACAAACATTGCAAAAAGACACAGGTGGTCATAACAGTTCATAGCTGTCAGTTTGTTGTTTCCACTGAAGAAAGTTAAATTAGTGTAAACAGGAACTCCATCGCCTCATGATGCATTCACTTCCCACTCTATTGATAGTATTCTTCTTCTGCAAAGGTCGTCTGCACAAGGCCCGTTTAAGAAATTACAGCAGCCGGCATTATTTTAACCACTGAACACAGGAAGTGTTTTTAGGAAGTCCCTTTACTGGACTTACTTTATTATCATTAAAGGTAATTTCAAATAAAAATAAAATACACGTTTCAGCAGATATTTTAAAAGACCCCCAAAGGACAAACCTGCCCTAAAATCTCAAATACAACTTATTTCCATCTATTAGTGCAGTTAATTTGAAACTTATTTGATGATGGATAAGAAAGAAAAACCTGCAAAGAACCAGGAAATCGGAAAACGCAGAGTCACTGGTTGCTAGTGTGATTCCTGTCTTCTTATTGGACGGAAAGACAGAAGCCAAACCCCAAGCAAACAGTGACTGCATGAAATCTTTAAGTCTTATTGAAGACATTCTTTGACCGTAAGAGTTAGGACTCTTCAGAGGCCAAAGCTGTCAATTATTATTGTGTTTTCAGTGTTTCGTACGTTAGACATGACGGGTTAAAACAACCCCTCAGTTGGAGCTTGAGTGGAAATAAAATTAGTGAATCCCATTTTGCGTATGTGTGATCTGCTCTATGGGGCTATTTGACAGAAAACTATACTTCCAATAGCAGTGGGGAAGTATGCAAAATGTTGACATTTTGATAAGTTGATGGTACCTGGTCATGAAAATAGTTTAATTCAAATAATTTCAGAATGTTTCCCACAGTCATTGTGGAGCATCACGACACTATAGGCGACACATATTATTATGGTAAGAGGAAAATCATAAAACTTGACTGTGGTTATTTAAAAGCTATATAAGATATCTAAATACCAATGCAGTCAGGTAAAAATCCAACTTTCTGTGTCTTTTTTAAACTTTAAATAGTGTTTCTCATGTAAAGGATGACTAATCTGTGGCGCTCCACAGTGGGGACCATTTAACATTTAATAAACCCTATCCTGATCACGCCACATGCTGTTACGTTCTTCCTGTATGGAGTTTCCTATCATTGTGATTAAAGCAGCAAACTGAAAATTGTGACATAAAGGTAACAAAAAGCAGCATAAAACTCATAGAGGGAAAAGGTTGCGTTTACTTAGATGTTTTTCTGGCACTTTTAACAAAAGGTTTCATGGTTTTGTTGATTTAACAGGTATACTCAGTCATTATCCGGATTTCTTATTATTGTATTAAACCCCTTTTATGAGAGATAAAAGGCAAAAGCTGTGTCTAAACACACAGACAGAAATTTAAGAAACTTTAAAAACATATTTTGTAATTTTTTTTGTCTAAATTAATTTAATCTATTAAAGCTCTTTACAGTGTATTGCAATAGGATTCCTGCTCTGGCCTGCAGGGGGCAGTGAAGAGCAACAGGGCTTCAGCTCTTCCTGATATTTGTGTTGATCTTAGATAATGATGTTTTTCATGAGCCAACATGTCCAACTCATGACTAAACACATCATCATCTACATGTTGGCAGTTTAGACCCACCTCTATCAAAAATACAGTTCAGTGACACCACTTGTTTAAGATTAACAGTTTTTACAAAACTACAATTATAAAGACAGGAATCACTTTACATCTTCGGCTGTTTCAGTGATAAAAGCAAATATGGAAAATGCTGAAGTTAGCTTTATGTTTGTTGAGGATGTTTATTTAAAAAAAAAAAGCCCACTTTAACAGTTTTTTCAGGATGAGGTCTTTCGTTGCTTAGGACCCTTTCATGGACCTGATGTCCCTCTGAAAATGGCTTCGATCTGCTCCAGCGTCTTGCCTTTTGTTTCTGGGACGAAGATGACAGTGAAGACGACGTTGAGGGCGCACATGCAGGCAAAGAGCCAGAAGGTCCCGGCGCTGGTCAGCAGGATCTGCAGGAAGACACAAAAACGGCGTCAGTGAAGCTACCAGAGAGGCTGTAACAGAGACGGCAGCTAATCAGTTCATTAACATCCTCAACATCGGCATATTTTAAAAGTATACCAAACAAACAAAAACTTTAGCACTTTAAAAACTGAAAAATATGTTCAAAGTGTCCAAAAAAGCGAGGAATGAATGGAGATATGGATGGATGGTTGGATGGTTGGTTGGATGGATGGATGGAGAGATGAATGGATGGATGGATGGAGGGATGGATGATGGATGGTTGGATGGATGGATGGAGAGATGAATGGATGGATGGATGGAGGGATGGATGGATGAATGGATGCATAGATGGATCGAGGGATGGATGGATGGAGGGAGGGATGGAAAGATGAATGGATAGATTGAGGGATGGATGATGGATGGTTGGTTGGATGGATGGAGGGATGGATGGATGGATGGATGGATGGATGGATGGATGAATGGATGCATAGATGGATGGAGGGATGAATGGATGAATGGAGGGATGGAGAGATGAATGAATGGATGGATGGATGGATGGATGGATGGATGGATGGATGGATGGATGGATGGATGGATGGATGGATGGATGGATGGATGGATGGATGGATTGAGGGATGGATGGATGGATGATGGATGGAATGCATAGATGGATGGTTGGATGGATGGATGGATGGATGGATGGATGCATGGTTGGATGGATGGATGGATGGATGCATGCATAGATGGATGGATGGATGGATGGATGGATGGATGGATGCATGGATGGATAAATAGATGGTTGGATGGATGGATGGTTGGATGGACGGATGGATGCATGGATGGATGCATAGATGGATGGATGGATGGATGGATGGATCAATCAGACATTGAAGTTGGTTAATTGCAGGGAAATATTTTCCCGCCTCTTTTTTCATGTTCCACTCCCAGACCTGTAGAACATCGTCTGGGTTCCTGATTCTAACATAAATGATAAATAAAGAAAAAAGAAGGAGGATTCTGAGGACCGACCATCATGTCCTGGAAGGACTTGGTGACGACGAAGGCCATGCCCCAGTTACTGAGGACCACGGCGGCTCCAGCGAAGCCCCTCACTCTGATGGGAATGACCTCAGACATGATGAGCCACGGGATGGGACCCCAACCGATGGCGAAGCCTGGACACCACAGCGGGTATTAAAGACGTGCAGAGGCTGTTTTAAATTTTAAGATTGTTTTCTGCTAGAAAAGCAGCAAAAGGCTGCGATGAACTGACCTGCGATGAAGATTGCCATGCTGGCCAGGGCCAGCCAGGTCAGGTCGGGGGGGGGCTCTGCCGCCGCCGTGCTGGCCGCTTTGGACACCAGGTAGAAGTAAACTCCAAATGTTGTGGTGCTGATCATCATGGAAACACCTGGATTCAATCAGAGAAGAACAAAGACAAAGTATTTAAAGGTGCTGGGGTTAAAGAGGAAGCTGGAAAAATGAGGAATATATCAGAAATTAGTCGGACGGTTTGGGAAAGTTACTTTATTTTCCTGCAAAGTTACTTTATTTTCCTGCAAAGTTACTTTATTTTCCTGCAAAGTTACTTTATTATCCTGCAAAGTTACTTTATTTTCCTGCAAAGTTACTTTATTTTCCTGCAAAGTTACTTTATTCTGAAATCCACTGCAATTCACTGAAATTCTCAAGCTGTATGCAAACGAAATTTCGTTCTGTTCGCACTCTGTGCATACAAAATGACAATAAAGTTTGTCTAAGTCTAAGTCTAAGAAAAGAAAACAAGAATAAATAAAGCAATGAATTCATGGCCTTGTCTAATATCTAATAAACTTTAGATATTTCAGGTTTTATCCCATCTTACTTGTAATTAATTTGTTATTGTGGATGTACTTATGAGGTACAGCAGGTGGCTGTTCATGTTATTTTATAAAATCTATATAAAAAAACACGTCTGAGCAGCGATGATGGACAGATGATCTCTCGTTTGAAAAGACGAGTCCCAGAAAAACCCGACAGCAGTAACCTCCGGTTCCTCGTCATTCATCAAAGGCTGACAGGACGGCACGGATAAGGGAATACTCTGGGAAACCCTTCTGAAGCTCTGCAGCGGTGCAGGGAAAATATCCGTCGGGTAAACCAAAAAAAAAAAAGCATATCCATAAAATAGAAATCGTATTGATCGATATCGATAATTATCAACAAATCTAAAACATATTTTAAGTGCAGCCCTGGTCATTTTTTGCTGTTGCTTAACACTGAATTCAAACTCCAGCCTTTATTCCACCAACCAAAAAAAAAAACAAAAAACAAAAAAACCAAAAAAGAAAAAATACGTGCTTTCTGAAGTTTGAAGGGGGCGGAGCTTGGTTTCTGGGTCTGCGTTGTGATTGGTTGAGAGGATGTAATGACTGTAATATTAACCTACATGGCTAGAATGCAAAAGGAAGGAAAACTGTTATTCTATTGAACTTTTTATTGGCCCTTCTTTTTTCTATCATCGATAAATATCGTTATTGAGTTATCGTCCAGCCCCAGGTTGTATTACTGCCCTTAGCAAAGCTTCTTCCTACGTCTGTTGTTCAACATTTCTGCAGAAAAGCTGCACAGAGAGTTTAGAGCAACATACGCCGCCTTCATGAACACGTTTCCCAGAGACATGCAAGCATTTTTATATTAAGATTGCACAAAAACGACGAGGTTCGATTTTCCCGAAGGGAACATATCTACTGACAGCGTTTTAGAAAACAAACCTCAGGCTCAAACGCAGGGATTTAGGGGCATCTGTAAAGGAAATAAAACTAAAAACCTGGAATATATCCTGTCTCCACATGATGTGGAAAGTAAAAATGAGTTTCTCGGCAAAGTCGTTCTCCTGTTCAGGCTTCGTTTGGCATCTGAAGGCTGACGGTACCTGAGACGACGAGGAGAACCTTCCTGCCGGCTCTGTCCATGATCAGAGCTGCTATCCCGGTGAAGACGACCTGAATGAGAGCCACGATCACCGAAGCCAAGTCGCTCTCCTGCAAAACAACAGCAACGGCACAATGAGGAGGAGCAACTGCTCTTCTTTTCAGTTACTTCTCTACTCAGCTTCAATTCAACCATTTTTAAATAAAATAAAAAGTGACGGCAGATTTGCTGAAATCAGAAGACCTTTCATCTAATTTCAAAGGGTTTTATATTCAGCTGTAGTCCAGGAACCCAACATACATCCCGGCTCCTCCGTTAGCCTCCTTTAGCACTGGAATCCAGCTCATGCTATCAGTTGAGCTGCACTGCAAAAATAGAACTAAAAACAAGTAAAATTTTGATTTGAGCAGGTAAATGAGACTATTTGCCAATGGAATAAGATTTTAGCACTTAAAATAGGAAGATTTCATCTCCATCATCTTATTTCAAGTGCAGTATATCTAATTATCTTATTTTAGGGGTAAAAATACCCATTCCATTGGCAAATAATGTTATTTACCTGCTCAAATCAAGGGTAAATACATTAATTTCAACTTACTTACTTACTTACTTATTACTTATTTTTAGTTCTCTTTTTGCAGTGTGAAAAAAACGTCTGGGCAAAACCTTCTGATCGCCACAGACGGTTCTCATGTGTTTATTCGTAGGAGAGACGCTGCAAGTAAAGCTTGGACTTAACTAAGAGCTGAATCGGTGAGAATAATCGAGTGTTGAAAATCCTGCAGCAGTCGGTGGCACACTGACTGAACCCAGAAAAAAAAAGCCTGAACTTTGATATATGAACTATAAATGTGGAGAAAATAATAGATAAAAGCAGTTTAAATTAAAAGGTTTCTGACTATTCAGCAGAACAGAGTCTAATGGAGTGATGCAGGCAACTTTCTTTGACCCGTTTAAACTTCTTAATGCTGTTCCTGCAGTACGTTCAGCTGTGATGCTGCAAAAAAGGCCTCGGTAGTCTCAGTTCCTCTGCAGAGAACGGCATTACACTTTATGTAGAAGTGCAAGAAAAGTGCAGATTGACAACAAGCGTGCGTTGAAATGCTTTTGCACTGTGACTTTCACTGCTAAGGAAACATCTGGTTGTGCATCTGCAGCTGCGACGGAGAGTCAGGAGCACGCATTACCTTAAAATGCGCCTGCTCGAAGATATTCTCAGCGTAGAACATGATGGCGTTGATCCCAGTCATCTGCTGGAAGAACATCAGCAGGACGCTGATCAGCAGAGGCTTGTAGACGCCGGGATCGGTCAGGTCAGACAGGTGGAAGGTGGAGCCCTGGAGAGAGAACAGAAAACATCCTTTTAACACGCAGCTTCATGCACCTATGAGTGGATATTTAAGGAAATTATTTTAAGGCATGGGGTCAGCAACCTTTACAGCACTAACAGACATCAATGCCTTCAGTCTAGATAAAGAAGATGTGTTTAGAGCCACTAAAGCAACATGGCTCTGGAACAAAATAGCTTGTTTTTATATCACCTTTAGACAAATGTTTATCTTTTTAGATTAAAGAGGTTGTTTTTAGGTTCAATGCATTTTCTTTAATGGAACAAACAGCAGAAAGTTTGCAACCTACTGACACCACTGGTCAGTTCAAAGAGCCCCTTTTGCTCCCACTGCTACAAAATAACATTTGTCTAAACATATTATTTTGAAAGCTAAGGAAGTTACTGTTGAACTGCTGAAGCTATAAACTGGTACCACATTCGCATATTTGTACATTTACTTCATTGCATCCTTATCCAGCATTACAAATGCTGCCGAACTCTCAGTCTCTTAAATGCATTCTTGCACAAATCATTTCTGCACATACAAATGTTTTTTAAGAAATACTCACCTGTACACTTTGATCGCACACAGTCTCTTTCTCCTGCATTGTTTACATATCAATTGTTGTACTGTTAAATCACTGCTGCACTTTATCCTGTAAATTTTATCCTGTAATTTACTTTATCCTGAAATCTACTGCAACTCACTGTAATTTTCAAGCTGTATGGAAACGAAATTCCGTTCTGTACGCACTCTATGCATACAAAATGACAAATAAAGTGTCTAAGTCTAAGTCTTAAATCAACATTTTCTGGAATTCTAATATTAGATTTTAGAACAAAATACATAATTTAACTTTAAAGTTAAATAATTAGTTTTCATTAGTGGAGCGAGGCAAGCTGGGGAAACCCCTTCCGTAAATATGACAAAATGAATAAAAAATACAATATATAACCCATTTAAAAATGTAAAGCACCTAGTTTGAATTTAAAAATTATTAATTTTTAAAGCCTTGTACCGTTGGTCACTTCTGTTAAAAAAATCTGCACAGATATTGCATAACATTACACAGAAGAACTGCTAAAACTGTTGTTTATACTTAAAATCATTTCTAATTTGGTTTCTTACAGGCACATGTGGAGAGGCCAAAGATCTGCATGTGGCCACAGGTTGCACCTCACTGCCCTACACTATTAGTGTCATTCTTTGTGGAAATGTTTATTGCCTAGGAAAAACTTCTAAAGATAGCATATTTTAATTACTATTGCTCAATTCTTTAAGAATTTGGCAAAAGTCATGAAGAGCCACAGCGAAGGATGTAGATAGGATTCTTTTTTTGACCAATCAGTATAATCTGATTAAATTTGACTTTGGAAAGTGCCTGCATGTTTCATGAATTGCTCTATATAAATAAAATAGAATTGAACTGAATTAAAGGGCCACAGGTCGCAGACCCCAGGACTGAGAAGTAAAGAGTTTTTTTTTTTTACCTGTTCATCACAGGCGTCCTCGATTCGAGCGCACTCCCATTCAATGGGAGCATCCGGCCCTCGCAGGAAGCGTAACGCCTCCTCAGCCTCCCGCCTCTTTCCTTTGGACAGCAGGAACCGCGGCGTCTCCGGCATGAAACACATGGCGACCATCACCAGTGACGGCGGGATGGAGCAGCAGATCGCCAGCCAGCGCCAGTCCATGAACAGGCCTGCAGGATGGGTTCACACACACAGATTAATAGTTTAATGCTGCATTTTGTTTAAAACACGACAAAAATAAAACAACAAATTATGACAAAATTGGTTCAGGAAGACCCAAAAAGGCACGTTAAGCTTTAAAAAGGCACTAGTTTGAAATCTGGGATCATTTCCTCCCATGAAAGTTTTATTTTCACGTTGGCATAACAAGAAATGGAAAAACTGAAAATCCAGATTTCCTGAGAAGAATCCATTCACTGCTTCTCAAGATCAGCTCATGTGATTGTTTCACTGAATTAAAAAACTCCCACAGTGTTCTCTCTCTCCTTTTTTTCAGCGAAAAACGCTCCTCTGAGGAGCAGAAATACATAAAACACTCCCTTTGTCGTTCCCAGTGATTCCCTCCATTCCATCTGAAATTAAATTACCATAAATTGATCTAATCTGGCCTCCCGCAACAGGAGGTAAGAGTTACATTCATGAACTCAGAGTTAAAGTTACCCTACAAGGACTTTTGATCACCTGTGGCATCCCAATGCCTCATCCATCAGAACCAAGTCTGTTCGGCTTTACCAGGAGGTGCAGGCTGGTTCATCAACATGATACCATCAGGTTTAAAACCCGCAAAAGATTAACTTTTACTTAATCTAAGTTAAATCAAAAGCAATAACAGCACTAAGCCTATCTGTGGTATAATCCACCCATCAGGATGTTACTGTGAGTAATGAACACCACGGCGCTGGGCTCACAATCACTACGATAAACTGAATTTATAAATGTTTCCACTTCTGTCCATAAACGCTACCAGGTCTTACTTTAGCTTAGCTTAGCTTAGCTTGCTGCACTCTAGTTTATTTTAGCGTGTTTTACTTTACCTTTGGTTAGTATATTATCTTATTTTTATTTAAAGCTAGTTTATCTTACTTTAATTTATTTTATCTTTGATTCATCTATAGTTTATTTTTATCTCAGCATGGTTTATTTAGGTTTAGCTTAGCTTATTTTATGTTGCTCTAATTTAGGTTATCTTACCTTAGAATAGCTTATTTGAGTTTATTTTAATTATTATGGCTTTAAGTAGTCAATTATGTTTTATTTTACCTTAATTTAAGTTTACACTTGAGCATCTTATTCTTTGGCTTACTTTATTTTGCTTTGCTTTAGTCAGACCTCTCAACTTTTATCAAAAGTTAGGAGTGAGATTATGCTAATTTGGGGGCGGGGCTTGTTTGGGGGCGGGGCTAACCGGACCCTGGAAGAGCCGGTGGAGTCAACTCCATCTCATTTTTATCCCACCAGACAATGAAGTAGACATGTATTACTTGTTTTAAAAAGAGAAAGAGACATATTAATACTTTATTGTTCAGTTAATGGATTAAAACATAAATAATACACAATTGTTCAAATAATACTGAATAAAATTAAGTAGATTTTAATCATTGACCGAGTTATTACACTGTTACACATTCATCTATGGGTTGTTTATCATTGTAAATCTATAACCTGATTGGTGAATCAGGCTGAGTTTCATTAAGCCTTTATGATCCCCTCAGCAGCAACACTGAAGCACACAGAGGTTCCCGCTGCGTCTTTACGCACGATCCAGCTGCTGATGTCTCCCTCTTTTCAGCTCAATGCATTTCTAGACTGTTACAGTTTATAACATTCTCATCACCTTTCACAGCGACAGGTTTCTCAGTCAGTCGCCGCGCTGATCAGACGAATCTCTATTGCTCTCGTCAGTGCGCTCTGGGCGCACCTGCTCCGAGGGAAAGGAGGGGGGGGGGGAGGAGCAAGCGCGGAGGCACAGAAATACGGTGCATGTAGTTACAAAATGCAGAATTAATAAAAAGGAAACTTATAACTGACCAAGTGGCGTTTTAAACTGCATCTGGTTAGCAGAATTGTTTTTATGATCAGCGTGCAGCCATGACTGGTTCTGAATGAACCGGTCATCTTGCAGCAGCTCCACCCCCGCCCCCCCTCCCCCTCCTGTGTACGTAGTACAGGACCTTACCGGCTTATTTTCACCACTGTTAAGACTAAAATTATTCATAACTCTGATCACTCTTCCTGCTGCTCTGTTAACATGAACTGCAGCAGGAATTACTGATGGCCACAAGCTGTGAAAAAAGCCGAAACAGCTCAGCAGAAGGCGGAGTTTTGTCGTCCGCAGCCCAGATGGGCTTTGTGATTTTTATGCGTGAGAAATGCCATGTTTGCGTGTGAAACGTCATGTGTTGCGTGTGAGCGTGTGAAGTTAGTGAAATGCGTGTGTCACACGGTCAATGCGTGAGAGTTGAGAGCTATGCTTTAGTTAGCCTTTACGCATCTTATTCTTGGTTAGCTTAGCATAACATTTTTAGTTTATTTTAATTTTACTTTAGTTTCAGTTACCTTAATTTTAGACAATCTTCGCTTAGCAAACTTTAATTTGCTTAGTTAATCTGTGGCTTGTCTTTAATTGCAGGAACCGCTGCTCACTTTTCTGCTCATTCTGGGGGAATGCCAAAGCCAGAGGGGGAACTTAGACCCATCAGTTTCCTGGGTCTACCACTGTGTAGATTGCTTTTAAATTACATTAATAAATCATACAATCCACTTCACTTAAGAGATAATTAAGTGTATTTTTTATTTCTTTGGCTTTGGTAAAGCCTAACATAGCTTATTATAGCATAAACCCATGAAACACATCTTGAATTTTTGTCTAAATCACCTACAAAGGTCATTTGCTGTTGATTTATCCAGTTTTCCCTTGTTTTTATAGCACACAGTAGGGTAACGATCAGGAATGAGAACTAAAAGGCAACCAGCCAAAGTCTAAAGAAAAACCCAAAAGGAGTGCCAGAAATTCTAGAAAACTCTCGATCTAAACCACTTTAGGAATTACAAGAATGTCTTGCGACTTGGAAGGACAACATCTAAAAATATGGGTGACTAGATTCTTTTCCCCATTCTGTCCTTTTGGTCCCTGTTTGAATACCACTAGTGAAGCCTCTTAATTAGACCTAATTTAATTATTCTGGTAAATCTCATTAAGTTTATTTTTCTTCATCTGGCATCTCTGTAAATGACAGAATCATAACAGATTTTTACCTTTTGAATACAAGGAAGAGAAGTGAAAATAATCAACCTGACACAATGAATAGCTCTACCTTTGATTAGGCAGTCTAGAGTGAAGCACAACAACATCCCTGTACTCAAGCAGCATCTTAATGGAGATCATTTTATTCTTCTGAACTTGTTAAAGCCCTGCCATTAATTAACTTTTCTGCACAGATCTCAACACCAGAGGAGCCAAAACACCACGAGACAACCCAGGTGACAGAAAACTCCAGCCTTTATTTAGAAACCATGACTGGCATGCAGCCACCGGCTCGTTTCTCACAGGTCAGGGTTGCTGTTGAAGAGGCAGCAGAGGACTCTGATCTGCTCTGATTTCCACCTAAAGTCCAGCTGCACCTCTTCCTCAGGACGTTTTTAACCAAAGCAAAGCTAAGAAGTCACATAAACAGTGACAGATCACCCAGATCAGCCGTAACCTGACGGCTTATTGCTCTGAGGAATCCCGTAATGATTCACAGCTCGTCAGCTGCTCTCTGTTTGCTGAAGCCTGGACTCTGCTGTTAAAAAAAAAAAAGAGCAGCAGTGACGTACCTGCCAGGTAAACTCCCATGATCCCCGAGACCACCATGAGCTGAACACAGGAGCCCAGCGTCCCGCGGACCTTCTCATGGGCCGTCTCAGAGATATACAACTGAAGAAGAAGATGGAGAAGTTAAAATTAAAAAAGACGGACATCACAATTACAAACACTCCATTGTGATTATTTATAAATAATTCAAAGCTTTCTTATTAAAAGAAATATATAATAAATGGTGGTTTAATACAATCACTGCATCCTATGATCCAGCAGTTTTCTACCATGGATGTCTGCAGTGTTTTTCAATTCAGTTTTATTTATATAGCACCAGTTCATGATACACGTCTTCTCAAGGATCTTTACAAAGACAAATTCAGTCAGATAAGTTTAGAATTATTAGAATTAGTCTGCTGACATTTCACAGACACGCTGACATCTAACACTGTGGAACGGTTCCTATCGACATGCTCCGCCAGATAATTTACTGAATCTCATTCTGACAGAACTGGACTGAAAGAATTTGTGCCGTACGTTCAGCTTCGAGGCCTGGAAGGTAAATGTGTGCAAATCATTTTAATTCAATTTAATTAAACTTTATTTCTATGACACTAATTCACAACAACATGTCATCTCAAGTCTCTTTCCAAAGTCAGACTCCATCAGATCCTCCAGGTTGGTGAGAAAGTTTCCTCTCTAAGGAAACCCAGCAGGTTGCATCAAGTCTCTCCAAGCAGCATTCACTCCTCCTGAAAGAGCGTAGAGCCACAGTGGACAGTCGTCTGCATTGTTGATGGCTTTGCAGCAATCCCTCATACTGAGCATGCATGAAGCGACAGTGGAGAGGAAAACTCCCCTTTTTTTCTGTCCAGCTTTATCCGTCTTACATTATTTGGAGGAATTCTGGACCACTCTACCTTCCAGCATTGCTTTGTTCAAGCTCATTTGAAGGTTTGAAGGCACAGACAATTTTTCACTCAGCTTTATATCTGGACTTTGGACCATTCCAACGCCTTGATTTATTTTTCTGCCACTCAGTTGTTATAGCATAAGGATAACTGAATCATATAAAGACACCTGCTGTCTTTATGGTCGTTGTTGTCCTGATAATCCAGTGTGGGTCAAGCTCCACCTGCCAGTGGCTCTTGAACACTGACTCTCAGAGGATTTCATGGTGCCGGATATTAAACAAGCCCAAATCATCGTTGTTCCAGCACTGTGCTGGACAGCTGGCATGCTGTGTTTGGTTTTATCCACACATGGAGCTGTGAACTACGGCCAAACACCTCAGCTTTCCAGAGGAGATTCTTCTATACCTACCATACTTGTCCTGTCATGAACTTTAACATTTAACCTGGAGCGTCTGAGATGGAGCTCTTGGGTTTTTTTGTCGTTCCTCTGCACTTTGGACATTGTTCCCTTGAGGCAAATCTTAATCTCTAGAGTTATGGACTTAAAATAGTTCCCAGACTGATGGGCAATCAAATTCTTTGCAGGTCGTTCCACTTCATCATTGTGTTAATGAATTAATTAGTTAAGTTGAGCTGATCAGCAGAGCCTGGCTGCCACTTACTGAGTCGGTTCTTCTGAACCCTGCAGAAGAACCGACTCAGTTTTTCCTACGAACACCTCCAGCCTTTCACACCAACGCTAAACTCCCACGTATGTTTTCAGATAAAAATACTCAGGCGCTTCTTACCGGGACGACCAGCGACGTGATGCCGCTGGCGACGCCCGTCAGCACTCTGCCGACGTAGAACATCCACAGGTTCTGCGCGGCGATGATGATGGTGAAGCCGAAGACGTAGGGCAGAGTGCAGAACATCAGACTGAGCTTCCTGCCGATCTTCTGCACCATCCAGCCGCCCAGCAGGCCGCCCAGCGCTGCTCCAATTGTCACTATGGACTAAACAAAGACGCAGCATGAAACCTCAGCTGAACATAACTCAATGCAATCATCTAATTTACACAGAACCTTCATGGTTAACAAATGACTTTTCATCTAAGTTGTTTATCTAAGTCTTCCTCCTTAAATGTCTGGTTCACTTTTTTTCCAGCCAGCTGTTTGTTTTTTTCTGCTGTAATAAGTATTTTTTTTTTTTTTTTGGACGGCATGTGATGACATAAAGCTGCTGATGCGGCCCAAAGTGAACGGCGCTTCCAGCCACGTGATTCTGCATCATCGTACCCCAAACCAGGAGGCCTGGACTTCGCTGAGCCGCAGCCGCGGGTCGGAGATGCGGCTGAGCTCGGGGATGGCGGGGGAGCTGTAACCCAGCACGAAGCCGAAGCTCATGGGACCCAGAACGGCAGCGAAGGAGGCCAGGTACAGCTTGCCGTTCTTCACTTTGCTGTGGAGAAAAAAAGAGGAAGCGGGTCAAATGAACTGCACATGTTTACACGTTCATGTTCAGCTTTGTTTTGGTGTTCTAACTGATATTTATGGGATTTATTCCAACATGTCTGTGTTTGTGCATTTAGTTTTAGACTGTGACATCTACAGCTCTTTATTTTTTTTACGTTATCATAACTGGGATGTGTTTTGTGACAGACCAACGCACATCTGACACATGGTTCCACAATTTTCTAACAAACAGGAATTTGAAAAGTGTGGCGTGCTTTTGTTCAGGCCTGCTGTCTCCGTACTCAGGGAAGTAGAACCAACTTTTGCTAGAAAGACAGCTGCAGGTGATTTAGGGTTTTTCTCCACCAGCTTTGCACATCTAGAGGTTTTCAGATTGGATGGAGACACATCATCACTAAACTGTCGCTTCATGCTTGCTCAGTATGAGGGATTGCTGCAAAGCCATGGACAATGCAGACCACTCTCCCTGTAGCTCTACGGTTCTCCAGGAGTAAACGCTGCTTGTCGGGACTTTGATGCAATCAACTGGTTCCCTTATATAGGAGATTTTTGACCAATCTGTATAATCTGATTGAATTTGACTTTGTAAAGAGCCTTGAGATGACATGTTTCATAAATTGGTGCTATATAAATACAATTTAATTGAATTGAATTAAATATTCAAGTCTTACCACAGGTTCTCAGTTGTATTTGGTCTGGACTTTGACTAGGCCATTCTAACACATGAATATGCTCTAAACCGTCGGTGTCCAAACTTTTTGTCACCTGGATCTGCTCAGCAATTAACAAAGCAGGTGATGTTTTAAATAATCAAATGAGGTAGACAGATTTTTTTGTAGGAAAGGGACAATTGAGCCGTAAATTAAAAACTTAAAACAGGTTTTGCACATTGTCCTTATCAAATGGTGAGGGATTGCTGCAAAGCCATCAACAATGCAGACGACTGTCCACTGTGGCTCTACGCTCTTTCAGGAGGAGTGAATGCTGCTTGGAGAGACTTGATGCAACCTGCTGGGTTTCCTTAGAGAGGAAACTTTCTCACCAACCTGGAGGATCTGATGAAATTAGACTATGGAAAGAGCCTTGAGATGACATGTTTAATGAATTGGTGCTATATAAATAAAATTTTATTGAACTGAAATTGAAAAGAAGTTTTGCAAATTATTTTTTTGTGTTTGATTGAAAACAACGGAAACAAGAAAAACACGATCTGGATCACTTTCTTAAGAATACTTGCTGTTTTTAGCAAAGTTTAATAGGCTAATTAAAAGCAGTTTTGAGTGCAGTAAAGTCTACTTTTACATAAAAGTCACAGAACAGATGTGGTCCGCTTTACTGTGACATTAAAGAGAAGGCAAACAGTGTGCTTTGCATTGTATCAAAGATTTTCCATTGCAGGAAGAGTTAAATTTGTCTGTATATTTTTCGTCATAATTAAAAATGAATTAAAATCTACCTCTGAATCACCCAGCTGTTCTGCGGCGCCAAATTTGTATCACTCCTGAAACGCCTTTGGCAACATTTATCAGGGGGCCGGCGCACTCTGGAAACCCTGGATCTAAACCGTTGTAATGCAGCTCTGCCTGTATGTTTAGGGTTGTTGATCTAAGGCGTTTTTCAGCCTCTAACAGGTTAAACTCTAGTGCTGACCAGCTTCCCTGTCCCTGCTGGAGCAATGAATCCCCACACCATGATGCTGCCACCACCAGCATGTCAACCTAAGTAAAAGTAGCAACTATGACTCCTTATTTATCAATCGCCTAGATTTCTTCAGATTTCTTTTTTTTAATTATCCAAATGTGTCATAAGCTGCTTTGCAAATGTCCATCAACCCAATAAACCCTGGCAGCTTTCATTTACCAATCTCACATGCTTTTTTCCCCCTATGTATTAAAATCCACTCCGAATATATAAAACCTAAACCTAAAACCTTTTTTAAGCATAAAACCTAACTTGGTGCTGTGGTCCACAGCCCTGGTCCTCAGGGTCCACTCTCCTGCTCCATTAACCTACGATGACCCATTTATTTAAACGGGTGTCTGGCAATAGGTGGACATCTAAAACATGCAGGACGTTAGGCCGTAAGGACCAGTGTGGGGAACGACGGCTTAGATCCACACTTTATAGATCGGAGATTTATAAAGGTAGAAAAGCACCTTAATATACTGATAAATGAAGTAAAATATGCTGCGAGATGTGAAATAAAGACTTTTTAAGATACTGTGTTAGAAGTTAACACTCAGGACTATGTAAACATTGACTCTGTAAACTTCCAACACCATAATTTAGCATTAGATGCACATTTCTGAGCAACTAAAGGTTCCAGTCAAATTTAGACACAAACTTCATTGCGGTGGAGTGCAGGTCACACAGACAGGCAGGAAGCTGCAGCAGCCAACACAGTCGCCATTTGGTGTGGACGTGATTGTAAAGAGTGAAAGACGCTTAGATTGTTGAGGGAACCCTACAATCAGTTGATAGTTCTCAGTTTTCTGCATTTTACATTTTTATATCCAAAGGTGGGTAGTAACTAGTTACATTTACTTGAGTAGCTTTTTAAACAAAATGTACTTTTAGGAGCAGTTATACTGCACTGTACTTTTTACTTTTACTTAATTCATATTAATACTCAGGTATCGCTACTTTTACTTTAGTAAAGTTTCTGGCTGCTCTACCTGCCGTGAGTGACTTTATGAATAAAGAACAAACTTGTTTTAACCAAAAATGCACCAGAGACAGAAACCTGGAGTTTATGTAAAAGTGAGACGTCTTATTTGTACAAAAGCTTTGTTATTTTAATGATGTTTTCTATCTGCTGAGCTCATTGAGCGATTTGGAGGTCAAATAAATGTACATAAGCTTAAAAAATCTGATTGAGAAAAGTGTTTCGTCTGCCTGAATTTGTTATTTTGGAATTATGTTATTCTTCATATTTATTTTTTTAATTTTTTTTATTTAAAATGCCAGAATTTGCACATAACCTTATATTTTTGTCTGCCCGATTACATATTTTTTTAAATATTAATTCAGTTGTTTGTTATGATTAGTTACTCAGTAGTTAAGTAGCCTTCTTACTTACTTACTTGAGTAAAATGTCTCTCTACCCACCTCTGTTTATCTCCCTGTAAACAGAAATCCTGTGGCTTTTGCTTTGCTGATCAGACAAAACAAGCAAGTCCAACTTGTCATTTTAAACGTTGCATGGTTATTTTATTTTAATCTTTACCAAACATAACTCTTTGCTATTCTATTTAACTTAGAGCACACACAGTTTAGATTGAATTCAGTACAATAATCTACTTTGCAAAGTGGCCACTGCATGCAAATTAAAAGCATCAATACAGCGGTGATAAAAGATAGCAGTGTTTCCCAACCCTGGTCCTCAGGCTGGGTGGGTGGGAGTAAATGAGCCGCATGCTTTAGATGTTTCTCTTTAAAAAAATACTGATTTAAACAGGATTCTGCAGAACTTGTTGACCAGCTCTGTGCAACTCGAGCCTCAGATTGAGGTGTTTTAAAGCAGGGACACGCCTGAAGCATCCAGGTATGTGCCCAGGGCAGCTGGCAACAACTATTTAGAGTTTGTAGGACCAGAAACCACATTTGTTGTCCTGTAATGTCCTGACTGCACCACACTATAATGGAATAGTAGTAATGCTGACCTGAGATAGGCCTCCTGCTCAGACATGAGTCCCGTGGGGTCCTCATCTCCAGCCTCCCCATCCAGCAGCCTCCTTCTCTCGGTCTGGATGTCCATGCTGACGGCAGCGCTCCTTTCCTGGTGTTCACCTCCTTCTCTCGGTCGCCCTGGGCATGAAACCACCGGCCCGGAGAGTCTGGAGCGGAGAAACAACAGCAGCTGCTTTACTGAAGAAGCGAGGAAGAGGTGGTTTTAAAAGAATGGTGCAACCATTAATGTGTTCTAGAAGCTGGAACCTGAACAACGAGACGATCAGCAGGATCTCAGCTTCCTCCACCGGCGACAACTTGCTTTATCAACATTGGAGTCAGCTGATCACCCTGTGTGCCTGTTTCACGACTTTCAAAATAAAAGCATCGTTGCAGTTTGGCAACAGAACCTGTATTACACGTTCGTGTAGCCTATATGATATAACCACTTAGCTATGTATGTGGTATTAAGTGTACACTTTTAAAAAAAAACTTTACATATTTTATATTCACAAATTAGCGGGAGTCGCTATAAACAATGTTCCATTCACTCTTACTGCGATAGTACACTAACTACGTGTTTAGCTAGCAACACGATGCTAACAACAAAAACGGAAAAAAAATAAGAGTAAGAAAACAACAACAACTCCATTTTATAGAAAACAAGGTTAAATTAAAAGTCTCATTCTTATACAAGAATATTGGCAGCTTTAAGCTACGAACTCGCAGTTTGTGCGACATTAACGTAATTCCTTTGGCAAAGCGTTACCGGAAGTGACATAATGGCAGTCCTCTTGGCCACCGTTGAAACTCTTTGCTAACAAAATAAAAGCCTCGTGGCGTTTTGGGTTGGTTTCCATGGAAACAATTAGAATTAACGTTTGACTCTAGAGTCAAAACCAGAAAGAAACGAAGCAAAAGCTGCAAACGTTACGTAAACCTTTGTGTAAGGCCTATTTTTGCTAATTTGCAAACAATGGACCCATCTGAGAAGACAAGTAATCAAACTGTAAGTAAATTATTAACAAACAGTAAATAAACAAAGATAGCTGTTCTCAGTGTTAGCTAACTGCTCTAAATCAGTTCCGTAACTCCGAAAAGATAAAGTTAAGGATTCCCAATCAAGTTTCAGCTTCTTACCCTAATATTTTTTTTCTTTTCTTAGTAATTTATTTGATTATATTCTTAATTTCAATTTAATGTATTCCCGTTTCAATGGTTCTTTTTTGTTTGCTTTTTAATTTCGTTTTGTTCATCCACTTTACTTTAATTTGAATAAATTATTTTTATTTTATTATAAAATAAAATAAATGAACAATTGTAGTTTCATTTTGTTTTTATGTCATTTTATTTTCAAATAAAAATAACATTCTAACTTTGGTTGAATTGTTTTATTTTCCTCTGCAATATAACAAATGATTGAGAAATCACATCAATCAATCAATTAATCTTTATTTATACACCACTATTACACACAATGGCGTGACCAAAGTGGTTTACAGGTGAATAAAGATGATAAATAGTAAAAGCAATAAAAACACAGTGTCACAGTTAGGAATAGATAAAACAAAATAATAAAAGTAACAACAAGATTTTACTGTGTTCAAAGCTTCAAGGTTTCTGGTGTGGCGTTTTTTCCATTTCTGTCAAATATTCTAAAGGTTTTGATAAATCCATGTTGGTGATTATTTTTGGGACAGCTGATCCAGAACGCTGCTGCCTGCGTCCTCACCAAGACTAAGAACATAGAGAACATGGACCCGGTTCTGAAGTCCTTCCATGGCTCCCTGGATCTCAGAGAATAGACTTTAAAATCCTTCTGTTAGTCTATAAATCCCTGAATTAGCACCTAAATACATCACAGACTTGCTTTTATTCTGTTTTATTTTCCTATATTTTAATCATGTAAAGCACTTTGCATTGTCTTTGTACTGAAATGTGTTATACTAATTAATGTGCCTTGCCTTCTGAAGACATGCGGCGCTGGCAGCGAGCCCATAGATCTTTATTGTCGTATTCTTTATTAATCATAGCAAATAAAGACGAGGATGTTCCCGTGTTTTAGACTCGTCTTCAAAACTCACACATTTCACCTGGAGAAATTAAGATCTGGCCAGGCTGGCAGCATGAAACCTGAAAACATTTCCTCTGCTATGTTGCTGATGTTTAACTTAGCGGTCCAGAGCATTAGGATCACTAACAAAGAACCAATCAGTGTTTATGTGATTATGCACATTTAATATTTTCTTTTTGCTTAGATGTGATTTTATTGGGGAGGAATTTTTGCTTTTCTTTTTGTTACTGTAAACTGTAATGATGCATAAGTCCTGTTTGGTTGTAATAATTTAGCACTTTTCATCTAATTATAAAAAAAATACTTACAAAAACACCTTAGAAAACTGTTCTGTTGAAAGGTTAAATTGCAACCTGTTTTTAGGGGGAAACGGAGGTGGCTGATCAAGTATTGGGCCGATATTTTGTCTCTTATCTTTTTCTTTGTTATCTTTTCTAATCTCTTCTGTCTGTCAGCATGAAGCCGGACCCAGTTTGTTTCCCACTGCTGTGTCAGAGGAGAAGCTGGACGAGGCCAGGAGGAAAAGCAGCTTCAGGGGTTTCAGAGACCGCCCTCTGGCAGCCAGCGAGGATTCTGGGAGCGCCATCGTTCAGAGCAAAGCTGCAGAGCAGTGAGGAGCAGACAGTTAATAATAAAACACACCTAAGACCTACCATCCGGTCCTTTTAGGAGATAACGAAAGCGTGTCCGGTTTGTTCAAACAGTTACATGAAAGGAAAAGAGGCGTTGGAGAAGTGCCGGTATGAGAAGGCTGTGCTCTGCTTTTCCAAAGCCATCTTTCTGCAACCTGAACAGGTGCTTCCACAGTCAGGAGCAGAGAGCCCTGAAGAAACATGCCTGGTTTCCTGGTTAAATGAGCAGGTAAAAAGCTCTTTAAATGTGTTTAATCTGATGTTTCAGGTTCAGCTGCATGTGAGTCAGGCGGAGGCGTACATTCAGCTGTGTGACTTCCAGTCCGCAGCTGAATGTTATAAACGAGCCAGCGTTCTGGAGCCAGGAGCTTACAACGACCGTCTGGCCTTCATCTACTACCTGCAGGTAAAAAAAAACACATTATTTCTCTGTTCCAGCGTTTAGCCGCCGTTTATCACTGAACTGCAGCCGCTGGCTGACACTTTGCAGCCTGGAGGTCTTCAGCAGGTACAAGAATGAACAGCATCACTCAGATAAAGTCTGTTTTGGTGCTGATGGGTGGATTCTCCGGCACGATGGGACATTTTCATAAGTTTCACAGGTCAATGAAGTTAGTAGCTGAAAGATCAGAACGCTAAAACTTTGGCCCTGTGCTGAGGAAACTCCTCCATTTATGATATCAAGGACAAACCGACTCCACTCATAATCACGTTTAACCTGTGGCAGATGAAAAATAGATGAAAAATAATTATATAATAATAATATGATTTTCGTATTCCACGTCCCAAGAGCCAGCTTCTGCAGCCGAGGATCGGAACGCCAAGGTCCCCGCCCTCTACTGCTACCCGTTACACAATGCACCCGACCCCTTTGGCCCCTCCGACAGGTGGTGAGCCTGTCGGAAGGGGGACCCATGTCACCTCTTCGGGCTGAGCCCGGCCGGGCTCCATGGGCAAAAGCCCGGCCACCAGACGCTCGCCAACGTGCCCTACCTCCAGGCCTGGCTCCAGAGTGGGGCCCCGGTGACCCGCGTCCGGGCGAGGGAACACGAGGTCCAATAGTCTTACTCATCATTAGGGCATTTTGGGCTGCGCTTTGTCTGGTCCCTCACCTAGGACCTGTCTGCCTTGGGTGACCCTACTAGGGGCTTAAAGCCCCTGACAGCATAGCTCCTAGGATCATTGGGACACTCAAACCCCTCCACCACGGTAAGGTGGCAGCCCAGGGAGGGGATCGACAGGCGGACTGGTGCAGCGTCTGCTGTGAAGCGGGCGCTGTACCAATCCGTTGTGGTGAAGAGAGAGCTGAGCCAAAAGGCGAAGCTCTCGATTTACCGGTCGATCTACGTTCCTACCCTCATCTATGGTCACGAGCTTTGGGTCGTGACCGAAAGAACGAGATCCCGGATACAAGCGGCTGAAATGAGTTTTCTCCGTAGTGTGTCTGGGCTCTCCCTTAGAGATAGGGTGAGGAGCTCAGTCATCCGGGGAGGACTCAGAGTAGAGCCGCTGCTCCTCCACGTCGAGAGGAGCCAGTTGAGGTGGCTCGGGCATCTGGTCAGGATGCCTCCTGGACGCCTCCCTGGTGAGGTGTTCCGGGCACGTCCCACCGGGAATTGTTTAGTAAAGCATCTTCGAATGTCCAAAAACGCCCCATATAAGTTTGATGTATTATTATTATTATTATTATTAGTGTTATTTATTGTTATTATTATTATTATTATGATTATTATTATTAGTGTTATTTATTATTATTATTATTATTATTATTATTATTATTATTATTATTATTATTATTATTATTATAAATGAAGCATGCCTCCGTAATGCAGAGGTAAATCTGAATGTAATTTTAAATATTTGCTCTTACATAGAAATAATCAAACAAAACCAATGAGTAGTTTTTATCAATTTAAAGATAAGTTTAGGAGCTTTCCCAGAGTTAAATATTACCACTAGTTGCTAGATATTGACTCGCTTTGCTGCAGAATTTCCCTGCAGAGGGAACAATTATTCCATCGTCCTCTAATTGTAATCTTTGTTGTTTTCCATGAAGGCTGTTGTTCAGAAACTGATCGTCCCTGAATGTTTCCTTCAGTCCTTTTCTGCTCTCCTGACGGATCTAAAGCCTTTACCGGAGACATGATGGAGCCGTTTTCTCTCTGCTGCTGTTTCCAGGCTCAGTGTTTGTTTGACCGCGGCCTTTTCCTCGAGGCTCTGCAGGCGTTCAGGAAAACTGCCGAGCTGAAGCCGCACGACACGACCTGCAGAATCAGAAGGTCTGCACAACCTTGTCCTTCTGGCGGTGGCCTGTAGGGGGCGTCTCACTGTGTCTCCAGCATCGTCCTCTGTCCCACTAACTCTCTGCATGTCCTCCTTCCATGAACCTGCTCTGTGGTTTCACCTTCTCCTCCCTGGCAGCTTCACATTCAACTTCCTTTCTCCAGTCTATCCGCTGTCCTCTAACCTCGGTAGTCTCTGTAGGACACTGGACCAGCAGACTATCGCTTTATTCATGGTCTACACCGATCAGGCGTAACATTATGACCACCGACAGGTGAAGGGAGTAACAATGATCACCTCTGTCACCTGCTAATGGCTGGGATTTAATGGACATTTTGTCCTGAAGGTTGATGTGTTGGAAGCAGAAAAATTACAAAAATCAGATTCAATTCAATTCAATTTTATTTATACAATGCGAATTAATGAAACATGTCATCTCAAGTCACTTTACAAAGTCAAATTCAATCAGATTATACAGATTGGTCAAACATTTCGTATTTAAGGGAACCAGTTGATTGCATCAAGTCTCTCCAAGCAGCATTCACTCCTCCTGAAAGAGCGTAGAGCCACAGTGGACAGTCGTCTGCATTGTTGATGGTTTTGCAGCAATCCCTCATACTGAGCATGCATGAAGCGACAGTGGAGAGGAAAACTCCCCTTTAACAGGGAGGAGAACCTCCAGCAGAACCAGAACCAGGCTCAGTGTGAACGCTCATCTGCCTCGACCCACTGGGGCTTAGAGAAGACAGAGTAGAGACACAGAAAGCACAGAAGCTCACATTGACCCAGGAGTACTTTCTATGTTAGATGGTAATAGAGGATGATCTGCCTCCCCTGATGATGTCACAGCTAACAGAACGCCAGACCAGGTGTACCTTCTATGAAGAAAGGAAAAATGACAGAGGACAAAAAGTTAAAAGCTGAAATAACAAACAATGCAGATTGGAGAGCAGTAGGAGAACTCAGCAGAGTGAGAGAAATAGACCCTGATGTCCTCCAGCAGCCTAAGCCTATAGCAGCATAACTACAGAGGTAGCTCAGGGTAACATGAGCCACTCTAACTATAAGTTTTATCAAAAAGGAAAGTTTTAAGATTAGTCTTAAAAGTAGACGGGGTGTCTGCCTCACGGACCAAAACTGGGAGTTGGTTCCACAGGAGAGGAGCCTGATAGCTAAAGGATCTGCCTCCCATTCTACTTTTAGAGACTCTAGGAACCACCAGCAGACCTGCAGTGTGAGAGCGAAGTGCTCTGTTAGGAACATACGGGGTAATCAGAGCTCTGATTACCCCGTATGTTCCTAACAGAGCGAAGTGCTCTGTTAGGAACATACGGGGTAATCAGAGCTCTGATATATGATGGAGCTTGATTATTAAGGGCTTTATACGTTAGAAGAAGAATTTTAAATTCTATTCTTGATTTAACAGGAAGCCAATGAAGCGAAGCTAAAATTGGCTTCTTTGGCCCTCTTGTTGATTTTCATCAGAACTCTTGCTGCAGAATTTTGGATCAGCTGAAGACTTTGAACTGCATTTTGTGGACTTCCTGATAGTAAAGAATTACAATAGTTCAGCCTTGAAGTAACAAATGCATGGACCAGTTTAGATTCTGATGGAATCACTGAGGAACATGGAGGATGGCCATGGAGACGGTGCCTGTCTCCAGTGGTCGCTGGGTGAGAGATGGGTCCACGCTGCTCAGGTCGGCCGTCTGTCACAGGCAACACTGACCTACCAGGTACACACTCACACCTAGGGGTCGTGTTTTTGGACTGTGGGAGGAAGCCGGAGTACCCAGAGAGAACCCACGCATGCACAGGGAGAACATGCAGACTCCATGCAGAAAGATCCCTGGTCAGTGTTACCAGCTGTGCAGCCTTATTAAGATAAATGCATTTTTTTATATAAAGAAGATGAGTACATATACATTTCAAGTCAAGCAGAACAATTTAAACCCCGGCAGCCCTCAGTTCAACAAAATGCTTCAGAAAACACAACCATGGTGGCATCAGGGAAACATTTCCTGCTAGAATCCAGACTGAATCGGTTAATAACGCTCTTCAGTTCAGCTTTCAGTTTCTGCCGTCGTGTCTGTCATGTTTCGTTTCAGTTTGGCCTGCCTGACAGCTGCCGGTCGACACAGCGAGTGTCTGAAGGGACTGAGCGGATTAATGGCAGAGAGTCCCACAGCTGACCTCCACGTCTTCAGAGCCCGAGTGCACAAAGCCATGAACCAGGTAACGGCTGCAGACGGGTCCGCAGGAACCCCACCAGGGTTATAAAGAAGCATTTCAGACATCATTGGACAATGAAATGCAGCCCAGCGAGGAAAAGCAAATACAGTCCAAAGGAAGTGGTAAAAAAAAAGCCTAATTTCTGCTTTTATAATGCAGATGAGGAGGTTAGAGGAACAGAAAATAATGTGAAACTAGTGAGGAAGAGAGTTGGCTCTAAAGATTTGGCTCTAAAATGTTCTGATCATCTCACTGATCACTAACTAACTAACTGGACCTTTGTGGTCCTGGTGCCGACCCAAAGCGCTGTTACGCTGGATCCACCGCCACACATCCATGCACCAACAAGCCAACATTGATACATCAACATACGTGGCAGGCGGAAGCTGGAATTGTACCGACAACTTTCTGAATGCCAGAGAACGCCTCTTCCCAGTGGATCACTGCCAGCCCTGACTACCAGACAGACACGATAAATCAACGTCTGTGCTTTGCTCTAAGTTTCACCAAACTTCCGTCGTTTTTGCTCAGCAGCTTCTGGCCAAACCAAACCACTCTGCTGACACTGCATTTTATTTTTAATATCTATGTTTTAACACGTCAGTTTAGAGGTTTTACAGGGAAAAACATCAGAACCCGTAAATCCGGTCTGCAGCATCAAGTCGGTTTGTTCCTCCTGTGTGAGGGATAGAGGAAGGTCACACATTCACATTTATAGCTTCACCTTTTCACGGATGAAGCAGAAAACTGAAACATGTTCCTCAAGTTCTGTCAGATTTCTTCAGGACGTTTTATGTTTTAAACCACGGCTGTCAAACTAATTTCTATATCGGGCCACTTTGGCATCATGAAGTCATTAAAAGGACCGGTTGCTCCTGTATAGATGATACTTTTGATTTCATAATTTAATTTCAGTTCACATGGAAATATAAAAAATGCACAGTAACATAAAAGTAGCCCCTTAGGCCCAGTTTATACAGTTTATCCACTAAAAAAGTTGATATTGTGGTGAGTTACGCTTTAAACTCATTATTCTGCACCACTGTTTCTCTTCTTGGACATTTCTGGGTTGTTTGTGGGAAAAAACAAACAACCCAAACTTAGACAAACTTTATTGTCATATACAAAATGACATTTCCTTGCATACATCTTACGACACTGTAATGAGATTGCAATTGAAATAAAATAACATTACAATATAAAGTGCAGCAGAAATCAGTTTTTCTAAAGTGTGCAAAACAATATTCAACCATGTTTATAGTGCAAAGATAATAATGCAAAGAGGCATTAATTAGAAAAGTTCAAAAAGTATGTTTTCTAGTGGCAGGATGCTGTTACTACAAAGTAAAAAAAAATCAACATTCGCTACAGGAGGAACAGTTTTAGCCACTTTATAGACTTTAAAAGAATGTGTGCCTCTACTTTATGACATGATATGCCTTCTGTGGCTCTTTAGGGCCGGATAAATTGCCTTGACGGGTCGGATTCGGCCCGCGGGCCTCGAGTTTAATACGTGTTTCAAACAGGCGACGATGGATTCGTTCTTTATTCACGTGGGGATTTTCTACCTCGACAGACGTCAGACTGCGTCCGAGACGTGAAGTCAGCGCTGGCGTTGGACCCGACGTGTCGGGAGGCCGAAGCGCTGCGGCTGCAGCTGAAGGAGGCCAGCGAGGAGGCCAGACAGCAGGCGGTGCTCAGAACGCTCTCAGGCCACCTGCAGGAGGCGCTCTGCTTGATCAACGCCGCCCTGGAGAGCAGCCCTGAGGACGGGCGGCTCTACCTGTTCAGGTGGGACTGTGGAACACCTGTAGCCAGAGGATGACTTCATTTAATGAGCATTTGAACACATTTGTTTCCCATCAGAGGGATTCTGTACAGACGTCTTGAGGAGTTTAGCTCCGCCATCGAGGATCTGGTCCAGGCCGCTGAGCTCAGTGAGCCGGAGGAGAAGAAGGAGCAGACGGTGAAAGAGGAGGCAGAGGAGAGCGGGTCTCTCCAGGAGGAGGTGCAGCTTCAGCTGGCTCTCACCTACAATGACTTTGCCGTCCAGTGTTTCAGCCGAGGGCTCTACGCCGAGGCCACGCTGCTCCTGAGCAAGGCCATCAGGGAGGAGAAGAAGCTGGCCGGCCTGTACCTGAACCGAGGAGGTGAGGAGGCTGCAGCTGGAAGCCTGAAAGGATCCAGCTCTGGTTCTGATAACGCAGCGTCCCATTCCTGAGGCTGTGAGCAGAAATTCTGGGTTAAATCAGGCAGGAACAGCAGATAACCGAATCAGCTTTAGTCTTTTTTCCTCCTTGAACTGAGGTAAATGATGCTGATGCTCCATTCGTAGCTCCACCACTTCAGGTTGGATGTTTTCGTCTTTGCTGATGTTCAGGCTGATGCATCTTCTCATCCAACTTAGCTTTATCACATCAGGTTGACTGGTGAATTTAGCTCGACTTCATCGTTTGCCGTTATAGACAGAGTTATAATCAGGTTCCTCAGGGCTCCATTCTTTGGCCTCTTTTATTCAGTAACTATAACCTCTTCCAGCTGTGATCATAGAGTATTTCAGCTGCCACCGTCCTTAAAACACTTTATATCTCTGTGACCACGTGGCCCCCGTCCCTTATGCTCATTAAGCATTTCCATAAACTGCATGAAGCAGACGGGTCAGAATTTGTTCCATCTGAATGCAGATACGACAGAAGCCGTTGTTTTCTGTTACCAAGCTCAGAGATCAGGACTGAGCAAAATCTTTACAGCAGCATAAAGTTTATATTTAAACGAGCTGGGAATGCTGGAACAGTGTTCTAACGAGGTTTGATGCAGTCCTGACCAACATATATATTTATATATATATATATATATATATATATATATATATATATATAATATATATATATATATATATATATATATATATATATATATATATATATATATATATATATCTATATATATCTATATATATATCTATATATATATATATATATATATATATCTCACATTTTCTGTAAATTGCCCTCAATTTCTTTTTTTTATTAAGGAAATCAGACAAATAAGATTATTAAGTAACCAAATGAATGCTTCTCAGATACGTCGCTAACTTCCTGTCTGCTGAAAGAGAAAGTATTCAGTTTGGCTCGATTGTTCCCATTCGCTCCTGAAGCAGTAAACACAGCATACCTGTCCAGGTAGGACCGACAGGTAGAGTCACGGGAGACTCGACCGAACAGGATATACCTGAGAAACTGGATCCTAATTCACCAGTTTGAATCAGAGGCAGAACTGGTTCTGTTTCACTGACCCTCATAAGCAGCTTTCTACTAAAGAATCAATCCATCGTTTTTATTTTGATATATGTTAGAATCCATTTGGGATTTCCTTTAGTTTAAATCAGGGCTGCTCAAACTTTTCGGCGCTTGGGCCAAAATCTAAAGCCAAAAAATTAGTAAAAAATGTTTCATAACCAAACAACGGGGATTTTTCTAGCTGCTCTACAAAATATGATCATTTTAAATAAAATCTGTACTTAGTAATAAATAAATTCCAGTCATGTTTTAGTACCAAAATCTGCATTTTAGCTAAAGTTGCTGCATGGATGTAATCCTGTTTACTATGAAATCAAAGTGTCGTTATTAAAAGACAAATGGTTTGTGTTGGACCCAACGTTCAGTCGTAAGATTTTATAATACGTAATAATTCCCCCTGATTAAAAATAAAAAGCTTCCAGCCAGTTGGACCGGCCTGCTTTAAATGCTTCGTTTATTCCACATTTACAGTTCAGCAGGTCCTCTGGGACTCAACAGTAACGATAATAATGTCTGATCTGATCTCATGAAGCTCACATGTAACGGATCCTCTTGGCTGACTGGACCCGTTTCTCTGAGCCGGTCTGTGTTGCTGTCAGACTGTTTCTTTAAGCAGGGCGACTGGTGTTACGCTCTGCTGGACTACCAGCAGGCCGAGGAGATGCTAAGTCCCCAGGAGCCGGCCGTGAGGCTCCGCCTGGCCGTCGTCTACAACACCCTGGGCTCGTTCAGCTTCCAGGACGGGTCAGAACCGCACATTAGCACCCCTACAGACATGAAACCCTCTCTTTGATGACTGTTTGTGTCTGCAGGCGTTTCCAGGACGCGGCCGACATGTTTTCCCTGGCCGTAAAGTACAACCCCGGCGTCAGTCAGTACTACGAGAGCAGGTCAAAGGCGCTGCGCAGGGTCCAGAACCTGCGGGCCGCCAGGGAGGACTTCATCCGCCTGCTGATCCTGGACTCCGACAACGAGGAGGTCAGCAGCGGGTCTTCAGAGCTGGCTCAGGGAATCTGAGGAGACTGGCAGCTTGTGTCTGTCTGTGCAGGTTCCTCCCATGCTGATGAATCTGTTCCCCGGCAGCAGCGTGTCTGAGGTTCTGTCCAGCACCAAGGCCCGAGCGCTGCGAGCCGAGCTGACAGAAACCATCCGGGCCTGGAGTTCATCCTCTGACCCAGACAGGTCAGCAGCAGCGGCTCCGAACGGACAGCAGAGGACTTACTCACAAACTCTGACACACGTGTGTTCAATCAACTTGTTTTCAGCCTGAAAGAATCTCTCCAGAGTCTGACTCTGACTGATAAGAAGACCGAGCGGGAATCAGCAAACCTGTGCCAGGCGGCCCAGGAGCTGAACCTGTGTGTCAGCGCAGCCGACCTGCAGAAAGCAGCCAAGGCCCTCCTGCAGGTACGGCGATTTAGAAATGTGTCCAGAGCAGAACATTAATAAAGTTTGTTGTCTTTTTGATCATTTCTGAAGCAAAGCTGCGGTTTTCAGCATGACTAATGCTCATGGCGGCCGAACGTTAGCATTTATCAAGGCATGAGTGGTCCAGGTGGTACTTTACCAGTTTAAAAGATGGAAACAGTGTCTCAAAGTTTTTCACCTTTTGTCACATAGTTTAAGAAGTGGAAGAAAAATGTCACGTGGTTTTCAAATTTTGTTTTCCTGAAACCTGTAGTCTGGATTTCTGTCCAGCCCCCTTTACTCTGATACCCATAAATAAAATCCAGAGCCTTCAGAAGTTAATCAGTGAGCAGAGCTGTTCTGTTTCTGGCCTCAGAGGTTCTCTAGAGAACAACAATGGCTTCCTTCTCTTCCCTCTTCCATAAAGAACAGATTTTGTAGCTGTCCTGTCAACAGATTCTCCCACCTGAGCTGTGGATCTCTGCAGCTCCTCCAGAGCCACCATGGTTCTCCTGCTTCTCTGGTTAATGCTCTCCTGGTCCAGCCTGTCAGGTGGTCCATCCTCTCTCCAGGTCCAGATGATGATCAGAGCTCTGAATGTTGTTGTAGAACCTGACCCTGCTGTAAACTGGACCAGAACTTCCTCCTGGACCTGGATCTCCATGATGCTGCACGTTCTCTAATGAAAAAAAAGCCATAAAAAGCCCTGTTTGCTGTCTATGACAGGCTGCGTAGGGCAGGCGCCATCAACCCACGGTCCTCAGGGTCCACCGTGCTGCATGCTTTAGGATACAGGATATGTCAAACTCGAGGCCCGCGGGCCGAATACGGCCCATCAAGGCAGTTTATCTGGCCCTAAAGAGCCACAAAAGACATAATGTGTCATAAAGTAGAGGCATATATCCTTTTAAAGTGTATAAAGTGGCTAAAACTGGGCCTACTGTAGCGAATGTTGATTTTTTACATGTGTAGTAACAGCATCCTGCCACTAGATGTCAGTTTTTCCCACAACGCATTAAAACAACTCAGAAATGTCCAAGAAGAGAAACAGTGATGCAGAAAGATGAGTTTAAAGTTTAACTCACCCCAACATCAACGTTTTTAGCAGATAAACTGGGTCTAAGGTGCTACTTTTATGTTACTGGGCAGTTTTCATATTTCTATGTGAACTGCATTTAAATTCTGAAATCAAAAGTATCATCTGTACAGGAGCAACCGGCCCTTTTAATGACTTCATGACGCCAAAGTGGCTTATTATAGAAATGAGTTTGACGGCCCTGTGGGCTTCCCTTCATCCACACTGACTCATAAATGGAGTTACAGCCTTCAACAGGACTCAATGGCTGCTGGAGCAGAGACATCTAAAACAAATGTGGAAGATTGGCCTAGTCAAAGCCCTGACCTCTGTCCAAAACAGGCAGAGAAAGACCCCAAAGGGCTGCAGCTACAGGAGGTTCCACAAAGTATTGTGGAGCGGATTATTATAAATGCAACCCACACCTTTCTCACTTTGATTTGAAATAAATCCACTTGACTATTAGCAGCGGCCTCTGAACATCCTGTTTAAACAAATGAACACAAAGGCCTGAAGTTCTGGTAATATTTCTCCACCGGTCTTAAATCTGCTCAGACAGCTCTGGTGACCCGCTGTTGCTCTGCGTCTCCGTCTGCTCAGGTGGAGGAGGCTCTGGAGTCGTTGGTCCCGGACCGTCCGGCGCTGCTCCACAGTAGGAAGCATCACACCTCACTCTGTCCACCAGCACCGTCCACATCCACTCATCCAGCTGCAGGAGAGCTCAGCTGACCGGGCTGAGAAACATGGCGCCATCTCTCATTTACAATCAAAACATTCTGCTATATTTTCTGTTTTAACGTTTCTACTTATTTAAAATTCTTCAGTATCATAATTCCCTGGTGATTCAGTTCTCCGTGTCCACCAAGACATTTAGAAAGCATTAATAATAATAATAATAAAGAAACTTCTGTGAGAGAAAATGTTTTGTTGTGGAAATGTTCACACATTTTCCATGTTTGCATGAAACAAAAATGTTGATCCTGTTGAAAGCAATGATGTGATGCTTGGTGGAAATGACAGAAATGATAGAAAATTCACCTCATGGGTGAATTGGGTCTAGTTGTTTTTTAGCATAACTGAATATCTGACACTTAGCCAACATGAATCAGCACAAAAAACACACACAATAAATCTAACAATTTAGTTTACACTTATCAAAGCCCTAAAAAACAACAACCAATGAACAATAAATTGAGCTGAGAGATGTCAGTACATTTAGCTTAAAGTCCAGCAGGTGGCAGTAGAGTCACTGTTTTAGTGTGTTAGCTGTAATTTTATTGGGTCTCATTTATTTGGTTGTATTTAGATGTAACATGGCTGTGTAAATACTAAATAATATAGCATATTAGCAAATACAACGACATCTAAACTCACAATTGCAAAATAACAAGATAATACTGATAGTCTGACACATTTTATCAGCATAAATGTCTGAATGAAAAAGTTTGTTATCAATACTTCTTGAGAAAATGTACAGCATACTCCACACTTATTATTACCAGAGAGGTTTAAAAAGGCTTGAAATAAATTAGTTTTATTGCAGCTGCATAACTTTACACACAAATGTGTTTAAATGATAATGAATGATTATTTTTAAATAAAATCACAGTTGCCACAATTACTGAAACACATTTAGCAAATAAATGTAACTGAAACCGTTTGAAAATCTAAATTAATTTGATCATGTGGACTGGAGTGTCTCCAGGCTTTAAATCTATCACTCATTACGTTGTTTTAATGATCATTTCTCTTGTCATGTTTTAAAATAGGAAAGACAGAAGAACATGCCTTTCAAGTAAAGCAGATGTGTGCAGAAAACATCGTCTGGCCTAAACGTGGTGATCTCCACAGTAATAATGAAAAAGTTTAAAACCATTTAAAGTGAAAACTAGGCTGTATGAGGAGCCGCCCCCTACCCGCTGTGGAACCTGGTGGAACCTGGTGGAGGATCTATGATGCTCCTCAGGAGACTCGTCGTACTCTGACGCTCGTTCCAACAGTATCCTGCTTGTCTGAAATGCAATTTTTTAAGGATCTTTTGGGTTTTTGCTTGATTATTTTTGGTTTTGTCACTCATTTTCAGATTCTGATTTTCCGTTTTTCTTTGATTCAACTGTGTTTCTCTGTGTTTTCTCTGTCTGTATTTATTTTAGTGCCTTTCTCTCAGCTCTTTTCTCAGAACTTCCTCTGCTTTAGGTCAGTTAGGATTAACAAAACTGTTTCTCCTTTCAAAAGGCAGAATGAAACGGAAAAGTTTTTTTAAATGCAATTCAACCAAAAATTTAGGAAATTTCTAAAAACTTCTGAAACATTTATGTCTCATTATTCTGTCTTTAGCAAATAGCAATAATGTTGATGATACAAACGGATCTAAACAGTACATTTTTACTCTAATTTAATTTCAGCAATTGAATTCTTTGCTTCAGGTTTACCAGATTTAAAATTATTTTAGTTATTTATTATTATATTATCTCAAATGTATTATTATTTAATTATTACTTTTTAAAATCTAATTCTTTTGTTTTTTTTCTGCTTCTGATGCTTTTAATTGACCAACAGCAGAAAAAACAAGAACTTTGAGAATAAATGTATTATTGTGCTCTATTACTCAAAGTTGCCCAGATTTAATAAGTCAAACATTTAATATGACAAAATGTAAAACTACAAACTTCCTTCTTCTTTGTTCCTCCCTTAAAGAAAAAGCTAACAGTCGTGGTTTCGTCCCATTGACCCTAACGAACTGCAGCGACTCTGATTGGCCGCTGAGGCCGAGCGCTTCCTGGGAATCAGTTTCAGCGGCGGCGGCGTGTTGTGGCTGCAGCTGCGTGAGGCGTCTGACCTGAAGCATTAACAGCAGCTGTGGCAACAGCTGACCACCCCCCCAAAAAACACACACAGACGAGCTGCAGCACTCCGGCTACCACCGAAGTAAAAGCACAAACATACCACACATACCGGAGACCATCCCAGTCACCTCGGAGCTCAGAGCACTTTCTGCTGGATGAAGATCTGAAAAAGCTCTGCTTTAGACTGTGGCAGTATTTTTATTTCTAACGCTAGCTGAAACTCTGCTCCACCTGTCATTAAGGATCCACATGCATCAGATTTGAAGAACATTTATTTATCTTTCATTATGTTTCCGCTCGACTGGATAAATACGGGATGACTGTCCATCATTGATTGTTCACAACAGAATTTTTAACCTCAAACAACAATGAGATTTAAAAGCAGAGAGAAAACAGAGCTAAAGTAGGTTTCCAGTAAAATTAATGTTGCTTTCTCTTGTTTTGTTTGTTAGATGCCACCCTTTAAAAATACATCCTGTAGTTAGAAATCCTAGTTAAGGACACAAGGTCTATATATCTGACCACTTTGGAGCACTCAGAGCATTGAATTTTCTTTCAAAAGATGATTCAAATGGAATAATGATGTCATGAAAATTAGAGCAGCCGGTCCTGCTGAAGCTTGATTCTAAAACATGCTCTATTCACAGTGTGATCACATAACAAGCAACATACATATAATTTAAAGATTTAAAGATTTTTAAAGCTTTAACCCCATCACTTGTGAACACACTGCAAAAAGGGAACTAAAAGTAAGTAAAATGTTACTTTTTATTACTTAATTTGAGCAGGAGAATACAATTATCTGCTAATGAAATGAGCATTTTAACCCCTGCAATGAGGTAATTGGATATCCTGCACTTGAAATAAAATGAGATGAGTTGTTCCTATTTTAAGTGAGTAAATCTTATTCCACTGGCAGATCATTTAAACTTTTCCTGCTCAAATCATGGGCAAATGCATTCATTTCAAGAAAATCTTACTTGCTTTTAGTTCCATTGTTGCAGTGCAAGATACCAAGATACTCAGACTCTCCTGTTTGAGGCGGATACAGACCCCCGACCCAGAGGGGGCTGTCTGTCCTTTTTCCAGTGGGGGACCAAACTTAAGCTTGTTAAATACTCCGCGAGAAGCAAGACATTTTTTTCTCGTTCTCAGGGTGGCAAGGACAAAGACTAAAGCCTGTTTTGGCTCTGGCTGTTCATACTTCACAAGAAGCTCAGCTGCCGAACTCCTAGAAAGTCACGCCCACGTTAGCATTCGTCACATCCGCGCTAGGATTGTGGAAATTTGACACAACAACACCACAACGGCAGAGAAGGCAGGAAGAGGAGTTATTTGTGATCGCTGATGATCGACTGCAGAGGTAGAGCACAGGGCAGGCGGAGAGCTGAAGGTGGAGAAGTGACCACGTCCACAGAGAGATATAGCTAACAATGTTGGAAAAGGCAGAGTAACTACAAACTCTGGGGACATGCGGTTTCCCTGGCGGAGGTATAGTGTCCCACTTGGATAATGAAACGCTGCAGGTGAGACATTCCTGCTCTTCCAGTTTAACCATACCCATCTCAATTTTGACCAATCGCTCAACAGTAGTGGGACACCCCGCAACAAGAATGATCTGCTCAGATGATGTGTTGAGGACAAGCAGCGAGAACGCCCAGAGAACGCAGCTGGGGGATGGAAATGGGATTACTGGCCTCTTGTGGAGTATGTAACCGTCTCCTTAGAGGAGCTGACTCTCATCCCACGTCACACTCTGCAGCAAAACGCTCCCGTACAGTGAAGAAGGTGATGAAGAAAGCTGAACCCAAAAGCAATGCTTTTGATTTACCCTGAAATAAGATTCCTCCAGAGGGCCGCCCTTGTAGAGCTCTGTTATCCGTGGGGAGCGCAAGGTAGAGCCGCTGCTTCTCCGCATCGAAAGAAGCCATTTGAGATGGCGTGGGCATCGGATCAGGATTCCCCCTGGGCGCCTCCCTTTGGGGGGGTCCAGTGGGGACCCAGGGCTTTCTTACTTATATAGCCCTCTGACCTGGCAACGCCTTGGAATCCCCCAGAATGAGCTGGAGAACAAGGATGTCTGAGTTTCCCTCCTGGACCTGCTGCCTATGATCTCAGATAAGCAGAAGACAATTGATGGATGGATGATTTACCCTCAAAGCTCCATGATTTATCTCCAATCAGACCCACCTAACACCCTTTTTACACACAGCACCGTACACGGTGTGAGAGCAGCTCTAGTGTAACAGAAAATGTAAAGTCTTCCCAGTGTGATCCTGGCTGTGTGTGGGCCTCGGCTCCTCTGCGGAGCGCTGCGGCACAGACAGCGGTCGTAAAGGAGCCCAATCGTTTTTCACACCGGTGCAATAAAAGGCTCGCGTTACCGTCCTGTCAGGGCTGGGCCGCGTGGCCAGCCAGGTCTCCGAGCCCAGACACAAACACCTTTCTGTGGGTGTGGGAGCAGGCGGCTTGGCCCCGTCTCAAAACATTCCCCGATGGAGGGGGAGGCTTCGCTCTCACTTCAGATGGAGACTGTTTTGTCTGAGATAAGCGGGACGGGTTTGTAGACTTTGGGTCGAGTTCAGGACAGGTGACGTCCGTGCACGCAGAGCTCCGAGTCCTCCTGAAGTGGAAGTGAAACATGATATGTTCATTCAGAATTAGATTAGTGCTACTAGACTGAGGTATGTGGCAGCCGGAGCGGTTCTCAGCGGTCAGAAATGGGCTCAAGAACTTAAAACATCATCAAGACTTTAAAAGCTGTTATTAATATATTCTCAATAGACCAGTTTATTAAAAAAATACAACATTAAGCTAATCAGACACAAATGATTCAAACAGTAATAAATATATCATCACACAGAGTGCAGTTAGATAAACAGAGACAGAGAAGCCAGCAGGAGTCCACCTGCCGCTCCAGAAAGCATTAAGACGTCTCAGTCAGACTGAGGTCTGGGCGGCTGCTCCTCAGGACGCCTCTGGCACCTCCAGGACGTATAAAACGCCGAGCTCTGCTTTACAGTCCAATAACTCTCCTTTCTCTGAGAGATGGAAAAGAGGAGGACGGGAAGAAGTGAGCAGACCAACGTCTCCCCCAGAGGAACATCTCTAAACACAATTTATGTATTTTGGAGAGATAAACCATCTGCTGGTCTGATCATCTCATAAATTTCCCTGTCAGTTTTACAGGCTCGTCTCGGCCGCCTGTCTTAGAGACGGTGCTGTGTGTGTGTCCCGGGTTCTGATCCGAGGTCTAATACGCCTCAAACTTTACGTGGGGTCACTTTTGTTTGTGTATCATCTGGCTTCAGTGGCTGCTGGATTCCTGGGACGGCTGCTTAAATGGTCTACCAGCCAAAAGGCGGTTTCAGAGCGGAAAGGCAAATCCGCACGGTGGCCAGTTTCCTGCGTCCTGACAGGTATTTGGTGACTTTCCAGCGTCTTACGGAGTCGTCAGAGTGACCAGGACTTCACTTCCAGCCGTTCATCTCTTTGAGCTTGCTGATGCTTGTCCCTTTGATGGGTGTGGAGGGTGGGGGGCTGCAAACAGGGAGGGTGGGGGTGCTGGACCCTCGAGTCCACAGCTTCTCCGTTGGGACTCGCCACACCGTCCGAGACGACGACTTCTTTGGCTTTTCTGACTTTTGCTTAGAAGAACCCGGGGCTATGCTCTGCAGAAGGACAGAGAGCAAAGTTAAAGATCTGTCAGGGCCACCCCCCCCCCCCCCCCCAACTTACTGCAGCAGCAGAACTTTACAAAAGTATTCACACCCATGAAACATTGTCACGTTTTGGGATGTTTCTACCTCTACCTGTGTTGTTGAGGGTTTATGTGGAAGACTCACACAAAGGAAAGCAATTCATGGTTTTCACAATCTTACACAGCTAAAGCCCTGAAAAGTCTGGTGTCCATTAGTTTTCAGTCCCCCCCCCCCCTCCCCAAATCAATACTTGGATGCCAGCTTTCGCTTTTGGGGTCTGTCTCTGCCAGCTTTGCAGATCTACAGACTGAAATATTTGCTCGTTCCTCTCTGCCAAGCAGGGTTGCCATATCTGACTGACAGTTTCCAGCCCAAACGTAACGTAAAACCAGCCCAACTCCAAAAAAACAAAAAAACAATATCAACCGCTCTGGAACTCGTGTTAAAAGAGTACAATCATTACATTACACACATAAAAGAACAACAGCACTAAAGCAAAGAAGAAACGAACAAACAAGTTGATCAGTTGAACTTTTAGTTTCTTTTAGGCGGTTTGTAATTGACATTGATCAACATCATCTAATAGTGAAACCTGATTAGCCAGTTACTAATAATAATCAACAATGCCAGGTTTGACAGACTCTAGACATTTTAAAATAAACAAACTAATAAAGTGAGTGCAAGGAAACAGCGTTTTATTACAAAGTACCTTTTTTTTAGTTTCCTGCCACACAATGGCAATTATGTTGATGGGATTTTCCTGCTTTCTAAAAACCCACCAAATGATGTGAAAAGCAGGCCAAATTTTAACAATCTGCCCAAAGCAATTTTTTTTGTGGTCGAAAGAATCCTAATTGGCCCAATCTGACAAGACTGTTTGTTGGCAAGTAGCTGCAGCCCAGTCAGAATGGGTGGAGAGCATCTGTAAAGTTATGCCACATGTTCTCAGTTAGATGTAGGTCCAGACTTTGACTGGGCCGTTTCAACACATGCCTATACTTTGATCTAAACGTTACATTAGAGCTCTGGCTGGATGTTTAGGGTGGTTATCCTGTTCTAGAGCGAGTCTTCTAAAGCTCAGGTTTTCATCCAGATTCAGCTTCATTCGTCATCTTATCAAGTCTGACCAGCCTCGTGTCCCTGTTGAGGAGACACATCCCCACAGCATGACGCTGCCACCACCATGTTCATGGTGGGCGTGGTGTTCTCAGGATGTTAGCTTGTTGGTCAAAAGGTTTAATTTTGGTTTCATCTGATCAGAGCACCTTCTTCCTCCTGTTTGCTGTCCCTCCTACATGGTTTGTGGCAAAATGCAAGCAGGACTTTCTTCTTCTTTCTTCTTATTGCCAGATATGTGAAGGCTAACAGTTTTCCTGAGGACAGTGTTTATCCACCTGAGCTGTGGTTCTCTGCAGCTCCTCCAGAGCCACAGTGGTCCTCCTGCTTCTCTGATCAATGCTCTCCTGGTCAGTCCAGGTGGACGTCCATGTCCAGGTAGGTCTGCAGGTGGTCTCCATATTCAGATGATGGATTGAGCAGAGCTCTGGGAGATGTTCTAAAGTTCTCTAACGGACCTCTGAGACCTTTACCGAAGTATTTCTACTCAGATTACGTCTCACAGGTGAGTTCTGTTTACTGCTTAGGTGACTTCTGAAAGCAGCGGTTGTCACTGGGCTTTCTTTGAGTCTCCTAGTGTACAGGAGGCAGGATACATACTGAGTCACCATGTGTAATCCTAATAGTGCTGCAGCATGTGTTGCTTTGTGTTGGTGAATCCATTCATCTCATTAAATCACAATAAACACCAAAGCCTGTTGTTATAGGCTGGCAGAATGTGAAACGGCCCCTCTGCGTGTTGTGAGTGTAACCTACGCAGCAGCAGAGCGTTAAACAGGTGAGCTTTGCAGCATTTTCCCCCGTCCCTGCGTAGCGGTTCTTCTTCGGCAGCAGCAGCACGAAGGACACAGCCAGAGACAGATGGTAGAAGCTGTGGACGTAGGCGTAGTCCCACTCCTGCAGCGAAGCAGAAGAAACCCAGACTCCGTGATTAAAAACCCAACCAATGGACTCACAGGTGGACGTCAAACATCTTTCTACTGGGCCTTATTTTGATCAGGAGTCACCTCAAAGAAGAAGCGCAGCATCAGGGCGAGAGCGCCGAAGCAGCAGCCTGGACCGACCTGCTGCGTGTAAACGGCCTTCTCCGGATAAACCGCCCTCAGCTCCTTCATCTTCTGCAGCTGGAACAGCAGGACAACGTCACTCAGACAATAATAAACTAATCTGACTGTGGAAGCAGGATTATGAAAATGCAAGTCATTAAGGGAAACATGGAATGAAAAAAAAAAATTAATGTCTTAGACTCTAAAAGGAGAAGCTGAAGGTTTCTCAGTTGTCTCCTTCAGCGGTCTCTCACCCATTTGACGGTGATGATGAAGACGGCCGATCCGATGGGTCCGGAGTAGATGCCGTAGCCCCAGCGGTCCTGGTAGATCCTAACGGCGATGGTGAGCACTCCAAACATAGTTATACTGGAGCGCTGGGGTTCATCGAAGTCTCCCAGAGCTGCAACATGGAGGCAGGAGACAGGCTGATGTTGGAGATCTTTGAACCTTTAGTCATCCCTGAACGGCAGGAAATGGTTGCTACACCGCAGGGATGTTTACCCATGCACCTGCAAACCTGCGTCCTTCCTGTTACTTCAACACCAGGGAGGAGGTGAGAATGTCTCATGAAACCAGTTTGAAAAAGTCCTTTTACAAAGACATACAAAAAGTAGCTTGTAACACCAAGGAGGAGCCTTTCAAAATTAATCTGAACCCATCAGTAACTTGGATTTAATGCAGTCCCATTCCCTACTAATACCCTGGCATTACAACTATGTGCTTTATCCATTTTGTAAACATTTTAAAGACATGTCTGATATGCAAAAAGACAGAGGAACCAATCAGTGGACTTAGATGTCTGACATTTCACACATCGTTGCTGCTAAAACCTCAGAGGCTCAGATGGGGGAGGATACAACATATGCGTATGCCTCAGAATAACAAGTATGGAGGAGCACATGTCCAGACATGAAAGACACGACAAATGTTGGCGACAACTGTAGCGGGCCTGGACATTTAAACCTCAGGGAGTGAAGTGTTTGCAGTTTTTCAGAGCAATGATCCCAAGAAGCAAAGATATGGTTTTACCTATGAGTGTGACCCACATGGAGAGCGCCGTGCCGTAGACACTGAAGTACTCCAGGATGTCGTACCTCATAAAACACAGGATGGAGAGGCCCGGACCGTCACATGCATGATAAATCTGCAGGAACACAGACAGGAGTTTACAGTTTCACCTGAATAAATGAGACTAAAACTACCCCAGCAGAGCTGAAACCTTTTAAAGTTACAGCAAATACATAACGATGTTAATTCAATGTAATAGCCAAGTAATTAGTAAAAAATAATTACATTTTTATTTATTCAATAAAAAAACTAAATAAAGATTTTAAATGCCAAAATTCCACTATAAAATTAATTAATTTATAATGCTGTAACTGTCAATGAGAAACTAATCATGATTACATTTATCAATAACTCAAAATGTAAAGCCATGGGAACAATTTTAAATGAAAATGTTCAAATCATTACCCCCCCCCCCCCCCCCCCCCCCCCACAGCAGTGAAGAAATCAGAGCTGAAGTCACAAGACTTTTAGATTCTTACTCACATAAAAACAATACCAACCTTCACAATTTTTCAGACCCACTTAAATGACAGCAGAATTTTTGTACAGTATTATTTTTGACATACAAATAATAATATGGATCGTTAGAGTCATGCACACAACTTTTAGATAGCTGTCCTACTCCACAGTTGCAGGTATTTATTGGGAAGCCCTTATTACTGGTAAGTTCTGCAGGGCTAAATCTCTCCTAAACGGACCTAGAGCTCTCAGCTAAACAGTTTAAACGGATTCTCACCGCAGTGAAGAACATGGTGAAGAAGTAGACCATGGCCTCTGTGTGGAAACCCCTCTTTGCAGCCACACTGGCTGCCGGCAGGAACACCAGGCTGCTGATGGTTGGAAGCAGCATCTTGGCGATAAAAGCGCCCATGACCGGATCAAACGCTCAGAAAACTCCAAAAGAAGCGGAAGGTGTTACAGAGGAATATATCCTCGAGTTAAAGCTTCAGCTGAGCCTCTTATGCTGGTCAGCAGATGAGGCTGCATCAGTGTTCATACACTCCCACACACCCAGCTGTCCACGCTGGCCATTTAAAGTTTAAATGCCCCACAGATGACAGGTCCATGTGGGGATAGTGGCTCAGTGTTATTGGAGGGCAGCTGCTTGCATGCCGACCACATGGGAGAGGCTTCATACAGGGTGCGGAGCAACATGCCAGACTGTTGTGCATCTGAGATCTGCTTTGGGTCAACATGCAGCATGTGTTTGTGGGTTAAAATGCTGCCATCTGAACGCAGTTCTCTCTGGTTTCTGTTGAGACTCATACAACTGCTGCTTACTTTGAGAACAGACTGTCACAGACAAACACTGTAAAGTCCTCTGAAACTGAGAAACGATCCCATTCTGCTGCAAAGCGTTCTGCATGGAGACCAGTACTGACTCCGTTTATGAGGGCCTGGCCAGACTCTCTACGACGTGTGGTGTTACGCTCCGCGGGACGCATTTGAAATTGGTCGGGCCAGTCAGGCAATAGTCACAAATACCAATTGAAACCAGTTGAAACATAAAGTCAAGCTCAGCCCGGCTCTAAATGTTTTCTCCGTCAGTCATTGTGCTGAAGTCCCTGGCTCTCCTCAGAGCCCACGGTGGTCAAAACATCCCTGTGTTCGTTAGCGTTAAAGCTTTACCAACTAAAGGAACTAAACTCATTATTTTTACCTGCCTGCCTACTCCCTGTATTTGGGTCCTGCTCTGCTCGTCAACAAACAAATTAGCCAGTTGTTTTTAGTAACTGTATTGTTGGAGATTATGGAATTACAAGAGACTGGACTGCAAATGTGGTTACCATGGAAATTACAGATAAACAGACTCTGGAGGCCAAAGCTTGACATACTTGGATTGGACAGAATGACATTACAGCATGATCTTCTCCACCAATGTGATGAACAGAACATTGATATCATACAGTATACGCCCCTGAATGGGTGGACACAATGTTTCCTATTTAATGTCTGTGTGAAAAAACATACTGGGGTTCTCAGGTACCGGTTGTGTTGTGTTGTTATGAGAACCCAGAACTGAAACTGTAAATATTTCTCTGCCTTTTAGATTAAATACGGTAAAATATTGTTACGGCTTGAAGAGTCTTTTTATTACTACAGAAGTCTACTTTAGAAACACCACAGTGTCAGATAAAAGAACCTGGGGCGACCGAGAACAGGTCGGTAATTTAACAGCATTTGTTGTTACGTTTTGTTTATGGTATTAAAAAGCATGGCAACACATTTGGAAGTTCCAGGATACGTTCCTGAAGGAAAAGGGGTCATGTGATGTGACATTACCCACAATCATACAAGTTCATGCCCATATTCAGAGCTGTACACAGACAAATATGCAGACACCCAGTTTCTAACGTTGAAGGAATGCCAAAGTGGTTTTGACAAGTTTTTATGACATCACACGTTCATTTAGTCATGACGTTCATTGCAATGGGAGTGATAAAATACATAAAAAACATGAGTTAGCAAAAAATGCCTTTTTGCCCATTATTCCCATAATAGAAGCAAAAACTAGCTGTATAATTTAGTTTTTTTTTAACGAAAAGATGTCTGACAGGATTAGAAATTCCTTCATTAAGCGATGAGGGCGTTCTTCTGGTCCGTTGTGATGAAGAGGAGGGTACTGGTGCAGCTATGTGCCGACCCTCGGCTACGAACATGATATTTGGGTCATGATTTAAAGAGAGTGAACCCAGATAAAAATTATTGAAACTACCTTCCTCTGTGGGGAGGCTGGACTCAGTAGTTATGTTTACATGCACAAAATTTCACGATCGGATTAAAATATACTTGGATTAAATAATCGGATTGTACCGTTTATTTGGGCTCACAATCAATTAATCCAATCATAATGTGTGTGTATATGCGCCTGACTTTATTCAGAATAGAACCACTCTGACATGTGCCGTTATCAAATTCCCCTAAAAAAATCACAGAAGAAGAACTTCCATCTTTGCTAAACAATAAAAAAGTAAACAAAGCAGTTTTATACAAGTTTATTTGTCTTCTTAGCGCCCAGGCTGGATTTGCACGATGTTCTAATTACGGTTGAAATGTTACTGAGTAAAGCAACGATTTTGATCTTTTATTTTTTCAAATAGAAAGGTTTTATCGGGAGCTCCGATAATTTTACTTCCAGACGTATTTCCGCCACTCACCAATGCGGAAATATGTCACGTTTACGTTGTATTCCGATTAGCCCTTTATTCTTTTTACTTTTGTTCATGTAAACATAGATTGTGTTGGGGGTATAATGAGAAGCTTGGAGGACACCTACTGCTCCTTCACTAGTAAACTTTGGTGGTTCTGGGAACTGATCGGGTCGCTTTCTGGACCCCAGAGTACACCCAGAACTCTCTCAAAGGTCTGTATCTCCTTCTATGCTGGAAACTTCTGCTGGAGGAGCTGGAGAAAGGGATATTTCTACTGGACATCTTACTCCATGAGCTGTTCTTGGAGAACTGAATAACAAAAACAAAAAACAATGGAGGGACAAGCTGGGTGAGAACACAGATGGATAAATGAATGTATGGACAAAGGGAAGGATGGACCCATGGATGGACAGACAACAAGCCTGAAAAGGTTTCTAATCTACATGTTAACCAACGGTCACACTGAGCCGAGCTGCACAGAGCAGGAACAAACAAAGCCTGAGGACAGCAGGACACTGGTCAGTCTGCAAAAATCAGATTTAAACCTGATTTCAGTCATTTTTGGAGAAATTATCCTAAACTGGTGGCTGTTCTCGTCTGATTTCTGTGCCACACAGGAGCTGTGGAGGCCATGTGTGACTGGGACATGGACACCAGTTTATAGAGTCTCATTCAAACGCCCACATTAGGAGAAATTAACTACCATATTGCAGCAATAAGGGTGGCAATATTTTGCCTTATGCAAGCTTTGTCCTGCAATTATAAAAGTGGAATTTTAACCACTTTACTGAAGCCACTCTGAAACTTGTTGAAACATTTAAAGGATTTTTACCCATAAAAACGTTCCCAATGAGCCATGGTCCTCATGGATGAGCAGGAAGAAACTGCAGCTCGTTGTGAATTAAAGAAAATGTTTCTGTAAAGAAAAAAAAAAAGTTTCTCTATATTCATTTGTCCTCTGAGTCAAATCTTCAGAGTCATTCTACAGCAGTGCTTTGAGGCCAGTCTGATGATTTATGTCTACAGGAGAGAAGCGTAAGAAATGCAGAGAGTGAGCGAGTCCAACTTTGCTACTTGGAGGGAATTTGTAGTTTTTATTTGTCACTTCCTGTCGGGGAGGAGATTTTATAGCCTGCTTCGCTCTGCGGTTGCTCGTCTCGGGCTCGTCACATGGCTGTATGTCTTCATTATGGGGTTTATAAGTGTTGAGCTGAAATCCTGCTGAGTTACGCCCCTGAAAGTGCAGACGTCCGCTGGGTGCTCTGGGGAAACCTTCTGCCGCTCCAGGAGCGAGAGGAAAACCGTGTCACAGAGGAGTTATTTAACTTTTTATTGTTATTTTTTGTTGTATTTTATTTTCAATTCAATTTTATTTATAAAGCGCCAATTCATGACACATGTCATCTCAAGTCTCTTTCCAAAGTCAGACTCCATCAGATCCTCCAGGTTGGTCAGAAAGTTTCCTCTCTAAGGAAACCCAGCAGGTTGCATCAAGTCTCTCCAAGCAGCATTCACTCCTCCTGAAAGAGCGTAGAGCCACAGTGGACAGTCGTCTGCATTGTTGATGGCTTTGCAGCAATCCCTCATACTGAGCATGCATGAAGCGACAGTGGAGAGGAAAACTCCCCTTTAACAGGGAGGAGAACCTCCAGCAGAATCAGAGCCAGGCTCAGTGTGAACGCTCATCTGCCTCCACCCACTGGGAGTTTATGTTTTATCACTGCGCAACACTTTGGTTTAACAAATTTCTTTTAAGAAGTGTGCTTTATAAATACTATGGATTTGTATGATTACCACAAACTTTAGCAATCAACTTCATGGTTCTTGGTTTTCTTGGAGAAAGAGAGGGAATTAAACCAATTACATTTCAGTTCACCCACACTATTATAAACAGAAGTTGATCTTCTTTCCTTCAGTTTCACACAGAACTTATCAACATTTAAAAGAAAAAATAAACACTTAAAGGAGGAATGTCACCTCAGGTATCATAAAGATGAGACAAGTAAATAGATTACAAAAACTGATAAAATATATATTTTCAGAAATTTTTGACAAAATCTCCAAACACCATTTGATACAGCTGTATGACTACCGGACAGTTTATATACAGAGGGACGAGTGGAGAAATGCACGGTAACACAGGCGGCAGAAATGAAGTGGAAGATGAGGAACAGCTAAAATCAATGAAGGCAGAGGAACTGAGGGGAGGAGAGTAATGAGCAGGACCTGAGAAGAGGGAAACAGAGATGATCCAAAATACAGAAAAAACAAAAAAAAATTACTAAGAATCTAAAAAAAAAAGGAACTAGAATGACAACTAGAGAAAAGAAACAGCAGAGAAAAACAGACAGAAAAGAAACCCAAAAACTCAGAGAGCACAGGATCACGACAGACTAGTCTGTTTCCAGTGAAGATGGAAAAACCTTTAAAAACAGAGTAATGTCATAGTGCTACAGTGACCCAGATCAGACATGTTTGGGTTCAGAGGGACTACAGCGTGGGGACCATTACAGACACACCAGGAAGGTTTGAAAGATTTTAAACAACATTATGCAGGGAAATGGATCTTCTGGGTTTCCAGCGGGTTCTGGGTTCTGCACAGAGGAGAAGAGGCAAGTGTTTAGATAATAACTAACAGGTAATGATGAAGCAGGCGGCGGAGGATTCTTACTCCTGGTGGTGATGGAAGAGGTCCAGGAGGAGGTGAGTAAATCCACAGCGTCTGGGTTTGACAGGCGGATAATGGTGGTTCTGTAATACTGTCTGTTCTGCTTCCTTCCTTCCAGGAATGGCTTGTGGAAGAGCCGGTAGCATCGGATGGTGGACAGGCAGGTGAGTGTGTTGAAAATAGCCGAGTGATCTGACGTCTGAAGGACTGCAAGAGGAGGAGGGAGGAGATTCATGGAGGGGATCCAACCATCAAAGGAGTGAGGACGCAGAAGAACCTGAAGAACTTTTCCAGGATTAAAGGACTGATGTCTCAGCAGGATCTGGAAAAACGAATCCATCCGTTTATCTTTAGTAGAACTGATCACTGCAACGGTGTTTTCACAGGTCTGCCATGTGAAGCAGGGTTACCATGAACCATTGCAATCATCATTTACCACAGTAATCCGTCCAGGGGCAGATAGCACCTGCTTCTAACCAGTCTAGACACCAACCAGTTTGACCGTATGATGTTCAAAACTGTGTAATGTTTATAAGCACCATGTGACACATCAGGCTAATCGGGGTTTACCTCGTCCCAATGAAGCCGTATTTGACTCTGATCTGCCCAGGAAGGATTTCTAAACACGGCGTGGCAGCAGTTGGCCACTGCTGCTCCCCACTCAGCTGCTGCACCTGCTCAAAGGCCCGAGGCAGCAGCACAAAGGGTCCAGTATGACAGGAGTCTCACCACATGCCTCAGATTCCCAGGGGGTTTAATCTACCAGAGCTGGCAAAGGACGATGGGCGACAAAGCTCGCGGGTTTGATGGTTTAGGAAAGGCTGCCGAGGCTAAACCGCACCATCTGCCGGGCATTAGCTGCAAATACGGACGCGAACAAATTTGTTGGGAGCTCTGGTAAGGATGTGTTAAAAAAAAAAAAACAATCTTCCAAGGTAGCAGCAGGGTCTCTCTGTGAAAACTTGACACACTTTTAATCCGACTTTTAATTTGAGAACATTTGGTGAAAAAAAAAATCTATTCCAAAAAAACTGATTTTCAGCAAAATCACTGGTTGCACAGTAACTATCACCCCTGGTGTCAGTACTTTGTTGCGATCCTGTTTTCCTCCCAAGACTGTACTTTAATGATGGTTAAAAAAAAACCTGCATCTGACCAAAGTTAAAGGCCCAGAAAAGTTTAGCAAACTCCACACATTTACATGTGTGACTGCACGGCTGTAAGCCCTTTTTGGGGAGTCTAATGGTTGTTGAGAAAACCCGTAGACCCTTAAAATGCTTCTCTTTGGTGCAGTTCTTCTTATTTATACCCCATGAAAACAGAGAGTCACGGATTATCAATTAGAAGTTCCCAGGAACTCTGAGTGACCTGAACTAAATTCAACATCCCTCTATAAACTGCTGTGATCAGTTGGACTTTATTTTTGTGTGTATTTGTTGTCAGTTTAGTAATTGACTCCTGTGTTTTGTTACATCTAGTTTGTTTTACTTGGGTTTAGTTGTTCTAGGCCTTCCCAGTTCCCCTTCCTCCTGTTTTGTGTTCATTATCTGTAATTTTAACCACCTTCTATGTTCCATTAGATGTTTATGATTTGATTCAGTGTAGCTCCTGTCTGCGGTTGGGTGCTCTAACAATTAAAAAAACGTGACAAAACATATTTTAATTTTTCATTTATGTAACAGGAATTCTTAGGGATGTATACCATCATTTAAGTAATTGTATATTCCTTTGCCGATATGTTTTCCAGTAATTTGTCTAATTATTAGAGGGGAATAATAATAACGATCTAAGGATATAACACTTATTTACCTGTGGTTTTATTAAATTGGCCCTTTTCCATTTCAGGGACATTGAGCAATTACCCAGGATTTTGAAGGCCCTCTGCACATTTCCACACAATTTTACACAAACCTCCCCAGTTAAAAGGTCCTGGTGTGGAGTTAGGACTTTCAGATCAAGCGGGGATTGATGAGAGGCGTGGTTGAAGTGGATTGTTCAAACAAAAGCACAATGACAGAAGACCCTGGGATTAAGGTTTAGTATATTACACTTTCTGTGACACAAATAAAAACCTTTACAATGTTATTAGGTGGGAAAATAGTTGTGTAAAACTCACATATCTGCTCGGATTATCAAGAGATTGTTCGTCCAGCTCTGTTCACCAGCTGTCAGATCGGATCTGATCAGGAGGTCCAGGTCAGTTATACCCAGAGAGAGCGCTGGATTCTTCACACATCGCATTCAAACTCCCACTGGTTTTCACTTCTGAGTGGAAGTTAATCACTGACCACTGAGGACAATTTAGTAGACCTGATCACTGCAACGGTGTTTTCACAGGTCTGCCTAAAAAGTGGATCAGAACGCTGCAGCTGATCCAGAACCTGCTGCCCGCGTCCTCACTAAGACTAAGAACGTAGAGAACATGGACCCGGTTCTGAAGTCCTCACTAAGACTAAGAACGTAGAGAACATGGACCCAGTTCTGAAGTCCTTCCACTAAGACTAAGAACGTAGAGAACATGGACCCGGTTCTGAAGTCCTCACTAAGACTAAGAACGTAGAGAACATGGACCCGGTTCTGAAGTCCTCACTAAGACTAAGAACGTAGAGAACATGGACCCGGTTCTGAAGTCCTCACTAAGACTAAGAACGTAGAGAACATGGACCCGGTTCTGAAGTCCTCACTAAGACTAAGAACTTAGAGAACATGGACCCGGTTCTGAAGTCCTTCCTCTGGCTCCCTGGATCTCAGAGAATAGACTTTAAAATCCTTCTGTTAGTCTATAAATCCCTGAATGGCTTAGCACCTAAATCCATCACAGACTTTAAGTACCCGTCTCTCGTCTTGGTGGAACAAACTTGATCCACTGTTGGCACTGTTACTTCAGAGTTCCCTGTTGAGCTGTTTTTTTTCAGTGAATATTACTAAATTACTTTTTTTAAATGAGTGGTGAATGTAATTTAGTTCAATTTTTTAACAGTAAAGCTTCATAAGCTTAAATGCAAATGGTTTTAACTGTGTTTTATCTCACATCCAATAGTTGAGCAAAGCCAATTTTCTTCCTCTGAATATTTTTCTCTGCGGTTCAGTTTATGACACATTTAATTGCTCTTTGTCTGGAGGCACTAACCCTAATGACTCCCAACACTTTGCATGCTGCTAATGGGCACACACTAAAACACACACCCATGGGAGTGTTACTAGTTCCCGTGCAACACGTTTACTCAACAACTTTCATGAAACTGTCACATGCAAGGTGGCAGGCCTAAATTAATGGTGACCGTGACCAGATCTGGTGGACGGTCTGAACTGCCTCCGTCTGCATAAACTAGTGACAAAAAGCTGAGCGACAGACTGATGTGTGTGCATATGTAAAGCCCAACAGTGATGCTTGAATCTTGTCTTTTTCTAATATGATCCTTATTCAACCTGTTTGGAGGCAAAGAGGAAGTATTAATTGTTCCTGCTTGCAGCAAAATCCTCCTTAGAAAAAACCCAGTGACCTTTTATGGGCTGAAAAGTGTCTATAAAAGCTGTCTTTCCATTTGTCCCTCCATACATTTGTCAAAATGTTAAGAGTTTAAAAAAAAAAACGTGTCTTAAGCATGAACCAACTATGACCTGTAAGGTTAGATAAGCACACATTATTTTATTCTAAATGATAAATGAAGAACTTGTTTGCACAGCAAACAGCTCAGGGAATGTCAGAAGGAGAGAGGAATCTAGGTAGAGGAGCTCAGTAAGTACTGCAAAATTTTACTCGACAATACACAGACCAAGAAGCACCTTGGATGCTAAAGACGAAGATTTCACTGGAGGACAGGTAAATGCCAGGAAGTTGATGGTTTGAATCCATTTCCGGATACATATGAGGATAGAGAAGAAAGTTGAGGCAAGTGGTTCAAACATAGAAGACCAGCAACGCACCTTGTGGAGTGTGGTGAGATTCCAGGTGAGTACCTCAGACGACACCAGTGCAGGGTCAAGCATTATTCCCTAAAAACACACCAACCTGAAAGTCTAGATCCTTGCAACTATAGATGGACAATCTTTTGTCACTCTGCTTAGTTCTCCTACTGCTCTCCAATTTGCATTGTTTGTGCACTTTTTGTTCTCTGTCATTTTTCTCTTCATAGAAGGTACACCTGGTCTGGCGTTCTGTTAGCTGTGACATCATCACGGGAGGCAGATCATCCTCTATTACCATCTAACATAGAAAGTACTCCTGGATCAATGTGAGCTTCTGAGCTTTCTGTGTCTCTGCTCTGTCTTCTCTAAGCCCCAGTGGGTGGAGGCAGATGAGCGTTCACACTGAGCCTGGTTCTGGTTCTGCTGGAGGTTCTCCTCCCTGTTAAAGGGGAGTTTTCCTCTCCACTGTCGCTTCATGCATGCTCAGTATGAGGGATTGCTGCAAAGCCATCAACAATGCAGACGACTGTCCACTGTGGCTCTACGCTCTTTCAGGAGGAGTGAATGCTGCTTGGAGAGACTTGATGCAACCTGCTGGGTTTCCTTAGAGAGGAAACTTTCTCACCAACCTGGAGGATCTGATGGAGTCTGACTTTGGAAAGAGCCTTTAGATGATATGTTGTGAATTGGTGCTATATAAACAAAATTTTATTGAATTGGCACAGACCGAGACTCCCGCTGGTCTTCTTAAACCAAGCGGTCCTGATGAACCAGATATGTCCACAAATCCTTTCTCCAAGAATCAGAATTAGGTTTATTGGCTCGTGCACAACTAAAAAGATTAGAGTTTGGTTTTACATTCTCACAGCATAGACATTAGGTATAAATGTATAAACTTTGAATGAAAGAGAATATCTTAGCTGCCCCTGTTCTGACCTTGGACCCGTGCAAGTCCTGGATGGAGGGAAGGGGAATATTGATGATCCTCTCTGCAGACCTGAGTATTCGTTGCAGTCTGAACCTGTCCTGCTGTGTGGATGACCCAAACATAGTGGTGGATGAACACAGCACAGACTAACTGTTGGCTGTGGAGAAGATTACCAGCCGCTTGTGGGTAATGCTGCACTTCTTAAATTGCTGCAGGAAGTCCAGGCTATATTGGGCCAGTGGATCAGCCTCTCATCTGTATGCAGACTAGAACCAAACATGGATTGACCAACCCTCTGAGTAGATTTAACACATCTGATGCATGCACAATCCTGATATTAAATACTTTGGGATCCAATTTGCAAATTGCAGCCCGAGATTGCTGATTAATGTGTTCAACGTTTCCTATTATAGTGCCTCCAATGGACCTTGATGTCAGCTAACAGTTCCAAATTTACACAAACTTTGAATTAAATCACTTATTTTCATTTACAGTAAATATGTTTGTAAAATGTACCCAACATCTTCATAAATTTGTCTGTGAAGAGCAAACTTTGAGCCCTGATGACTCAGTTTCTTCCTGTCTTATGAGTTCCTCTGTGTTCTGTACACGGGTCAACACATATTTTTTAGGCAGATGATACTCAGAATTACTAAGTCCAAAAAAGACGAAAGGGTTCCCTTAATAACCTTATTTTTGTCAAAAACCTTCTCGAAACAAAATATGTGCAAATATTCTTAATGTATGTACACATGTCAAGTTATTTAAGTTCACAGACATAAGACACAACTGAAAGCAAGACTGTGAAACATAAAATTACGTATAGCAAGTTGAACCCAGTGAAAAGACAGCTGTAGAAACAGAGGAGTGACTGAGGGCGACCGAGTGAGGAAAGGAACGTAGAGAGAGGAAGAGGGAGTGGTGAGAAACAACACCAGAGAAAAAGACACAGAAGATGAGCTGAAATCATAATAAAACACCAAGGAGTGAGACAGACGGGACAAAACGGAGGAGAGGACGACTGGCTGGAAAGACACGGTGGTCCTCAGACTTCTTGTCTTTTTTACGCCACTCACTGCTCGCCTCTCTGGACTGACTCCTGAGATTCTGAGTGTCCCTCATGTATCCTGAAGAATATTTCACAAAAGGAACGCGATGGGCCAATTTAGATTAACAAATATTGCACATTTAATGAATCCCCAAAGGGTATTAGAAGAAATAAACGAGACACAGGAGCCGATAGACCCATTAAGGTTTACAAAGAAGAACCAGACCCCTTGCTGAATTGGGGAAAGTTCTGGTCAAAATCCCACAGATGAAAACAGTCTGTAAAATGATATGCATTTGATTAGACAACTGATTGCTTTTACATTGATAAGATCTACAATTTGGACCAGTCACCTCACTGTCATCATTTTTGGCCCTTTATTAAGTTTTAGTTTTTTTCCTCATTGTATTTTTGAGACTCCGGCTTCCTCCCACAGTCCAAAAACATGACTGTTAGGTTAATTGGCTTCTCCAAATTGTCCTTAGGTGTGAATGGTTGTTTGTCCTGTTTGTCTCTCTGTGTTGACTGGCGACCTGTCCAGGGTGTACCCCGCCTCTCGCCCAGTGAACGCTGGAGATAGGCACCAGCAACCCCCGCGACCCCATGAGGGATTAAGCGGTTTGGAAAATGGATGGATGAATGGATGGATGTATTTTTGAGTTAAAGACCAGAGCAGAAAGTTGCAGCTGTACGGTGCCTTACAACAGTTTTCACGGCCCTCAAATAACCCTAACCCGTATTTTGTCACAATTTGAAACAGATATCGACATCGTCTTCAAACCCATCAAGCAAACTCCAATGACCCACCTCAGCAGTTTTGTGCGAGTAAACATTGATCTGCCCGCTCCTCGTGAATATGACGTTTAAACCTCCTTCCTGACAGTTTTCCAGTGGAGGCTGAGAAACGTGACGTGTTGACTGTTCAGATACCGTCTCCAGAGACCACCTCGATAGTCTAAAATTATTTCACTCTTCTCTCCGACACTGAAGATTTTAGTCAACAATACAGCTCAGCAATGTCCAGAACCTTCAGCGTCTGATTGAGAATCTCCTCTACTTCCTGCTCCCTGCATCAACAGGGGTTAAAACCAGCTAGACAGCCTCTGTCATCATGATGGCATCACCTTACCCAGAGTCCTCAGAGCTTGCCTCCACCACAAAGGATGACCAGACTGAGACGACAAACGGCTCTTTCCAACCAAAGATAAGGTCAGTCTAGGTCAGTGTTCATCCTCATCAAACCAAACACAACCTGGGGCGCTGCCTGCTTTCCCTTTAGGCCTCGTTTTCCTGACTTTTTGCTTCTGCAGCCACAGAAGCCACAGGCACTTTGCATTGTCTCTGTACTGTAATATAATAGTAATATAGTAATATCATCTTTATTGTCATTGAAACATACATTACAACGAAATTTGTTCTCTGCTTTTAACCCATCACCCTTGGGGAGCAGTGGGCTGCCATATGCGGCGCCCGGGGAGCAATTGTGAATTGTGCTATATAAATAAATTTGCCTTGCCTTGCCTTACCTGTCTGCTTAAGTCCGGGCCCTAAAGCGAAAGTTAAGCTCGATGGTTTTTACCCCATATTCCAACTTCCTTGCTAATCCTTTACCGCCTCTGCAGTGATCGTTGGACTGATCACAGGTAATAGGATGGGAACAAATAGCAACAATTCGTCCCCCACTGCCGACTTCCCGGCGTTTCCTGGTCCTTCCACCTCTCTGGAAAGTCCGCCACTAAGTCAAAAAGCGGAGTCTCTCTGATTGGTTGATGCTTTGTGTCCAGCAGCAAAGGTTCAGATTTTCCAACTCTAGCATCTGCTACTTCGGATGCTTGAAATCTCATAACGTGCTGCAGGACCTCTCCACGCTCCCAGATGTGCGTCCACTGTAGACTTTGCAGGTAAACCCGTTGCCCCTGACGCTCCAAACCAGTTTGGTGTGAACTCGCCATTAGCTTCGCAAGATACAGTTATTTATTTATTTAGTATTTATTTAACCTTTATTTGGCCAGGAAGGTCTCATTGAGATCAATAACCTAATTTTCAAGGGAGTCCTGGCAGCAAATTTTACACAACAATCACAACTAAACGGTTAAAATAGCAAAGTAAGGAAAACAGTTAGAATTTAAAGAGGTCATCTCTCAGTCTGGGCTTAAAAGTACTCAATGAAATAAGTTCAGGTAATTTCTTGAACTTTTCCTGAAGTTCTAGTCAAAGTAAACTAAGAGCACAGGCTGTGAGACGAATAAAGTGATTATTTAAAAAGTATCAGTCATAAAGAGAGCAGAGCAGTGAGCCAGACTCACTCCTCTGGTCCTCCCACCTCCTCCTCCTCCTCCTCCTCCTCCTCCTCCTCCTCCTCCTCCTCCTCCAGCCCAGACAGAGGAGAAGGAGGAGGAGGAAGAGGGATGCAGGGAAAGCACACCTTACCTCCCTCCCTTCCTTCATCCCTCTTTCTTTCCCTCCTCGCTCCACATTGACAGCAGCTCATCACCACAGCTCAGCGGTGCTGAAGCACATTCAAACACACACGCAGACTCTGAGTGGCATCTTCAGCGCACACCGGGACGCCCTTGGACTGCTGCAGGCGAGGTGAGTAAATATTTGGAACCTCCTGTGAGTGCTGCTGCTGTGGCGTTTCTGTGGTTTCTGTGTCGGTTCTCTGGATGCCTGCATGTGCTGTTGTGGTTTCCCCCCCGGCTCTCTGTGTGTGTTTACGAGGCACGCCGGAGCCAATGAGGCTTGTGTTTTGCACCAGACCAAAACACATCTACCAAATAATGCTGACTCGCTCTCAGAGGAGTGTGTGTTTCTGTGCAGGCATGCGTGCATGTGTGTTCCTGGAGAGGCCCGGAGTCTGACTGGAAACTTGTCAGCTGTTGGGAGATGTGTGAGTGTAAACCGGTGAGGTGGAGGCTCGCTGTGGAGTTAAAGGGATACAAATCCTCTCCTTCCAACCTTTTCAACCAAACATTTTCTGCCTGGTGCAGAAAAGTCATGTTTGCTTGCAAAAAAGAAACTTGTGTTGTTTAGAGAAAAACGCGTTTCTGGTCATAATTAAAGCCAGTCAACACAGATATGATGCTCAGTTTTAAAATATAATATATAAACGTGTCTATGAAGACATTAATCTGATTTACCATTTGCTTACCAGAAAAACTTATTTAATTATTATCTAGACAGCATTTAACATAATCTGGGAAGCTTTTATAAAGCAGAGTTATTTATGGTACTTATGAGTAGACAGTATCTTACCTGTAGTGCAGATTGGACAGATGGAGGATAGTTTTAACGCTCAGAAAGCTCCTAAAAAGCCGACAGATCTTTGTGGTTCTTCTGTGTAAAAGCGTAAAAGATGAATCCACCTCAGTCCAAAAGAATGGTGTCCTCTTTGGATCTGCAGGTCAAATTTCATCTATTACAAAATCCACCTGCTTAAAACTCTAATCATTTAGAGGCACAAACATGTTCGATTCAGTGTCTCTGAGCTTTGAATTTAAAAGTTCAGGTTAAGCGAGATTTGTTGGTGCGCTTTTCACGCCTCATGGCCGGGCTGCATATTCACCTTTGCAGGTATTCCCACTTTACGCCAAGGTGAGCTTCTACAGGAGCCCGGCCGCAGAGTAAGTCCAGAGCTTGGCTTGCAGGCCGAAAAAAAGGAGGAAAATGGGGTTTTAACAATGAAACCATTTTACAAGACAAGGACAAATGTGATATTATGTTCATAATATGCCGTGCTGTAACAAATGTTTTGGGAAAAATCAAGAATCTCCATTTCTTTTTCTTCTCCATTGTGAGAGCTGCTTTTTTTTTTTTTTTTTTTTTTTTTTTTTATAAAAGCAACTTTAACCTACATCTGACTAAAGGGAGTTTGCACTAAATGGAGTGAGACTGGACTCAAACCTTGGAGCTTTAGAAGCTTCAACACTGCTGAACAGAATGTCTCTAACTGTCACCCGCTGATTTTTCAGTAAATGGTAAACAGCTTCATTAAGTTCAATGACCCTAAAATTGCTTTACACTGCAGTCGTTCACACCCTGACGGTGGTGAGCTATGTTAGCAGCCACAGCTGCCCTGGGGCAGACTGACAGAGGCGAGGCTTCCATATAACGGGGCCACTGGGCCCTCTGACTAATGCCAGCAGGCGATCCGGGTGAAAGCAGGGGATTGAACCAGCAACTCGCCAATTGCAGGACAAACGCCCCTAACTCCTGCACCACAGTCGCACCAAGTAGAAGACAACAATGCTACAGTGCACTGGTCCTTCAAAGTAAAGGCTTCACAAACCCCAAACTGTGTTTTAACAAATCTTTAATCAGTGTGATATAATTAAGCTCAGGTCTGAACTTTCCATATGTCGAGAGTTTTATGCTCATCTACGATGATTCCATCTCTAAAAAGCACTGTAAAGATTTATTTAAGCCTAAAGGTGTTGAATGGCAGGAATCAGGCTGGAGCAAACTCAGGATCCACTGAAAGAGAGAGATCAGATTAGCGGCTGTGGGGAACCCAGTGGATTGTAGAAAGGTAGCCACCAACCTTCCCTGTATCCAGGAGGTGGCACTGGATCCGATGTGTGGGTTCAAGGGCTCCACTTCCTTGTTGCTTCAGAAGAGCAGCACAGGCCTGAGATAGCTAGTGAGCAGCGTGTCCAGGGAACAGTCCAGGGTCATAGAGGGAGAAACCGAGGCTGGCAGAAGTACCAGAGGCCAAGGCAGGATGGCTAAACCAGAGAACGGTCTGGGGTTTGTTTCTCAGGTATCATAAAAGCAGAGGTATCAGAGGGAGAGAGGCTTGGTCAGAGTACGTGCGGCAGGTTCAGTGTCCAGAAGCAAAAAGCCAACAGGTGAATCCGCCAAGGGCAAAGCAAACAGTCACAGGAAGGCAATCACTGGATCGTCTACTCACACAGAGAGCTTTCAAGAATCTGGCAGTAGCAGAGTCAGGTATTTATAGAGCTCAACTGTCACTAATTAGAGGCAACAGGTGTGGCTGCTCAGCGTTAACGAGGCAGAGCAGGAGCAGAGCAAAACAAACGGAGTCTGCAGCATTACACCTGCAGGTGAATCCTGGTGTGATTCGCTTACAGCGGGAACGCAAACAGAGCAACGAGACATCTGGTTTACAGACGACTATGGCTACGTTCACACTGCAGGGAAATGCAACTCAAATCTGATCCTTCTGCCCATGTGCAGTCCATATCTGTGTGAACAGCCCCATTCTGATCTTTTAACCAGTCTGAATCGTTAAAAGATCAGAATGGTCTGATCAGATTAGTGACTTTTATTTAGTACAGAGATTTTTTTTTTTTTTACTTTTTGATAAATAAGGTTTCCCCTTGCCACAGGCTTTACAGACAGGTTGTTTCCCCTATCATCATGTCTTTCTGTATGCAACGGGTGAACATACCATCTACTGCTATCTTTCTAATCCTCCGTTAATTTCTGTTTAGCTAGCATAAACACACAAACTATTCTTCATTATTGTTCACAATACCGCACACTACCATCAACCGTTTATTCTCTTTTTACTGTATATGTTGAGTACTACCCACCCGGTGTGTTTGGCAAATATGTTGGTGAAGATTCTCAGTCATCCAAGTCATAATCAATCCAAGAAAAAGATTAAAAAATAAAACAAACTAGACTTTTATTCTGAAGATGAAGATGTTTCGCTTCCCATCCACGAAGCTTTCTCAATTAAAAAATGTCTGGTGTAGTGAGGAGTTCCAAGCTTTATAGACCTGCAGGTGAAGCCTCGTTAGAGCTTAGATTCACAGGTAGATTCACCTGGAACTGGTCGCCCCAACAATGGAGAGTCGTTAGGCTCCTCGTTAGCCTGGCTCACAGGAGGAATGTTGTGGTCACATGCATGGAGGTGTGACTTGTGGTGAAAGGTTTTGATAGTTAAAAGCTGAGCCCTTCTCCTCTTGGTAAATACTGCAACTACGTCTGTGTGGCTTGTGCCCAGTCCCAACGCATGGGTATAACTCAGCTTTTTAGGCGGAGGCATGTTATTTACAGCGGACAAGTATTCAAACGGTATTACAAACGTAACTGTATTTTAAATACCCAGGGTTAAAGTAGTATCTGTATCAGTACACAATTGCTTGTATTCCATTACTCTCCAACACTGTAACTGCATACGCCATAACTTCCGTAAACAGCGCCGTTGTGTGACGTTTTCTTCTGTTTTCTGCGCATTTGGGTCGCTGTTGGGTCTTGAACCGTTCCGACAGAAGTCTGACTGCGGTCACATTTAATTAGTAGTAGGAACACATAGATAATCTGATTTCTACAAAAAAAATAAATTAAAAAAATCTGAATTTTGCATCGAGACCTGCAGTGTCAATCTAAGAGATCTTAAAACTTTTAATCCTCGATCAGCGTCTGTTTAACCACAGCGGCATCTTAACGCAGGTTTATGTTTGATGCACAAACGTTTTATGTGGAAATGAGACGATACAATGTCTGCACTGTTTATGCCCCCTGCAGCGTTTCTTTAGTAGCACTATTCTCCTAGACTCTAGAGGGCAGCGTCGTGCTCCGGGGCCAGGCGTACAACAGCTTGCTACACATAAGTAGAAAACACAGTTGTTTCTAACATTTCAGCCTCTAACTTTCTTCCAAGAGTGACGGTGATTTCTCTCCAGTAATTGTTAACAACTTGTTGAACACACAGATCTTTATGGGCTGAAGCATTAAAATGTTTATGTTTACAAACCTTCGCCAGAAGGAGCGCTTGCTCATCTACTGTGTTTTAACCATGTAAGGACGATAAGCCAACACCAACCAATTGGTGAATGTCATCTGGTCCATCTGGACCAGGAGTCTGCAAGCTTCAGGACAAATAAAACATGTTGCTTTTCACTTTTATAGAACCTCCATTTTATTAAAACTTTTACATTTTAAAATAAAGAAAAACATTAAACTTTTGCAAAAAAAGAGGATTAATAAATTTTCTTTAATTGGATGTTGATGTTTATGTGAAAGATATGAAAAAGCACATCTAAAAACATATTACTGGTACTTTTAGTGTCACTTAGTTGGACAATTACAATACAATTATTCCATGGGAAAAAAGGAAAACTGCTAAACCCTTATTGTATCTATTAACAATTTTAGCCATATATGTTGTAGAGTTTGCTAGTAATAATGATAATGACGACTATCCAGCAGCCCTTGCGACTGACCCAGCCTGTTGGGACATTATATTTTAAAGAACCTCTGTGGACAGTACAAAATCACATTTTCTTTATTTTTTTATTTTTTATTTTTTTGTGGTTGGGAACAAGGACAGAAGCTGCAATAAATGCGGCTGCATCTAAACAGAAAAAGATCCGGGTGTCGGGGTGTGATTCAGAGCTGCTGTTCTGCAGAAGGAGCTGAATTAATGATACATTTGACGGGAAGCGGTGATTAATGTTTATCTATAGTAAATCTAATCAATGAGATGCTGATTTGTGTAAATAAGAGCTTTAACGTGCTGCTTTTGAGTTATATTTGATTGTGACTGAAAGATTTCTGAGTACAGTGTTTATTCTGCGTGCTAGTCGTGTTAAATTTTGCGATTAGGAATAACGTCAGTAGATCCCAGTTACTCTACCCTCTCAAGACGCTGCATTAAGCACCTGTAGGGCTTCTTTTTTTTATTCAGATGAACTGAACATGGTTGTGTTCATGGAAATCCCTGAAGGATAAATCTCTTTATTTCGCTAAGAGCATTCCTCGCTCCTCCTCTGGTTCTCTCCTCTCAGCCGGTCCTCTGATCCGATCCGTTTTTCAGTCGTCATTCCTGTGAGAGGAGACCGCGGAGGGTTTTGCTGGAATGAGCCTGATTCTCGACAGACACCCACAACCAGCCTCTGGCCTCCCAGCGTCTGAGCGGTCCTGAGGGTTTGTCTAATTACCAATGTAACATTTGGCTTTTTGTTGTTAAGAAATGATAAACATGCAGCGGTCGTCTAACCAACGCTCAGCGGCTGCTCCGCCTGTTGCAACTTGCAGGCTTCCTGAGAGCCACCCGAAGCCCCACAGGTGATGATTACTTGATTTTACATGACTAAACACATTACTTTTAACGTGCAGACACCTTTCTCTTACAACCTCCTAGGAACCGTGATTCTAAGATGGAAGTGAACCAGCAACCCTCAGGCTGACATAAGAGATCTTCATACTCTCCAAATAGTTCTGGTGCTTCTTTTACTGCTAGAACATTTCTTTCTAATTATGTTTCTCAAAGCGACTCAAAGTCTCAGTAATCAGGATTTAAGATCAGAATGTGGGAGCTACAAGCTTTTAGGTCACTGGCTTTACTTTAAATTTTAAATTCTATCTGATCTTATAGCTAAAATAAAGCGGCACATTAAGCTTCTTAAATCTCTAGTTTTACCCTAACCGACTCTCATCTGTTACACCGTTTACTGTTACACACTTTGTGTTGAACTGCTCCTCAACACGCTGCAGGTCCTGGCCTGGAGACCCAAGAGAACAACATCATCTGCATAGAGCAGAGATGAGACCCTGAGGCTTTCAAACCAGGCATCCTCTTCTCCACCAATGCACCATGAGATACTGACCACAATCCGGATCGGACACCTGGGTGGGGGGGGGGAGTCCAACATGCTCTGGGAGCGAGCCTGAATGCTAACAGCTTTCACTTTGGTCACACGCGGACCGGTAGCCTTAAAAACATCCCTGCCCTTTCAGGCAGCCTTTGTTAGACCTGGGCAACCTGCTCAGCAGCGGCAAAGCTCTCACTTTGCTGGTTTCTCTTTGCTTGGTGTCCTCACCTATGGTCATGAGGTGTGGCTGGTGACCAATCATGTTTCTCTCTGGGTATCAGCATGCACAATGAGGCGACCTTATCTTTGCTTCTTTGGGAAGCCCGATCGATCGGAGAAAGCTCAAAGTGGAGCTGCATGGCTCCTTTTGGAGGTTTGAAAAAGAAGTGCCACTGGGAGGAGACCATTGGTCAGACCCAGAAGAGAGCTGGAGACCTCATGAACCAACCTAAGATAGGCGGATGACATTAAATGGGTTCAAGGACGTGTCAACAGAGAGACAAGCTCCTGGTGATTGTTCACTTGAACTTTTCCTCTTTCAAACGTCGGCCATCTGTGCAGCATTGTCGCTGACAGGATTTGGGCTGACAACCTTTGGAGCGTGGAGCAGTTAAAGGTGTGGAAGCAAATAATCCCGAAAACTTCAGAAACAGAAGTTTGTGCTTGTTTTAAGGCAGGAAGACTGCCCAGAAATCTTGAATCAGTACATTAATCATAGACGGACGGAGTGTTTCAGACGTCATCTACCTTTTTTAATTCAATAAAACAATTTATCTAAACAAGCTGTTTGAAACAACCACCGTTCCTGGTCTTTTACATCCTAAACTTCTGTGAAACATCTTGATGTGAAACCAAGGTGTCCCACAGCGTCTGGGTGATATTCAGGGCGAGGACACAAATGTTCAGCACAGCTCCAGTCCGGCCTCCCGGGGGACGGACCTCTGCTGTCCGTCTGTCTCCCAAGGTTACCAGTGCTACAAAAACAAGAGGTAGAGGCGAGGGGCCCCAGGGGTCCATCAGGGTGGGGGGGTGGGGGGGGGGCAGCGCATGGAAGGGGTGAGGGAGCGGGGAAGACGAGGGAACTGTGTTTACTTTTGTCTTCTTCTTTTTTTTTTTTTTTGTCTGCCCTGCTCGGCTGCTGGGAAACGGCAGCAGAGTGAGGAAGGAAAGAGGAAGACTCTGTCTGGACGGGAGCGAGCCAACAGGCCGGCTTCTGTCTGCTAAATTCACAGAAACCTGCGGGGAGGTGGGAACGTGGAGCAACTCAGGACTGCTTTCCTATAGCTTAGCCTCGGCTTTCTGCGGTCCTTCATCTCAACGCTGTAGAAACTAAACGTTTCACATCAACGAGGAAAGATCCCGATGGACCAGACTTTTAATGTTGAGTTTGTTCAAAGTATTGAAAAACTAACTTCATCGCAAAGCAATCTGAAAGAAAAAAGCTGAAATTTAGATGAATTTCTTTACAAAATATCTATCCTATGTCAGGAAATTCAGTCAGCTACGTTAAATCTGGACTTGTTTCCACTCCCTGCTGCTGAGCAAGCATGAGGAGACAGTAGAAAGGAACAGTTTTCCTTTCAACAGGAGGAAATCCTCCAGCAGTACCAGAACCAGGGTCTGAATTGAGTACAGCTGTAGTAGAAATCAGGGAGAATACAACCGGACTGTTAGTGTGTTTTAGGAAAAATGATCTGAGACGTACATATTTTCAAAGTTGCACGGGGATTCAGACTTTATGAGAAAGAAATGTTGCCATTGTTTGTCGAATGCATCCCACAGTGCAACAGAAACCTGGCTATAGGAACGCTTTTGACTCAGCCTTGCAGCTTTAATTTCCTTCGTTCCCCTTTTGAGTTTTGGTTGCTTGTTTCTGTAATTAATATTTCCTTAATTTCTGTGATTTTACGGAAAAATCTAATGTTTGTGTTTTGTTGCTTTGTTTTTTGGGTCTCTGTTGGAAGATGTTGGCAAATAAAGTTCAGAAAATAGAATGAAGCGTTTTCTCGTATCAAAGATAAAACTGTTTATCCCAAATATTTCATTTCAACAGCGTGTATATAAAAAAAAAAAAATAGAGGAAACTTTTCATTTTTCCAGATTTACGTGCCTGCTTGTTCACACCAGCGACATTTGTCAATGGGAATCACGTTAAAGCTGGGAACATGCAGAACAGAGATAAAAGGGATTCCCTCTGCAGGTGAATGCTATTTTAACAAAGCTGGAGTCTGTAAATGATGTTCGTTAAGAAGAATGAAGCATTTAGGCCAAATTCCCCCCAATAAAACAGCTGCAAAGCCTTAAGTCTAACTCTAGACTTTGGTTGCAGTTATTATACTAATATGGGTTTGTGTAAGCTGCAGGGAGGTAGAGTAGGGGATGCCTGCGTGTGTTTTTAGGATGTCTCCATACCTGAATGTGCACATGGCTCCATCATGAGCGTGCACAAAGCCCGCAGTGTGTGCACGCACTGAGTCACGCCGCTGGCTGAGCGTGTGTGCACGTGTATCCGTGTCGGACAAAGCGTCCGTCTCCTCCCTGAGTGTGTGTTTGGCAGCTGGCCGGGCTCCAGCTGCGTCTGGTTGGATAATGAAGTCCAGGTGTTACTGCGGCTGCTTCAAGACACCTGTCACCAGCGCTTAATGCCAGAGAAAGCCAGACTGCAGAGAGGGTGAGACGAGCTGTTTGCTTATTTTAATAAGGCTGCAGAGCTGGACCTGAGGAGACAGACGGGTTTACATGGAGATATTTCCCTAAAACTCTGTGTGAAGGGATCAAAGGGCCTGTGCTGGTAATCAGCATCCTCCTCTGGAACAAACTTAAAAACCAACAGCCAGCTGACGGCTACACACAACACGAGCCGATGAGCACGAACGGCTTTGTAATGCAGAAGCAGGGTTAGCGCACACTAAAGCTAAGCGTGCATGCAGGCCTGTTCAAAGCGCATTCTTCATACGTTTAAAACCCTGAAACAGTTAGGAGAGCAAATTTACAGGGAACAGTTTGTGCAAAAACACCCAGAGGAGAAGCAATGGGAGATAATTTACTCTGCAGGAGGGGAGCCGTTTCCCAGCTCCAGCTTTTGTCTTCAGGGGAACCTAAACCTGCTACGGTTGAAGTTCTCAGAACATCAAGAAGACATTTATTGGTGATTACATCACAGTTATTACTTTTCCCACTGCGGCGTTAACGTGACTCTATTTGTAGTAGTAATTGTACCTAAAAGTGCTGAGACAGACGTGGAATAAGGTCCGAGTCGTCAAGTCATCAGAGTCCAAAGACGGAGGAAGAAGCCACTGGTGTCAAGACAAGCTCCTCCCCCAGGGTGGAGTCCAAGCCCAGAAGATGGCATGCCAGGATTACAGAGCATCAGAACCACGATCAGGAAGATAGCGGACCGCTGAAACCTGATTCAGGAAGTGGGTGATGACCCGGAGTCCTACCCTACACAAGGTAGCGTATAATTAGGACGGTGAAATGAGGGTCTCTCAGTGTGGATGCATTGCTGCTCACCTAACTACCAATAAAACAGTGTCTTGCTACATATTTTCAGTCAGATTTAGGTCAGGACTTTGACTAGGCCATGCTAACATGATCACGCTCTGATCTGTATTGAGCTCCTCATCAATGCTGGTCAGATTAATTCTGTGAAAAAGGTTGAATTTCTGAGGGTTCCCTACACAACATGCATGATAACTCAGCATAACTGCGTTCTGCCACTGGATTAATCGCCTTTATTTCTGTGTAATTTCCATCTGAATCTTTGGGACTTTTACCGACTCATTAAATTTCAGGAAACTCCTCAGAGAACCTCCTTTTCCTGTGAGTCTGCTCCCGCTGCTGCCAGCCTTTACATTCAGACATGTACATTTTCCCGTGGTCTGCGGCGCTAAACAAAGGCCTACCTGTGCAGCAGCGCGGGGAAACTTCCCCTCATCCTTCCAGCACTTTAGGGCTTGTTTAACTTTTTTTTTTCAAACGGGCCCTTTTTGCCGTCCAACTACACCCGTCTGCACCACCTGCGGCCTCTCGGCAGCCCATCTGCGTCACGCTCCACCTGCCAGCTGCCGGTCTGCACGGTCCGAGAAAACAGATGTTACTTTGTGTTTCGGCTGCTTGGAATTCACTTGTATAGAAATGCGTCGCGTTTAGATAAAAGCTTTATGCGATGCAGGGATTCTGAACCTCAAGAGGACCCATCAGCCATTAATTAGGGTTTTACCGAGGGGTGTATATGGGTTAACTGTTCAAGAATAAATCTTCTTATTCAGCTCCACGTGCCGGCCTACCCATGTAAGTCTGCTGTCTGCTGGGGAATGTTGGCTCAGCTCCTTGCTACCTACTTCAGGTATCCCCTCACGCCGCTACAGATGTGTTTTAGCAGAAAGCGATATCGCTGCAGAGTCAGAGAGGAAACATTAAGACTGCTAATGTGTTCTCTGTGCATGAGGGGAAAAAAAAGTTGAGACTCTTCTGTGGGTTTGGAAGCTGGGAAGCCTCAAATTGGAGTTGGGAGAAACATGAAAAAAACCCACCCACACGTCTCGGCCTGAAGGTTTTCATCCACAGCTCATGTGGCTGCTGCAGGAGGTCATTAGTGGTGGCGATACTTCCCTTCAGACCCCTCCGTCTGTGTCAAACCATCATCGCTTTGCTGTTTTTGTCCAGAAACACATGGAGGTCTGTGGCCCAAACGTTGATAACATGTTCTGAATGTTTCCCTGACAGCTATGCCGGAGACCAGCATACAGATTGATGCTGAAACTGGATCCGCTTCTTCTTTCCCTTCCTTGTGCAGGATGAGGGTGTGGTCATGGGAGCAGTTTGGGGAGACAGGTGTGGTCCTCCTTGGCTTCCTGACGCTGGCGATGTCTGTGGGAAACCTGTCCACCAGAGGCCTGCAGGTACACGCCGACCCTCGCTACCTATCACATTTCTGCTCCAGGTCAGATTATTTGTAAAGTCACACGAGGACGGATCATGTGGGACGCTGAGTAAAAAAAACAGAGTGCTTTGCAGAAATCTTCAGCATATTGTCCCAGTTTGTCCAACTTTTATGGGGGATTTCATGAGAGAGACCAACATAAAGTGTTTTTGATAAATACCATCTGATGAATTTGGTGTACATTTAGGCAAATGCCGTCTATGTAGTCGATGCTTCATAGAAACCCCTTCTCCCAAATCCACTCCGGTCAGTTTCTTTAGGTCCGTCTCCACCAGATTTACTCACACGGAGCTAGAAATCTTTGTCAGGTTTTCTTTCCGAAGCGTCTTCAGCAAAGTCAGAGCGGAAAGAGAGCGTCTTGCCACAGATTCTCAGATGCATTTTTGTGTGAACTTTGACTGGGCCATTCTAACAAAAGCCAAACATTTCCATTGTAGCTCTGCTGGAAGGTTGGACCTCAAGCTGTAACACAAAGGTGTCCAAAGGTTTTGCACCGTGGACCTAAACTGGCATGTTGAAAATGCTCAGGGGCCATAAATTTTCATCCCCCATTAAAAATGCTGAATAATTTTGGTGTGAATTCTATCATTTTATACCTGCTTAGCAATAAATTAAAGGTAGAGTTAGGATTTTTTCTGGGTAAGTCCCTTTTTGAATAACTGCGCATTCGCAAGACCATCTTACCTGCTCTTCTGTTCCTTTAGGGAGATGGCATGAAAAAAATCTCCCAAATCCTCTCTGGTCTTATTTCTTTCTACTGAGGCCTTCCTCTTCTTCTCATAAACATGAACGCGGTTCGCTTCTTGCAACTCTCAGCCATGTTTAAAGTCTACGGTGAGAGCAGCGGAGCTACAATGAACAGCTAACACTGAAGCTAACTGCTAAGCTAACAGCTAAGCTAACCGTCTGAAAAGGTTCTCTTAATAAAAGAAAGGTGTCCAGTTTCTGAGCTTTTTTGGGTTAAATGTTATTTTGCTTTTTCCTATATTTCCAGACACAAACAAACTTTCTTGAAATAATATTGCTTTATTTAGTCAATTTTAATTAATGTGCCCAATATGCTGGGTCTTTATAGCCCAACATACTGTGACATAAAAAAGAAAATATAAAAAATATGGCTAATAAAAGAAATAACACATTCTATTTAAGAAGATATACATTTTTCAGTTAAAAATAAATCTTGATCTAAACTAAGTTTTTTTAAGGGCCTCAAATGGCTGTGGACCTTCCTGTTCTTGCAGGTTTTCTTCCAGGGTTTTTCTGGATTCAACTCCAACTGTCTTCTTATCAACTCAGACCAGCTTCTCTGCCCCTGCTGAAGAGAAGCGTCCCTACAGCATGATGCTGCCACCATCGTGGTTCATAGTGGGGATGATAACTTGCAGATAATTTACAGTTAGTTTTCGTCCCCACGTAGCATTCTGCATGTAGGCCAAAAAGCCCAGTTCAATCTGAAAAACTCACAGAGAAAGAAATGGCAATTAGAAGGATTTTATTGATACAATATTTTAAGTCTTTGGCGCTCAGACCTCGGCAGGAACATTAATGCTGAATTATACTTTAATATGCATAAGTAGATGTATGAGAACAGGTATGTTCCCCCCAGGTCTGAAACTGGTGGTGGAGTGGAGATAGAAGAAGTTTGTTCAGTCCATATGGTGATCTGTTTAAGATAGATGTCCAACTTGATAAACACAGGTTTGCATGAACTGTCCATGATGAGCAAGCTTGAAGCGACTGTGGAGAGGAAAAACTCCCCTTTGGGAAGAAACCTCTGGCAGAACCGGGCCCAACATGGTGGTCTTCTGCCGGACCAATAACAGGCGATAGGGAGTGATGAAGACTGAAGGGAGAAAACACTCTGATGGGTTGAGGATGGAGGAACGTCTTGGAAGCTAGATGAACTCAGCTATGATGGTGGAGAAGGGGTTGGGGGTGGGTTGAATCGGACATCTGATTCGAAATCCAACATGCAATCCGTTTGCGCTTGCTGGTTAGCAGGCTGAGACGTGGATTTGAAGTTGCTTTTAAGATGAGCGTGGGATGCTGATTGGCTTCATGGAGGTGCGGTTCGTAGCTGATTGGCTCACATCAGAGGCGTATCGGACTCTGATTGAATGGAGGCAGGCGATGAGTTTCTTCGATTGAACTTGCGCCTTCAGCTTCATTTTTAGTCTCAGAGCAGATCACCTTCTTGCAACAATGGATTTGTTCTGGTCACTTATCCATAAATTAGTAAAGTTCTCATCTCACCAGACTCTCCACCAGAGCTGCGGTTCTCTGCAGCTCCTCCAGAGCCACCATGGTCCTCCTGCTTCTCTGATCAATGCTCTCCTCTACCAGCCTGTCAGTCCAGGTGGACGTCCATGTCCTGGTAGGTCTGCAGGAGGTCCATCCTCTCTCCAGGTCCAGATGATGATCAGAGCTCTGGGAGATGTTGCTGTAGAACTGGACCAGAACTTTCTCCCTCACCCGTCTGGGTTCCTTAGTTTTCATGAGGCTGCTTTTCAATTTAAATTTAATTTATTTACATAGCGCAAATTCACAACATGTCATCTCAAGTCTCTTTCCAAAGTCAGACTCCATCAGATCCTCCAGGTTGGTGAGAAAGTTTCCTCTCTAAGGAAACCCAGCAGGTTGCATCAAGTCTCTCCAAGCAGCATTCACTCCTCCTGAAAGAGCGTAGAGCCACAGTGGACAGTCGTCTGCATTGTTGATGGCTTTGCAGCAATCCCTCATACTGAGCATGCATGAAGCGACAGTGGAGAGGAAAACTCCCCTTTAACAGGGAGGAGAACCTCCAGCAGAACCAGAACCAGGCTCAGTGTGAACGCTCATCTGCCTCCACCCACTGGGGCTTAGAGAAGACAGAGCAGAGACACAGAAAGCTCAGAAGCTCACATTGACCCAGGAGTACTTTCTATGTTAGGTGGTGATAGAGGATGATCTGCCTCCCCTGATGATGTCACAGCTAACAGTACGCCAGACCAGGTGCACCTTCAATGACTATGCTTGTTCTCTAATGTTCTCTGAAGAAAGTATGAGACCAGAAACAGAACCGCTGCCTCTAAATAAAGTAAAACTACAATCAAGAAGTCCCCTAATGAGCAATTAGGGGACTTCTTGATTGCATGGGATTGTATTTATCGGAATGAAGGGGGCTGAATATAAATGCATTCCATTTTAACAGATGAACATTTTGGAAGTCGTCTATCTTCTTCCGTCACAGTAACAGGCCACATTGCGTCGCTCTGTCTCATGAAATCCCCATAAAATAGTTTGGAGTTTGTCTGCAGTGTGGCTGAAGGTAAAACAGTTCCAGAGGTCTCAAACGTTTGCATTAATGCTCTGTGAGAACGTCAAACTGTCTCCAGTTCCATGCAACAGAATCACCATGTTCAGGTGTTTAAACTCCCTCAGAAACAAAGGAAAGTTAGTAATTTAGAGCACACTGAAACGTTTATGTCGACATCAGCCGTCAGCCTCATAAATCAGGACCTCGCTCTGGACTCACGTGCTCCTCGCTCTGTCTCCCGCTTACAGTCTGTCTGGTATTTGCTGAGTTTCCCTCACAGCTGCTCTGTCTCACACCTTTACAAGAAGCTCAGTGTACATTCCAGCGATCCCTCCGATGGATCTGTTTGAATAAATGGATGCAGCCTTGGGCCTGGGTTAATGCTGCTAATCCACACCAGGAATGTGGAAAACGCTGGACGCCTTCACACACCGGAGCCTCCGTACAAAAACATCGTGACGCTCACTTCATCGGCCGGGATTTGTTCTGGTCCCTGACGCACGCTCCCGTGACAGTCCAACAATCGTACAGCTGCTGTTGTTACTGTCAGGGGTGGCAGCGCAGCTTAGGTTCTGTACACACAACATGGATCGTTTGCAGAACAAACCTGCTCTGCTGTGTTTGCACCTGTCTTCCACACCAGGAGCTGGAACACATTTCCACAGTAAAAATAAAAAAGGTTATTTTTTTGGTAAATTGTGAAAGCACTTTGGTTTTCATTGTCAACAAAAACATTCATACCTTTTGCCACCACTGTCTAGTAGCTGAAGTTCCCTCCAGCCCAACCTGCTATGAATTTGGTAACTTCTTTATGCAGAAAATTCAGAAAACCAGATCAGTCTGTACGTCGGTGTCGTATTCAGGTCCAAAGTTGTGTCCAATCAAAACTAATTTGGACAAATCGACACAACTCTATCAGCTCAACTGCAAACGCTCAGAAGAAATCGTTCACCAGCTAAGTTCCTCCTCCTGCTGTCTCAATTTTCTACCCACAACTTTTTTAAAGAAAGTTATGACGTCTGATTTGACTCAGATAATAAACACGTCCCTTCTGTCAGGTGTTTTCCTCCAGTCTCTAAAAACAGCAATTATCAAATCACTGCTGAAAAAGAACAATTTAGACAAACTACTACTCCAGAACTACAGGCCCATCTCAAACCTCCCCTTTATCAGTAAGATTATTGAAAAAGCTGAGTTTCAACAATTAAACACCTTCTTAACAACGACCAGCCGCTTTGATGTTTTCCAGTCAGGTTTCCTCACCACAGTACAGAGACCGCCCTTATCAACGTTTTTAATGACATCCATATAAATACAGACTGTGGAAGAACCACAGTGCTGGTTCTGTTGGACCTCAGTGCAGCATTTGATACTGTCGATCACTCCATTCTGTTAGAACGCCTGGAGAACTGGGTCGGCCTCTCTGCTACAGCTCTCAACTGGTTTAAATCCTACTTAAAGGACTTTTTAGTGTCAGTAGGTAACTTTACATCAGAGATTACAAAAATCACATGTGGGGTTCCCCAAGGGTCCATCCTGGGTTCCCTCCTTTTCAATATCTACATGCTCCCTCTTGCTCAGATAATAAAAAACAACAACATCAGCTACCATAACTATGCAGACGACACACAGCTCTACATCACCATGTCACCAGGTGACTATGAACCAGTTCAGGCACTGAGGAAATAAAAGAAATCAATGCATGGATGTGCCAACATTTTCCACTGCATTTATAGCAGCCTTTGTTTTATTTAAACAATTAGCTGAGACATAATTAATATCAGTGATGAGTCCAACTTGTCTTTGCTTTTCTTTTAGTTCTGTTTTCATCGTGTAAAACACTTTGATTTGGGCTACTTGCTGAAATGTACCAGATAAATCAACGTGCCTGGCCATGTGGCATTCTTACTCATGACTGATTCAGATATCGGAGTAAAAGCAACTCAACAGAGACGTGGGCGGCCATTAACTACATTTATACTGTGTGTGTCTCTTTGCTATTTCCCAGGAGGAGGGCGCGGCGTCCAACAGCCTGGAAGATCAGCAGGAGGCGACCACCTACTGGTGGGGCGAGTGGGCCAAGTGGACGGCCTGCACTCGGACCTGCGGTGGGGGTGTGATGTCCCAGGAGCGCCACTGCCTCAAACAGAGGTCAGCCACTCAAACCCAAACACCATGAATTCACACTGAGAGAAAAAAGAAAGCGCACCCTCCATTTTCACATTTTCAGCTCTCAGGGGATCCAGTCTTCATCAGCTCTTGAAATTATTTAACGACAGACTCCAAACTGTCATAATTTACTAACTAATGCCAAGAGGAAAAAGCTGGATGGAAAACCAGAGCGTCTGTGAGGCGAGTTCTTCCTGCAGTCACAGGGTTTAAGACGAAGAAAGTTACATCTAGCTGCTGCTGAGCGTTAACAGCTTGCAGGTCTGTGCTAACACAATATCGAGGCAGAAAGACATCAGAAATATGGTTCATCAGCCCAAAACATCTCAGACAGCTGTCAACCTTCCCAGGACTGGACGTCCCAGCAGATTCAGCCCAACGTCAGCCGGAAGATCAGAGAAATGGGCAAAGACCCAAGAGCTACTGGCTCTACAGGCCACAGTTAGCAGGGAAAAGGTTTAAGGTCATGACAGGACAATCAGAAAAAGACAGAACAAGGGCAATGTGGACCCAGAATATATCATTATGCTCTTATGAAGCGCTTTTGATAATCATCACAATCAAGTTTTTATTTCTTTATGGATTAAAAGTGAATAAACAAACCAGTTTGCATGTGCAGATATGTTTCAGCACAAACATAAACGCTTACAATACCAGTTGATATCTCAAATAAAAGGGGTCCTATGAACTGCCTGATAGGCGACGCAAACAGTGGTTTACTGAATTTGAAGCCTCTTAAATTTCTTGAGGTTTTGGTCCTCAGACCAATACTGTCAGGACTTTATTTAACGGTGTTTGTACTTGTTTGGTTGAGCGAGAAAAGCTCTGCTATCCACACAGAAAACTGCAGCATGGCTTAGATTCGTCGGTCACGAGACCTCTGAACAGAACTGAGGTGTGCAGACTCTGGGTCTACCTTAAGGTCCGCTGCATGCCTAAGTTCTGGAGTCAAATTTAAAATTATTTGTCCAACAACAGATGCTTGGCCTAAACCGGGTCGCCAACTGGACCAGGATCCCACACAGATATTAGCTTGACCCATTAAACTAATCTAGTGGCACGCTCAACATTAAAATCAGTAATTCCGTTCCGTTCTTTATTGTAAAATAAAAGGCGAAGAAAACAAAGGAGTCCAAGATGAGCAGAGAAAAGCTGGTCGGACAGCCAGATGACAGGTGATGCTGGCTGAGAGAGAAGTGGAGAACCAGGCAGGGTTTTGTGCCGCTGATCAGCATAAACAGCCCAAAAGGGTGAGACAGGAGCCCAAACCAGAAAACAGTCCAGGGTCACGACCAGAACCAAAAGCCAACCAGGTCTCCAGTGATGGCAGGACGAGCCGAGAACCGGCACAGGACCACAGGTCGGGCAGGCGGTGCACAGAAACACCGGACTGCAGCTCACACACGGCGCTGATTGGCTGTGAAAGGCAGGTATTTATGGGCGGAGTCCCGGGTGAAACAGCTTGGTGATAATTAAACAGCAGCAGGTGCTGCAGATTGTGATGAGTGGCAGAGTGTGAGGAGGAAACAGTCAGCCAGCCCTAAAAAAGCAGATAGCATAATAAAGTCAAGGCACTTGACTTTGTAAAGTGGCTTGAGATGACATGTTTCATGATTTGGCGCTATATAAATAAAATGTAATTGAATTGAATTGAATTAAGCTGGTTCCAAGCCTTGGTTCCACCTATTTTCTCTTTCCCATCTCTGACAAAACGGGCTTTAGAACCCAGAACTAGACCATAAAATACATTTTCTTTGGTCTTTCTAAATGACTAAAAAACTCCTCTTGGTTAGAGAGAACCTCAGAAGTTAGTTAGTTTATCTTTGGATAACGAAGGCAGCACAGTGGCAATACTACCTTGCAGCAAGAAGGTCCCAGGTTCAAATCCCAGCTTGGGATGTTTCTGCATAGAGTCTGCATGTTCTCCCTGTGCATGCTTAGGTTCTCTCCAGGTACTCCAGCTTACTCCCGCAGTCCAAAAACATGACTGTTAGGTTAATTGGTTTGTCTTTATTGCCTTCAGGCATGATTATGTATCTCCATGGTTGTATATCCTATGGTCTGCCTGTGATCTGGTGACCCATCCAGGGTGGAGCCGCCTGTTGCCCAATGAGTGCTGGAGACAGGCACCAGCTCCCCGTCACCCTGCGTGGATAAGCGGCGCAGGATCTTCTTCTTCTGCTGCGTTTTTCTCACGTCCTCAGCCTGATCTTCAACCCGACTCTGAGTTTTAATGGGCTGCCGTTTCTCCAAATGTTTGTTTTCTGTCCAAAGAAAGAAAGTCACCGCTGGGAAGGACAACATGACCTGCACAGGAACAGCCAAGAAATATCATCTGTGCAACACCATAGTGAGTCTCAGACTTCCTCTTCATCAATTTATTTCCCGTCTTTATTAAAGCAAACATGGCTGCTCCAGCTGGCTCCTTGTAGAGGAGTCTGGTTGTAGGGAGCGGGATTCAAAATGTTAACCGTTCCTGAGCAAATGTGTGCTTTAAAGATTGGTGTTTGTAAAGCAAACTGTAAAAACAGAGTCCTGGTTCTGTCTGATAGAGGGTCCAGCTGGGAGCTTCCCGTCTTCCTGCCTCTGTTTAGGCAAACGGCCAGAAGTTGTTCACCCAAGTGTTCACGGTTCAGTCAGGACTTACACCACATTACCAAAAGTATTCGCTCACCCATCCAAATAATTCATGGCCATAGGTGTATAAAATCAAGCCCTTGTAACATCTGTGAATAAACCGTGTCGCTCTCAGGAGCTCAAAGAACTGCAGCGGGGCTCGGTGATGGGATCTTCTCGCTCCTAGATATTCCCCGGTCAGCTGTCAGTGGGAGTGTTGGCCTAGTGGTTAGAGCAGCGCGCTTGCACTCATAGAAGGATGCAAGTACCCGGTTTGATCCCCAGTGCCTGCACTCTGGGTCCCTGAGCAAGACCCTTAACCCCCGATTGCTCCCCAGGGTGCCGCACATGGCAGCCCACTGCTCCCCAAGGTTGATGGGTTAAAAGCAGAGAACAAATTTCATTGTAATGTATGTTTCAATGACAATAAAGATGATATTACTATATTACTATTTATAAGTGTCAAGGGATCAGCCACCAAGTGGTCGGCCATCAGCGGATGCTGAGGAGCACAGAGGGCATCGGTCACCATCCTTCTGCAGAGTGTCGGATGCACGCCACCACTGGACTCTAGAGCGGTGGAGGCGTGAGACAAACTCTCACGCTTCTCTATGGGATGTACGATTCTGGGTTTGATGGTTGCCCCTTTAGCTCCAGTGAAAGGATCTCTGGATACTTCAGCAGACCAAGAGATTTTGGAGCACTCCATGCAGAGACTTTGTGGGAACAGTTTGGAGACGGCTCCTTCCTCTTCCAACATGACTGATCACCGGAGCGCATAGGAAGGTCCCTGAAGACCCGGATGAGAGAGTTTGGTGTGGAGGACATTGTGCACAGAGTCCTGATGGAACAGCTTTAAGATAAATTAGAGCGGGGGACTGAGAGCCAGGCCTTCTCGTCCAACATCAGTGTCTGACCTCATAAATGAGCTTCTGATAGAATGGCCAAAAATTCCCATAAACACTCCAGAACCTCATGGACCTTTACAGAACAGCTGAAGCTGTTATTGGTGCAAAGGGTGGACCACCGTCATACTGGACCCTTTGGATGAAGAATGGGATATCACTGAAGTTCATATGGCAGGGGAGTGAATACTTTTGGCAGTACAGTGTTCCTGAAACAACCAGGACACTCAAACACATCATAGATTCATTAAAATAAAACTGAAAAGCTGTTTTTTTTTATTTAGTTTGAATTAAAGTTTTTTTTTAACCTAAAATTCAGATTTCTTTACTTCTAAAAGCCTTAAAAACTTTTACATCTTATCGGCATCATTCATTATTAATTCCTCATATTCCTCATTCAAAGCCGGATTATCCAAACTGCGGCTCTGGGGCTTTTTGCCACCCTTGGAATAATTTTGGATGCCCGACTTCAATCGAAGAATATTACAAATATGGCCCTCCAGTGCAGGAAAACAATAGCTTGGAACATATTTTTAATATTCTTAAAATAGAAAATGTTTGGTGCTACACAGTTTGTACCTTTTATTAACATTTTTAATTTTTTTGTATATTGAGTTCATGGGAAGTTGGATCACAAACAACCAGCAACGTTTAATGAAATAAACACTTGGGTGTGAAGACTTTCTTAAAGGAAGAGTTCTAGTTGATGACAAAAGTAAAAAAAATTAAAAATTAAAAATTAAAAAAATTAAAAAACTACAAATAAAAATGCAAGCCTGATCCCCTTTCTTGTTGCAGGTCTTCAATTAGTTAAAGATGTTTTTTCTAGAAAAATTAGACTCAGTTGTTTGGTTCATTAAAACCAAACAACTGATTCTGATGTTGCCTGTCTTATTTATTAATTTAAAAAATACTAAATTACCTTTACTGTTAACATACAACGATTACTTTACCACTTTAACAAAAAAATGGTTGGTTATTTGAATTTGGAAAATTTGGATACCACTGATTTAAAGCAACATTATTTTGTCTCAAGATGACGTTTTTTAATCTGATGGGACCAGAATGCTTTATTTTCACACCTTTAATTCCCGCTCCAGTGAAACGGACGCGTTTAAGTGATCCCTGGTGTTTCTGTTCCCCAGGAATGTCCTGCATCTGGGAGGAGCTTCAGAGAGGAGCAGTGCTGGTCTTTTAACTCACAGCGTTACAGTGGGAGGAACTACCAGTGGAAGCCTCTCTATCCCGGTAAGATTATCCAGAAAACCCTCAGGCCAGAGCCGGCCCAAGGCATAACCGAACTAAGCTGCTGCTAAGACCCCCAAATCAATGAACTAAAATAGCAACAACTGCAGATTAGCAGGCCCAACTTCTGCAACAGCAACATGTCTCCTCTGACCCGTAGCATCAGACAGAGAGGGGAAAGTCAGGGTTTCTGGGCTGCCCAACGTTGTTTGGTGCAAAATTAACCACAATACTTTTCAACGTTACTGAAAACCTTATGTCTGGCCGGACATTTCCCTAAAAGTAAACAGACATTTAGGCGTCAGAACTGCTGAAAACACTTTCTCCAGCAGTCATTGGGTGAGACTTGTGGATGTGTTGCTCGTGTTAACAAAAATGAAAATGAAAGTTAACTATGTCTTAGTGTTTCTTTCTATTTTATGAATAAATTTGGCAACGGGTGCCCTTTTTTGGGTCTGAACACCAAGATTGTCTGTGCTTGTGCCTGGTGAGTAGAGAATATCAAACGACTCTGACCTGTCTCCTCCTCGTCTTCAGACGATTATGTTCACATCTCCAGCAACCCCTGCGACCTCCACTGCACCACGACCGACGGCCAGAGGCAGCTGATGGTGACGGCACGAGACGGCACTTCCTGCAAGTACAGCAGCTACCGCGGCGTCTGTGTGGAAGGTACGTGTGAGGTGAGTCCGAGCCGCTTCTAACCGCCCAGCCGTCCGCTTCTAGTGGCATGCAGGACACAACACGGCAGATCTGCTGCTTCTCTCCGATGGGCTCTGGCCTGAAACCCAGGAATGGATGAAGACTAAATCTAGCATACAGACTGTGTATTGTCAGAAGCATTGGCCTTTCTCACACATATATCTCTCACACTTGAGTGTCATCCTATTATTAGTAAAATGGGTTTAATATGTTAACCTGCAACAGTTTAAACAAATAGCTTGATTTAAAGGAACTCAGCCCTTTTACAGTCTTGTGGGAGTTTCTACGCTGATGCACTGATAACAAGTCTGTAATGTATTTAGGTGCTAAGCCATTCAGGGATTTATAGACTGATAGAAGTATTCAACTGGCTTTTCATAAGGTTTAGTTCTGTGTTTAATGGATTTTTTTCATCATTCCTCCAGAAGTGCATCGATGAGGTCAGACAGTGATGTTGGCAGAACTGACTTGCCTCTAATGGTGCGTTCAGACTGAACGCGGATGAGGCGGTGGGAGCAGTGGATTTACATTTTGTCCCTGTGCAAATGGCACGGTCAGGAGCGGTGAAGCAGTTTGTGGTGAAATCCGTCGGCACGGTCCGCGCAGATCGAGTGAAGCGGTGGATTTCTCTGCAGTTAAAAAATCTGAACTTTTCTGTTGAATCGCGTCGCGGAGACCGAACAGGGAACGGATTGTTATTGTGACACACAGTGGAGACAAAGCTTTTTTTCAATCAAAATAAGAGATAGAAAAATTATGAAGTAAGGAATGCTCTTGTCTTGCAATCGGAAGGTTGTGGGTTCGATTCCAGCTTCCCCTTGTCATGTGTCAGTGTGCCATTGGGCAAGGCACTTAACCCCCAGATGCCTACCGAGTTGCATATTGGTGTATAAATGTGTGTGTGTTAGTGAATGTGGCTCTAGTGTACAGCGCGTTGTGTGGTCAGTATGACTGGAAAAGCTCCATATAAGTTCAGTCCATTTATTTATATTAGGGACAACGGCGCGTTGTCCTGTTTTCCCCATTAAATGCAGCATCGTGACTCACTTGGTAAAAATCCCGGTCCGCCGTGCTGAGCTGATAGACAAGCGGATAGAAGCTTCTCCTGTTTGATGGTGCGGTGAACCTGATGTCACCCGTTTGTTTTTCCTTTTTTATTTTTTCCCTTATCACCCGTTTGTACATGTGGAATGCACAGCGGTCAACACAACGCGGTGCAGGTGGAAATTTTTAGGACACCGGACGCACCATTAGAGGCAAGTTAGGCAATTAGTTACCCTCTAATTCTTCCCAAGATGCTCCCTATATATATAGATATGAGATATATATATATACATATATATAGAGATATATAGATATATATATAGATATGTATAGTATATATATATATATATATATATATATATATATGTATATATATATATATATATATATATGTATGTATGTATTATATATATATATATATATATATATATATATATATATATATATATTAATGTGTGTATAATGTATGTGTGTGAAGAGCTCAAAGTTGAGATCTGAGGACTGTGATGGCCTATCCATTATAGACAGAATACTACACTGACAATGTCTAGACTGTGTTTCTGAATAATTTAATGTTGTTTTAATAGAAAAAAATTGTGCTTTTTAAAAGTGACCCCAAACCTTTGAGCGGTAGCCGGACATTTAACTCAAATGATACCAGCATTACTTCAAAATATTATTAAGTTAAGTAAAACTCTTCCTTGAAATACATTAAAAATGTTACTCAACTAGATTTAACTATGTAATCACTGACACCTCTGCCTATCGTGGTTCCACGCTGTAATAATAAAGTTTATTTGTGGGGTTAAAAACTAACAATTATGTCAGTTTGATGAGAACAAAAAATCAATTCAACCACGTAAACACTTTTTTATGTAGCTATTCTTCCACTGGACCACCTGAATTTCATGAGAAGTATGGTTGACTGGATGCTGTTAGCGATGTAGTGTGCGAGGTCAGGCCATACAATACCATACCATGCAATGTCATATACAATAACGACAGCTAATGTCAGTGTAGGAAGTTTGTTTTCTGTATCCATTTTGACTTCCCACTTTGGTGCCCAGCCGATCGGATGTGATGGAGTTCTCTTCTCCTCCAACACGTTGGACAAGTGCGGTGTTTGCCGGGGAGACGGCAGCAGCTGCAGCAGAGTCACCGGCAACTTCAGGCGAGGAGCCTCGACTCTGGGTGAGCTTCTGTGGACTTTCATGCCATAATCCATTCAGCAGACACCAAAACACACACACCTCCACACTCATTGAGACCTCCGGTAAAGATGTGCACCTTCTAAGCGTTGTAAAAATAAACAGTCTTAATGAATTTAAAATCAACAGAAAGCCACTCAGAGACGGAAAAACACAAGCAATGTGTCTGATCACGCTGTATTTTGTCTTGTTCAGGTTATTCTTTCATCACCCAAATCCCTGAAGGGTCCTGGGATATCCAGATCATTGAGAGGAAAAAATCAGCTGATGTTCTCGGTATGTTCTCGTCACTTTTACGTGTCTTCATCGAGCAAATAACAGAACAGGTAATCTGGGTAATGCGCTTTTTCCTGTATCTTACACACGTTTTGCCCGTTTTCCTTGTGTTCCAGCTGTGACCGACCAGGCAGGAAACTTCTTCTTTAACGGTGCCTACAAGTTGGACAGTCCCCAGAACTTCCACGCAGCAGGAACCATCTTTAAATACCGACGGCCCATGGACGTGTATGAGACTGGGATCGAATACATCGTCGTCAAAGGCCCCATCGACCAGGCCATAAATATCCTGGTACTTCAGCATCAAACTGGGTCATTTTATGTGTTTTGAAACATGAACCATAAACAGAACCTCATTAGTTCTGCTTTAAACTCAGGTGTGGAACCAGAACGGCCGAACACCCTACATCACCTACGAATACACCGTCCTCCGGGACTCCCTGCCTCCCGTCCCGCCTCCTCCGGTCTACACAGGATCAGACACCTCGATGGGTGAGGTGTCAGTGGAAGAAGACGGCCCGGTGGCCCCTAACGGCAGCATTTACGACCAGAAGGTCCCTGGGGGCCAATTGGAGACGGGCCAGGCTGACGGACAGAAGGGCCAGGAGACCAACGAGGTGTTTGAAGAGACGACAGCGATTGACTGTGATGAGGACGAGGCAGGGGTACCAAAACTTCCAGGTGAGGTCAAATCACACACATCACATCTACTCATATAAATGATAATGAGATGCAGCACATTTACGATTTATTCAAACTAAGATGATTGAACCTTTACGGCTGAAGTTGCTATTTTTGCATCATGTTGCTTCACAGACGTTTGCTGGTTCAAATCTGACCAGGGGTCTTTCAGAGTTGCTCCACAGTCCTAAAATATGACACATTTCTGCACATCTCTGGCTCCATGTCGGTCATGTGATGGAAAAGGGACTTGTCCACGATGCTCCTTCCTCACCCCATAACTGCTGGGATATTCTTCATGCTCAGACGATTCACAGCTCAGCACTTTGAATCGTCTTCTCACTGAAAAGTGCTTTAGAAATAAACTTGTGAGTCCTTGCATTCAAGAAAATATCATGAAATGTGTTATAAAATATAAAGACCTGTAAACTGTTATGTCAGATAGATAATAGAAAAAAAGAGTCAGAGGAAACGCTTCCTCAAAAAGCTTTTTGAACATTTTCTAGACAAAGTTATTTCAGTCATTCCAGTTTCAACAACTACAAGGCCTTTTGTCTCCCTTTTTGCTATTTTCAATAAAATATGAAACTAGATGTTATTAATCAAAGAGTGCTTCTGAGTTGAAAAGAAACTGGCCAACAATAAATATACACAGTTATAATAAAACCTAAACTGGCTTTAAATAAAATTCCTGCCATTAATAGTTATAATGCTATGAAATACAATTAAACATTTTTTGTTTTTGTATTTTTTTGTGTTCTGATTTAATCCTAAATCAGCTCCATTCAACCTGTGATAAGAAGATCCTCCATGCAGATTCATACTGAGGCTGGATACTTTGTGTTTCTCTGTCTCTTTGGCGGACAAGAAAAGGTTTTACTGAGATTCTTTCATGCTCCATTTTCTGCATGTGTGTGTGAGATGGCCCTTCAAGCCTTGCATTATTCATTCAACAGACACATAAAGGAGACCAGCAGCCGATGAAAAATTCACAATTTTGTGGCGTTTTGGTCTTTTAAAAATGGCTGCATCACAAACATGAGCACTAATGGCTTCCTGTGGGCTCTCAGCTCGTTCAGCTGCTGCTCGGCCCTCTTACCGCTGCAGGACTGAGGCGCGTTCTGCAAAAGCTGGAAGCTGTATGAGCCTCAAGCATTCTTTGTTTTCCTCTTCAGTTTTGTCTCATTCCTTTAAATCTCTATAATATTGCATTTCACCGTGCTGCTACAAAATGTTTCAGTGCAGCTTTTCCTACTTTGTAACCTTTGTGGTCCTTCTACTGACTCCTAAAAGACATTCTGCATCTGAGAATACCAAAAGAGGAACTTGTCCCATTCTTACTTGAAAAAACATCTAAAGAAGACCAACAGTACCGAGTCATCACAGTTCTGGTTTATGAATTGTCCAACATTTTCTACTTTGGACAACTCCGGGCTGCAATTCTCATTTCTTCTAGGCATTTATTCAGTGCTTGAACTGGTTCATAGTCACCTGGTGACATGGTGATGTAGAGCTGTGTGTCGTCTGCATAGTGATGGTAGCTGATGTTATTTTTATGATCTGAGCTAGAGGGAGCATGTAGATATTGAATAGGAGGGGACCCAGCAGGACGGAACCTTGGAGAACCCTGCATGTAATTTTTGTCATCTCTGATGTAAAGTTACCTACTGATACAAAAAAGTCCTTTAAGTAGGATTTAAACCAGTTGAGAGCTGAACCAGAGAGGCCGACCCAGTTCTCCAGGCGTTCTAACAGAATGGAGTGATCGACAGTATCAAATGCTGCACTGAGGTCCAATAGAACCAGCACTGTGGTTCTTCCACAGTCTGTATTTATATGGATGTCATTAAACACCTTGATAAGGGCGGTCTCTGTACTGTTGTGAGGAAACCTGACTGGAAAACATCAAAGCGGCTGGTCGTTGTTAAGAAGGTGTTTAATTGTTGAAACACAGCTTTTCTATAATCTTACTGATAAAGGAGGTTTGAGATGGGCCTGTAGTTCTGGAGTAGAAGTTTGTCTAAATTGTTCTTTTTCAGCAGTGGTTTGATAATTGCTGTTTTTAGTGACTGGGGGAAAACTCCTGACAGAAGGGACGTGTTTATTATCTGGGTCAAATCAGACGCTATAACAGGTAAAACTTTTTTAAAGAAAGCTGTGGGGAGAACATCAAGGCAGCTTGAGGAGGAACTTAGCTGCTGAATGATCTGCTCTAAGCTTTTGGAGTTTATTTGGCTGAACTGGGACATTTTGTCAAGATCAGTTCTAGTTGGATACAGCTTTGGTTCTGGAGTTGATATAGATGTACAGACTGATCCTCTCATCTTTTGGATTTTTCTCAGTAAAGAAGTTAGCAAATACATTACAGGCCCTGGTGGAGTGAAGTTCAGATGCCACAGTCATAGAAGGGTTTGTTAACCTGTCAATTCTTACTGTTTTTGCTGATAAAAAGTGGGGAGCGTATGGAAAAAAAATCTAAAAACAAAGCAACTCTAATTACATAATAATGAGGAAAAAATGCTGTATTTAGCATGCCAAAAAAAGGTAAAAAACAAAGCAACTGGACTTGTTTTCCGTAGTTGAAACTGCGAACTATTTCAACTACGGAAAACAAGTCCAGTTGCTTTGTTTTTTACCTTTTTTTGGAATGACCATGACCTGGATGACTGAGAATCTTCACCAGCATGTATTTAGCATCAGAAATCTTGCAGGTCGCCCCAAATAAAAACAAAAAAACAACAGAAAAGCACCCAGGATTGAAGAAAAGCTGCTGTAATACTGAACCAAATCCCCACCAGTGATTAAAGTTCACATTCTCCACTTTGATCCATGTCAAGGAAACAGCAGCCAACCTCACAGCACCGACAACCCTCCCCCTGATGGTGGACCTCTGGACTCAGGCCCAGATTCTACCAACCTCATCTGGCGGGTCCTGCTGGATGGACGGATCAGTCCGGACGAGCTGCTGATCAACATCTCCACCAATCAGCTGCTGACGGAGGGAGACGCCTTGTTCCCACCCGAGGTGGGCCTGGGGGACCCGGAGCGGGCCGTCCCGCTGGATCTAAACGAGACGCTGGAGTTTGCCCTGGGACACAAAGGCAACGACAGCGGAGACAACCAGAACAGGACGGCCCAGACAGGCTCCGGCCGTTCCAACAGAACCAGGTGAGATCAAACAGATGTCACTCATCAAAAGCAGGTTCTTCTTCTGCAGGCAGACAGAGAAGCAGACGATGCTGAGGACGTACGGGCTGTAAAGCTGTCAGTGAGGTCGTATATCAGGCAGGCGGGAAGACGGTAAATCTGTCGGGTCCGACTGTCAGCAGGTGGGTTTGGAGATAAAAACCATGTGAAGGAAAGAAAGCCACAGTCAGGAGGGAAGACAGGTGGGCGGACCACTAATATTTCACTTTAGCTTTACCTGTTCGGTATGGAGGACCAATCCTGCCATAGTTAGGAAAACATTCAGGGATGAATAAATAACTCAAGAAAACAATCACTTGCCCAATAAATACTTTACCAAATTAATTAGAGTTCAATTGAATGCAAATATAAGAGCTAGGATTTATTCATATTTCCATTTTAATCTATAGATGTAATAATTTATCTTTGTGCCATTATTGTTATTTTGTTTTTTAACATTTTTTTTAACAGATGTGAATTTATCAACATATAATTTTTCCTCAACTCTTAATTTTTTTTCATATTCCCTCATAAATGTATTTACAAAATTCGTTTTACATAAAACTGTCTGGAGTTTTTCTTCTTCTTGTGTGTTTCTGTTTCTCCGGTTCATTGCTGCACATTATGGCGTAGACTGTTTAGTGGACAGCTTTGGTTTTTCTTTTCTTTTTTTCATATTTTATCTTAAATTTTTTATTCAGAGAGTACCTGAGGTGGCCATGCGCCCATTGTTTGCACCACAGATCAGCTGATCTGCTAGCTCTCTGTAGTTCCACTGTGCTTCTGCCTCCAACTCACCGAGAAGTAGGAGACATATACAACAGCGGCATTGATTGGTCATTCAGCCCATCCTCATGGTAAATGTGAGATCCCTTCCAAACAAATTGGAGGAAATGGCGTCGTTAACCCAGCTACAGAGATGCTACCGGGGGAGTGACTTAGTCATGCTAACTGAGACGTGGCTAACCACGCTAACTCAGACATAAACATGGGTGGTTTTCATGTTCTCTGGGCCCACAGAACTAATGAGAATGGTAACAAAGGATAAAGAGCTTTGTAGACCGGGGCCAGTGGAACCACGTCCTGATCAATGGGGAGAAATCAAAGTAGTGGATTTCTGCCAGTTCAGACCCAACACAGCAGCACCAGTGAACATCCAGGGACCTGATGTTGAGACAGGGGTGTTCACCTGAACACTAAACTGGACTAGAGTCACGACTCTGATGTTCTTTACAGGAAGGGTCAGAGTGGACTCTACCTGCTGAGGAGGCTGAGGTCTTCTGGACTGCAGAGGGAGCTCCTGAAGACCTTCATTGGCTCTTTGGAGACATCAGCCATCTTCTATGGTGTAGTTTGTTGAAAGAGGAGCTGATCTACAGCTGACAGGAAGCGACTAATTAGATGAAACCATCAGGAGAACCCCTTCTCTCCTAGGATGGCCCATTGACCCAGTACAGTTTATGGGAGACAGAAGGACTCTGGCAAAAATACCATTACTGAAGGTTTCGTCCTGTTGAAGGGAAGTTTTCCTCTCCACTGTCGCCACATGCATGCTCGGTATGAAGGATTGCTGCAAAGTCAATGACACAAAGCCAGCGATTGAATACTGTGGCTGCATGATCATCCAGGAGGAGTGAATGCTGCAAGTCAATGGCTGGATGCAACCTGCAGGTTTCCTTAGAGAGGAAACTTTGAATCAACTTGTCTGAAGTATTCAATCGAATTGACATTGTAATGAAACTTAAGATGACAAAGGTAGTGAACTATTGGAATATAAACTAAATTGAATTTAATCTTTTCACAATATTCAACGTTTCAACATTTGAGAGACTGAATTTTGTTGTTTTCTTGTCTGCAAGCAATAACCATCAACGTTACAAGAAATTTGGTTTGAAATATTTCAGTCTGTGCTTTGCATCTACATATAATGAGTTTCACTTTCTGAAAGTAATGACAAAAATTACTGTACTTTTTAAAAAAAAAACTTTTTTTAGATGTACCTGTATATTGCAGTCTGCACACACCGATACAACCGTACTAGATAGCAGCAATTGTCCCATTCTGCTTGGTTTTCCTTTGTTCCCAGGAACATATTTTAGTTTAAAATGAGTCTTTAAAGCTCCAGCTGATGTCTTGGAAGGTTTCTATCTACAGGGATTTCAGGTTTTCAGCACAGCTTGAATTTGCAGTGCACAAACTTTGATGTTCTGACATTGCATGGGTGCAGGTGAAAGCCACTGACCGTGTCTGTGTTCACCAGAGGGAATCAAAGGTTCTACCAGAAGAATCTGAAGCCCAGCGCTGCCGACATGTACCGCTGGAAACTTTCATCCCAGGAGCCCTGCAGCATGACCTGCTCTATAGGTAACCATCAGGATCAGCCAGAATCAAAGTGTAGCTTTGTTTGGTGCAAAGCTTACAACTCTAAAGGTTCAGTGTCTTAAAAGCAGAGGTTTGGACAGATCTTCCTCACAATTAATCCAACACAATATCAGCATATGCATTGAATATGTTTTATTAAACTGAGCTTGAAACAAGTTTGCAAACAACTAAAATCAAAGCTGTGTACAAATGTGTTTTTTGGCATAACTGCTTTGATTTATCATTTTCCTCATGAATTTTAGGTTTTATTAAGGGAAATTGTGAGAGATTTGTGATTTCAAAACATACTTATCGAGTTGATACTTTATCCATATTGCCTAACCTTACTTAACAAGCATTCAGATTTATAAGCAGTTAAGTAAAAAAAAAAGCTAAACAAATTTCAACCAGAACATTTTCCTACAGTCAAACAACTAGTTAGACTATGAAATAAATATATCATTGATAACAAGGTTCCTTTAAGTTTCCAACACTAGTTCTGTTTTGTTCCTCAGACGTTCTTGTATGTTGGTTTTAGTCTAACAGAATGAAGTCGTGTCAAAGTGAGAGTTAACTAAGAGGTTAACAGTCCTGCCTCCCTGCTGTATTGGGTTGATGAAGGTGAATAAGTGCTCAATGAGGGGATGAACTTGCTCACCTCTTCTGGAAATGATGATGGGCTTCCGTAAAGTTTCCAAGCCTCTCAAAAATCCCCAGTTGGTACAAAACAGCTGTTTTTATTTGATATTATTAAATTCCTGTTTCTTTTATGGCCATAAAACATCACAATAACTCAAAAGTACCATTCCAAAACAATAGTAACGCCGTGAATTTCCATTAAGTCTGTTGTGAGTGAATTTGCTGCTTGTGCTACAATCACTGGATTGTTAAATAGACTACTTTCCAGAGGTGGGCAGTAACTAGTTTAACATTTAGTTGGGTACCTTTTCAAAAATAAAAGTACTTCTATGAGTAGTTTTACTGCACCGTACTTTTTACTTCTACTTGACTAATTAAGATGTTTTGAAGTAGTCTTACTTAGGTACAATTTCTTGCTGCTCTTTTACCTCGAGTTATTTCACCGAATAAAGAACAAATATGTTTTAACCATACAATACGCCAGGGGAATCGCATACAGAGCAGAGAGGAGACCTGCTCAGACTGCAAATGTAAAACACAAAGCTGCCGATGATTCCGCCCTGGATTATAAAGCTGGATATAAATATAATAAATATATTTTTTATCTACTGTAGTCTCTTTTTTCCTCTAAAACCTAATACCTGATTATCACACATCTTGAATCACTAATTCACCTCATTCAATGCTTGTGCCTCTGATTACTGTGTTTTTGGTTAAATTAGATGTACATAGTGTGGATCCTGGCAATGCATATAAATTCATACATTATTTCATTGTTATCATCATTATGCACAAAGTAACGTTAACGTATGTTGCATTTCAATGAGATATTAACCACAGTTTATTTCTGTTGTGCTTGATCTAGCCAACCAATCAGACGTTTTCATGTGCAAGTGCAGCGAATAACAACAGTGTCTGATTAAAATAGCTTTGAATGAGACTTTAATTGACCAACAGGTGGTTGTTTTGTGTGAATACTGACATGGAGGAGAGTCAGCAAACGAACAGGAAAATACATGAGTAAAATAATTAAAATAACATCTTTAGGTGGGTTTCATGTTCTTATCAGCAGCGAGAGTTTTTTTTATGTTCCTGGTCAAAGTTTAAATCCACTAAGCAGCAGCATAAAGAGAATCTAGGGAACATAAAAGGATGAATAGATGTTGGTAATACCAAACAACATTTAAGGGTTAGCTTTTTAAACATGCTATGTTGCCTTTCCCCCAGTTCTCATTCATCTTCATCCTCATCCAGGTGTGTCCAAGTCCTTCGTCACGTGTGTCCGTTATGACGGGGTCGAGGTCCATGACATGTACTGTGATGCTCTGACCAGACCAGAACCGGTCCATGACTTCTGCATTGGTAGAGAATGTCAGCCCAGGTAGAGCCAGCTCAAAAACGATACTCCAGTCCCGAGCTGCCCGTCTGCACCAGCTTTACGTTAATGTGCTTTTCCAGATGGGAGGCGAGCAGCTGGAGCGAGTGCTCCCGAACCTGCGGGGAGGGTTTCCAGTTCCGTCAGGTCCGCTGCTGGAAGATGCTCTCCCCGGGCCTGGACAGCTCAGTTTACAGCGACCTCTGCACCATGGCTGACCTTGAGAGACCTTTGGAAAGGCGAGCGTGTAAGAGCCCCACTTGCGGCCCACAGTGGGAGGTAGCAGAGTGGACAGAGGTAAGACTCTCCCCAATCAGGTGTGGATGTCACTCAATGTTTCTATTTGCTCTTCATTGCGTTTTAAGGTTAACTGTGAACCTGCTTCCTTGTCTGGGGGTCAAAATCTCTACATCTGCCTGGGATGTTTTGTATTTTCACATGAATTTTGTCGTTGAAAATCCTGTAGATGTCCTTGTTAAAGGTCTTATGTTGGTAATATTAGGGATGATAGTGTCTGTCTTTAACACAGTGCCCTGCTAAATGTGGCCGTAAAGCTCAGGTGACCCGAGATGTCCGCTGCTCCGATGAGACCAGATCATGTGACCCCATGACCCAACCACCACACATCAAAAACTGCACCGGACCGCCCTGCGAACGCCACTGGACTGTGTCAGAGTGGGGCCCTGTGAGTGTCTTCACCCTGCATCGTCTCTGTTCTCCTGTAGAGTTCTGTGTTGAATAGTTACCTCCTAATTCCCAGCTTTAGATTTACTTATCTGTCTTTTCTCCAGCTCCACTTTGCCCGTTTCTCGTTTGTAATCAACACGACTGTCCTTATTCAGCACCTGACTTCTCAGCTCTTTGTCAAATCCTCCTGTTTGCTTCCTTCCTCCCGTTTCCTGTCCAGCCGGTTAAATTACAGAGATCCAAAAGTTTTGGTGGTGGAGGGGTGATGATCTGGGCTTGTTTTGTAGCCAAAGGACGTGGGTACCTTGGAGTAGGTCCAACAGCAGAAGCTTGGTCCAAACTGGGTCAGCAACAGAACAATCTAAAACACAGTAGCTAGTCTAAAGAAACACACAGAACCTGTTCATTCAACTCAAGTAATCAGAACTTTAGAGGTCCTGTCTTGAGAAAAGGAAGATCCAAAACTTGGAGGCAGATTTTAGACGGCAAACAATGTCCAAGGCAGGAACAACAGACAGAATGAACATAATGATCCCTGAGCAAAGGACAAATAAACAGACAGTTAGACCGCACAGAGTAACATAACCAACCCGAACAAACATGCTTCCAAACGGCTGACCAAAATAAAACCTAAAACATCACTAAACCCACAACTATGTTGTGACTGTGTTCACTGTGTCCATCCAAGATGGTGCACATGAGGCAGACACTCCGTCTACTCTTAAGACTTGGCTTAAAACTTTCCTTTGTGACAAAGCTTAGTTAGAGTGGCTCATGTTACCCTGAGCTATCTCTATAGTTATGCTGCTATAGGCTTAGGCTGCTGGAGGACATCATGTCTATTTCTCTCACTCTGCTGAGTTCTCCTACTACTCTCCAATTCGCATTGTTGTTATTTCTACTTTTAACTTTTTGTTCTCTGTCATTTTTCTCTTCATAGAAGGTACACCTGGTCTGGCGTCCTGTTAGCTGTGACATCATCAGGGGAGGCAGATCATCCACTATTACCATCTAACATAGAAAGTACTCCTGGGTCAGTGTGAGCTTCTGTGCTTTCTGTGTCTCTGCTCTGTCTTCTCTAAGCCCCAGTGGGTGGAGGCAGATGAGCGTTCACACTGAGCCTGGTTCTGGTTCTGCTGGAGGTTCTCCTCCCTGTTAAAGGGGAGTTTTCCTCTCCACTGTCGCCTCATGCATGCTCAGTATGAGGGATTGCTGCAAAGCCATCAACAATGCAGACGACTGTCCACTGTGGCTCTACGCTCTTTCAGGAGGAGTGAATGCTGCTTGGAGAGACTTGATGCAACCTGCTGGGTTTCCTTAGAGAGGAAAGTTTCTCACCAACCTGGAGGATCTGATGGAGTCTGACTTTGGAAAGAGCCTTGAGATTACATGTTTCATGAATTGGTGCTATATGAATAAAACTGAATTGAATGTTCATGGACTATGGTGTCCCTGGGTTTGGGACCAGTGGGGCCCTACCAGATGTCACTGTGGAGCTCTGTGTTCACAATAATCAGTGGGACAGGACCGTTCTTTATAGAGTAATATTGTAAAAAAGACAGATTCCCTTACTAATTAAATTGTGTTATAAACATTTGTATCTAAGTCTGCCAGAAAACTAACAAGCTCAGCAGCTAAATCCTCCTGAGAAGCCTTCATATTGGGGACGGTCCACCACCGTTTGTTTAAATAATGAACATCTGAAATCACAGTGAGCATGCCCAGTACGCTCTCAGTAGACAGCTGTGTGGCACAAAGCCTACGGTCCCAAGCTCCGATCAACCAATCAGAGTGCTGGAAATGTTACGTTCTGCTGGATAGTGTGAGACCCTCTAGTGTTGGTTGTCCTTGTTAGCTCATTGAAGGATTGATGTGAATCTTTTCTTTTCAGTAAATGACCATTATTAGTGAGCCTTTATTTGTAATTTTATTAATAAAAATTAAATTACATTTAGCTTAAATAAAATGGCATTTCCAGTTTGTTGGTTTGTGTAAATTTTATCTTTGTAATTTAAAATTGATCAAAGTAAGGTTGTATGCATAATAAAAAAAAATGTTGCTGCTAATAGGTATTGAGTTTTTGTTCCCCACTTTAACTCATCATGCCAAAGACGTCACTGTTCATGGACCATGATGTGACGTCTTATGTAACTCAGCAACGGTATAAGTCATCCAGCGTCTCCCTCCTCCCTGGCAGTGCTCTGGCTCGTGTGGCCAAGGCAGGACGGTCCGACACGTGTACTGTAAGACTCCGGAGGGCCGCGTGGTTCCTGAAAACCAGTGTTCCTCAGAGAACAAACCACTGGCCATCCATCCCTGTGGAGAGCGGGACTGCGCTCCACACTGGCTGAGCCAAGACTGGGAGCGGGTGAGTTCACGGGTCAACGGCAAAATCAGTACATAAAACCCAAACATGATTCATCTTTTAAACATTCGCTGAGTTCACCACAAAGTGCCATAATAATGGAGTTGAGCGAGTTTCTAAAGCCACCCCTCTGAATCCCAGCTGCTCTTTTGCGTCTTTATCTGCAGTGCAACACGACATGCGGCCGCGGAGTGAAGCGGCGGATCGTCCTGTGTGCCGGCATCAGCGGAGGAAAGTTCCAGATCTTTGATGAAGAGGCGTGTGGAGGCAGCGAGAAGCCTGAAGACGAAGCCACGTGCTTCGAGAGGCCGTGCTTCAAATGGTACACCACCCCTTGGTCTGAGGTATTTTGATTTCACTTTTATTTTATTACAAGTTGTTGCATTTTCTGTATATACATTCAGGCAATTTCATGAGCGCTAAAAGCAAAAAAATAAAATAAATTTTGATCACAGCGTTGGCTTACACTGCAAAAACAGAACTAAAAAAAGGTAAAATTTTATAAAAAATTAGTGTATTTGTCCTTGATTTGAGTGGGTAAAAAAGATGATCTGCCAATGGAATAAGATTTTTGCACTTAAAATAGCAACAAACCATCTCCGTCATCTTATTTCAAGTGCAGGATGTCTAATTATCTTAATTTAGGGGTCAAAATACTCATTCCATTGGCAGATAATCTTATTTATCTGCTCAAATCTAGGACAAGAACACAAAATTTAAGAACATTTTACTCATTTTTAAGTCTGTTTTTGCAGTGTAGCACTCCACAAATGATAAACTACAGATGAATAAAGCTGATGAGTTGTACAAAGTCTTTTTTTTTTTTCATTTCTGAAAATTTTCTTTGCCACTGTCACGTTTGAATTTCCCCATTGTGGGACAATAAAGGAATTTTTTATCTTATATTATCTCTAATGAAGTTATGGACAAGAGTAGTGGAAGCTAGACAGGTCAGAAGTGAGCATCTGTGAGCAGCAGTATGGTTTCATGCCAAGAAAAAGAAGAGCAGATGGACTATTTGTTGTGAGGTTGATGATTGAGAAGTACAGAATGGGTCAGAAGGAGTTCCCTTGTATGTTTTTAGATCTGAAGAAAGCATACGCCAGGTTGTCAGGAGAGGAGATGTGGGATTGTGTGAAGAAGTAGCAGAAACAGATATTAAAGTGGTGCAGGACACTGTAGGACAGTGGTGAGGTGTGCTGTAGGTCTGACAGAGGAGCTTAAGGTGGAGGTGGGGGTGCATCAAGGATCAGCTCTGAGCCCCTTTGTGTTTGCTGTGGTGATGGACAAGTTGACAGAAGACGTTAGACAGAAATCTCCATGTACTATGATGTTTGCAGATGACACTGTGATCTGGGAACAGGTGGAGGAAAATGTAGAGAGATGGAGGTTTGCCCTGGAAAGTAGAGGAACGAAGGTTCGCCCCTAATTACTTAGGGTCAACAGCCAAGAGAAACAGTGAGTGTGTAAAAGAGGTGAAGAAACGTGTCCAAGTAGGTTGGAATGGGTGGAGAAAAGCGTTACGTGTGTTGTGTGATAAAAGAGTCATAGAAGATGTTGGTGAGACCTGCTGGTTTAGAGACAGTGTCACTGAGGAAGAGAGCTAGAGGCAGCAGAGATAAAGATGTTGAAGTTCTCTTTGGGAGTGATGAGGACGGAGAAAACCAGGAATGAGTTTCTCAGAGGGACAGGTCATGTTAGATGTTTGGGAGATAGAGCCAGAGAGGCCAGACTGAGATGGTTTGGACATATCAAGAGGAGGGATGGTGAGGACATCGTTGGAAGGATGCTGAGGCTGGAAATAAATCTCTGCTAGGCAGGAGATTTATGGATGGAGTTAAAGAGGACATGAAGGTAGTTGGTGTTAGAGAAGATAATGCAGAAGATTAGAATGAGACAGATGACTCGGTGTGGTGACCCTGAAAAAAAAAGATGTCTTGTTTACAATAATATTAATGAAAGAAAATACTTTATTACATCTTTAATTTATGAACCAGCAAAGAAAAAAAAGTTTTATAAAAAGTACATGAAAACATGTGGAGTGGATGTAAGTAGTTTTCTATGAGTTTTGGTACTGATACATTTTTAAATGTTCATAAAAAACCTGATCAAGACTCTTTCACCTGGATGACCTGGCCCAGATCATCAAAACGAAGATACCAACAATGGCAAGAATCTAAACTGTGCGTTCCTCTTAGTAACAGTACAGGACTTCTTATCCAGTGACAGTCTGCATTGTTCTGTGTGCCCTTAGTGCACAAAGACGTGTGGCGTGGGAGTGAGGATGAGGGACGTGAAGTGTTACCAGGGCAGGGAGCTGGTCCGAGGCTGCGACCCCCTCACCAAGCCGGTGGCCAAACAGACGTGCACCCTGCAGGCCTGCCCCACCGAGCCTCCAGGTAAGGAAGCAGGACGCCTGAGGGCTGGTGTTGAGTTGTTCATGGGTGGTTCGTTCAAACAAACAAATCATTTTTGTGTAAGAACTGAATCAAATCACTTCATTGATTCCAAGCTAACAGCTAAAGTTAGCTTGGAATAACTCAGATTTTCCATGCCAACCTAGTGGACACTCAGAGAAATGCTGCCAATGACTGATTGACCAAGTAGCACCGTACTGGAAATGGCACTGATTTATTCTTTTATTGCAAGAATCAGTACGTGATTCATTCACGCTGTGACTGAGTCAAGATTTGCAAACCTACCGAGTACTGCCGCTGACGAGTCATTCGGCAACTAGTACTGTGCTGCTTCGTCCGTTTGTCTGATCCAAGCAGTACGCGAATCGCACTGAAAGTGGTGCTGTTTCACTGACTACATACTACACCAACGGAATAAAAATTTCTCACATAATCTGAAATTATATCTTTTTCAGAAGTGATAGATTTTTGATCCAAAAATCGTATTTAAAGACGTGATTTCTCCTTTTTCCCTCTGAGATGAATTGCTCAGTCGCTAGAATGGAAAATAGGAGAGAGCCTAAAGAGTCAGTCTGATCTTTATTACCTGTTTTAACTTTAAAGGAACAAAATAGGCAGTTCTATAAATAGCACAAATAGTGTCACCAAAGCCATGTTATGTCTGCCTGGAACTGAAAATGTAGTTACATAAACTGAATGATTCAGTGAACAAATCTTTTGAGCGAATCATTTTAATGAACTGATTCCAGTGATTCAGTACACTCATAAGAACTGCCGCTCCCATCACTACTGCGGGCTGTGGAGCGAAGGTTCAACACCCGCAGGACATCAGACTGAACTTACGTGAACCTGGTACCACGGTGACGGTAATCTGCTTAACCGGCCTGCTCAAATTTAGCTGCTGTTGCCTCTGATCTCAGACCATTCGGCGCATTTGCCTCTGATCTCTACAAAGCATTTTCATCCACACTGCTGCTGCTCATTGGATATTTCCCCCTACGTTCAAAGACACTTAAGTCCGGTTTCGTCCTCGTTGTGACGATCAGGCTGAACTTGAGCAACTTCGGCATGTCTACATAACTAAATGCACGGAGCTGCTGTCATGCAGTTGGTTGATTCGCTGTTTTAAGCAGCAACCTGTGACTCTCTGTTAGATTCTTCTGGTTATTCATGCTTTTTTTTGCTTTAATTTTGCTTAATAAAGACAAATCAAATCACTGAGGCAGCAAAATGATTTTTTTCCCAGTATGTGGGCCTTTGAGTAGCTTGACTGGCTGCCTTCTTCCTGACTGTTTTCCAGATGAGAGCTGTCAGGACCGACCCTCCACCAACTGCCTGCTGGCTCTGAAGGTGAACCTGTGCAGCCACTGGTACTACAGCAAGGCCTGCTGTCACTCCTGCCGGGCCGTTCGACCCTGACAGGCCAGGACGCCCCCACTGCCGCATCTCTCCATCTCAAGCTCTCAAGACCACCACGAGGACCCACATGACGCTTCCTGACCAGCGGGGCCACGGTGGTTTTCTGCACCTCTCAGCCAGATGCCAGCAGTGTTTCGACTGAGAACTTTTCTTCTTAATGTTTTCTTAAATTAAAATGTTCCGCATCTGTCTTTCTGTGCAAACCATTGCTTTGAGTCCTCTGTGAAAACCACAGCAACACGTTGACCTTTTATTTTGTTGTTTAAATTGAAGTTTATCGCCCCCTATTGGCCTGGCATGCTTATTTCTCCACTGTTTGGATTTCTTTTCCAGATTCTTGAGATATTTTAGTCCTAATGGACGGGAAAAATCTGGGATAGTCCAGTTGAGGCCTTAAGTTTGTAGAGCAGCTACTGTGAATAATGATGAAGCGTTTATAAAAAAGCAGAAGTTTGTTAGATAAGTTAGGTTAATTTTTTATGTTATCATTGAGTTTCCTTTTTGCTATATAGACGGTACGCCCTCAGCTGTTGTTGAATATTTAATCGGTTCTGCTGTCGAGCCGGAGGTGAAGAGGATTTTACACCTTCTGTCGTGTTCATCGCAGCAGCGAGGACTAAATTATTCCCCAGCTCAATATACTGCATGACTTTAATACAGATACTGTTTATAAAATCCCTATTTAAAGTCGTTTCGGTGTCCGGCTCGCTGCAACTTGATGTGAGCAACATCCCCGTTGGACCCGCTGCTGTTTGGCGCGGCGCCGGTACGCCTGCACGATACGGGAGCGTATTTATTAGTCGTAGCACATTTACATTTATCACGACGGTCCCGATGCCAGCTGGCGGTTTTTTAATCGGGTCAATTGATGCCAGTTCTGGTCTGGTCTCTCTGGAGAGGGTCGATGGGAGCACAGACAGAAAGATTCCTGACACTTGAAGTATGGCTGAAATGTATTCAGATGTGTATTTTTAAACTGTTGTGTACTGTGTGTTTTTATATAACTGATACCTCTTTGTACAAAACTGAAGTATGATCATTGTGTACTGTTAATATTAGCTGAAAACATGAAGGTACTTTTATTGCCATTAAATCACAGTTTGAATGAACAAATCTGCCTTTTTGTTGTTGATATGAATTTATACACAGTGGACTTGAATCTAGATGTAAGTTTATGGGTGTTTTTAATATTCTGGAGCTGTGTCACATATGCGCTCTGACTCAAAATCTTCACTAAAATAAAATTAAAATTTTCTATTAAAGATGAAAATGTTCCAGTTTCACTTTCAAACAAAAGAAAACGAGCTGAACAGGTTTTATGACTGATTAGAGGTTCCAAAACTGTTACAGCATTTTATTAATGGATGTTAACAGGAGCAGCTGTCGCCACCTGCTGGTAGGTGGAACAGCCTGTCATCTTCCTCTAAAGTGAAATTTAAATGCACCTGATCCAGCCATTGTGTAGAAAGAACCCCCAAAATATTTTAAACATAAAGAAAACTAAAAGCCAGGGCTGTACAGAGGTCTAATGGGGCCTTGAGTAGAGTTGGATTTGGGATATAGATTTGGAGAAGCCTAAAACCAATGGGTGATAATTGGTTATTATTTGCTATTATTAGTGAACAAACCGAGCTAATTCACACAGATTAAACTCATAGCATCAGATTGTAAACCTGCAAATTTCTTTAAATCTTGAATTAAAATTTTAAACAATTTATAATCTTTTTAATATATTTACGCTGAAACCGGCAGATCAAATTTAATAGTTTCCTTATTCTAAATAATCAAATAGAATTATTGTAGATCTGTGGTCTGCGATAAAATGCAAACCTTTTTACAGGCCTGACTGCTGTGAAACTTCTGCCCAAAGCAACAGTATTTTTACCCTTTGAACGTTTTCACACGTCAGACACATTACAGCAGCAAACTTTGATGTATTTTATTATTATTTTATGTAACAGACAAACACAAAGTATGAAGTGGAAGAAAAACGGTACATGATCATTAACATTTTCACAAATAGATTTGAACTTTTTGTGTGCATTTGCATTCTGCTCTCTTAACTCTGATAGCCCTAAAAAAATCCAGTGCAGCCGACTGCTTTCATAAGTCACATAATCAGTAAATACAGTCCACATGTGTGTAGAATAATCTCAGTATGAATGCAGAAGATCGGTCAAGGCCTCAGAGGTTTTGTAGAGAACATCAAAATGAAATAAATGAACCAGAGCTTTTTAGTTGGGATCACTGAAGATTTTAAACTTCTACTTTTCTATCTTCCTGCAGCCGCCAGCTGTGCTGCAGTGCAAACGCTAAACAGACTAAATTATTTGGGTTAATTTCATTGCTTGTCTTCTTTGCAGTACTTCTACAACTAAGAACACCTTAATTAATTTCTCAGATTAAGAAAACAACAGCATACTGTGGTTCTTTATTACTAATTGGTCATAACTTAACATAACGGCTTAGCATGAGTGTTAGCTCATAGCTTCCAAAGAGGTCATCATAGTCAATTTCTACAGAAGTTACACTTTATTTGTGATGTTTTTGTGTGTGTGTGTGTGTTTTTGTTCAGCTGTTAGAAACGTCAGTCCCATCAAAGATCGCTTCTGGATCAACAAATACTTCTCATTTCAGTTTTAAAACCTTGACCCACTCTTGTTCGTCACATTAATTATCTGAATTAACGGTTTACTGTTCCCGGATAATAACTGAGAACTAAAACAGGCTCATCCAGTGAGAAATATCTTAAAGAAGCTATTTTGAGGACCGGATGAATAAAACTTTGTGTTTATATGGATTTGAGTGAAAACAAACACGAAGTGAAACATGTGCTGATGAAGCTGAGTGAGCAAAGTTTGAAAATGGTGGATGTCCGTCACATACAGGGATAATAAAGGACAAGATCTGAAGCTAAACTTTCTTTATCTGCTTATGAAGACAGTTCTTATTCAACAACACACACAAAGCATTATAAGCATTATATTATTTTTCTTTGAACAAAGTCCATCCTAAATCTACTCGTAGGTTTAAATGATTATATTTTAATTCGCTAAGAAACATTAGTAAGCCACTCATTTGGTGGTCTAGCTAACACAGGTCCAGATATATTGGTCATACATGATCGGTTTGAGTCTGATGGACATGTTCTGGTCCAGCTGCAGACCTCCATCCTGGCTGCAGACGCCGGTCCCAGTGAGAGGTCGCTATCTGTGCAGCCACAGCTTGAGTTCAGGCGGCAGCAGCTAGACGTCGGTGCTCACGCTGTGGCTCACCACCTCCTTCATGGTGTAGGAACGGATCAGTTTCTGGTAGAAGCTGTCCAGGTCGGCGGGCAGCTCCAGGTCCTGCTGCTGCACAGTCCGGTAGCTGATCCTGCGGCCTCCGTTGCACAGGCGCTCCGGGTGCTGCAGGTAGAAGGGCAGCGAGCAGCGGGCGCAGGACGGGCAGAAGGCGTGCACACGCTGGCACCTGCGCAGGGGAGGGGAGTAGCTGGAGGGCCCGTTGGCCTCCGTCAGGAAGGTGGGGGGGTAGGTTTCGGGCTCGTCGCTGTAGTGCTCCGGGGTTGGAGGCGTGGAAGGAGCACACAGAGCCAGGGGTCGAGAGGGCGACATGGTGGAGAGTTCTGGTTCCTCGTCTTCCCCCTTCTCAGACTCCTCCGGCTTACAGCAGTAATACTGCAGCCAACAAGCAAAACAGCAAAGAATCAGGTCAATTCTATTCATATAGCGCAGATTCTCAACACCTTATCTAAAGGCTCTTTACAAAGTCAAATTCAATCTACTTAGTTTTACATTCTGATTTTTCTGATGCAACTTTTATAGGGAAGGTTTTCAATTAGTCGTCCACAACCTCGTGTTTTTTTGGGGGTATAAATATGCTGCAACATTTTCCTGTAAAGACAAGAGAGCATGGCATTCACGTAGACATATGTTCATCTTTCTAATAAAGGAAATGGTAACGAGAGAGTATCTGCTGGCCTAAACTTGCCCATTTCTACAGTCTGGAAAAGCATTTTAAGTTTAAAATAGTTGTAACCGTGACGAGGCTGGATATTCTTCTGAGCTACAGCAAACAGGGGAGCCTTGGGGTCACCAAGTCTACCTAAAAACTATTCAATTCAATTCAGTTTTAGCACCAATTCATGAAACATGTCATCTTAAGGCTCTTTCCAAAGTCAAATTCAATCAGATTATAGAGATTAGGTCAGAAAGTTTCCTCTCCAAGGAAACCCAGCAGGTTGCATCAAGTCTCTCCAAGCAGCATTCACTCCTCCTGAAAGAGCGTAGAGCCACAGTGGACAGTCGTCTGCATTGTTGATGGCTTTGCAGCAATCCCTCATACTGCATCTATCACACACTATCTATCTCCATGCCAACGAGTTGTTGGACAGGCGGGAAAAGGCCTCGTCTCTCCCACCATCCTTAGCGTGGAGTTCAGAAAACGCTGCCCATACATTCATTGGAGCCGGGTCGTGAGATGAGACTAAGATTGTGCTTTTCAGCAACAAGCCCTCCAGGGTCTGGTGTGACATAAAATATGAAGATGTGGAAAAGCAGCTCAGGCACTCTGTTTAGTATGGCGGATAATCTATGATGCCGTGGGTCCATGAGAGCACACAGCGTCATTTGAAATACCAGGACTGCCTTGACAGATGTGTCAGAAAAAATACTTTCCTTCCCTACCATCACAAATGTAAACACATGAAGTTTGCTAAACTCCACTGAGATCTTGACGGGAACTGTACCTGAGTATAATTAGTAAGTAATTATATTGAGTAAATAAAGGAACGGTGCACCTCTTCCCCACTGTTAAGTATGGTAAAGAACTTGTGGGTCGGGGATGCTGTGGGTCGGGTTCTCCTCCAAAGGCACCAGGAGATCTTTGAAGAAATGGAAAGAAAAATGTGGTGTGCTCTGTCACAAAAGTGAAAATGGGTCATCATGGAGTGTTTTCAGAAGAATAATGATTCAAAACATATGGCCAGAGAGTCTACCTTCTTTTCTGGTCATCTCAGTCCACAGACCTAAAGCACATATCTGAGCTGAGGAGAAGAGAGCATCAAAGAAGACCCTGGTCCATTCTGACCAATCGTACAGATGATGGGCTAATCCTGTGTTCTCTGTTCTGCTCACACCTGAAAGTGTTACAGGAAAGTCGTGCCCTTTCCATAAACTGGGATTACACATCAAATTAACAGCAAGAGTGCCAATAGCTCTGGCAGGGAGGCTGTTTTCCACCAAACCTGCGGTGGACATCACCACATCGTGATTTCCTCATCTTCAAACTGCTCAGATGTCAGTTTGCAACCTGGTCTGGACCCAGTAAAGGCTGAAAAAGACTCCCACTCACTGACCAACTGCGCATTCACATCTTTATTGTAGGTTGCATGTTTTTTTTAGGGTAAGTTGTGATACTGTTGTAGCTCTAACTTATTTAGAATGACATACCTGCAACCTACATAAACACAACACAGCGACGATGGTCAGTAAGATGACTGTAGCCAGAATTCCTCCTGCGATGACCACTGTCCCGGCTGACATTCGAAATCCTCCCCATCAACCAGCTGCAGGCCGGGGGGGTAAAACAGAGAGATGACAAGGCAGTTAAGAGGGTCATTCATGAAAAAAATTAGGGACAAAGGAACAGATGGAGTGAGAATAATGAAGAGGAAGAAGGGAGGGAATAAAAATGGAAAGTGGTGATGAGAGAGGAAATCGTTGTGTTGAAGAGGAACAAGTATTTGTGACAATAAGGAGAAATAATTTAGATGAAATATAGGAAGGAGAGAGGACAAATGCGAACAACGTAGAAGGTAAAAGAGAAATGGGACGTCATTAAAAGACCCTCTTATCAACATGCAATACTTGAAATATTCGGAATATCTTCTGGCTTTAAATAAAAAGGATATTATTTTTCATCTTTGATTTACAGGCTGGTCAGCACCGGCAGTCAGAACTTTCTCTGCCAAATGAAGCGTGACCAATGGTTCCCAAACCGGAAGAAAAGGTGTTGAGAGGATTAAGTAGACCGAACACGTCTGCATGATCCTGCTTAACCGACTGAATGGTTGTGAAATCCGGCACTGTTCCTCAGTGGGTCACACCATGTCAGACATTATGGGAATACCAGCATCTAGGCTTCATAAAATGATACAACATTCCTCATAGCTCAGTTTAAGGACCCACACGTTTTAATTCAGACATGTAGCATCCAGAAAACATCATTAGAAGACATGGCGACACTGTCAAGGGTTATGCCGATGACACTCAGCTTACACCGCTGTGTTCGTGCTGACCCAAATTTGACTTGTTAGGCCAGAGCAGCTAAAAGCTGCGAAGGCTTATTGTAATTCTATCGTTTCTTATTCTTCTTATTCTCCCTGATGGAGAGAAATACTAATTTGGAGGCCTTAACATTTTCAAAAACTCACCCAAAATTGTCCCCCTGGTGAAATGTTTGTGTGGCTAAACGGCGCCACAGCGCCCCCTAACGCGAGGAAGAGAAACTGGCAAGTCCTACAAATTTGAAATTCGGTACATATGTAGATCTCCCTGATTCAAGAGAAAAATCTCTTGGAGATATGCCCTAACACACACAGTAAGTCGGCCATTTTGGGTCAAAGTGTGCTTTTTGGTAATTTTTCATTTTCATACACGTGGAACTTTAACAAACTCCTCCTAGGTTTTTGAAGCTATCGGCTTCAGATTTGGTCAGTATGCCCTTTAGGCAGAGGAGATTAAAAGTTATCAAAAAATATACATTTTTGTATATACTGAGGGGGGACCAGGCCTCAAAGTTGCCCATTATTGATCCCCCTTAGGTAGTCAAATGGTGACATCACCAAAGCCACAGCCCCTGGGAACAGGAAGTCACTTTTTTCGGTTGGAAATGTTCCCTCTGGGTAACCTCGTCAACTTGAAACTGTGTCAGAAGACAGATAACATGTCTTACTTCATTTGGAGCGATGATAGTTTTCGTTTGAGGGCGTGGCATTGCGAAGTGCGGTGTCATGCCATGGCCATACGTTTGGCTCTAATGTCCACATAGATCATTGGATCTACCCCAAAATAGACATTATTGATCCTAGTCCTGCCCCACACAAGAATCCACCCCAACATTTGGTAGCTCTGGCCTATTTCCTCCATAGTGCCCTCTATCAGCACTATAAGGATCAGGCCCAAGTCATGCTTTGTCCGAGAATTATAAAACTACGTACATATATGTAACTTGGAGCAATGGTCCAAACCCTACAGGAAGTCAGCCATTTTTAATTAAAGCTGGCATTTCGTCCCTGTCACTCGTGTCGTATTTGAAAAACTCCTCCAACAGCTTTTGAGTTAGAGACTCAGGATTGTCTTCACCCGTTGAGGATCAAGTTATCAAAAGCTTTTTCCTGCATGTGGGCGTGGCTAAGCCTCAAAATCTGACTTCTCACCAAGAAAGACGAAGCTGTAATAACTTCAACTCATATGGAAGCACCAAACCTTCTGAGTCATCTCACATAAATGCTCACTACAGTGTTGTGCTGATTGGATTACATCACTTTAGCCCCACCCACTTTGAACAGGAATTTTCAAGTTTCACTGATGGATTTCCTTCTAATCAATAAATTGATTAGATCGAGAGTAATTTCAGATGGCTCATTTAACAGCTTCTGTTTAACTTTTTGCAAGATTAGTTGTTAGTCTCCAGAAACTTACTACATAGTTTGCTGGAAGGTATCATGTATTTTCCTGGCACTTTCAAGAAATGTCCTGGTTCTTGTTGCAGAACTGATCTGGAGCTTTTGTAAAACATACTGAAAAGAACTAGTAAGTTTTGTGAAAGCTCCTCAAAAGTACCATATTTTTCGGACTATAAATCACTCCGGAAAATAAGTCACATCAGTCAAAAAATGTGTCACAAAGAGGAAAAAAACATCTATCAGTCTTACTGGACTATAAATCTAATTTATTTAGACATTTATTTCACACAATCCAAGACAAAAACTTGGACTGACATTTAATCTGGTAAGCCAATTTAATCAATTGCTTACCAGAGGAATGGGGTAAATTAGTAACTCCAACTCGTGCATAAAAGTTGTCAAAATTATGCCTAAATCAGACCCTGACGTAACGGTGCTATATACTAAGCTAAAAGTACTGAACATTCAAAACTGTAAGAAAATGCCACAATATAGAAAGTGCTTTTTCAGTATGGGATATGCGGAGAGTGCGTAAATCGTGTACTTGAAGAATGCTTAAGAAATTTGCAAAGAGTTTCTGATTTACTTTCTGCCGAAACATACAATGCACTGAAAAAATGCCGTACACCCTTATTATTTGCAGCTGAATTTAAGTTGCAGGATCGCCCAAACTATGAAAAAAAGTGTGACTTATATATGTTACCTGGTAAGTTCCAGGAAAGTGATCTTTAAGTTTGATATAAGTGCAAGTTGTAATTTGCTTAACTAAAAACCTTCTCAGTCTAAGGGTTTTAACAGAGAGTTTTTGAGCCATATATCTCCCTAAACTGAAGGACATAAGACAAAAAAAAGATGGGTGCACGAAAGCAGAATTAAAAGAAACACGAGGGATTAAGATGCAAACAGAACTGTACAAAACCAGACCAAAAATACATGAAAATCATGGTAATGGAACTTAAAAATGAAAATCAAAATGGAAACCACAGAGAGCAACACCTTGTTTGAACAAGTCAAGCAGTTTAGGTTACATAACAGAGACATTTTGCTCTCAGTTATTCTATCCCATCTTTAATGCAGATGATCCTTTTTTCCCCAAACCTGAATTAATTTATCCATTTTTCTGGATAAATTAGAAAAATAAAAGGGCATCAGTAGTTCTTCTCCTCATAGTTTCCCCTGCAGCCCTCTGAGTTATCGTCCTCTGCAGTTGGATGCCGTCCTGAACATGTAAATAAGGAGCTGCTCATATATGACGTTCCTTCAGTGTTTCTAAAATTAAGCCAGAAATGCAGGAGACAAATAATTGTGTGCTCACTGTCCCACTTCTTCAGATTATAGTTTGTGTTTCTGGTTACAGTTGTCTTATTGAATTTAATCCTTTTGGAAGATGAGGCTTGAAATGTAAAACTAGGATCCAATCTGTGACTGGAAGGGGTTTAAAATAAATCTTAATAAGCTGGAAATAAACATTTTAGTTCAGGTGGATCAGTGACATAGAAACCGGTTTATTTTGTTGAAATATGGCATTAATGTGGCCTTTTATACTTTTTAATCACAATTTCTCATTGGTTTATTTTACTGTTAATTTACAGATTATTGTCTCCAGATGCAAATTAACTCCTAACAAAGAGTTTTATAGTTCTGGTTATTTATAGTTATTATGTTGAGATTAGTGGTTTGGATGCTCCTCTGGATGAGCGGTGCACCAGAATCATGTTGCCACCGGTGCAGAGCTTGCACAACAGTCGCTCCAGGTGGGATTGAATCTGCAGGCACAATAAGGAGAAGACTTTTGGACAAGAAGAGCAGCCACAAGAAAACCATCAGCTGTGCAAAATACTTAGAAAAAGAAGACCATATGAACTCCTGCATCCTCTGGGACTATTTGAAGGTACACAGATGAGTCAGAGTCCATGACCAAAGGCCTTTAAATTTAAGGCTGATCAAATAGCTCTGATTAAAAACTCTAAGAATGACGTCAAGGCTTGAGATTGCTGTAATGAGAAAGTCTTCTCAAGCTGAACAAAGAGGCTATTCTGAAGCTTAGGCTCAGCTACAGAAAAAGCAAAATCTCCTCTGAGCTGCCACACCGTGGAACACAGTCACCAGACTCAGTGGCTGAAAAGAGTTTGTTAAAAACGTTCAGAAATGCAGAATCAGTGCTGTGCAGTCGTTTTAAACCAGATGGGAAAAGTTCAAGGATATCCTTCTGTAAAAGAAAAGCCGTTAACTGGGTGAACACAAGCTTCTCCAGCAGCTTCAATATAAAAGGCAATTTGGAAATAGGTGTAAAATGACTAAGAAGTGCAGCTTCCAAGCCAGGATTTGTAGGCAGATGCTGAACAGCTGCAGAGACCACTGCTGGAGGCAGTCTGCTGATAACAACTGTCAGAACCGGAGAACATAAAGTGGATTTCAGCTCCTTCAATAGTCTGCCAGGAAGGCAGAACATGGGAGAACCAGGAGGGTTTAGATGACCAACAGTCTCTTGTAAGAAGGATAACGAACGATGCCTTGCAAAAGTTTTCTGGCCCTTGGTATTTTTCATGTTTTTTTTTTTTTGCCTCACAACCTGGAATTAAAATGGATTATTATTTGCACCATTTCATTTACAGAACATGATGACAACTTTAAAGCTGTAGTGTTTTTTTATTGCAAAGCAAACAGCAAATAGGACAAAATAACAGAAAACTATAGCATTCATATCCCCTCTTTATAAAAGGTTGTAGAGCGTTTTGCAGCAGTTCCAGCTGCCAGTGTCTCTGCATCAGTCTCTATCAGCTCGTCACATCTGGCCTCTGGGATTTCTGCCCATTCATCGACACTATGGATGGTTTTCACTTGAGAACAGAGATCTTCAAGTCTAACCTCAGACTCTCAGCAGGATTGAGGTCTGGACTTTGACTAGGCCATTCCAACACATTTAAATGTTTCCCCTTAGACCACTCCAGTGTTTACATAAAACTTTCTATGACTCTGTGGTGGCCTCAGCCCTCCTCTACGCTGTCGTCTGCTGGGCTCCAGGCAGCACAGAGCGGGACAGAAAGAGGCTGAATAAGCTGGTGAGGACGGCCACTTCTGTCCTAGGCTGCACTCTGGACTCTGTGGAGGAAGTGGCTGAGAGGAGGGAGTTGTCCAAGCTCACATCCATCATGGACAACACCTTCCACCCCCTGCACCAGACTGTAGAGGAGCTGAGCAGCTCCTTTAGTGACAGACTTAGACATCCTGTCTGTAAAAAGGAGCGCTACCGCAGGTCATTCATCCCTGCTGCTACCAGATTATACAATGCTGCACTGTAACTGTAATAACTAATGTGCAATTCTTTTTAATAACCTGTGCAATAATCCTGTTAAATAAGAGACTTCAGCTGTTATAGTTATCCCACTACTTCACTGTTGTTCTTTACCTGGTACCACTTTAATGTATGTCAGTACATATGTATATAAGTCACCTTAAATGTACATAAGTCATCCTAAATCTCTGCTTTATTTCCTTTTCATATTTTTATTTTTTTTAATCTTTTTTGATCCATTGTATATATGTGGACACACTGTATATGCCTGATGCACCTTTTCCTCCTTTTGGCATCTTCTTTTGATTATCGATTATTGAGCCGATGTGTGACAAGTGAATTTCTCCACTGTAAGATCAATAAAGCCTATCTTATCTTATCTTATCTTATCTCATCTTATCTTATCTTAGCAGTGTACTACAGGTCATTGTCCTGCTGGAAGGTGGACCTCCATCCCAGTCTGAAATCACAGGTTTTGCTCCAGAACATCCCTGTCTCCATCTTTCCCTCGACTCGGATCAGTTTCCCAGTCCCTGGTGCTGAAAAAAGGCGTTCTTTGGGTGATGGGATGTGTTGGGTTTCCATGGTGGTCAAAACTTTCTGTTTTAGTCTCATCTGACCAGAGCACCTTCCTCCATAAATTTGGGGAGTTGCCTGCGTGCCTTTTAGCAAACTCAAACTCTGCCTTCTTATTGTTAAACACTGAGTAATGGCTTTTTAATGTCCTCCCGTCCATAAGGCCCAGCTTTATGCGTACAGCTTATTGTGGTCCTGAGGACAGACCCTCCCGTCCTCTCTGATTCATGCCCTCCTGGCCCGGTCTGGGGGTTCTGGTGGGCGGTCCTCTCTGGGAAAGTCTGTTCTGGTACCAGGTGCTTTCCATTTGAAGATGATGGATCTGATGGTGCTCCAGTGGAACATCAAAGATCTGAAAGTTTTTTTTTAACTCCACCCTGACTTGTCTGGAGCTCCTTGGTCTTCATGGTGACGCCTCCTGCTCAGTGCTGCTGCTCCTCTGGAGCCTTTCAGAATAAGGTGTGTTTATTCTGACGGGTCATGTGACCCTTATGTTGCACACAGGTGGACGTCATTTCAATGATTAAGTGACTTTTGAGGGTATTTGGCTCAACCAGAACGTTTAGGGGCTTCATAACAAAGGGATGGATACATATGCACATGCTATTTTTCTGGGTTTTTAATTTTATATATATATATATATATATATATTTTTTTTTTTTTTTTTTTTCTAATTTCTCTTCACCTACTTAGACAATTGTGTGAAGACTCATCACATGTGATAACATAAAAAAAAAACATTTTAATTAAAGGTTGGAATTTTTTTTTTTTGAACAAAGGTAAAAAGCCAAGGGGGTGAATACTTTAAAAAGGCACCGTAACAGGTTCAAAGTGATCCAAATAAGCAGAACATGAAACTGGGGGATAGAAAACTTGACAGTAGTCGCCTTCTCCACCCAAACAGCAGCTGAGGTACGAGCTTTGCTGTGGATTCTACACCACATAGGTTATAGCAGAGCGTAATGCTCTATGGAGTCTAAGGCAGCATTGACTAGGGCGCCACTGATGCCTGAAACTGCGTTTTCTAATTTTCAGCACATCCACCGCGCAGCATTACGCACAGCTGTGTTTGACTGTTTACAGCAATTAAAGTTATCGCCTCACACCTTGTCACCATAATCTGTTAATCTGTGGAACACCTGGTGATAATTAGGGAGGAACGTAATGGTAGAAAACTGTTGTGCAGACTTTGATTTCTGATTTAAGATGCTTGTGACCATTTTTTTTTTATTTTATTTTTTTTGCTTATTTGAAAGGTCCTTTGGTGTAATATGTGTCACCAGCACAAGCAGGAATAACACAAGCTTTGAATGCTTATGATGAAGTCGATCTATGATTAGAGTCTGATGTGGAGTGAAACAGAACGTCTGCCATTCACCACTTCACCATCTGCGTCGCCAATTTCCACCTTCTCCAAAATTAGCGCAAAGCTGGGTCAGAGTGGCCCAGATTTTCATTTTATTTTCTTCTTTTTTAAAAATAGATCACGACTTTGCGTGAAAAGTGACGTACGCAAGTTTCAGGCCCAGTTTTGTGCGTACGCAACTTGAGGCTCCTGCTCATAACAGCCGTAGAGTCAGATATTTATTGTAGAAAGTCCTGATTATTATAATAATTAATGAATGGGTTTAATTAATGTCGGTTATGCAGCATCTGAGGGACAGAATTCACTGTTCTGACTTTTTAAAAGTGAAGAATATCCTAACCGCACTGTTATATATCCTGTAAAATGTCCTCCAGGTCTTCACGTTAAACATTTGCACAAACACAAGATGTGACAACGGGAACTAATGGGCGACTCAGTGAGAATACAACAATCTGAGGAAGATGACGCTGTTTGAAGATCGTATATTTTTTTTTACGGTTTACAGGGAAGTGTTGGTACAAACTACAGACTTCTGACCAGAGGCGACAGGATCATGTAAAACATTTTCACTAAAATGTATCTGTGTTCATCTGAAGCCATATAACCTGACAAATAACTGAGCCCAAAGAAGATCGATCCAAAATGACTCCTCCTCTCCAAATGTTTGGCAGTTTTACGCAATTTTTGGCGCTCTTTTTAATTCACTAACCGCCCAGATATTGATCTGAAACTCTTGTCATACCTCACTGGCCCACAGATACTCCCCAGAAAACTCTGAATCTTACCCGTCACATTAGTTTTTGGGTGGTCTCATGGCTTCTGCCACTTCAGGGCGCACCGGGTGGCGGGCAGCGGCGCAGATGCTCGGTTTTCAACTCCAAACTGAAACGCGCTGGTTTGTCCGCAGTCTGGGATCTGACAGAACCGCAGGCAGAGGCGCGCAAAGGCTCCAAGAGTTACCGTGGATGCGTCAGCGCCGTGGACATGGGGAAATGTTCTTCACCGATAAACTGTCTCCTCCAATGTATGTTCCGTCACTGGAAGTTCATAATTCAGGTCCAGAACAGTTGCAGCAACAAAAAAGTTCCCCTCAATCTAAAAAAAAAAAAAAAATCCCCAGATTTTCATGTAAACATGTCCAACACGCAGAGAAGGAGACAGGCGCACCAGCACATCAGACTCGCTGATCAGTGACTGTGCGTGTTGTGCGCAGAGGATCCGGTCTCATCCTGTCCGTGATGCTGCGTGGAAGAGACAGTGCGTCACAGCAGAAACACCAGTGGAAATACTCCCAGCAGCATCACACCAGAAATGTCCTTCAAAAGTTTAAAAATCCACCGGAAGGGATCTGCTTCACAGCCTGAAACTTTAATTCACACAAAGTTCCAGAGACCCAGGGAATAAAATCCACATCAGAGACCAGAGCTGATGAACCTGTGAAGAACCTGGTGGACCTGGTTGCTTATTTATGGTGATTTTAGTCAGAAATGCAACAACACCGAAAAAAAGGCACAACCTTTAAATAAACACTTTATGTTGACTCTGAATCTATATCTACAAAAAAGCCACAATGAAAATGTTATAGGGAATTCTACCCCAATTATAGGGAATTCTACCCCAATAATTTTAGTTTCTTTGTTAAAACGGAGACATCCTATTTTAAGAGAATATTCCTCCTAGGCTACAAGGACGGTTGGAACTTCTGAGCATGAATGATCTTTGACTTTCCTGACTTTCCTCTCTGCTCAGCACCACAGCTCCTTCACATGGGTGGAAAGATGGAGGAAGGTGGATTTAGTGTCGGCTGAACTGCTCCTGTGTGGTTTTCTGACCCAGTGATGAGCCGTTCCTATTTATTTTGCCCTCTAGGTGTTTATTTAAAGTTTCCTGGTATTTCAGAATCCCCTGATAGCCGGCTCTCTAACAGGGCCCCCAGGCAGCGCAGCTCTCTGACAGTAAACTGCAGCCATGGTTTCCTCCTTCCTCCCCGACCATCCTGCTCTCTGTGCACGGTGGAAACTGCTCTGTCTTTCATTTTTATTTCTCTCCCTGCTATTTTCTGACTTGTGAAGATCAACCTCGGTCTGCCCTCACATTAAAGACTCTCGTCCCGGTTTGAAGAGGGATGGATAGGCCTCTGTGTGCATCGAGGTCTAAATGTGTCCGCTGCTGAAAACCACCGTAGAAAGAGGGAGAAAACGGGACATTTGTCCACATACTGCACTAAAATGGAACGGATGGATTAATGCAGTAATATAAATAATAAAAAATAATTAAGTAGCAATTTTCATAAGACATCTTTTGAATGGAATTCCTTTTCAAAGGGAGTTTTAAAGAGATGAAACAGGGGAAATTCTGGCTTCTCGGAGTCTCTGAACTGTTTTAAAAGTTGGCATTAAGCAAAAAGCTCTTCCCTAAACCAGTGAACCGAGTTTCAGCCTCTCTCTGCATCGCTCCACTCTGAGCACCAAGAAAAGTCGACTTTAAGCGACCGGGCTGAGAAAGGAAATATTTTATTGTCTGAATTATTCAAGGGTGGAAGCAGGCTGAGATTCTGCTGTATTGTGCCGACAAGAGTTTGTAATATTAATGGAGCTGAGAAGTTAGAGGTTATTTCCCCCTCCTCCTTGTTTCTGATGCTTTGATTCAACACTTCAGCCTCCAGCTGCACCGGAGGAGGAGAAATACTGAAGATTTAGGTGGAAAAGAACAATGACTGTGGATTATATTTTTACTACAAAAGCAAAAAAATAGATGTTTGTTTTGGCTTCAACCATGATATTCATTCAAACCTGAAAAGATGAACCTTAAGCTTGGTAATGTTTCTGCTAACAGTGGCCAGCAGGCTGCTGGTGAGATTAAATAGTTTGTAATTCAGTTTTTTTTAAATAAATACCTTTGAAATGATTCCCATTAAGAGTGAAGCTGATGCAGCTCTAGGATGGAGAGTCCCGGTGAAGATGATTGGCTCCAGCCTGGTTCTGCTGATTCTCGCTACACCTGGTAAGGTGAGGTGAAAGATGATGTTTTCAGTCCCACAGATCCTTTAAAGTTACATCAAACAACATCTAAATTAGGGAGTTGGATGTTATCCTTATATTTATTTGTACTTAATAAGATAAAAAATAAACTATCAGGATACTGGACAAAGTTCATGTGGGCTCCATCTGATTTCTAACTCGTCATGTTCTGCTTTTGCTGAGGACCCGTATGCAGAGACAAGGCAGCAGGAGTGCGGTGAATAAAGACGAGTTTAATTAGCAGAATGGACCTGAAGCAGCAGGGTGAGGAGAACCGAGGATCCGGTCCGGAGTAACTGAACCAAGGAGGTTAGTTACCGGATGCTACACAGGAAACAGACCAGCAAACAGGGTAATACCAGATTTCACAAACACAAAACAGGATTAGACTCAAACTTATGATCCTACAACAGAACCGAAAGGATCAAACTGAAAGTCCAACAGATCAGGACCGTTGGCTGGACTAATGAGGGAGTGTCCTTGTTTTAAACTGTGGTATGAGGTTAATGACCCATACAGGTCTGGGGAATAAGTGGCAAACGTTTAAGAAATGTTTACAGAACCCAGTTGGGACCCATCATGGGGTTCTGTGTGGGTAGGGCAACTACGTGGGACAGAAATCGGGTTGTTCTCATTGCAGACCCCGTTTTGTTTTGTTCCGTTTGGGTTAGTGTCGGGATGGTGCTGGGAACCAAATGGGTCCTATTTGGGAAACACAGAATGTAGAACCCATAGTTGTTTCTGTGGGGTTCTGCTTGATAAGAACTATGTTTTTTTTTTTTTTATTAGGATGTATGTCGTGTTAATTGCTGACATGGGTTTCATGTGGGATAACAGCAAGAACTAAATGGGACCCATCAAGGATACCTGTAACCATCGGGGTCTGATCACACTGCATGGACAGAAATACGGCAGATTTCCTGCTTATGTTCATGCATGAAGATGTTTTATATCTTTGGGTAAACGACAGCCCTCCATCAGACAAACGTGTTAAATTAGTCGTTGTATTTTACTATCCTACCTGTGACAGGGTTATGGTTCCCAGATGGGGTCGCCCTCCTCTCTCCAGACGATGATTTATCTGATGGTTGTTTCAGATCGTGATCCAGATGCTTTCTGCAGCTTCAGCATCATCGCCCCAATCATAACGTTAAGTTTTCAAACTCAGTCTCCTCCTGTTTAGAGAAAGATGGCCAACCTTTGCAAGCGGCCGTGCTCCATGTGAGGCTTTAGACTTGGACCGAGGTCTGAAACCCCTGGAAGGAGATGCAGGCAGAAGTCAAACATGTTTTTATTTCACCGTTCCTCCTCTGCGGACGTCTGTCCATCAGAGCTGATTTCCGCCTCACGTTTGTCGTCTGAGGCTCCAGGAGTGGATGGTTTTCTGTTATTTAGTCTAGAGGTTGTATGTTGAGGCGGTCTGTGAAAGGACAGACCTCTCAGGGCTGCGGTGAGACACACTCTAACCTTTTCCTCTGCTTTCCCACCAAACCTCAGTGTTTATAAGACACCTGAGGTTTTCCCCGTGTTATCCTCCGTGATGTCAGGCTGCGTCGCTCTGCGTCATCGCCGCAGAACCCAGTCTGGGTCCGTTCAGACTCCTTTAGATCCTCAGCGCAGCACAAACAGAACCTCAGGACCCAGACTTTGGACCAGAGCTCCTGTTCTCACTTTCCTTGATTTGTTTGGACGAAGGCATTTAATGTGATTTGAAAAGTAAACGTGAAGCCCATTAAGGCTCTTCTGTAGCAGAGAGTTCAGGCTTTAGAGCGGTCAGATGATTGTTTTTGTTACATTTTAAGTCTTCTTACCCATGTTTTCAGTCCAGTTCAGTTAAGTTCCTAATTTGAGGTTCAGACTCTTACAGAAATCCGCATATTTTCACTGGTTTTACATGACGTGTGCTGGAAACAAAATCTCTTTACTTGGATTTTTTTGAGTCTTGATTTGATCTGCTGAGATTGGATGCTTTCATGCATGAGTCTGGCTGACCCATCAGTCAGCAGAGCAACAAAAACAATCATTGACTGATTGCTTGAAGGACCCTTGGAGCACCGGCTCCATTAAACTCAGAGGACCTGTCTGAGTGAATTAAACGCACCTCATGATGAGAAGTCAGTTACGGTTAAGGTGCAAAGCAAAAAAAAGCAATGAGAGAGCTGTGTGAGACAAACTAAAAACACAGAGACTGTTTCCAAAAGATTTATCGATAAAATTAACACCAGTGTGCAGCTGATCAAATGCAGCAACTAAATAATCAACAGGAAGTGAGTCAGCGAAGTTCGTTTGCTGACGAAACAACGCAGAGGTAGAGGAAATCAATAAGGTGTTGATTATGCAACAAAAATAAACTCACAAAAACAAAACCAGGGTTTAAAGATGTGAACTGAAGATCATGAGACTTAAAAAAAAACAAAAAAAACAAAAGAGGAACATGGAGGGAAGGCAGCGGAGGGCAGAATTAGTGCAGAGTAGAGCAGCTGAGAGTCCAGTCAGGAATCCAGAACAGGAACCAAACGGAGCAGAAACAAGCAGAACACAGCTAGACATAAGACTCAAACCCAACAGCGGACCTGAAACCCAGAGACCGTAAGACGACAGGAAGGAAGGAGAACGCAGAACAGAAAGGATCCGACCAACCAAAACTAAAACCAATAACATGAAACTTAAATACCCAAACCAGATAAAGTGGTTATAACAGCAGGAGTTTGGGTGGTTTGCAGGTGTGTTTTAGCTCCAAACCCAGGTGGAAACCTGAGAAAAGCATTTATTGCTGCCTATCAACCTGAGAAGGGCTGTGAGGAAACTTCCAAAGCTCTGGAAGTCCTTCATGTTTCCACAGGAGTGGACGTCCCAGCAGACTGAGCCCAAGGTCAGAGCGGTCAGACAAGCAACTAAAAAACCTCCATCTCTGCCTCTGCAGGCCTCAGTGAGCATGTCCCTCCTCTTACCAGCCCAGAACACAACCAGCATTGATATAAATAATGAAACAAAGATCTGCGGTTTATACTACGGCTTTTTCAGACGCTCTGACCCCACTTCCAGAAAAAAAAAAAAGTCCCAGAAAGGCTTCTTTTTAAAGGTATTAAAGATCATCTCCGCTGAAGCGCGCAGAGAGCATCTCTGTTTCAGGCTTTTACGGCACACACACACACACACAGGCGAAGAGTGCTCGGATGTCCTCGTCTGTCCGCGACATCTCTGCCTCTTATTTCCCACACAGACCGCAGGAGATGGTTCCAACATGTTCAGCTGTCAGAGGAGGGCAGGATTACAGCTTCTGCTGGAGCAAAGCGTCTCCAGCTGCACGGTACCAGCATCTCTGTATAAAACACGTCAGGTAATCCAGACTGTGAGAGAAAATGACTTATTTATCAGATGCCTTTAGCTGTAGAAAGATTCAACCTTACCAATTAAACAGACTGTTTGACGTTTAATGTTGAACAGATTGGGGAGATTTTTAGGCTCACTGCAACAGATTTGTATAAAAATCAACTTTACGTACTTCTCCTCTCAGCTTCCTGTAAAAGGCTTTTCTGCTCCTGCTGTCCAGGATATTTTATAAAGTGACATTAACCTGTGGGGAAAAAAAAAACACAGAAACTGGAAAAACTGCAAAAACAAATGATATAAACACAGTTTGGATGTTTGGATATAGTTAAATAGCTAACAAACTAATAATATAGCTAACAAACAATTAAAGCTGCTCCTGCGACCCAGCATGAACTTATCTAGGTTAGTTCTTAAATGCATAGATGTTTGCATTTACTATTGAAAATGTTTTAAACATTTACAAACTAATTATTTAATAAGTGTTAATTTTTATGAACTTTTATTTATTAAATTTGATTGGGATTATATGCGATGACATCACCATGTGGAAATTATGTGTATTATTTGATAAGGTTTAACATCTTAGCCACTGTGGATAATCATATTTTTTATAGTTTATAGTTACGTGTGGCTGGCTTTGCCTGGTGATGGAAATTAGCTCTGGTTATTGTCTCGCATTCAACGCGATGCATCATAATTTTACAAATAAATACAAATACATAGCTGGATTTTTGCAAAGAAATAGGAAAGGATTATAAAATAGCACCAGTACAGGTATGCCTCCTTAAAGAGCTGCACTTCCTGTACATTAATTATTCAAATTAGAGCTTCATCAGAAAGTATGACCGAGCAGGAAATGTGATGCTTGAATTAATGAGAGTTTAAAAACTTCATCACAGTTGATGCCGGGGTGTTTATGACACGCAGCTGAGCATTAGGTGGGAAGAACTCGGTGTGTAATCACCTAAACAAACCATGCATGAAGGTGTCACCTGCATGAAGGTGTCACCTGCATGAAGGTAAAGGTCAACCAAACAGCTGAAGCTCTCTGAGCGATCCTGCTTCTTATCCGTTCTGCTTCACAGCATCACAGCCAACTTACAATCTTTCTAAAACGGATAAAAATAAAGCAAATATGTGGGGATGAGTTGGATAGGAGAAACTTTATAAAGCTCCGTTATTTCTCTGAGCCTCCTCAGGTTTAATATCTCCGTCCCATACCTGATTCTGGATAAATTAGGCAGACGATACAGAGAAATCAGAACAAGAACCAACCGTTTTAGAGACAGTTTTTACCCGACAGCAATAACAAAACTAAATGCAACCAAAAATAACCATTAATTATCATGGATGATGTGTGTGAGAATGTGCTATTTTTAATTTTTTTAGTTGTATCAGTTAGTTTTTATCAGTTATTTGTTATTTATTTCTTATATTGTGTGTAAATTGAGGGACAGAGATTTATTTATTATTTATTTATTATTGTTTTTTTAAACATATGCACGGATCGATGGCACTTTTTAAATTTCGTTGTTCTTGTGACAATGACAATAAAGTTTTCATTTATCATTCATTCATTCAATTAAAAGCGTGAAAAGGGGAGGACGTACTGCCCCAAGTGGAGGAGTTCAAGTATCTTGGGGTCTTGTTCACGAATGAGGGGAGGATGGAGCGGGAGATGGACAGGCGGATTGGTGCAGCGTCTGCTGTGAAGCGGGCGCTGTACCGATCCGTTGTGGTGAAGAGAGAGCTGAGCCAAGAGGCGAAGCTCTCGATTTACCGGTCGATCTACGTTCCTACCCTCATCTATGGTCACGAGCTTTGGGTCGTGACCGAAAGAACGAGATCCCGGATACAAGCGGCTGAAATGAGTTTTCTCCGTAGTGTGTCTGGGTTCTCCCTTAGAGATAGGGTGAGGAGCTCAGTCATACGGGGAGGACTCAGAGTAGAGCCGCTGCTCCTCCACGTCCAGAGGAGCCAGTTGAGGTGGCTCGGGCATCTGGTCAGGATGCCTCCTGGACGCCTCCCTGGTGAGGTGTTCCGGGCACGTCCCACCGGGAGGAGGCCCAGAGGGAGACCCAGGACACGCTGGAGGGACTATGTCTCTGGATGGATGGAGGAATCAATGAGGAGAACTGTTCAAACTGTAAGCCCCACCCCCAAACTTCCCCTTGGGAACCCCTCCTCATCTTCTTTCTGGTCTCCGTCCCAGTCGACATGTACGAGACTAAACACACACCTCAAGCTCGTGCACAATCCTCCAAATGAAACAAAGGTTCATCCAGGGATGATTTCCTTGACATTAATGGCTACATCTTGGTTACGCCCTGGAGGAGCTGCTGCTCAGCAATGACTCTGCACCTCCTGGTACCGCTGGCAGAGAAAGTTGTCCCAGATTGTCCCCGGTTTGATGCTTATTTCTACTAAAAAAGCCTTGACTTGCTTTATCATGTAATCAATTAGTCAGTCGTTATTATCAAATTAGATTTTTTAACTCATAATACATTGAGTAGAAAGCGTTTCTCTTAACCAGACAGAACTAGATTCAGGTAGGTTCCTTTAAACTGATCTTCTGTGTTCAAACGCGCCTCGTTTTCAGTTTGACGTTCTGTACAAACACTTAATGTCATGATTTGAGGGTAAACCCGAACACAACCACAGACAGAGATACATTATAAAGGATTTTATTAAATGATGATGAGTTGTGGAAGAAGGAGACCAGAGAGGTAGAACCGGACTGGAGCCAAAGGATGTAGACGGCAGGACCCTGAGTACTGGAGAGGGAGCTGGAGAGGTGTGGGTGATGCGCCAAGAATCAGCAGCACGGCAGAGAGAATACTTGAAGCGCTGGGCAGGACAAGGAAAGAATGAGGTGAGCAGTAATGAGCAGACGAACCGACAGGGAAGAGCTGACTAAAGGAAGCTTAAATAGGGAGGATGACAGGTGTGCTGAGTTCTGGCTTGATTAGTGGCTGACAGGTGTAGATGATTATTGAGGTGCGGGACCAGAGCTGTATGGGAGGTGGAAAGTGCCCCTGAATATGTCCATGATGCAGCAGGCAAAGCTGCACCATGACACTTAAATCTGTTCAGTTTGCTGCTCTTTCCTTAAACTCTGCCGTGTGTGGGCCTGGTGCAGAAAGTGGGTGAAAACATGAATTTTGAACACATTTTGACGTCACGCCTGTGATGCCAGCTGACAGACGGAGAAGCCGACATGGGAGCCAGACACAGTGTTGTGATAAAATGCTTTAATAAAACTGGTGAGAAACTCGAGACTTGATGCACACAGGAACAGCTCTGCTGGAAACTACTAAGGAGCCAGGCAGCCAGGTTGGCAGAGGCTTGGATCAGCGCCACAGGCCGGCTTGGGTCATGCAAGGGAGGACAGAGACAGGCAGACTGATCCGTAGGGCTCGGTTCGGGGTCAGGAGATCAGTCCAGGTTGTGTCCAGAAAACAGAAGGCTGCATAGATGTCGGACACAGGTTTGGCAAGGAAAGAATAATCGGTGGAACGTGGTCATGGTCAGAAAATGTAATCAGGCGGGAAAACCACTGGACGTCTATTGGGTTCAGACACAAAGTTTTCAATAATCTGGCACTGTCTGTCTGCTAAAGTCCAGCAGGTATAGGTGGAGGACCAGGTGAGAGAAATGAGCCTGATTGTGCTGCAGCGGGAGGCGACTCAGATTCATCAGATGATAACTGCTGGAGTGCAGAATGAGGGAGAAACACGCAGACAGGAGCCAGAACATGATAAGAACAGGTGAATGAGCTCAAACACTCTGGAGCTGCACAATATATCACAAATCTTCAATGCAATATCAGTATGCACAATATTAATATAGGAAAAGACTGTTCACTGGCTACAACTGTTAAATGCCAGGAAATTCACACTTTGCATGCAAGTAACCTTTGGAGCTTGCTGCACAGAGTCTGACTGGAACAGAGCAAAGATGCAGAAGGTCAGAGCGCTGAAAGCATTAAAATAACGGCTGATAAAGCGCGATGACAGGAAACGTTGAGGTGCTGCAATATCTTCATCATGATGTTTGGAAGCTGCCACAGCAAAGGCAGGAACAGGTAGGCAGAGAGCAAACTCAGAGAAACGTGAAAAACCTTCAATTTCTGAGAAAATAGTGATTTTCGTTTTATTGGAAAATATACATGCTTGTTGACATTATGAAGAAACACCATGTAAGGGACCAGACTTAAATAAGGACAAAAGGTGTTCCAAAAGTTAGAAAAACCTCAATTTAATAATGTCAAAAATTCAATACGAAATAACTCAAATAATAAATAGCATGAATTTGGGCCCAACTCAACTGAGGTCAACTAAACAATAACAAAACTGACCTCTGGACAAAAAACAGAGGCTGCTTAAATAGGAGTGGAATAACCTAAACTTTCCACACGAGGGAGGCACAACATAACAGAGGAACAACAAACCAAAAATATGAACACAAAAAACAGATAAAGAAAAGACACATTTAACTTAGCACAAATAATAAAATAAAATAACTAAGGTCAACTTCAACAAATAAAGTTCCTCCCCCCTCAGTCTTTTGGAGTAGTGGTATGTTCTTGGCTTCCCCCTCCAGCTGATTTGTGTTTGCAGACCTCAAAGAAAAGAACAAGTGTAAGTAAACCATTCTGGCACATATTAACTAAAGTGTTAAAAATATTTGTCTAAATAAAATAACTTGAACTTAACAGACATATACACAGTTCAATCTGGATTCAATAAATGTAAATTATAATTAAAAAAAACAATACTAACACTTGGTGGTGGTGCTAGAAGCATCCACCACACACCATAGTGCCTAAAATGTTACCGTAACTGTAAAGTAATTCAAATCAACAGCTTTTGTTATCACTCCCCTGGCTGAGGGTGATTCTAAAGAATTTTGAGGCCTGTTTTCTCACTAATCTTCTTTGCAGAGCGCAACATTCAAAAGGTCTTCTTCAATTCTTTGTTGATTTCCACAAGTTTGGCATCGATCGGAAGCTTAGATTCCACTTCTCCTGAATCTGTAAATAACTCAAAACGGCCCCGGGGAGACTTGTTCCTGGCTTTGCTTTGGCCGGTCACATTTATTATTACTATTGCCATAACATGATTTCTAAATATTGTGCAGCGCTGAGACTCATCTAAAACTGGGTTTGGAATAAATACACTCGGTGTATCGTTAAGCTTCCAATAAAAGCTCCAATCTAGGGCCTGTATAAAATCCCTAAAGTGGGGTTTAAGGAGGGCTCTGTGCCTGTAAAATAACTAATCTGAAATAATTTCACAAGTTCTGCCAAGAACAGCCAGAAAGATACCAGAAGTTCACTGCTAGCTAAATAAATCTGTGGTAATGGTGCAACCTTCTGAGGGACATTTGAACAAGCATTAGTGGTTGTATATCTATATATTTTAGCATGCGTGTAAATTTATATGGTTGTTTATAGAAATTATTGCTGTCAAAAAAAATATTTGCAAAAGAGCAAACAAAAAAATTTAAATTGCAGTCGTATAATCAAGATTTAAAGTTGAATTAATTAACGTCTTATTTTGGTTCCTCCAACATTTACCAACATCAGGTCCGAGTTCCCAGCTGTCGCCCTGAGAGGACTCCGGTTAATGAATATTCAGTGGCGTTTATTAGCATATTGCTCAGGATATTTGTGACAGAAACGTCAGCGTGAGAGGAAAAGCTGAATCAGAGGACGCTCAGACAGGATCAGCGGGCAGATGGTCCTGAAGGAGACTGCGGGGCGGCGCTCATCACACCCAGGAGCTGAACGGGACACCAGAAGGTCAGACAGGAAGGTGAAGCCAAGGAGAACAAGAACTTCAGACTGTTTCCCCCGTTTGGTTGAATCAGAGACGTCAAACTCCTGCTTGTGAGGCCTGGAGACGTCTGTATGATGTCCAATAAGATGTGATTTATTCTGTCATGTTGTTTTCAAATGTTGTCGTAAAAAACAGATTGAAAGAATCATTGATGACAGATTTTAAACTGAAAAGTGTTTATAGGTAATTTGTTATGTTCTTGTGAAAATATGGAATTTAATTTGTTGAGTGATGCTGATCAGTTCTCAGCTGAAAGCATCCTTTCTTATTTCCTGTTCTACTGTGAGCTCCACTGTTTAACTGAGTTAGTGACTTAACCAATAAACCAGTCTTAAAGGGATGGATAACGTGTCTATTCTTCCTGTATAAACCAAACCCTGCCTCTGAACTTTATGGCCATTTTGCCTCATTATTTTGCACTGCCAACGTTACTGAACGTTTATAATCAATCTAAATTTAAAAGTGCACAACTGAACGTTTACTGCATTTTTGTACCACTATTATTTTGCACTGCCAACACTGAACGTTTCAAATTAATGCCTTTTTTCACCATTATTTTTGATCTATAAATATGGTTGAACATTCTTCTGCACACTTTTTTGAAACCTGTTATTTTATTTCAATTGCAATCTCATTACACTGTCGTAAAAGTTATGCAACGAAATGTTGTTTTGTATGCACTCTTTGCAAATAAAATGACAATAAAGTTTAAAGTCTGAGTCTCATGTCTTCCCCTCCGTCAGTAAAACCCGGGTCACTTTTTACGTTTGGTGTTTCTTAGCTGTCTCCATGTTGGTGAGATACTGCAGCGACTTTCCTCAAGCTGCAGGCATGAAGTCGATGCTGCCTGTGCCTCATCACAATGGCCATGAGCTGTGGGTTTATCCGGCCTAAACGAGCCGTTTGGGAGACCTCTGTGGGCACAGAGTGATCCGGGCCTCAAACAGAACCGCTCGCTCAGCTAAAACCAAGCTTGATACGACCTTCATGGAGACGACAAAGTGCAGGCTCACCTGAAACCCAGAGCTTTCCCCTCTGTGACCTTCTGTTGGACAAACTGTCAACCCTGTCTGCAAAATCCTCTGCTGCGTTGTTGCCTCAGTCTGCTGAAAGCTCACATCGGTCCCCAGACATGTCCTGTCAGATCGTCACTCAATCATCTCAAAAGAGGGATCTTTCTGGCCATGCCGGTAGGGCAGGGGTAGCGTGTGTGACCCATTCCAGGTTTGACTCAATCCCGTGGACCTTTGCCAGATTTCCTCCTCCTCTCTCTCAGCCTACTTTCATTAAAGGCCACTGGTGCCACAAAAAAGGGTCAGCAGTGAGAAACGGTTTCTGCAGGTCGGACTGAATCTTTACAGATCCAGATCACATACACCAGAGCTAGCAGAAAGTCTTTCAACAGAAATAATGGAGTAGTTTTTCTCAGTCTCTCACGTCATTAATAAGGAACTTTGGTTTAGTTAATTAAGGTTTGCAAACAATACTTTCTGCCTAATTCTCAGTAGTTCCACCTGCAGCATTGTAACTAGGTTGAGGTCTGGACTTTAACTGAATCCATCGCAACAAATTTATTTGTTTATGTTTAAGTTCAATTCAGTTTATTTGTAGAGCGCCAGTTCACAACGCAGGTCATCTGCCTCGACCCACTGGGGGTAAGAGATGACAGAGCAGAGACAGAAAGCGCAGAGAAGCAGGAGTACTTTCTATGTGGGAGAAATGTAAAAGGGTGATGGTAGCACTAGCTCCTTAACTGGCTTTATCTAGGAGAGAAACACAGCTAAGCAGATAAACCTAAAGAGAGCACAGACAGTTAACTACATTTCCAGAAAAATCATCCATTTTTCCGTTAAATAAGGCGATGTAATCATAGCTGCACCTTCATATCAAAGATTAAGAGGATGACCTGATTTATAAACTTCCACGTTTAGCTGCTTCATCAGCTCCAACACTGCGGACCAAGAAGCTATGAGAAACTTATAAAGTTCGGAGGCATTTCAGTAATAAATCTGGTTGTGTTTTTTTGAATTAACATGTCAAAGCAGACATGTAGCCCAAACAAGAAGGACTTTAGTGCTATACATCTCCGACACCGAGCTGCTCATGTGTTGAAGGATCAGGGTGATTTTAAAGCTACACTATATGATATCAATTGAAATATAATTTCATTTATCATGGTTTCTGGTACCGCCTCAGATGGAGGCGGTGATTACTCACATCATATATTCAGAAAAATATTTATTGTAAAGTTTGCAGGTAATGTACTGTAGGTTTTTGGGACAGGGTTCCAGGATGGCACAAGAAAAGGTAAGAGGTTAGATATTGTTTCAGGAGATAATTAAGAATTAAGAGCCTATATTGTGATTATGTCACCATAATGAAATGTTGGTGAGACGTCGGCTCAGAATTCATGCATAACATTAATTTGAATGTGCCGGCAAACACCTCTGAGAAGCTAAAAGGGATACAAATTAGCATCTAATGAGATTCAAATGTTCATGTAAAAAGAAAGAGAAATGTGACGGAGAACTTTTAAAAGACAGATGAGTGGAAGTTAAGCTTGTTTAAATAGACTTTTAGTTATATTTCTGTGTAATGGGTGGCTCAGAAAACACAGACATTAACGTCCCATCAGGGTGTAAAACCCTCATGGAAGTAGAGTTTGTTATAGCCTTAAAACACAGCCCAAAAATATGCTAGCATAGCTTGGTGGCCTGTTAGCACTAGCTTCAATGTTAGCATCAAACTCAGTATAATCAGAAATGTTGAGACACATGCAATGAGCATGAGACACATGCAATGTTCTGACTCCACACGCACTCACGCCACACACGACATTCCTCATGCAGAGAAATAACAAAGCCCATACGGGCTGCAAGTGATCCGTCTGTTCAGAGCGAAGTCTAATCCTGCCTTCTGGCGGCTGTTTTTACAGCTGCTGCAGCTGAGACCACGCATCCTCGGCCAGTCACTGAAAAGCAATGTGTTTACATCAAAACTCCGCTTGAGTCCTCTCGGTTAGACCCAGCTCCTGAGCAGGGCCGGAGAGACCCGGGTCAGCTCTTTTCTGGTGGAAAAGTCGTTGATGTTCTGTGGGGAGTCTGGTGTCACTGTGACAGAAGTTTATAAGAATAAAGGCTTTATATACAACCTGAGCGTGTTTCTTTAATGATGCTGATGTTCAGCAGGAGCTGTGGATGATTTTTATGTTTGAAACAAAGGAACATAGAAAGTTTGGAGGAAAGATGTAGCTCACAGCTTATTTATTAGTGGAAATGTGTCTGAGAACTTTTCTAATGAACAACTGGAGTATCTGGGAGAAGATTGTCCTGAAAACAACACAGACATGTTTCATCTTAGAGTCACATCTATGCAAATAACATAAACCCCTGGTCTTAAAAGTACTGTGCATCGTATACTACTAGTAGTACTACTACATCCAATATTACTACAATGATGACTAATAACAACATCTCAAAAGCTGAAACCTTGATCTCTATTTTCTGTCTGATGCTGCCTCCTGCTGGTTCTCTTTTGTAAAAGCTCCTCCCCCACATTATAAAACCATGCTCTGCTACTTAAACTGACAAAAACAAAGGTGCAGATTACAGCAGATTACTCATTTTAGGTGAAAAATGTTGACAGTGTCCTCTTAATTATTTCAGGCTTAATTAATAAAAGTTAAGGAACAGTTTAAAAACACATCAGATTTCCATTAAAAAAACGAATTCCTTCTACATCTCCACAACTCATCTCCTGACACTTTATCTTCACATAGAATGTGTAATGTGTTAGGAGCAACAGATTGTGCTTAATCTGAGAACTTGATGCAGCAGGAAGGTCCAGTTTGCTGAAATGTCATTACAACAGCTCTGATTGGTCCTAATAGCCTCTTTATTCTCCAAATGCTTCTATGTATGCCTGACAACGTCAGGGCTCCTTATGAAATGATGGCTGGTGTCCTGGGCTATCTCCTCCAGATCCAGACCAGGGCATCATTGAGCTCCTGATCAGTCTGAGGTTCAACCTTTTGGCATTGGACAAACCTAAACATGATGTCCCAGAGATGTTCTATTGGATTTAGGTCAGGGGAGTGTTGAGGCCAGTTGATGGCATATTTCCTTCATCCTTCATCCTCCAGGAACTGCCAGCAGACTCTTACCACATGAGGCCGGGCATCATCATTCACCAGGAGGAACCCAGAACCTCCTGCACCAGCAAAGGCCCTAACACTGGGTCTAAGGACTGCAACCCGATACCTAATGTCAGTCAGGGCGCCGACATTTATCCTGCACAGATCTGTGGAAGCATAACATTTACCACAGATTCTCCAGACCCTTTCAGATCCTTCACATGAGCTCAGAGAGAACCTGCTCTCATCTGTGAAAAGAACACGGCACCAGTGCCGAACCTGCCAGTTCTGGTGTTCTTTGGAAATACCAGACGAGCTCCACGGTAAAATACCGTGGTAGAGAGCACAGGGCCCACCAGAGGACGTCGGCCCTCATGCCACCCTCATGAAGTCTGTTTCTAATGGTTTGGCCAGATTGAAAACCTCAAGGTTTTGATCTTGAGGTTTTCAAAAAAAGTAAATGAAGCAATGTTCCTCTTTTCAGATGTGTGACGTGTAGAAACAGTGATGGGAACTCAAGACATAAAGGCTCAACCATTGCAACACATGCTTGAAGAGGCTCACTGTTCATTTCCTGTCTGCTATATAGTTTTAATTCATGTAATTTTAAGTAAAAAGGGTTGAAGTTATGCTGCAGCACCGTAGAATAAAAGGTTTAATTGATCTAATCTGGCCAACAGCAGCAGTGGAGAATCTGACTTTATTCTTGTTGGGATTATGTACATTTCAGTGGCCATCACTGGACATGGAGTACAGAAGACAAACTATGACTATTTACTATGAGTCCAAACATCTGGTTATAGTTCTGATCCTCGGGGACTTCTGTCCTGTATGCTTCAGCTGTGTCTCTGATTCTCCAGAGCTGATTTAAAAGACTGGAAAACCTCCTGGGCAAGAGGAGGCTTAAGGATGCAGGCACTCCTGATCCAGATCTTATCTGGTTCTAAGAACTAAATTACCAGAAGAGAAGCCTGAATAAAGAACCTTAATGAGAACCTGCAAGCTGAAGCTGAATGCTGTCTGTCAGGTTCAGATTTCCCTTGAAGACCTCAATGCAGCACTAAGCTTTAAGCAGCTGGGATGTAGATTACAGTAACTAGGAATAAAACATTATTATAAATAACAAAAGTGTATTTTATAAATTAACAATTAAACATTGCATGAATAAAGAATGTCTCATTTTAAAATGGATTACATTAGTCTGTACCATAGACGTAGGATTACGTATAAAGCCCTTAATAATCAAGCTCCATCATATATCAGAGCTCTGATTACCCCGTATGTTCCTAACAGAGCACTTCGCTCTCAGACTGCAGGTCTGCTGGTGGTTCCTAGAGTCTCTAAAAGTAGAATGGGAGGCAGATCCTTTAGCTATCAGGCTCCTCTCCTGTGGAACCAACTCCCAGTTTTGGTCCGTGAGGCAGACACCCCGTCTCAGACTGAGGTAATCTTACAAATCTCAATAATAAGAAGAATCATCTTCACAGTCATCGCAATATTCCATTTAAATTCATCTTCTGCATTTACCCCATCTCTTAGGAAGCATTGGGCTGCCCCTGTGTATGCCTGGGGAGCATTCTGGTGCTAAAAGTCTTGCTCAGGGACCCTGTGTAGCCGTCTGTCTAACCAGGAACCTTGCAGCTGTCTAACCACAAGGCCACTGCTTCCCCGCTAGGCTTTTGACGAAATGCATCTGCAGAAGTTAAAGATTACTGCAATGAATTGAGAAAAGGAAACCAACATATCGGCAAATGCAAAAGATTTACTGATGCAACTGCCTTTGGTCCACCTAACAAAAGATTAATGTCTCTTGGTGAACGAGCTGCTCTCCACACAGTGAGAGGTTCCCTTTAATTCTGTGGTAAATGAGTACAAGAGTATAGCTGTAAATGGCGTTGTGGTTCATGGTCATACATTCAGAAAAACTGGATGATTCTGTCCAACTAATCATTATTGTTATGACCACAGTTAGCTGGAAGAACAGGGTAACATAAAATTAAAGAGTCCAGTTGGTAAACTTGATTAAAATTTTATTTATAAGGTTTCTAAACAAAAAGAGACAACGTCATACATGTTAAATCAGATGAAACACAATAAAGGGAATTAACCATCTTATAATAAATACAACAGCTTCTAAGCAAAACAAACCCAACAAGAAGAAAACAAAATGGGAGAAGCACAAACAGTGTTGACTGTTCAAATGCAGCTCCACTGAATGTGGCTGCCAGAGTCTTTTAAAGGGTTGAGGAACGTCTGGATTGGTCCATGGTTTCTGGAAATGGTCCAATCAGCTCAGTATGTCGGAAGCGGGTCCAGTGTCCTTACAGCCAATCCCAGGTATGTGCTGCCACAGTTATTTCTACATGGTTAAAGTAGGGCCCAGTCTGCACCACTGGGTGAAAATCGACAACCATAACCATTACCTACAAATTTACTAATATTTGGTAAAAAGAGAAAAGGATACGGATTAGTTCTAGTTTTGGTTGTTGTCCTTATGTTTCTTAATACAGGCACCCACTGGACTGAAGGTAAAGTGCAGTTTATTACCGTGAAAGTTTTGACCCAAGTTTTAGCTAAATTTGAAAAACATTTATATAATGATTTTTCAGATCAATATGCAGCCCTGGTGCGTTTGCTTGATGCTCAGTGTGGGCTGCCCTTCTCAAAAACTCCTCTATGTAATTTGAGAAGGTCAGATCCATCACTAAATGGGTCATCTCTAGGTGAGATTACCGCATCAACATAATTTTGGTTATCTGATGTAGGATTTAATTTAGAGGGCTGAATGTGGCCTTGTCTTTAAAAGTAACTCAAGGACTTCTTAATCTGCTGGTCCAAACTGATCTGCTATCAGATTCCAAAACATGGAGGAAGACTGTTTAATTTTGCAACAGTGCAGTGCTGCCAGTGGCCTCCAGGGGCGCTAATCCTGGAGTTACAGGTCTAGTGCCCCTAGTGTCTAAAAGTTACACGACGCTGCTTTAGATAAATGATCCCTTGCAGTGGAAACGTGGCTGCTTTAAAGCCCCAGGTTTTCATTTACCCGAGGAATCCCAATCCTGGGGCTTTAAATTCTGGGGCTAAATTTGGTAGGATTGATCCATCTCAGGTGACCAACAATCTTATTGGGTCAAATGCTGACTTCATGAAATAAAACCCCCTGAGAACAGAAAGTCCCTTTTTTAACTTAGAAAGGTCCCTCTCCGACCCTTTGGACTTCATCAACCTGTATTTGTGTCAGAAAACATGTTTGTCTCCCTTCCTTTAGAGCCCAGACAGTTGTTAATGGAGGGCATAGCCATGGAGGAGGCTGTGAGTGTGCCGTTACTCCATGACCATATGCTTGGCTTTAATTTCCACATAGAACATCGGATCTGCACCAGAATCAATGTGCTTGATGTTCTCATCACTGAGCTATATTATACACTGGAGTGCTGATTTTGCCGACAAACTGAAGTCACTGGCCGCCATCTTGCTCCTCCCTACTCTCACAGAATCCCATAGGATTTAGTTGCAACAACAAGCAGTTTTCTGGCTGTGTGAAAACGTTTCACAGGTAATTCTACAGTCAGTGGATGTACTAACACTATCAACTACTAGGAAATTAGGTGGTGAAATATTTTACATGTTATTCATATTAAATATATATATATGTATATATAAGTATGTGTATATGTATATACGTATATATATGTATACATATATGTAAATATATGTTTTTGTATATTGTTATTTATGTATTTATAAATGTTATATATATATAATTAAATAAATAAAATGCAAAATATTTCAGCACATGACTTTCTCAGTACTTGATAGTTTTAGAACACAACATAAAAGTATATGGCATTTGACATTTTAAAAGTTTTAAGCCCCCCCTTAAAATGAGAAAATCCTCGTTATTCAATGCTGCAGCGCACATATTCCCTAGTTACTGGGGGGAAATAGGGAGTACCAATATGGCGGCTGGTGGCTTCAAAGCGTCTCGTTCTAACAGGCGGCGATTAGCACTCCAGTGTATTATATAGCTCAGTGGTTCTCATCCTACTCCTTAATAATTCCCCACAGCACCCCCTAGCTGCAGCTAAAAGAATTAGCCCCAAGCTAATCAGTTTGCTTTAAAATTTAATTCCTTGTTTAAATCTCATAATAAAAATAGTTATTGTACTGACATGAATGAGAAGTGTCTTTTTAAGGCAATGTGATTTCATGCAACATTTAAAGAATGAGGAAGTCATGTTTGTCTGGCACAATGCATGATCTTTATTTCTATTGCTTACAAACTTAATAACAAAGAAGAGGTTTGAAATTGCATAGAATGTACATTGATAAATAGGTAACTGACTGGATCTGGATTAACTTTAAATACTTTAATTATTAATAGAAAATGTTTATTCTTCGTCAGACATGAAAAAAAAAACTCAACTAAGTAATCATTTTATAGACTTTTAGATAAAACCTTTAGTCCAGTCATTTATCTGTTCACAAGAATTTCAATATTATTAACCAACAGATGATTAATAGGGGTGTAGTGGTCCACAAAAACCACGGTTCTGCACATAAGTCACAGTTCAGGATATTTCAATACATTTTTTATTCTTTATCTGACACTTTAGATTGATGTTAAGATTTCTTGATAATAATGTGATTTTTAAGTCTATTATTTGCTGGTGCTGCTGTTTCACTTTTCTAAAAAAGTGATGATGATGAAGATGATGGTGATGAAGATGATAAACTGACTTGGCTTGATTTTTATCAGTTAATAAAATCATCAAACAACAATGAAATAAATCAAAAATGGTCAAAGTTGTTATAAAAGAAATTTCTAATATCTCAATATTTGATTTGATTACTTTGTCATTACTTGTATCCATAGACAATCCTGTGTACCATTGTACCTGAATGCACCTTAGGAGCGTAGCTTTTGGTGAAACTTTCCTGGTGTCTTGGACTGATTGAACGTTACAGGCAGATTCCTCTTATTACTTTTATTTTAACATGGTTTAGGTGAGTGACTAACTTGAGTATAAACTGAGAGACATACCATATTGCTGTTGAAAAAATGCTTTGGTTTCATTCACCTTTTCCTTCACCATCATCATGGTAGCTGAATGAGAAAACATAATGTACCCAAGCAGCAGATTTCAGAGAGTTTGGAGCCCTCTCTGTTTTATTCTGGCATTGATTTTTAAAGCTCCGCCTAATAATTACCTTCTATGAATTTGTGCACGTCGAACCAAGATCGGCACCGATACACGCACCCTACACCCTACTGATTACATCTATGACGAATATGAATGAAAAAGCATAAATGAAGCTGAGGAGCTTTGAGAAATAGCAGATAAAGTTGCACTAACTTTTCCAACATTGCAGATATCTTATCTCATTTCAGGAAACAGCATGGAACCAGATAATGGTTTACATCGTTCCACCTCTGACACAACCTCCCCGGTTTGGACTCCATGATACGTTCCAGTGATGGTAACAGATCTGGTTTCTCCATCCTCATAGGTGCGACTGAGGCGGGCGGAGTAAGGAATGTCCATTTTGTACCGATAACCAACCATTTTGACCTGGCAGCTGTGGTTCGGTGGCACATCTAGCTCCAAACTGACAGAGTGGGAGACTTCCTCTATCCAGGTGTTTCCTCCTGAGAACGTATGGGTTGTCTCAGCACTGAGTTCAATATTTCCTTCTACAATGCCAGGAATGCCCGTCTTGATGGACGTTCTTAAACCAATACTTATGGAGGAGCTGATGTCCCAACGTCTCTCATCTGTGGTTGTCTGAGTCAAGGTCACCATTTTCTTCACAGGACTGAGGGCATGATTGATAGCAGTAGAGGTTTTTAGGGTTTTTGGAGGCTCCTTAAAAATTTTAGTTTGGTCTGTGCTATACTTGACATCAGAGAGAATTTCTTTTTCAGCCTTCATGTTGGTAAGTACCTCATATTTTTTGTACTGACATTGCTTACCCTTCCAGGGAAGGTAGAAGCGGCCATCTTTTGGATACACCATCCCCAGACCGTACTTGTTCTTCCCTACATAGATTTCTTCACTGGAGCAGGTTCTGATTGAATTCTTTGGAACAGAACCCTTCGAATCCTCTTTCCACTCGAAGATCTCCAAGTTACCTTCATTCACAAGGATTTGAAAGGAGGAGGAAAGATGCTCTTTCTTTCTATAAGGGTAGTGGCAGTAAGCACCGATGCTGGGGTTGTAAAAGCCAGAATGGCATCGAACTTTGCAGACATAGTCGGTGCGCTTAGTGTACTTGTTATAAATGGAAACAGCGCCATTGGGGAGAAAACCCTGCCATGTCACCCATAGCTGTTTGCCATTAGTATCAAACTCAGAGAGCTTTGAGTTAACCTGACTTTTCAGAGTGAACTGAGCAGGAGGCAGAACACGTCGGACTGTTGAGATGGATTTGTTGGATACGGTCATTTTAGCCACACCATCCACTGGATCTGGGTTCAGGGAGGAGCCTGTAAAAGAACCAGACAACCCCATTTTCTATAGTTGGTTCTGGAGATGTTCTACCCTTTAATTTTTGCCACATTACCTTATAATTTAACCCTAAATCTTATGAAGTTGGACCTAAAATTTTTAAAAATCTTCTTTTTCTACTTGCGGTAACATACTAACTACAACAACAGTTTACACGGTTTGTAAAATAAAATGAATCAAACACTTGTTATTAGGATAAGAAGGGCTTAATTATCTTTTTACCATTTTCATCTGACTGGTACCTAACAGCGTCCTGCAGACTGGCCGACCACAGTACCAGGAGCCACAACAGCAGCTAAAAGTAACACAAATAAAAGTTATCAGTCACATGACAATTAAACAAAACATCACTTTCATAATAAAGGTAAAGCAAGTTTACTTGTATAATACATTCCAGTATCAGGGCAATTAAAACAAAAACAGAGAAAAGTACATTTGTAGTTGCATGACAGGGGCAAGTAAAGAAAGGTTGGACTCCTAATGATGTTTCACCAGTTTAAATAAAAAAAATAAAGGCAACTCTAAACAAATAGATTTTTAAATATAAAGGAACTCAGCAGTTTTGTAACTGAGGATGGATGTGGCAATTTTTGTCTCTATTTGAGTTTGCATTAAGGAACGATGTTGAATTAGTAAGGACAGTGAAAACTATTCCTCGCAATGCTATAATAAGAGAGCAAAAAGTGAAATAAGTTAGTAAATCATTCCACACATTAAAAACAGATGGAACCACAGACCCAACAGGGAGAGACAATATATCCATAGCTCTCTGCTTTCTGAATGAACTCTAAGAACCAACTGAGCACCTCCTATCGACAGCCACTGCCGAACAAGGAGATGCGGTTACAGCGACTGACACCACAGGAGAACTGACCACAGCGGGCCTGAAGCCTGAGAAAATCCTCAGTCAGTGTACGCTGGTGCCTCATTCATGGCAGGTAAACAAGGAGGGTTACAGAAACTGCTGTAGCAATAAACCGCACAGATACTGTTACAATCATCAGGGGCTTTTTGGGTCACCCATGCCTGGGCAGTTAAAATGGGTCATGATCGACTTCTTCAGTGTTTAACATGCTGTAAAGGTTCTGCAGAAAACCAAGGAGAGACACTCAAGCGTCTATTGGACCAATGTTGGAGTGGGCATTTTGCTACATGTATGTTCATCTGGACTGATTAAGGTGATAATGATAATGCTGTATTGTGCGAGAGACTCTCCCACTTAAAGATATTAATATTTATTCTCTCTCTTTTCTCATTTCTCGGAATGTCTCATCCATTCCGAGTTAATTTGATGACCAATCCACACTGTTTTATTACTAGAAATTGCTTTATAAATAAACTTGCCTTGGTCTGAGAGCATTTGGAGCAGGTCGCATATCTGATTGCAAACATAACTGGGACCTGATAGAGTCCCTTAATACCCAGGATCCTGTGCAAGACACATTTCTGGATGTTATCAAGGTGAAGCCTTCACTCGACCTCACCAAGACACCTGCTGTGGATTCTGAATGTGAGGCGGTCCACAACTTTCTCATGACACAAACGAGTCTTCTCCACAAGATGAGAAGAAATTAGCAATGAAACAGGTGATTAAGGCTACAGGTAAATGTTCAGTAATTCAGTTCAATTTTATTTACATAGCACCAATTCATGATACATGTCATCTCAAGGCACTGAACTCCATTCGGACTTCAGTGGCTGTCTCCTCGGTGTGGACATCTCCTCAAAGGCCCACAGACAAAGAGGAAAAAAAACCTGGAGGAGCTTGGGACATAGCAGTGTTTCTTTTTAGTGTCTTTTTGGTTGATTTATGTTTCAGAAATTATTGAATTCAAGTCAAATGCTTAATAGAAGACAAGTCAGGGTGAAAGTTCTGAAGAAATTTAAACTAAAGTATTGAGTCAGAGGACTCAATAACATGTTTTCCATACTGCAGATTGTTATCTGCAAAAGGGCTTCAAAAACATCAATCTTTCTCTTTCCACATTGTATGTATGAACTACTTTATTTTGGTCCTTCACATAAATTCTCCATAAATACAAGTAGAAGGGGGGTGTTAGACTGGCTTTATATCTGAGGGGCTACATTTTTACAATTGCAGTTTGAAGAGTGAGGAGGACATCATCCTCAGTAAACAAGTCCAGAGCAGATTTCCTCTAAAGAAAAATAAAACCTCTAAAATATCCCAGCCTTTCAAGTGTCAACTAATTTGTTGCTTTTCATACCACATTTCTTTTGCATCGGGGTTGATTAAAACAGCCGGTTTTGCAAAACAGGTTTTGCAAAAACAGGTTATGCAAGCAAAATATTGCAATGGTCTGCGAACAATGCCAGTCTTCAAGGTAAAAACACACACACACACACACACATGAACACAAGGCTATTTCTGAAATATCTGATGCAGAGGTGGTGCGCAGTACAGTTTTAAAACACTATTACCTTGAACCAATGCGAAAACGACTTTTCTGGTACTGTCCATGGCTTGTTAGTGCAACTTTTAGCTGGACTCCTTCATAGGAATTTGTTCCTAGTTCTGGAGTTCGCTCTGAATCTCGTTTACTATCAGCTCCAGGTAAGATACTGACTACTCATTCCTGTGAGTCAGCTCAATATTTAAACGCAGAAGCATTACCTTTCTAAATTATTTCAGACAAAAACAAGCATTTTTGGAGGGCACAGGGCCTTTTTCAGATATGTTTTTTTTTATATTTCTGTTTTATTTTTTCAAGCTCAGTTTAGGTTTAGATTGCTTTAATAATTTGTCTGTACATTGATCATCATAATCTAAAAATCTTCTATTTCTGTTTATTTATTGATTTTTGTGTATACAAATCCATGGCCAACATTCCACTTATTGTAAAGCATATTATTCCATCTCTCGAAAGTCTCTTTATTTTCGGATTTCTGAATTTGGAGCATTTATGAACAATTTTCTAAACATTTTTCAGATATTTCCATGTTTTTAAATCACTAAACTTGAATACATACCATACAAGAGAGTTCCAACTTTGTATAAAGTAAATTATTCAGCAATTTTTGAAATTATTATTATTTTCTTAATGTTTATAAAACGTTCGGATGCGACGTTTATTTTACCATTTCTGTCCGTTTAGGGTTTCTCCTTCACACCAGTGGCAGCTGTAATTAATAGAGACAAGTCAGTTCTTACCATCAAGAAATGCCAAATTAACCACCCAGTTACAGAACAAAGCTAGCTGGAAATTTGTTTTATCTACAAATAGATCTATCTTAATTCCCTTAAGGAATCAAGATATTAGATTAGTTTATAATTTCAGAGAATACAGTTTAGAAGCCGAAGCTCTTGCCTGTCTCAGATGAAGATTTTTTCCAGGTCTTCTTTATTCCAGTTGGTCAAATAAACCTGTAAAGGTTTTGTTTTAGACATATAGGTTCATCTCAGCGTGTTGGTTCTAGTCGGTTCTTAATATGTGATTGTCTGAAGGAGGTCTTTTTGCAAGAGCCTATCAGTGTTTAATACATCGCACAGAACCAAATAAAGACATGAGTTCTGGATTCATGAATACCCATAAGGAAATTTAACTTCAGACACAGATGATTGGTTGTTGGTCATTATTAGGCCCTCCACTCCACAGTGAAAACACATTAAGTAAAACTTCTAAACTTTCCCTGTTTATTTCTTCAACTCAGTCTGATTTTATTCCTCATTGCTTGATTTCACAACATGCAACTGAATGTTTTTTTTTTTTTTTTTTTTTTTTTTTTTTGCATTTACACATTTTATCAAATGAAATAAAGTTGAAGCAGATCATAGCCCAGATAACACTCACCCATGTCTGAAATAAAAACGGACTAAAGGTTTTAGGTCAGTTCGGATCACTTAAATAAATTCCTTGGAATGATGGGAGACTACATGTTAGAAATGTTTAAAACTTGTGCTTAAGGTCTATATTTAGAACAAATTACTTAAATCAGGGTTTGTGGAATGACATCCAAAGAGTTTAGTGTCATCCTGACTCTCATTTTTTTTTATTAATTAATTAATTTATTTGACAGGGACAGTACAATTAAACATTGCAACCAAACAGGTGGCCGATGCCCAAGTACATAAGGCTTGTAGCCACGGGCTAATTTGCAGCCTTCGTCCCTGGTTAGGCTTTTAAAAGGTGTAAGCATTATGATTTGGGTTTTTGTTTATTTCGCCTTTGGATTTATCTGGACTTTTCTTACTTAGCCTGTCACCTCTCAGCCACCAGCCAATATCCAATCAGCTCAGCCGCCCCCGCAGCCACCACCCTATTCTAGATCATTTCCACCTGTTGCCACTAATTACATTCAGCTTTGGTCACCTGTTTTCCTGCCAACTCATCCCTGCCCGCCTGCACCGTCTGCAGAGATTCCTCCGCCTAGTCCGGTTCTGTTTGTCTGCCTCACCCACCGCTACTCATCCCTCGCAATAAACCTTTTAAACATAACTCTGTGTCCGGCTAAATTTCGGGTTCACCAGCAGTAATCATTACACCAGACTATATTCTCCTAGGTTTCCTTTGGCTTTTCCAAATCTTCAGCAACAAATTTTCAGCAAGCTTCAATATGCTTTTTCTTGTGTCCTGAGAGTGCAGAGAGGCCAATTGGTTTTAGTGCATTTCAACCGTTTTTACTGTGCCTGCTGCTCCCAGTTCATTACGGAGCTCACTGTGAGAGCTCTTTGTCTCTTGGACAACCCTTTAAATCATTCTTTAGAGTTTAGACCCTTCTGTGAGGTGGATTTAAATTAAAATTCAATCTTCCCAGTCCTGGATTATAGCTTAAATGGCACTCGCTGGAAAATTTAGAAATGTGGGTGGAGGCAGATGAGCGTTCACACTGAGCCTGGTTCTGGTTCTGCTGGAGGTTCTCCTCCCTGTTAAAGGGGAGTTTTCCTCTCCACTGTCGCTTCATGCATGCTCAGTATGAGGGATTGCTGCAAAGCCATCAACAATGCAGACGACTGTCCACTGTGGCTCTACGCTCTTTCAGGAGGAGTGAATGCTGCTTGGAGAGACTTGATGCAACCTGCTGGGTTTCCTTAGAGAGGAAACTTTCTCACCAACCTGGAGGATCTGATGGAGTCTGACTTTGGAAAGAGCCTTTAGATGATCATGTTGTGAATTTGCTCTTGAAAACAACACAGACATGGTTTAGCTTAGAGTCAAACCTGTGCAAATAACCTAAACTACTTCTCTTAAAAATACTGTACACTGTATATTACTACCAGTCCTACTACAACCAATGTTACTACAATGATGACTAATAAAAACATCTCAAAAGCTGAGACCCTGATCTTTATTTTCTGTCTGTTGCTGCCTCCTGCTGGTTCTCTTTTGTAAAAGCTTTTTCCCCACCTTATAAAACCATGCTCTGTTCTACTCTTAAACTGACAAAAAAGGTGCAGGTTACTCATTTTAGGTGTAAACTGTTGACAGTGTCCTCCTTATTATTTCAGGCTGACTTTTAACAGCTCAAAAAAAAATAAAGGAACACTTTAAAATCACATCAGATCTGTTTTGAAAAACAAATCCTTCTGCATCTCCACAACTCATCTGCTGATATCTTACCTTTTCCATGACATAGAATGGGTAATGTGTTAGGAACAAAAGATTGGGCTTAATCTGAGTTACAGAGAACAGAGGACCCCCTGCACCAGCAAAGGACCTAACAGTGGGCCTAACAGTGGGCCTAAGGATTGCAACCTGATACCTAATGTCAGTCAGGGTGCTGTCATTTATCCTGTACAGATCCGTGGAACAGCGATGCTAGCTAAGATGGCATTGCTGTTTTCTCCAACTTAAACAGATATCTATCAATACATGAAATACACACCCACTACCTAGATAAATGTATATTAATAAGATATTTCACTGTTAATGTCGGGTATTTCGCTCTGGTGATGGATGGCTGATAAATATCACTACACGAGTCATGACTAGCTAGCTGCTACCTCAAGTGACGTGAGCACAATTTGCGCTGCTGCTGCACAAAACATACCGTAAATAATCATGCAAACATACCTTTATCTTGCTCTTTTTTCTCGTCCTCTGTCCTTTTCTTTTTTCTTTTTTCGGCACCAGAGGGATACGTCCTTTTTTGTGACATGGCTTAGGCTTATTTATTATCGTGACGTGACATGCGCACCCGTGTGAATTGTCAATGCACTCGCACGAGCCGCGAGCCGTGCGCGATAGCTGTCGCGAAGTGTATGCGCATGAGCAGTTGTAGACAAATCTGATTTTTTTTGTCTTGAATTTTTCATTCATTAAAATAAATAAACAAATTGACCAGGGCCTGGTCAATCGTCCAGCGGCCGCTTAGTTCGCTTGGGCCTCGGGCCGGCCCTGTGTGGAATAACTGAGGATGGACATGGGCTATTTTTGTCTCTATTTGAGTTTGCATTAAGGAATGATGGTGAATTAGCAAGGATAGTAAAAACTATTCCTTGCAATGCAACAAGCAAAAGTTCTGACATATAAAATAACTGGATTTGACGAGTGCGATAATAAGAGAGCACATAGGGAAATATGCTGGTGAATCATTCTACACCTCAACAGCAGATGGAACCAGAGACCCAACAGAGAGAGAGAATATCTCCATAGCTCTCTGCTTTCTGAATGAACTCTAAGAACCAACTGAGCACCTCCTATCGATAGCCACTGCTGAACAAGGAGATGCGGTTACACCGACTGACACCACAGGAGAACTGACCACAGCGGGCCTGAAGCCTGATAAAATCCTCAGTCAGTGTACGCTGGTGCCTCATTCATGGGAGGTAAACAAGGAGGGTTACAGAAACTGCTGTAGCAATAAACCGCACAGATACTGTTACAATCATCAGGGGCTTTTTGGGTCACCCATGCCTGGGCAGTTGAAAAGGCAATGATCGACTTCTTCAGTGTTTAACATGCTCTAAAAGTTCTGCAGAAAACCAACTCTTGCGGTCTCTACAAAGAAGAGACACTCAAGCGTCTATTTAACCAATGTTGGAGGGAGCATTTTGCTACATGTATGTTCATTTGGACTGATTAAGGTGATAATGATAATGCTGTATTGTGCGAGAGACTCTCCCACTTAAAGATATTAATATTTATTCTCTCTCTTTTCTCATTTCTCGGAATGTCTCATCCATTCCGAGTTAATTTGATGACCAATCCACACTGTTTTATTACTAGAAATTGCTTTATAAATAAACTTGCCTTGGTCTGAGAGCATTTGGAGCAGGTCGCATATCTGATTGCAAACATAACTGGGACCTGATAGAGTCCCTCAATGCCCAGGATCCTGTGCAAGACAAATTTCTGGATGTTATCAAGGTGAAGCCTTCACTCGACCTCACCAAGACACCTGCTGTGGATTCTGAATTCTGAATTATAGGTCCGCAACTTCCTCATGACACAAACGAGTCTTCTCCACAAGATGAGAAGAAATTAGCAATGAAACAGGTGATTAAGGCTACAGGTAAATGTTCAGTAATTCAGTTCAGTTTTATTTACATAGCACCAATTCATGATACATGTCATCTCAAGGCACTGAACTCCATTCGGACTTCAGTGGCTGTCTCCTCGGTGTGGACATCTCCTCAAAGGCCCACAGACAAAGAGGAAGAAAAACCTGGAGGAGCTTGGGACATAGCAGCGTTTCTTTTTAGTGTCTTTTTGGTTGATTTATGTTTCAGAAATGATTGAATTCAAGTCAAATGCTTAATAGAAAACAAGTTAGGGTGAAATTTCAGGAGAAATTTAAACAAAAGCATTGACTCAGAGAAGCTGAAGACATAAGTTTTCAATACTGTAGATTGTTATCTGCAAAAAGGCTGAAAAACAATCAACCCTTCTCTTTCCACATTGTATGTATGCACTACTTTGTTTTGGTCAGTCACATAAATTCTCCATAAATACAAGGAGAAGGGGGGTGTTAGACTGGCTTTATATCTGAGGGGCTACATTTTTACAATTGCAGTTTGGAGAACGAGGGCATTCTGCTCAGTAAACAAGTCCAGAGCAGATTTCATCTAAAGAAAAATAAAACCTCTAAAATATCCCAGCCTTTCAAGTGTCAACTAATTTGTTGCTTTTCATACCACATTTCTTTTGCATTGGGGTTGCTTTAAACAGCCGGTTTTGCAAAACAGGTTTTGCAAAAACAGGTTATGCAAGCAAAATATTGCAATGGTCTGTGAACAATGCCAGTCTTCAAGGTAAAAACACACACACACACACACACATGAACACAAGGCTAATTCTGAGATATCTGATGCAGAGTCGGTGCGCAGTACAGTTTTAAAACACTATTACCTTGAACCAATGCGAAAACGACTTTTCTGGTACTGTCCATGGCTTGTTATTGCAACTTTTAGCTAGACTCCTCCATAAGAATTTGTTCCTAGTTCTGGAGTTCGCTCTGAATCTCGTTTACTATCAGCTCCAGGTAAGATACTGACTACTCATTCCTGTGAGTCAGCTCAATATTTAAACGCAGAAGCATTACCTTTCTAAATTATTTCAGACAAAAACAAGCATTTTTGGAAGGCACATGGCCTTTTTCAGTTATGTTTTTTTTTATATTTCTGTTTTATTTTTTCAAGCTCAGTTTAGGTTTAGATTGCTTTAATAATTTGTCTGTACATTGATCATCATCTAAAAATCTTCTATTTCTGTTTATTAATTGATTTTTGTGTATACAAATCCATGGCCAACTTTCCACTTATTGTAAAGTTTATTATTCCATCTCTCGAAAGTCTCTTTATTTTAGGATTTCTGAATTTGGAGCATTGATTAACAATTTTCTAAAAAAAAAATCAGATTTTTCCATGTTTTTAAATCACTAAACTTGAATGCATACCGTACAAGAGAGTTCCATAAAGTAAATTATTCAGCAATTTTTGAAATTATTATTATTTTCTTAATGTTTATGGAACGTTCGGATGCGACGTTTATTTTACCATTTCTGTCCGTTTAGGGTTTCTCCTTCACATCAGGGGCAGCTGTAATTAATAAAGACAAGTCAGTTCTTCTTTTTGCCAAGAAATGCCAAATCAACCAAGCAGTTATAGAACAAAGCTAGCTGGAAATTTGTTTTATCTACATATAGATCTAGCTTAATTCCCTAAAGGAATCATGATATTAGATTAGTTTATAATTTCAGAGAATACAGTTTAGAAGCCGAAGCTCTTGCCTGTCTCAGATGAAGATTTTGTCCAGGTCTTCTTTATTCAAGTTGGTCAAATAAACCTGTAAAGGTTTTGTTTTAGACATATATGTTCATCTCAGCGTGTCAGTTCTAGTCGGTTCTTAATACCCGATTGTCTGAAGGAGGACTTTTTGCAAGAGCCTATCAGTGTTTAATACATCACACACAGAACCAAATAAAGACATGAGTTCTGGATTCATGAATACTCATAAGGAAATTTAACTTCAGACACAGATCATTGGTTGTTGGTCATTATTAGGTCCTCCCCTCCACAGTGAAAACACATTACATAAACCTTCTAAAGTTTCCCTGTTTATTTCTCCAACTCAGTCTGATTTTATTCCTCATAGCTTGATATCTAAACATGTAACTGAACATATTTTCTTTTGCATTTACACATTTTATCAAATGAAATAAAGTTGAAGCAGATTATTGCCCAGATAACACTCACCCACGTCTGAAATAAAAAACGGACTAAAGGTTTTAGGTCATTTCGGATCACTTAAATAAATTCCTTGGAATAATGGGAGACTACATTTTATAAATGTTTAAAACTTGTGCTTAATGTTTATATTTAGAACAAATTCCTCCCCGCAGCCACCACCCTATTCTAGATCATGTCCACCTGTTGCCACTAATTACATTCAGCTTTGGTCACCCGTTCTCCTGCCAACTCATCCCTGCCTGCCTGCACCGTCTGCAGAGATTCCTCCGTCTAGTCCGGTTCTCTTTGTCTGCCTCACCCACCGCTACTCATCCCTCACAATAAACCTTTTAAACGTAACTCTGTGTCCGGCCAAAGTTCGGGTTCACCAGCAGTAATCATTACACCAGACGATGATCGACTTCTTCAGTGTTTAACATGCTGTAAAAGTTCTGCAGAAAACCAACTCTTGCGGTCTCTACAAAGGAGAGACACTCAAGCGTCTAGGACCAATGTTGGAGTGGGCATTTTGCTACATGTATGTTCATCTGGACTGATTAAGGTGATAATGATAAAGCTGTATCGTGCAAATGACTCTCCCACTTGAAGATATTAATATTTATTTTCTCTTTTATAGTCTCAGCTATTCCGAGTTCATTTGATGACCGATCCACACTGTTTTATTACTAAAACTTGCTTTATAAATAAACTGGCCTTGGTCTGAGAGCATTTGGAGCAGATTGCATGTCTGATTGCAAACATAACTGTGATCTGATATAGTCCCTCAATACCCAGAAAAGACACATTTCTGGATGTTATCAAAGTGAAGCATTCACTCGACCTCACCAAGACACCTGCTGTGGATTCTGAATGTGAGGTGGTCCGCAACTTCCTCATGACACAAACGAGTCTTCTCCACAAGATGAGAAGAAATTAGCAATGAAACAGGTGATTAAGGCTACAGGTAAATGTTCAGTAATTCAGTTCAGTTTTATTTACATAGCACCAATTCATGATACATGTCATCTCAAGGCACTGAACTCCATTCGGACCTCAGTGGCTGTCTCCTCGGTGTGGACATCTCCTCAAAGGGCCCACAGACAAAGAGGAAAAAAAACCTGGGGGAGCTTGGAACATAGCAGCGTTTCTTTTTAGTGTCTTTTTGGTTGATTTATGTTTCAGAAATTATTGAATTCAAGTCAAATGTTTAATAGAAAACAAGTCAGAGAGAAAGTTCAGGAGAAATTTAAACTAAAGTATTGACTCAGAGGAGCTGAAGACATAACATGTGTTCAATACTGCAGATTGTTATCTGCAAAAAGTCTTAAAAAACATCAATCCTTCTCTTTCCACATTGTATGTATGCACTACTTTATTTTGGTCCTTCACATAAATTCTCCATAAATACAAGTAGAAGGGGCATGCTATACTCGCTTCATTCTGCTCAGTAAACAAGTTCAGAGCAGATTTCATCTAAAGAAAAATAAAACCTCTAAAATATGCCAGCCTTTCAGGTGTCAACTAATTTGTTGCTTTTTATACCACATTTCTTTTGCATTGGGGTTGATTAAAACACCTGGTTTTGCAAAACAGGTTTTGCAAAAACAGGTTATGCAAGCAAAATATTGCAATGGTCTGCGAACAATGCCAATCTTTAAGGCAAGGCAAGGTAAGGCAAATTTATTTCTATAGCACATTTCAGTACAGAGACAATGCAAAGTGCTTTACATGATTAAAATAACAGAATAAAAGCAAGCAGGAATAAAATGTAGAAAAACATACAACATTAAAAACAGTTGGACTAAAAAAGTTGAACTTTTGATGTTTCAGTAAAACAGTTTAACTAGAGCAGTCAAAGGGAGTCCTAAACAAATGCATTTTAAATCTTGATTTAAAGGAACTCAGGCTTTCAGCACTTTTACAGTTTCCTGGAAGTTTGTTCCAGATCAGTGGAGCACAGGAAGTAAATGCTGCTTCTCCAGCACCGATTGTTTTGGAGGACTTTGAGTCCCATCGTCCCTCATTTCTGAATGACTTGGACAAAGAAACTGTTTTTATCACAGGACCTAGGGCATTATTGGTAGTAGAAGTTTGCAGGGCTTTCAGGGAGTCTTTGATAAGTTTTGCTTTGTCTGTGATATACTTGAAATCAGAGATAATCTCTTCTTCAGCCTTCATATTGGTCAGAACCTCATAGATCCTCTTATACCAATACTCACTGCCTTTCCAGGGAAGATAAAAGCAGCCATCTTTTGGAACACCAAACCGTACTCGTTCTTCCCTACATAGATTTCTTCACTAGAGCAGGTTCTGACTGAATTCTTTGGAACAGAACCATAAGAACCTTCCTTCCACTTCAAGATGTCCAAATTACCTTCATTCACAAGATTTTGAAATGAGGAGGAAAGATACTCTTTCTTTCTATTGGGGTAGGGGCAGTAAGAGCCCTTCCTGGGGTTGTAAAATCCAGAACGGCATTCAAATTTGCAGACGTAGTCGGTGCGCTTCTCATAGTCATTGTAAATGGAAATGGCTCCATAAGGAAGGGAACCCTGCCATTTTACCCATCCCAGGTTACCATAGGGTATGGAGGACTTGTCGAGCTCCCTTTTCTCTCTGAACTTGGATGGAGGCAGAACACGTCGGACCGTTATGACAGAGACATTCATATTGATTTAAGGAACTTTATTCTCCAAATCGAGGTCCACTGAAGAAACTGAAACAGAATAAAATAATGAACAGACTTTTCAATTCAAGTCATAGACATAATCATATACATTTTAAAGTTTTTAATAAGAAAGAGAAACTCTTGAAGAAATGTTTTGATATCTGAAACTGGTGTTACTGTTTTGGGGATTTTTTTATGACACCAGTGGCCCTTTTATTAAACACAGGCTGACATTAAGCGAGCTAAGAAATGGGGACGTCACTTCCTGTTTGCGGTAAGGCGTATTGTATCACTTCCTGTTTTCACTGCGTGAGCAACAGTTTGTTGCTCCAGATTATCTCGCTTTTATCTTTAATCTCTTTGCTGTAACATCTGTTTCTAACACATAAGCACTTTTAAAACATTTTCTGTTGCTGCACATCACGCTTGGGAACTCCTCGTGTTTCACGGTTTGCTCTCTTGGCGTGGTAGAAGGGCGCTAGCCTAGCTTTAGCCTAGCCTAGCTTTAGCTCCACAATGGCTTCCTCTCCTACAATTACTTCAGCTTCTCCGTCTCTGACTAAGTCTCCCCTTATCTCCTGCTCTCTGTGTCAGATGTTTAGCTATTCCTCTGCCTTCTTTAGTGATAATGGTACTTGTAATAAATGTAGTGTTTTTGTAGCTTTGGAGGCGACGGTGTCAGAATTAGAGACCTGGCTCCGTGCTATGGAAAGACCAGCTGATAGCCGCCCCTCTGCTAGCGCGGAGCCACATAGACCTAGCGTTAGTTCACTTAGTGGTCCTCCAGAAGCACCCGAGCAGCCGGGTAAGCAGGCCGGCTGGGTGACAGTTCGTAGGAAGCATAGCTCTAGATTTCAGCCCCCAGTTCACCACCAACCCGTCTGCGTTTCTAACAAATTTTCCCCACTCAGCGACACACCTGCTGAGAAGCCGACCCTGATTATTGGGAGCTCAATAGTCAGAAACGTGGCACTAGAGACACCAGGGACCATAGTTAAATGCCTGCCAGGGCCCAGAACGGGTGACATAGAATCTTACCTAAAACTGCTGGCTAAGGATAAGCGTAAATACAGTAAGATTGTTATTCACGCTGGCGGTAATGACACCCGGTCACGCCGATCGGAGGTCACTAAAGTTGGTGTTGCTTCGGTGTGTGAGTTTGCTAAAGCAATGTCGGACTCCGTAATTTTCTCTGGTCCCCTGCCTGATCTGACCAGTGATGACATGTTTAGCCACATGTCACAATTCAACCGCTGGTTGTCTAGGTGGTGTCCAGAAAACGACGTGGGCTACATTGATAACTGGAGAACTTTCTGGGGAAAACCTGGTCTGATCCGGAGAGACGGCATCCATCCTACTTTGGATGGTGCAGCTCTTCTTTCTAGAAATCTGGCCGGATTTATTAGTTCTCCTAAATGCTGACAACCCAGGGTCCAGACCAGGAAGCAGAGCCGTAGTTTAACACACCTCTCTGCAGCTTCTGTACTGTTACCCATCCATTATCCTATTGAGACGGTGTCTTTCCCACGGCCAAAACTTAACAGATCAAAAACTTATCTAAAAGGAACAAATCATAAAAACCTAATAAAAATCAATACGGTTCACCTTGAACCTAAAAATAAAACAATTAAATGTGGTCTATTAAATATAAGGTGTCTCCCTCCAAAGACTTTGTGAGTTAACAAATTGATTTCTGATAAACAGATTGATTTGTTTTGTCTCACAGAAACCTGGCTACAAGAGGACTACGTTAGTATAAATGAGTCAACTCCCTCCAATTATTCAAATTTCCACATTGCCAGATCTGTGGGAAGAGGAGGAGTGGCAACCATCTTTCAGTCTGATTTATTAATTAGTCCCAGGCCAATTAATAACTACAGTTCTTTTGAACATTTAACCCTCAGTTTCCCTCATCCAAACTGCAAAGCAATAAAACCTCTTCTGTTTGTTGTTTTGTATCGTCCACCAGGCCCTTACACTCAGTTTTTGGATGAGTTGTCAGATTTCTTATCTGATTTGGTGTTAAATACTGATAAGGCTATCATAGTGGGTGATTTTAACATCCATGTTGACACAGAATGTGATAACCTTAGTGTAGCCTTTAAAACTATCCTAGATTCAATTGGTTTTGCTCAAAATGTGCACAAACCGACGCAATCTTGGCTCCATACTTTAGACCTTGTGCTGACATATGGCATTGATTGTGAAGAATTAACAGTATTTCCTCACAACCCTGTCCTATCTGATCATTTTTTAATAACATTTGAGTTTAATCTAACTGAGTTCTCCACCCCCAAAAGAGGGTTCCATTATAGTAGATCTTTATCGGATAATGCTGTATCAAAACTTAAAGAGTCTGTCCCCTTTTTAATATCCTCCGTATTGCAGAAATGCCCTGTAGATGGCAGCAATGTTGTTTCTTCCAATTCACAAATTGATGTCTTTGTAAACGGTATGACTTCGTCATTGCGTTCTGCATTAGACAATGTAGCTCCCTTGAAAAAGAAGGTGATTATTCACAGGAAGCTGGCTCCTTGGTTTAATTCAGAACTGCGTTCCTTGAAGCACAATGTTAGGAAATTGGAGAGAAAATGGCGCTCTACACACCAAGAGGAATCCTACCTAATCTGGAGGGACAGTCTATTGATGTATAACAAGAACCTTCGCAGAGTTAGAGCAGCATATTTTTCATCATTAATTGAGGAGAATAAGAATAATCCTAGATTTCTCTTCAGTACAGTTGCCAAACTTACCCAGAGCCACAGCTCTGTTTATCCATCCATACCCTTAGCTCTTAGCAGTAATGATTTTATGGGATTCTTCATAAATAAAATTGATTCCATTAAAAATAAAATAATTGGCATCCTCCCAAACATGATTACCTCGTCCTCAGTAAGTGAGGCAGCATTGGAGGAATCCTTAGAACCTGCGCAGTGTCTGAACTGTTTAAAAGCAGTAGAGCTTTCTGAGCTATCTAAAATTTTAGCTTCATCTAAACCTTCTACCTGTATGTTAGACCCAATCCCAACCAAGTTGTTTAAGGAGGTATTCCCTCTGATCAGTGGTCCTATTTTAGACATGATTAATCTATCCTTGGTAAATGGATATGTACCACAGGCTTTTAAAGTGCTGTTATTAAACCTTTACTTAAGAAACCATCTCTTGATCAAGATGAGTTAGTAAATTACAGACCTATATCTAATCTTCTTTTCTTATCTAAAATTCTCGAGAAAGTAGTTGCTAATCAACTATGTGAACATTTACAAAGTAATGACCTACTTGAGGAGTTTCAGTCAGGCTTCAGAGCTCATCATAGCACTGAAACAGCTCTGGTGAAGGTCACCAATGATATTCTCGTGGCCTCAGATAATGGACTTGTGTCTATACTTGTTCTGTTAGATCTCAGTGCTGCATTTGATACAGTTGATCACAATATTCTCCTACAAAGACTTTACTGTAGGGATTAAGGGAAAAGCATTAGGCTGGTTTAAATCTTATCTGTCGGACAGATTCCAATTTGTCTATGTTAATAATAAATCTTCCTCAAACTTTAGGGTCACTTGTGGAGTACCACAGGGTTCAGTCCTTGGACCAATTCTATTTACTATATATATGCTTCCAATTGGCAAAATTATCAGACAGCATGGGATTAATTTCCACTGTTATGCTGATGACACTCAGCTATATTTATCCATAAATCCTGATGAATCCAATCAGTTACTTCGACTGCAGTCATGTCTTGATGACATCAAAAGCTGGATGACTTTAAATTTCCTGCATTTAAATTCTGACAAGACAGAAGTTGTAATCTTTGGGCCAGAGTCTTCAAAAAATAAAGTTCTTAATCAATCACTTAATCTGGATGGCATTAACTTGGCCTCTGGTAATAAAATTAAAAATCTTGGTGTTGTTTTCGACCAAGACATGTCATTTAAATTCCATATCAAACAGGTTTCCAGAGTTTCCTTTTTTCACCTCCGGAATATCACCAAAATTAGAAACATTCTGTCCAGGGGTGATGCTGAAAAACTAGTCCATGCATTTGTTACTTCAAGGCTGGACTATTGTAATTCTTTACTATCAGGAAGTCCACAAAATGCAGTTCGAAGTCTTCAGCTGATCCAAAATGCTGCGGCAAGAGTTCTGATGAAAATCAACAAGAGGGATCATATTTCTCCAATTTTAGCTTCTCTTCATTGGCTTCCTGTTAAATCAAGAATAGAATTTAAAATTCTCCTTCTAACGTATAAAACCCTTAATAATCAAGCTCTATCATATATCAGAGCTCTGATTACCCCGTATATTCCTAACAGAGCACTTCGCTCTCAGACTGCAGGTCTGCTGGTGGTTCCTAGAGTCTCTAAAAGTAGAATGGGAGGCAGATCCTTTAGCTATCAGGCTCCTCTCCTGTGGAGCCTGTCTATTTTTAAGACTAATCTTAAAACTTTCCTTTGTGACAAAGCTTATAGTTAGAGTGGCTCATGTTACCCTGAGCTATCTCTATAGTTGTGCTGTGATAGGCCTAGGCTGCTGGAGGACATCAGGGTCTAATTTTCTCACTCTACTGATTTCTACTGTTCTTCAGTCTACTGTTCTCCAGTTTTGCATTGTATTACATTGAAATGACTGTCGTCATTTCAGCTTTTAACTTTTTGCTCTCTCTCTTTTTCTTCATAGTAGGTACACCTGGTCTGGCGTTCTTTTAACTGTGACATCATCCAGAGAAGTCGGCTCACCCTCTATTACCATCTAATGTAGAACAGATTACTAGATCAATGTGTGCTTCTGTGCTTTTTTGTCTCTCTTGTTGTGTCTCTGCTCTGTCTTCTGTAACCCCAGTTGGTCGAGGCAGATGACCGTTCATACTGAGCCCGGTTCTGTCGGAGGTTTTCCTTCCCGTTAATGGGGAGTTTTTCTTCCCACTGTCGCTTCATGCTTGCTCAGTATGAGGGATTGCAGCAAAGCCATGTACAATGCAGACGACTCTCCCTGTGGCTCTACGGTTCCCCAGGAGTGAATGCTGCTTGTCGGGACTTTGATGCAATCAACTGGTTTCCTTATATAGGACATTTTTGACCAATCTGTATAATCTGACCCAATCTGTATAATATGATTGAACTTGATTTTGTAAAGTGCCTTGAGATGACATGTTTCATGATTTGGCGCTATATAAATAAAATTGAATTGAATTGAATTCAAAGTCATGTGGCAAGAGGACCAAAGGCCAAAGACAAACCTAGGCCAGCCTCACCAAGGACTCATGGCCTCCCTACGTGGGCAGCGCTCACGTAGGGAGGCCATACACCCCTGCACCACCACCACATCCAGTGTTTCTGTTGATGATTGGCCAAAAAAAACCCTGGCCAGAACCTCACAGAAAATCTCTGGGCTGTTGTCAAGAAGAAGATGACAGACATCGGAGTAGGTAAAGTAGGTAACTTTACATCAGAGATGATAAAAATCACATGTGGGGTTCCCCAAGGGTCCATCCTGGGTCCCCTCCTATTCTATATCTACATGCTCCCTCTAGGTCAGATCATAAAAAACAACATCAGCTACCATAACTATGCTGACGACACACAGCTCTACATCACCATGTCACCAGGTGACTATGAACCAGTTTAAGCACTGAGTAAATGCCTAGAGTAAATCAATGCATGGATGAGACAACATGTTCTTTAATTGAATAAAAACAAAAACTGAAGTAATAATTTTCAGACTAATAGAGGACAGATCAGAATTTAGCTCACAGCTTCAGCTGCTTCAGCTAGGAACCACTAATCAGGCCTGAAATCTGGGAGTAGTGATGGAGGTTAGGGTTAACCAAGTATCTCCTCCCCTGTAGGCTGACTGCAGCTTCTCCGCCGCCGGCTTCATCAGGGAGTTCAGCCTCTGAAGGTCCTGCTAAGCCGCTGCCAGCCTCTGAAGATCCTGCTGAGCCGCAGCAAGCCTCTGAAGGTCCTGCTGAGCCACCGCCAGCCTCTGAAGGTCCTGCTGAGCCGTCTCCAGCCGAAGCCCCGCAGTCCAGCGAGGGGGTCCAGGGGGACCCGCCTCCAGCTGAAGCCCCGCAGTCCAGCGAGGGGGTCCAGGGGGACCCGCCTCCAGCCGGAGCCCCGCAATCCAGCGAGGGGGTCCAGGGGGACCCGCCTACAGCCGAAGCCCCGCATTCCAGCGAGGGGGTCCAGCTAGGGGCTTCAGGGGGACCCGCCTCCAACCGAAGCCCCGCAGTCCAGCAAGGGGTCCAGGGGGACCCGCCTCCAGAAAAGGACAGAGGAGTTCCAGCGCGCTCACAAGCTCCTGAGTTCCAGCGCGCTCACAAGTTCCTGAGTTCCAGCGCGCTCACAAGTTCCTGAGTTCCAGCGCACTCACAAGTTCCTGAGTACCCCAGTGCTCTCTACATTTTCCGGGCCCTTCAGCGCTCCCCAGTGGGTCTCTGAGCTCCCCGTGGCCGTCGGCCACCTGAACTCTCTCGGTTGGACCCTAACCCGCCATCCTTAGCCTCCCTCTGTCCACCTTGGGTGGGTTGTTTTGAGTTATTTTTGGACTTGGTTTTTGAGGCCGTCTGGGATCTGGCCTTGGGGGGGGGGGGGGTGGGTGATGTCAGGGTGCAGTTTTACCTGCTGACCCTGAGCAGTCAGCTCCTTCTTCCTTCAGCTCTGACTCCACTCTGCCTAATCATTCACACCTGTCAGCCTCTAATCATCCTGGGCTGTTTCCACCTGTCAACTCCACTACAAATACTCAATTCAGTCAGCCCTTCCCCGCTGGATTGTCTGCTCACAACTGCTGACTGCTACCCATGGACTTCTTCCTTGCCTTTGTCAATGACTTACGTTCCAGGTTATATGTAGTTTTATATTTTGTTTTTTAATGCAAGTTTTCATAAAATGTTATATTGGAGGAGTTTTACACATGAATCTGTTGTGGGCATTCTTGGCAGCCTTTCTGGGGGTTTTATATCAATATCGTAATTATACGGTATATATCGTGATTAAAATTTTCTTATAGCGTTGTCAGGTCTAAACACCTAAAACATCATACAACAAAGGGAAAGAAAGGCACAAGGACAATTAATTGGTTTTACTCGCGAGGAGAGTAGGAAGAGACCGTACAGTTACAATCTCCAACCCACTCTGCCGGTCTCAGCGTTCTCCTCTCGATTTTATTAAGTTTGGGGCGTTTCCCTAGTTACATGACTGAGGCTGTACGGAAGGGTGGGAAAACAAGATAGTTGCAGCGTCAATTTTCAACAAAGGTACACAGCTGAGAGATCACGTTCAGTAAGCACACAATCTTGTATCTGAGTCTTCTTGTTTCAGGAAGCGAAGAAACGGAGCGTCTTCTGTTTCTTCGCACGGACATGATTAAGCTATCATGTGAGTAATATGATTATATCAGAAGCTTACATTACTACATCATAACATAAAACGGTTAATGAAGTATAAACATTTATCCCAACATTTCCCCCTGTTTATGGTGTATAATGTCAGATGAAAAATGCCATTACAAATTTCACTAAACAGACACTTCATCGATGATTTTTGGCTGCTAGATCATGGAGTAACAGCAACATTATCACGTGCACTCGGAGGGGTTGTGAGTTTACACCTGGTCGACAAATACAGTTTCTTTAATTGGCTTCTTCTTCTTGTTATCTGTATAGTCACTGGGAGCAAAAATAGGATACTGTTCCTGCGGAGGAGCTATTGCAGTCGTTATTAACTGCTGCGTTAAACCTCGAAGACATGGAATGCAGCAGCAGCACCCACAAAGGGTCAAGATGGCGGCAAACACAGCTGTACACACAAGTACTGATGAAATGAGGGTGCGGTAGTTTCCAAAAACATCCAACCATGAGTCCCACATGGACCTGTCCACACCGGAATGCTCCTTCATTTTACCATTCAGTGATCGTAGGCCTTCGATGGCGACAGTAAGACTGCCGTTTGAGGCTGTGTTGTTTGGAATAAAAGTACAACATTCCTCACCAAAAATTGCACAGACTCCACCCTTTTCTGCTAGTAACATGTCTAGAGCAATTCTATTCTGAAAAGCCATGAGTGAAGTTGCAGCCAGTTGTTCATGTACTGCTTCAAAACCACTCTGTGTCCAATTTCCTAGTCGTTGCACATTGTAATGAATGTAATTTATTCTGGCCACATTTGTGTTTACGGTACACCACGAGCAGAATACTGATACAATCCCTGAGCCGACTTGATTTACTAATTTGTATTCGTCTGGTACCCCTCGTGGGACCCCCAAGGCATCTATATATGTGGGGTTGCCAGCTGCTTGCCACGAGATGTCTCTCTTTGCTCTAAAACTCCACTTTTGTGGTAAAGCCCTTGCTACATGCATCATTAGTTCTGTGACAGTCATGGGGTATACTTTAACAGGTAACAGGAGAGAGACTAAACCACATGTTCCTGATACATTTCTGGGTAATTTATCAAACAACCGGTCATCTCCACACCACCACCAGACGTCCGCTCTAGAAACAGGGGAAAAATGGCGACTGACTGTGACTATAGTTTTACACCATGTTGAGGTCAAATTTCCAAACTTCTGTCCAGTATTGGTCATATTAATGCAGGTGAAATTACTAGGAGCAATTTTGTTCGAGAACAAGGGTTTTTGTTTTTGTGCTATAGCCAAAGGGTAAATTTTCTCCCATTGTGAACAGTTGGTAATTGGAACAGTTTTGTTCATTACCTCTAGTAAACATTCAGCATCCATTACTGCTGGAACAACTTGGAGTAGCGGCCTGGGACCCATACACACTACGCAGCTTTGTCCAGACATGTTAGCAGCTTGCTCTACCATTAACAGCCAGTTGTTTGTTTGTCCTGAGACTCCTGTTGTGACCTGAAACCATTCATTGGTAGTGAGGGCGCTGTTTATCATTAAGGGTATCCTCTCTGAATCTGTTTTGGGTCCCCGTGTGAGTGTTCCTTCTTTAGAGATTTTGTGATCCATTTTGCTTACATTGAAGGCAGTTACATTAGGACAAAATCCTAAACGAACACAGGGGTCCTGTTCGTGTTCTCTCCAAATACAAAGCATTAATACATGACAAGGAGGACTTATGTATTGACCGGAGGATTCAGGTTTTTCTGGCAGTGGTTCACTAGTTGTATTGAATTTAAAAATTAAATCTTTTCCTGCTAGATGCATTGTCATTCTTCTTTTCCATATTTTGGCTCTATTGGAGTGGCCATATGATCTTTCTGGCCATCGACCAGTGGTTGCAAAAACATTTCCCCAATAATGTCCTGACTGTTTTAGGCCGGTGCTGTCCAAGTACCAATCATACCCTTTCCAGGAATCTCCGCTGTAGCCTCCTATCTTTATTTTGCTGATGTCCTGTACCAGAACTGCCTGAAATCTTGTACTGTTATAACAGAAATACAGATCTTCTGTTCTTCTATGTTCTGTTTTTAAACATGGGTTCGGGAAGGTTGTTGATGATTCGGGTGATTTGTCATAATAGTCTATTGTGGTTTCTACCAGATTGAAGAAAACGCATGCAATTATCAGTAAAAGGGTATTCATTTTTCCTCTTTAGTGTAATACAGCTTAATGTACAAATGAGATAAATGGATCCAGGTGGACCTTCCTGCTATTTTTACTGCTGTAGGGGTTGTAAGGAGCACTTGAAAAGGTACTTCCCACTTGGGTGAATGCCAGTGTTTCCTTTTAATGCTTTCGATCAGCACGCAGTCCCCTGGTTTCACTAACTGGATCTCCTGTTGAGACACAGAGGGAGACTCATCAGTGCTGTGCAGTTTCAGTTTTTCCAACATTTTTCTCATATAATCTGCTAAGTCGGTTTCTTCTTTCAGTTCCCATTCATTAAAATATGGCAGCCTGTACTGCCTGCCAAACAATATCTCATAGGGGGTTAAACCTGCTGATGTTGTAATATTATAGTGTAGCTAGATCAGGTCTAGACACTGAGTCCATGGTCTTCCTGTTTCTTCCATGCACGTTTTAGTCTGTTTTTTGTATGTGCCGTTAATTCTTTCCACAAGTCTTGCGCTTTGAGGGTGATATGAACAATGATTCTTTAAGTCTATGTGAAAGTACTGTCCTATCTTTTTGATCACCTGGTTTACAAAACGAGTGCCATTGTCACTGTAGATTTTTTTCTGGTATACCATATCTAGGTGTAATGTCTTTGCACAAAGCTTTAGCTACTGTCACTGCATCTGGGTGCTTTGCTGGAACCAGGTCTATCCATTTAGAAAAGGCATCTATTATCAAAAGGCATCTATACTTTTTTCCTTCACTCTGATTTAATTCAATGAAGTCCATGTGAATTATTTGAAATGGGTAGCTGGGAGATGGAAACTTGCCTTAGTTCACAGTGTGAACTGTTGAAAATGCATACTGTCTGTGTAAATAGTGGCTCGTTTTCCTTTCATTAATTTGCAAGCTTCTGTGAGGGCTACCAGTTCTGCAGCTTGTGCAAAGTAGTTTGATGGCATTTTTTTTTTTTGCTTTTCTGGGGAGTTTTCTGCAAGTATTTTGCCACACTTCCGGACATTACTTGTGAATAGATATTTAGACTTTCACACAGTGGCGGCTGGTGCTAAAAAAACTGAAGGGGGCACACACAAACAAACAAATGAAAAACAAACAAAACAAATCTTAAAAAATAGCACTATTTGAACATGAATTTTGCCCTCCTTTCCTTCTGCCCAGCAAATTTCTCAATTATATTCTTGTTAAAGTCAGTCATCTCTGTGACTAGTCTTTTCTCCATTGACAACATGGCCAATGCATTCAGCCTGTCCTGGGTCATTGAGTTTCTCAGAAAAGTCTTGATTCTTTTTAGAGTTGAAAAGCACCTTTCAGCTTCTGCTGTGGTGATGAGGATCTTCAAGAGCGTGACAGTTTCTGAAAAGACTTCTTCTAGATTGTTTTCCTGATTTTAATAACATTTGCTGCCATTTTTTAAGGCTGTGTTATGAAATGTGTTACAGCATTTTTGTGGGAGAAGATTATACAAAATTCAGTAACCAAATGTTTTATTCCCCATTACCATAAACTTCAGTACAACTTAAATAATAAAATATCTTGCTGACAAACATTATATCAACATACCTACACAGCATAGACACAACTAAAGGTATTTCTAACTACAACGCACATCTTCCTAATATATTAAATAACGTTACTATAAAGCAGTGTAACAGTGATTTTCCACAACAACTCACCTCTGCAGCAATCCTTTCATGGTTTTCTACACTGAGTGTCCGACGCTTCTTCACTGGCTGACTACTACCTACACTGCATTGTCCAACCATGGAGTGGAGAGATCACTTGCCTGCTGCTGAATTTGTAAATTCAGCAGACGATCCGGTCCAAGCTCCTTTATCCTGTTTTTTTCTTCAAGTGAACGCTTTGTAAAAGCATTTTTTTGTAAAGACAAAACAGAATTTTCTCTCATTTTGAAACTACTCCACTTTGCAAACGTAAACGTGAATCAACCTAACGAACTGCAGCTGCGCTAATGAGTCGAATCGGGGATTGTCCAATCACACAATGTTTTTAAAAAAATTAGCCAGTACTGACACTCTACCAGTAATGACACAACAGAATGGGTGTGTCCGGGACGCAGAGCGATGCGCCCTGTGGAAAACCCTAAATAACCAATTAAAAGTCAGCCTCAGATCACGTGCTTGCCCAAGTATGAATAAATACATTTCTAAGTACTTTGCAGTTCAGAAATCATTTATTATCTAAACGATTTAAAGGGGGCGGCGCCCGAGCGCCCCCTACTGGCCAGCCGCCACTGCTTTCACAGTAACCTTGGGGTAGCCTGGTGTAAGTATATATTTGACCTTTAAAGGTAAATGCAAACCAGAACTGACTCGTTTTGTCCACTGGCACAGAAAATAATGCATTGCTGATGTCCCGCATGTTAAAGTATTGAGAAGGATCTGGAAGGAAAAATTGTAGTGTTGCATGGTGAGTCATCACATTTAACAATTGCTCCTGCCGTAATGAGATCTTTAATCACTGGCTCAATTCCTTGTTGTGCATCAGGCTTCAAAGGATATTGTCTGACACAGGGTCTGTAGACCAATTTGGGTGTTATTTGCACGGGTACTGCTCCCTTAACCAGTCCTACGTCAGTGGGACCCTGGGACCAGAGGGAAGATCTTTTAACAGAATCTCCTCTTACTTCGTTAAATTCATCATAGATCATGTTTGTGATGTTTCTCCATCTAGATGTACCCCAAACTGTACAGGCGTGGTCCAAAACAAAGCTTTCTTGGTAAGCCCTGTGCTCACACTGGTCCATGTATTAACTAAGGTGCTTACCCAGTCCTCTCCCCTTTGTGCACGATACACTACCTGTCTTAACTGTTACCACTCACTGTGGGAAAATGCATTCTGTTAAACCTTTTTAGTTTTTCTGGCAAGATTATTCCTGCTACCGCGGTGCTTTGAGCATCCGAGCAGAGGAAATCCACTGTTATTGTTGCCGGTGTACACTTCTCAACTTGTTTTTCATAACCTGGGTCCGATCCTTTGCTGTTTTTGTACCAGAGAGTGACATGCACATCTTTTTTTGTCATTTCATCTTTTATTTTGCTTATAGCTTGTCTCCCTTCCTTTTTCAGGGCTGAGGCTGATTTATGTGGAGGTGTGTTTGGGATGTCCAGAGTATAGTAGTAGTTAGGATTTCCTGAACCCCTTTGCACAAGTATGTCTTCATGTTGTCTTTTTACCATAATGCTTCCATTTGCTGTGGGCATCAGGGCCAATCCTAATTGATACAAACCATCTCTGCCCAAGAGATTAACTGGGCAGCTGGGAATGTATAAGTATCTATAAGAATGTCTTTGCATTTGGCTTTTTTTTTTCCTTTTTTCTCAGGGTCATCCAGAGTTACTGGAGTGGTGACTGGGGTCCTATTAGTAGTTCCACTTGCATTTCTGACCAGAATGGTTTCATCACTGAATTTACACAATGGTATTCTTTCTTTCATTTCTTTCCCATTTACCAGTAAGTTGATTTCTGGTTTAATTCACCCCACCAAAAATAATTCATACAGATTTAGCATTACTTCTTCCTCTGGGGGTTCTTTTGCATTTTTCTCTTCATTGGTTTACTCATGCTAAATGGTTTTTCCCTTGTTTTGGATTGGGACAATCTCTAGAGATGTGTCCCACCTGTCCACACTCCCAACATTTATCTGATAAGTAAGGACGACCGTGGAATCTTCTTCTCCCTCCTCAGCCTCTGCCTCTGTTATCGCGATAGGCTCTATGGCCTTGATAAAACATTTCTTCTTCTGAGAGGAAGGTGTCTGACTTTGTTTTAGTTTTTGTCATTCTTTATCCTTAATTAATTTTTCAGCACGAAGTGCATGATTAATGTAATCTTCCGGTTTACCAGAGGCATGACTTCTTCTCTGGATTTTGTTGCTTTTTCCCACCATTCTAAATCCTCCCATCCTTCTTTTGCCATTTAGTTCATATTATTTTTGCACTTTTGTGTTATTTTGTCTTTTATTTATGCAATTTTTTGGGAATTGAGGCTTCCCTCAAATCCGTATTTTTCTATCCATTTGTCTAAGTGTTTAATTTTATCGGGATCCCTGGCTTGCACAAATTTCGTTGCATATCAATCCTTCCCTTAATTTGCTCGAGCTTTTTCCCATTTTGAATCAATTTGGTCCAGTGTGTTAACACCTTGGGTGTTCTAAAACACTGGGGTTTGTTTTTCAGCAGGACAATACTAAAAACTATTGTGGTAATTTCTGCTTCAACCTTTTGACATGAGAAATTCTTGCCTTTGCATCCACAAAAGTCATATTGTACTTTTCCTGCTGTTTTAGTATGGAGCAATAGAACCTAGTGGTTATATTGTTCCCAATCAACTCTCAGTCACACTTTTAAGGCCTATTTACCTGAACTAGTTCCACTTCTTTTATAGACAAAAAATATCCTAATTTTACCACAGACAGTTTCGGGGGTCTGCTCGCCTGGTAGGAGTTATTTAGCTATATTTTGTTTTGCCTGAACAGGGTCTAGAATTCCTCAGATCTTTTTCTTTTATAGACGTAAAATATCTACTTTTACCACAGACAGTTCCGGGGGCCTGCTCCCCTGGTAGGAACTTATTTTACTCTATTTAGTCTTTTTCACTCAGGTTTTTGTTTTAATGAAAACCTACTTACGGAATTTACAGGACTCCGTCGTCCTCCTTTGTGCCTTAATCCCTCGGAGGAAACCCAGTCCTGTTAAAGGGTCTGAAGGGCTCTTCAGTCCTGTTGTGGCCACAGTCTTGCTGGATTTCACCAGCGTCCACCAGTATCTTCAGCTATGTTGGTATCCGGCTCGAAGGACCAAATTAATGTCAGGTCTAAGCACCTAAAACATCATACAACAAAGGGAAAGAAAGGCACAAAGACAATTAGTTGGTTTTACTCGAGAGGAGAGTAGGAAGAGACCGTACAGTTACAATCTCCGACCCACTCTGCAGGTCTCAGCGTTCTCCTCTCGATTTCATTAAGTTTGGGGTGTTTCCCTAGTTACATGACTGAGGCTGTACTGAAGGGTGGGGAAACGAGATAGTTACAGCCTCAGTTGTCAACAAAGATACACAGCTGAGGAAGCGTCCAGCCCTACCTATAGCATGAATTATTGTCAAGTTTTTATTTTATTTAATAAAAACATGAAGGGTGAATCTCTATTATTTAGCAGTATTAGTAATTTAAGTAAAAAACTCTCACAAATCTGTCCCTCTATGTCCTATCAAGTTGCTTACCTGTTGATTTCAATTTGATTCAATTCAGTTTTATTTATATAACGCCAGTTCACAACACGTCATCTCAAGGCTCTTTCGAAAGTCAAATTCCATCAAATTCTCCAGATTGGTCAGAAGGTTTCCTCTCTAAGGAAACCCGGCAGGTTGCATCAAGTCTCTCCAAGCAGCATTCACTCCTCCTGAAAGAGCGTAGAGCCACAGTGGACAGTCGTCTGCATTGTTGATGGCTTTGCAGCAATCCCTCATACTGAGCAATGCGTGTCAGGTAGAAGAAAAATTTGCAAAAAGCTCTCACTCTCAATCTGAATACATGGAGAGTGAAATATATATGTGCCCGTGTAGCAGACTAATTAGAACCAAACATGATGTAGAGCTGGCAATGGGTTGGAAATACCATGTCCTTTAATTAGGCGCCCGCCTATGCATTGAAAATGCATGGCGGAGGCCTTATACTATGCACCTAATAAGGGTTTCTTTATTCCTTATTTATCTTCCGTCACCGTTAATACAGCTCGAACCGTAGGGTCTACCCCCACATACTATATATTGAAACGTTCGTCTCGACGCCGCAATGAGGGCTTTTTGTACTTGACGGCAATTCGGCTTACGGTTGGAACAAAATTTACCAAAAACCACTTCTTCAACACAGTTGACCTCTCAAAAATGCACGGCTGAGCACGGCACTGGTGTTTTGGTCGAGTGGGTTAGGTCTCGGGCTGCAAAGCAGAAGGTCTGAGATTCGAATCCAAGCTGTGCCAATTTCAGAGAATTACATTTTCACCCAATATTTAATTTCCCTTTGACTTTAAAAACGATTTTTCAATTTAAATCAATACAGTTCACCTCATGCCTTTAACTTTTTTATTCACATATTTTATTTTTTCATGCTACATTGAAGTATTTAATCATGTTTTAATAACACCAATTTTCTATGCTGCTTCGATGCAGACCTTCTCCTGTCGGCTGTTGGCTCATTAGCAGGTGCATTTGTTGTGGTCTCTTGTCATTCACATAGAACAATAAACAGTGCCAGCCGACATAAGTTTTAAAAACGGAAAGGCTTTGTCTTAAGCAGAAACGTGCCTCTACTCAGCGCTTCGTTCTCAGACCAGTGTGATGCGTCCGCGAGCGTCAGAAAGCTATGGTGCATTCAGGAGCATAGGACATTTCTAATTTACAAGGAAAGACACATAAAACCAAATAGAGCCCAACCGTAGGGTCTACCCCCAAAAACTATATATCAAAACGTGCGTCTCGATGTCGTGAAGTGTGCTATTTGTACTTCACGCCATTTCCAGTTACCATGGCAACGGAATTAGCGAAAAACCACCCCAAAAAAACCCATAGGAATGAATGGAGTCGGATAGAAAGAAAGCCTCAAAAAACCTCCAAATGACCATTTTCAACGCTGTACTGTATTGTCAGGGCTCTCAACTCTCACGCATTGACCGTGTGACACACGCATTTCACTAACTTTACACGCTCACACGCAACACATGGCATTTCAAACGCAAACATGGCATTTCTCACGCATAAAAATCACAAAGCCCCTCTAGGCTGCGGACGACAAAACTCCGGCTTCTGCTGAGCTGTTTCGGCTTCTTTCACAGCGTGTGGCCATCAGTAATTCCTGCTGCAGTTCGTGTTAACAGAGCAGCAGGAAGAGTGATCAGAATTATGAATAATTTTAGTCTTATCTAGTGGTGAAAGTAAGCCGGTAAGGTCCTGTACCGCGTACACAGGAGGGGAGGGGGCGGGGGAGAGCTGCTGCCAGATGACCGGTTCATTCAGAACCAGTCATGGCTGCACGCAGGATCATAAAACAGTTCTGCTAACCAGATGCAGTTTAAAACGCCACTTAGTCTGTTTATAAGTTTCGTTTTTATTAAGTCTGCATTTTTTAACTACATGCACCGTATTTCTGTGCCTCAGCGCTTGCTCCCCCCCCCCCTCTTTTCCCTCGGACCAGGTGCTTTTATCACTGTTCACCATTCAAAATGTAAATTACTAAGTTTAATGTCCTCACATCGGTAGCAATGTGTGCCAGTTAAAGTCAATAGGAGAGTTAGTAGCTGTGTTTCATACTCTTGTAGAACCAGTGGTGCTTCGGTGGGCTGCTGCCTTGCGCTTTAATTCAGGTGCGCACTTTTAAGGGTCATTTTAAAGAACTTGTAACATCAGGGCTTGATCTCAGATCTGTCAGTACCCCTGTTCCCTTTATAGGAGCCCTTTACAGTATTTAGTTATGCATTTCCCCCACTGTTTATCCCTCGCACGCAGCGCACGGGGGTAAAATCCGCCCACCTCATTGCCTAGAGCGCACTGACAGGAGAGCAATAGAGATTCGTCTGATCAGCGCGGCGACTGACTGAGAAACCTGTCGCTGTGAAAGGTGATGATAATGGGTATAAACTGTAACAGTCTAGAAGTGCATTGAGCTGAAAAGAGGGAGACGTCAGCAGCTGGATCGTGCGTAAAGACGCAGCGGGAACCTCTGTGTGCTTTAGTGTTGCTGCTGAAGGGAAAATGTTGACCATAAAGGCTTAATGAAACTCAGCCTGATTCACCAATCAGGTTATAGAACTACAATGATAAACAACCCATAGATGAATGTGTAACAGTGTAATAATTCGGTCAATAACTTAAAACTACTTAATTTTATTCAGTATTATTTGAACAATTGTGTATTTTTTTTATATTTTAATCCATTAACTGAACAATAAAGTATTAATACGTCTCTTTCTCTTTTTAACAAAAGTAAAAATTATTCACTTTTTTACATGGTCGCTGTGCCTACACCGATTTTTGTACAAACATAAAAATTAGCACCATAGTCCTCAAAAGCTTGCCGATATTTACAGTGAAAGAATTATTTTCATATGTCTTATACTTTTTCAGCTACAGACATTTGTTCGGGACAATGTTTCTGAGATTTTTCAATTTTCCTCAATATTACCTTTTTTGCATGATTTGTTGTGCCTAAATTCAAATATTTCCAGCAAAAACCTATAGCTTGTCCGGTACCCCTATCCGTTACGAAATAAATGCTGAAAAAATTACGTCTCTAACCTTTATCGTTCCAGAGAAACGAAGTGCTGCTCGCGGATTAAATCGCAGCTCAAACAGGATCAGAACTCCATGCCCCTAAATGATGCACTTTTTTACATCTTCGCTGTGCCTACACCGATTTTTGTACAAACATAAAAATAGGCACCATAGTCCTCAAAAGCCTGCTGATACTCACGGTGAAAGAATTATTTTTGATATCTCTTACACTTTTTCAGGTACAGCCATTTGTTCGGGACAATATTTCTGAGATTTTACCTTTACCTTTTTTTATGATTTGACCAAGGAACTCTGAAGCTTTGCCTTTGACGGTTACGCCCACCACCAGGCGGGCGCCTTCTTCAACTTCTTCAGAAGTTGAACGATTCTAGTCTAATAACACAATTCATAAAGGATGAATAACAGAGAGAATGTAAAAAGCCTGTACTTACTGCACCCGAAGAGATGAACAGGATGATTAGGAGAGAAGGGAGTGTGTGAAAACTTGTGGACAGATCTCCCTTATAAAGCCAATCCCTGTGATCACCTGACCTCTACCTAAGAAATCCCCCACCCAGAAGGAAATGTGCTAAAAATATGCTGAAAAATACTCAACGCCATATGTAAACAGTGAGCTGTACTCATATGTTGTTTTACAAGCCAAAAGATTTTTTCCTTTCACAGATGTTTCCTATTATGAATACCTAAAAACTGACTTTAGAATATTCTGGGAACAGATTGAGTTCACTTTGTAATATACCTAAATTCAAATCATACCAGTTCAGACATATATTAATAATTGTCTGTAAGAATCTTAATAAATATGTTAATACTCACTGCAATACTGTTATCATAATCAGCACTTAAGTTTTTTTGGTGCTTGGGCAAATGCTTTATTCTAATCTTAATTCATGAAGAATACTAGTTCGTTCTTAGATTATACTTACATTTGCTGTCAATTTATTTCTCTACTTTGCTCCTTCAATCAGGAGCAAATCTTTTTCTCTGCTCAAATTGACAAATATAACATATGATGGAGTAATTGAAGGCGAATCGTGGGTTGGAAGATGTACAATGCTTACGATCCACGAGACTTGGTATGCTTGTCTTATGATTCCTCCAGATTGGTGCACAAATCTTTACTTTTTGATACAGGCCTGATTGAAATTCTGTGTCAGAGTCTTTCCTTGGAGCATTCTCACAGCGGTAGTTTCAATGTGACACTCTCAGTCTTAATTGAGGCAACTGAGGCCTGCAGAGCTTTAAATGGCATTCTGGGCTGTTTCTATCACCTCTTGGATGAGCGGTCAATGCACTGCTGGCATAATTCTGGCAGCCCAACAACTCCTGGTAATGTTCTCCACTGATCAAAGATCGTCTACATTCCCTGAACTAAGATTAACAAGAAGTTATGTATACTTCTCACCAGAATTATCGTCAACATCCACATAAAAGGAGATGTTTTCTTTAAATGTTGAGTTTTCCACTTAAAGCAGGGGGATTATTGGCCTTTTCTTTTTTTCACAGGGAGAACTAGTCACTAGTTTTGTGACTGGGTTTCAAGCCAATTTGAATGAATAGGCCAAATAAAACATAGTACTGGAACGTATTAAGAAGCTGAATTGTGACAATTTCCCTTTGTGCAGTAATCAGTTGGGGGTGTGGCAGATGGAATAGAGCTCACCTGAGGGTGCATTTACATTTCCACAACGAGCCAGCTTGGTTTGGACAACCTTGTTCCTCCATAAGTAAAAACCTCATTTGAAAGCAGAATAAATGTCTAAGCTAGCAAACACTTTTTCACAGCACTTATAAATAGTAGAGGTGATATTTTTAGAAAGTCCTATGTCAGATGTTCTATCAATATGTGATTGTAATCGGCTGCAAATGGAGGTTTCTCTACTAGCATAAAAATCATATTGTCTTTTCGTTCACTGTGGAAATGGCTAATTGACCCAACTGATGAATTAAATCACTTAAAACCCAGGATGTAGATGAAACTTATGTAGATGTAAACCGCTGATAATAATGTGTAGTGGAGGTTCCACGTTTTAAACTTGAGGCTGGTGAAGAATTTACACTCGCCACTGTGTGTCGATCAGGACAAACTGAGGAGGGGATTTTCTGGTTTGAGTCTCTCTTTAATTGCAGTTCAGCAGCAATACAAACATGCAGTATGAGGTAGGCTTGGAGATGGAGAGGTAGGTAGGGTATTGGTACGATTGGGCATGTGTGTGTGGTCTAAACATAACAGAAATAAGCCCACATTAAGTCACCTCATACATTGAACAAATGCTACAACCGAGAGCTAGCAGGCTTACTCACATGGAGTAATTAAAAGTTGCAATAAACCGGCAACTCGTACACTACAACATCAGCATGTAATACAGACCGAACTACAAAGTAAACTGCCTTAATACATTCAACAACAAGCACTTACATTCAGTCAGGAACGCACATAGACCCCAACCGGAGCCGTCAGCAGCAGCTGCACGTCTCCTCCCTCAGAGCTACAGTGCTTCTGCAGCTGCTGCATGTACTATTCGAACTCGCCACCGGGTGGCGCACCTCCCCTTCCCAAACTAAAGTAATAAACACTAGAGCCTTTGTAACAGCCGCCCCCAAATGTATGAAGTACATTTGTTTCAAACAAAGGCGATGAACTAAGTCTTTGATGATGAATCATGGCCGCCGGCCTCTTCGGGTGTTGCCGGAAGAACAATCATCCTCGCTACCGGTCGAGTATAAACTCGATCTTTAACTCGAACATCTGCTGACCTGATGTGGCCGTCAGCGCTGGGGTGAACTTTAGTCACTCGTCCAACTGGCCAAAGGGCTCTGGGAAGTTGAGGATCCATGAGCATGACCACAGCATTTTCGCTCAGGTCAGGTTGGGTGGTCTGCCACTTCTGTCTGACATGTAAATTGGGAAGGTATTCCCTGACGAATCTGGACCAGAACTGATCGGCCAACGCCTGGGAGTGCCGCCAGCGGCGTCTGCTGGGAAGTTCAGTTGCAGGGTACACAACCTGAGGCAGCGACCCATCCGGCCGCCCCATCAACAGGTGGTTTGGTGTCACTGGGTCTGGATCAGCGATGCTGGAGGAAACGTAACCTAATGGCTTTGAGTTCAGAATTCCCTCCACCTCCACAAGAACTGTCCTCAGCACCTCCTCGGGCAACGGTTGAGCCCCGACGGTGGCATACAGAGCCGTTTTCACCGAGCGTATTTCTCTTTCCCACACTCCGCCGAAATGAGGGGCGCCAGGGGGATTAAACTTGAAAGCAATCTTTTGCTTAGCGAGGGCCTGCTGTAGGTCCGGAGACATCTTTGCCATGGCTTGAAGTAACTCTCGTTCCGCTCCACAGAAGTTAGTTCCTCGATCTGAGAGGATTTCCGAGGGCGTACCCCGACGGGCTATAAATCTTCTTAAGGCCATGAGGAAGGAGTCAACGTCAAGGTGAGTGAGGATATCAAGATGGACTGCCCTGGTAGTTAAACACTTAAAGATGATACCCCATCGTTTCTCGTTGCGCCTCCCAATTCTGACCTGAAATGGACCGAAACAGTCTGTCCCTGTGGAGTAAAAAGCAGGTTTGAAGAGGCGGAGACGCGCAGCGGGCAAATCAGCCATCTGAGGAACGGTAGGATTGGCCTTCCAACGTCTGCAGTCAGAGCATCGGGACTGATACCGTCGAACCGCTTCTCTTCCTCGCAGTATCCAGAAGTTCCGACGTATGTCCGCAAACAATCGCTCAGGGCCTGGATGACACAAACGTCGATCGTAATCCTGTATTAACAGTCTGGTGAATGGGTGGTTCGGATCTAGAACGATGGGATGCACCGCTCCTAGCTCCAGGTCCTTCGCGTATCTCAGCCGACCCCCTACTCTGATTTCTCCGTCTTCATCCAACTGGGGTGCTAAGGCACGCAACCTACTGTTGTTAGCAACCGGCTTGCCAGAACTCAGACGCCTGATCTCTTCGGGAAAGCTATCGTGTTGTATCCTCTTGACAAGGTGTCTCTCCGCTTTGCGATAGTCCTCCGCACTCAGGTGTCCATCTTTGCCATCCGCCGTATGCAGAGTCTGGGCCGTGGACTCAAGCAATTCCTGCCAGTCCTTATAGGTTTCAGGGTCGGCGTTCGAGGAGGTAATCGTTGAAGTTACACCACAAAAGACTGATTTCCGCAGCTCCGTGTGTTCCTCTTCCAGTGGGGTGGCTGGATCGGTAGGCCAGCAATCTGAAGTCTGGAGTAGAAAGGGGGGTCCTTGGTTCCACCGGTTCGGCTCAGACAGATCCTTTAGGGTCTTACCCCGAGTGATGTCGTCAGCCGGATTTCTGGCTGAATCGACATAACGCCAGGACTTCAAGTCAGTTAACTCTTGAATTTCGGCCACTCGGGTGCCCACAAATACTTTATAGCGACAGGAGTCTGCAAGGATCCATCTTAACACTGTGGTGGAATCTGTCCACAAGGTTGTAGTGTCGATCTTCAGGGTAAGCTCTGCGTTCAACAGCTTAGCTAGTTGGGCTCCTGTTAGGGCTGCAGAAAGCTCCAACCGGGGTATGGACAATTGTCGCCTGGGTGCCACCCGTGAGCGAGCGAGGATAAAGGATAGGTGTACTTGACCCTTACTATCCTCAGACCTGAGGTACGCCACCGACCCATAAACCTGTTCCGAAGCATCACAGAATATGTGTACTTGTCTGTTGATGATTGAAGCATCATCAGCTGCCTGTGTGTAATGTCTGGGTAAGGTAACTTGGGGAAGTAGTTGAAGTTCACTTTCCCACTGTGCCCACAGCTGCTGGACATCCAGAGGGAGCAGAGGGTCATCCCAATCCCGCCGCTTCTCCCACAGCTGACGAACCATCACCTTGGCACGGGTCGTGTATGGCAAGATGTAACCCAGGGGATCGTACTGGGAGGCGAGAACCTTGTAGATGTTCCTCATGGTCAATGTCCCATAACTGAGGGGACGGTGTTTGTAACCGATGAGGTCCTTTTGAGGGTTCCAACTAAGTCCAAGTGTGCCTTCCGATGGATCGTGCTTGTCTTGTGCCAGCCAGAGCTCTGTCGCAGGGGAACGGGCCTCACTTGGTAAGTGACTGATCACCTCCGTTGCGTTACTTGACCATTGACGAAGGTCAAATCCTGCGGAGAGGAGCAACGCCCGGAGCTTATCCACCAAGGCTCTGGCTGTCTCCACAGATGCTAAGCTTTGTAGCCAGTTGTCGACGTAGAAACACCGCTCCACCGAAAACCGCACATCCTCTCCCTCCTGACTGTGGTCAGTGACGTGACGCTCGAGGGCATATGTCGCACAACAGGGGCTACAGGTGGTGCCAAAGGGAAGCACCTGCCATTCATAAATGTCTGGTGGTCGGTCTTTAGCCTGATCCCGCCACAAGAACCTCAAAAGGGGTCTATCTTCTGGGAGGAGGCGAACTTGGTGGAACATCCCTTTTATATCGCTGCTGATGGCGACGGCATGTTCCCGGAACCGAATCAACACCCCCAGAAGCGATGCACTGAGGGTAGGTCCAGGTAGTAGGAAGTCGTTGAGGTTGAGGCCTTGGTACTGGTGAGAGCAATTGAACACCAGCCTGTTCTTGTGGTTATGGCTCACCATATGATGAGGAATGAGCCACGACTCCCCATCAGATGTAGTGTCTTGGGGGTCCAACTTCGCCACACTACCAGCCTGGACCAGCTTCCGAATCTCCTCCTGATATGTGTTAGCCATCGTTGGGTTCTTACTCAATCTTTTCTCATTGCTCCTCAAGTTGAACATCACTGATTCGGGAGAGGCTTTAAGAACAGGCATATTTTTCTTCCGTAGCAGTGGTGTAGCGTAACGAAGAATCCCATCCACGCACACCCGTTCCGTTCTCTTCTCCAACAGGTCCACAGCTTCTTGATCCAGCTTGGAACGAGCCACTGTCTTTTCGTTCTGGTAGGGAAGAACATCAGTCTGCCAGAGTTTCTCCACATTCTTCAGTAGGTCCGTATTAGCGTGGTAAACAGATGTAAACAAACACTGGGCGTGTTGGAGACCACTGCCCTCTGATCTCATCGGTCCTTGGAGAGCCCATCCGAGCCTGGTTCTGACTGCTGCTGGCGCACCCGGTGGACCCAACCTAACTGGCTCAATGGGGGTAATGAGGTGAGGGTTGTCTGTACCAATGAGGATCAGAGGCTGTGCATTCTTAAAAGCATGTAGAGGCAGATCGGACAAATACCTGAACTGCTTCTGGAGTCTGTCAATTGGGTAGGACTGTTCTGCTAGGACCAGACGATCGGCGGTGAAGGCTCCATTCACCGTGAAGCGGCTGCGACTGCTGAAGGAAGGAGATATGTGAAAAGAGACTGAAGCGCCTTTCAAAATTTGAATATCCTGCCTTATGGTTCTTAAATGCAGAGTCTCTGGGGTTCCCTGTAGACCAAGCTTGTGAGCAGCAGGGGGCAGGAGCATGGTGCGCTCAGAACCATCATCGAGAATGGCATATGTTTTGAGACTCTGATTTCCATGATGCAAAGTGACTTGGACCACCTTCAATAAGACTCTGCCGCCCTCTAGTGGTCGATCCAGGTACAGCATATCAGTGGCGGTACTGATAAGGCAACTCTCCTCTTTAGTTGTCTCCTTCTTATCTCTGGTGTTCACATCATGAAGCACCTGAAGGTGTCTCCCCTGACACAGGTTACAGGGTTTTCGAAGATCACATTGGGCTGCATGATGAGATCTTGCACAGCGCCAGCACCTATCGTGGTCCTTTATCCACTGCGACAGTTGGTCCTTGGACAACTTCTGAATGTCCGCACATTGGCTGAGATAATGATGAGTACTTCCACAGTATGGGCAATAACGGTTTGATTTAATGCCTTTGTTCCCCGAAGTCCTGGGAATGGAACCGTCTTTGGTTCCATGCAGCACCGTCGTGACTCTCTTCTTCTGAGTTCCTAATTTGTCTTTATTTCCTGTTCCAGAATCATAATTGTCTGAATTATGACACCAGGTTTCATACTGAAGCCATTCAGCAAAATCCACTAAAGTGTAGACTGCATTGGGATGGTGGAACATGGCTCGACGGAAGTCTGCACGCCGCTCTGCAGGTAATTTACTCAGCAAGCGGGCCACATGAGATCCACATCTCAGCTCGGCGTCACCCTCTGGTCCCAAGGTTCTGAGTAACCCAACCAGCGACTGAACTTCGAGGGCAAACCTCTCAAATGCTGCTGAGTCACCTCGGCGGACGTCTGGCGCATCCATTACCCCAGCAATCCTATTCAATGCCATCTGATGCGGCTGGCCAAACTTTTCACTTAGAGCCTCCATCGTGTCTGAGTATGGGGTGGCGGAGTTCAGATAAGAATCTGCTATGAGTTTGGCTTCCTCGAGTTTGAGGTGGTCCACCAGGATCTGATACTTGAACAGCTCTGTTCCATCAGGCGGTAATAGATTAGTCAGAGCTATCTTCAACCGAGCAAAGTCACTGGGGTCTCGTCTAGCGAAGTAGGGAATACTCGGTCTAGGTCCTCGATAGGTTTGTTCCGTGAGAACTGGCAACGTTGAAGGGGGGTGCAAACTCGTTCGATCCCAGCCTCTTGCCTTCGACGATGCCCGAAGATCTGTCGGCATCTTCTCTCGTGGCGTGGCGGGTCTACAGAACCGTGGCTTTCTGGCTTGTGCTGCCGTGCTCTGATCCTTTATGAGCTGTAAATCACTCATCAGCTTTTCCAACATGATCGAGACGGGCTGTGCTGATGGAGAACATTCAGCCTCCTCTTCTGTCTCGGGCCACGGGGGAGGATCAGGCCATTCCTCCTCCTCTTCCTCTCCATTTCCCCGCCATGTCGAAGGGGGTGGCGGTGCATATATTGGTGGTGGGATTTCGAACTGTTGCTGGAACGTAGCTGTGCTCTGTGTAGAATATCCCAGCCTCCTCCTCATTTCTTCCTTTAATTCTCTGAGTTCGGCCAACTCCGAACGTACTGCTTCTTTAGACCGTTTATATTCGGCTCCCTGCCTCCTTAACATCTCCAGCTCTGAGCGGTATGGTGAGAAGGTCGGCGTCAACTGCCTGTGATGCGATGATAGTGCAGAATAATCTTTGCTGTCCTCTTCTGCCACGCTCTTCCGCCGTTGTGGTTCGGTAATCGTCTGTTCTGGGGAACCAACCCACTCATCTACCGTAATTTCCCACTGACTACTGGGCCATCCGGCTCTAATAGATGGGGGGGTGAGGGGTGTCATCTTGGCAGCTCCCTCCTCTGGCGGCGAATACAAGCTATCATCACATCTCGTCTCAGCTCGTACTCCTCGATAATCAAATAGAGGCTGAAACCAGTGTCCTATCTCGCTGGTTTCATAATCCTTTAAGTATGAAGGTGGGCGGCAGTGTTGTGTTCAAGACCACCTAACCCGAGACCAAGACAAGACCAAGACCAGAGTGTATCGAGACCGAGACAAGACCAAGACTTTTAGGGTCCGATACCAAGTCAAGACCAAGACCGAGGGAAGTCGAGACCGAGTCAAGACCAAGACCAGCGCCAGTATGTGACAATAAAATGTGAAACATGATCAAAATCACTAAAATTGATCTAAAAGACCCACATTCACGTAAAAACACCTAGATATTTTACACAGAGAACTGGAATAAACATAAACATCTTTATTTAGTACTTCTATGTTGTAATCACAGAATTGCAAACAATCAAAGTCGATCAAAATAGTATTTTCTCTGCCTTTCATGAACAGTACATACATTTATGTTGTTTTTAAATGTGCTATTTCAAAACCATGTGCAAATATGTAAAACTGAAAAAATGCCAATCATTTCTCTCGTTTCTCTCTCGTATACAGATTATAGCTACATTATATAACTTTTCTTAAATAAATCTATATCTATCACTAAGTTGTGACAATATGTTATGAGACAGATAATTTGTTGAAAAAAAGATTGATCTCCTTCACTTCCTCCCTGAGCGACTACTGCCATCTGCAGAAATACAAACCCCATTGAAATACGTGCACAAAAACATGACTGACTTTTATCAGTTCTAAGACCCTTTTGCTGGATCAGATGGTTTGTTTTTGACCAAGCAGTGTATTTCTCCAGTTAGCACTGGGAACATGGAGAAAAGGCAGAGGAGCTCAATATTTTCACAGCTTGTCGGTCTCATAACATACTGACACAACATAGTGACATAAATATATAAAAAAAACTATATAACTTTTACAAAGGTATTTTTTTGTTTTAACAAAGTTACATACTGCATCTTTAATTCTGCTGTTGAATGGATGTAGCAACTTATACATAACATACATAATAAAGAAATCTGACATTTAGAGGCCCAACTGCATGCGTTTCAAAAATAAAATTATACAACTGGAAGCAGTTTCATAATACGCCAAAGCTTTAGAAAACGTCAATGGCAAAACTCGAGAACAAGGATAACCATGTAGTTGAACAGTGGTTGAAATAAAGTAGGTGATACATAAAATTAGTTTAAAGTAAGGTTTCATTGCACTTTAGAAAGATTAGAGACTGCAGCATTTTTGCACCTAAACGTGCACGATGGGGTCTCATTACAATGCCTCCTCGACTAAAAACCCTTTCCACTGGTGCAGAGGAGGCAGGGACGGATAGCACTTTCAAAGCCAAATTGTGCAGTTGAGGATATTTGGACTGGTTTTCTCCCCAGAAGGCAAGAGCATTGTCACTGTCACAGTCTCTTATATCATTAAAGTATCTGTTTAATTGTGTTGCAATACTTGAATTCTGGACAGAGGAGCTGTGCTTCTTATGTGCCTTGTAGCGTGACAGAAGTCGAGGGCATTTGGCTGGTGGCGAATGACTGGTTGGATCCACATTCATGGCTTCTGAGCACTTGTCATCTGTACTCTCCATGTTCTCCACCCCAAAGATCAATGTGTCTGAAAAACACAAACACAATGACTGTGTTAGTTTTCAAGAACTTTGAGTGTACAAAATAATGTTTATGACAAAAGTAAACTGATGAAAAGAAGACTATAAATTCCACTTTATGATTTAAGGCTTTATGTGCTACGAATTTAAGACATTTTAAGATTTATAATTTTGCAAATAAGACTTTTTTTTCAGCAAAGAAAAATGCATACCAACCTGTCAGTGTCTTCTTAAGTTCATCTCTGAACTTCTTCACCGATGCTGCATTACCTCCGTTGGTAACATCTAAATCCACCCAGCTTAAGCCAAACTGTGGATCCAGCATGGCAGCAAAGAAGTACACATCATGGTTAAAAGGTTCCTCTCTTCCACTGTCTTTGGCCATGTTTGGTTTTGTAAAGATTCCAGAAAATCTTTTCACCAGAGACTGCTGGAGGGCTCTGACCAACGGCCGGCACTGCATTCGGGTCTCCTCCATCTTGAGGAGGTGTGTGTTCAAGTCCAGTACAGTTGGAACCACCATACTAATAGTCACTGATCTTTCCCCTTGGGTCAGCTCTGTTGCTTCAGCAAATGGAGAAAGAACTATACATAGCTCCTTTAGCTGGTTCCACTCCCGCGCACTGAACACGACATCCTCATAGTCTTTGTTGCACATTTCACTGAGTGATTTGTGTTCTAGAGTTGTAAGGGCCTGTACTTGTTTAAATGTACTGTTCCAACGAGTTGTATTTGCAGCTGGAACACTTTTATTGGTGCCAAATGCAGCCTCAAACTTATCTTTAAATTGTGAGCTGCTATGTAAAAGGGTTGCGAACTTTGACGTTTTTGCTATGGTGCGAGAAATGGTCTTGACCTCCTTCATACCATCATGCACAACTAACTGGAGAGAGTGTGCAAAGCAGGAAAGACGTTCACCAGATGACCATGGTAAGTCAATGTCTTCCTCTGAATTAATGTCCTCCCACAAGTGCTCGTCATCTAAATTATCCTCTTCACTCTCACTGTCATCAGATTGCTGCTGGGGCATGTGTACTTTGAAAGCACATTTCATATTGGGTGCATTGTCTGTTATGATATAGCTAATTTTGTCACGAATACCATATTCCTCAGTGATCTCCTCAAAGGCAGACGCAATGTGCTCTCCAGTATGCCTCCCTGTAAAACGCCTACAGTCCAGCAGGTAGGATTCAAGTGCATAGCAATCTTTAGATTTGTAGCACACATGGGCAGTCACCCCAAGAAAGGAGCGTAGCCTGCGATCAGACCAGGCTTTTCTGACCAATTCTGGAATTCGTCTCTCAGAAACTGTTTTTCTAGAGATTGGTGTGTATTTACTGTCCAGGACTTCAAGAAAGTGTTTAACCCTCCTGTTATGTTACGGGTCAAATTGACCCGTTTTAAAGTTTGAAGATCTAGGAAAAATAGTTAAAAGTATTTTTTCAGCATGAAACTTCTTCTGCTTGCCTTAAATAGTGTAATCAACATATAATCTGAAAATGGTTCGTCTCACATATTTGCAACCACCCCCTGCATGTTTATATCACATAGATACTGTTCGGGTCAATTTGACCCAGCAGTCAAACTGGATGTAAAAGGGTGTTAGAAATGCAACTGTGAGACATGTTTCACCCCAATCTCACTCTCTCACACACACACACACACACACACACACACACACACACACACACACACACACACACACACACACACACACACACACACACACACACACACACACACACTCACTGGATGAAAGGCTGGTGGCATTCAGAGGTCGCTGCCCATTTAGGCAATACATGCCTTCCAAACCAGATAAATATGGGATAAAAATCTGGGCAGCATGTCATGCAAACACCAGCTATGCATTGAACATGCAGGTTTACACTGGAAAGCCGGTTGGAGGAGCCCCAGAGAAGAATCAGGGCACCATGGTCGTGCTCGACATGGCACAGGGTCTCAGGGGACAGAACATAACCTGTGACCATTTTTTTTACAAACTACAACTTGGGTCAGGAGCTTCTAAAAAGAAAGCTCCCAATGGTCAGAACTGTCCGAAAGAACAGGGCTGAACTCCATGCTGAGCTGCTGGTAATCAAGGACAGGGCCCCTCAATCTTCCATGTTTGCCTTCACAGACACCACAGCCCTAGTGTCTTACTGCCCCAAAAAGTCAAAAAATGTTGAGCTCATGAGCACTCTGCACAAAAATGCTGAAATCAGCACAAGAGAGGACCAGAAACCAAGGATGATCCTTGATTACAATGCCACCAAAGGGGGATAGACAACCTAGACAAAGTGACAAGGTCCTACAGCACCGAACGGATGACTGCGCGCTGGCCATTGGTCATCTTTTATAACATGATTGATGTATCAGCCTACAATGCATTTATCATCTGGACGGAGATATTTCCTGACTGGAATGTGTCAAAGCTGTACAAGAGGCGCATCTTTATTGAGGACCTGGGGAAGGCGCTTGTAACACCGCACATCCAACGGAGGCAGCACCTGCCAAGGACCCCAGCCGCTGCAGCCACGGTGAGGGAGATCCAGGAGAGAACTGCATCAAGTACACCAATGCGTGAGGTAAGTAAGTAAGTAAGTGTGTGTGCGTGTTTGTGCATTTGTGTGTATAAGTGTATGAGAGTGAGTTGTGTGTGTCTTGGGATCAGCAAAAAGACACCATAGTAAAGTAATCATGGTCCTCTTGTTTATAGGTTGCTGCTGAGGGAAAAGAAAGAGGAAGAGGAGCCAGGTCTGCAGGCCATCTGACGATGTCAAGACAAGCATAACCTGCGCGAAATGTGCAAAATTAATTTGCACGAAGCACAGTGATGACATGTCACTCGTGTGCTGTGTAGATGTACAGACAAACAGACAGACACACACGGACATACACCTTGTTCATATTGCAATAGCTTGTTTGTTGTATTGTATTGCGATTTTGTTCATTTCTGGTTCACAAACAGTGCATGTATGTAAAACAAAATTTAAATGTTAAGTTTCGATGTTGTGTAAAACTATTGTGTTTTATATGTTGGTCTTTCAAAAGAAATAAAGTGGTGAAACATTAAAAAATGTTTGAACATGCAGGTATTTTTTAAAAAAAACGAGTGAATTATCATAACTGGATCATTACCTGTTAAAGGGTAAGGAACACCATTGCACTAAATATTGATAGAATAGTTAGTACTGGAGTTAGTAATGAAATATTAACAATGCTTGTAAGGATTTTTTTGGTTTCAGACATCTTTTGGATAATTAAACATGCGCCGGGTCAAACTGACCCGCGAACAGCATTGCTGTTCCTAACAAATGAACATAACAGGAGGGTTAAAGTGTCCATTTCCCACGAGGGAGAGGGGCAGACAACATCCAATGATCAAATCTTGAACAATGGCTTCACTGATGGCTTGCTGCCTTGGCGATTGTGGGCTGTAGAGCTGCACTTTCTGTGTAAATAACGATATTGTTGGCTGTGTGACATCACTCTGTTGCCCTGCCTTGTATTCCAGGAACCTAATAAATAGGACATAGAAATCAGTTTATCTGATCATATGAACATCAATTACATAAGAAAACAACCTTAAAAATAAGTAGGAACTTTACAAATACATGTCAAATATGTGTAATGTAATGTTACTAGAAACGCATGTAGATAAACAAAATGCAAATCAATGGTATTTTGGCCATCACATTTTTGAAATGGATAAACAAGTAAGTTAAATGACTGATATGGTATGAACCATAGAGAGTGAACTGGTAAAAAGTTACTTATTGACCTGAAATTGTAAATGGCAACATAACAATGTGGTTTCTAAAAGTAATTTGCCTATATCCATACAAAGCAACTAATTTATTTATTTTTCATAAGGTGAGGCATATTAGTCTCTTCACTCTCTGCTTATATCTATAGACTAGTTCCCACAGCCAAACAACAGAGCATCACCTCCACGTCTTATCTTCAATGTCAGGAGCTATATCCAGCTCCTAAGGTCAATGTAACTTACATTGACCTTAGTTCATAATTATGAGACAGTGAATGAATTCATTCACTGTCTCATAATTGTTTTTCATGAGAAAGAAAAAATCTAACTTAGGAACAGGATGTTATTATATGTCCTGTCGACTCAGTCTCTCAGGGTTAACTGCATTTGCTTACTTCCCTTAATAATGTTAATTGTAGGACCAATGCAAGAAAATACAACTTATTTAAGGTTAAGCATATCAGGTTTGGCACATTAATAAATTATATATGATGGCTTTGGAGACATTGGGGTTACCCACCAGCACAAGCCAGCACATGCTGACAGAACCATTACGTTCTGTCATGGTTATGTTACAGAACGTAACCATTACGAACCATTACGTTCTGTCATGGTTACTTATTGACAGAACCATTACGAACCATTACGTTCTGTCATGGTGACTTATTGACAGAACCATTACGAACTATTGTTCTGTCATGGTTACGTACGTCACCTTATTATGGTTATTAAACATAGGTAGAGACTTCCACATCAGTCTTCTCCTTCATGAGAAGTATTGAACAAGAACCAAAATATATTACGATTATCTATTCAGACTTTTATTTTTGCTCTGCTTCCACCTATGTGCTGCAATCCACTCATGAAGCCGACAGAAATACGGAGACATGTTCAGGAAAGCTGTAATTGAAACAGCGTTGTCCATGCACAACACGAATCAACACTTCTTTAAATTAAATCAGTAATGTCCGACATGTTTTCACAAACACTACTAGGTGACAACTTGTGCATCAAGCTAGGTGGCAAATAGCGGATAAGAAAGGAGAACATTCACCCTAAAAGATAAAGCATACATATATAACTTTAGCTAACTTAATATGTGTAGCTAATATTGAAATAAGAACTGTGTGATGGCCGGGTAGAATAATTTTGATACCGAGGAAATTGCTTACGTTAACTTGCTAGCTTTCCTAATATCACTTTTACACACAGCTTACCTTTCTTTGTGCTTTCTTTCAAGGTGTCGATAAAAGTTGGACGTAGTCCCCACCGTCTCTGATAGTGAAGCACTGCAGAACTTACATTGCGCTGTATGCTTTTTTCTCAATGTTGCTTTACAAATGTATTGTTTGTGATTTAAATAGCCAAATTTTATAACCGATGATTTGGCCGACATCTTATCCCCTTCTCAGACAACCACTTGTAACTTTCAATCGAAGTGCTGCAGTCCGCGCTCAAGGTGAAAGGGGGTGGGGCGACAGCAGTTAAAAAAACAACAACATGCATTTACCAATGAGACGGGTTATTGCTTGGATTTGAATCAGGAGTGCATCCAATAAAAAGAAGGATCTTAAAGAAATTGATACTGATGATTTAGCGTTATTTTCACAGTTGTGGTCTTGACCGGTCTTGAAATAAAATACCGAGTCCTCAATGTCCGAGACCGAGACAAGACCGAGACCAAATGTGGTCGAGTCCGAGACAAGACCGAGACTATCAAAAAATGGTCTTAAGACCGGTCTCGAGACCAAGACCGTTTTCGAGTACTACAACACTGGTGGGCGGGTTTGCCGCTTCGGTCTAACTGCTGCATCACGGCTGAACTGCATGCTGAAACAGGGGTAAGTGTCCCAATCCGGCTCGAAGGACCAAATTGTAGTGGAGGTTCCACGTTTTAAACTTGAGGCTGGTGAAGAATTTACACTCGCCACTGTGTGTCGATCAGGACAAACTGAGGAGGGGATTTTCTGGTTTGAGTCTCTCTTTAATTGCAGTTCAGCAGCAATACAAACATGCAGTATGAGGTAGGCTTGGAGATGGAGAGGTAGGTAGGGTATTGGTACGATTGGGCATGTGTGTGTGGTCTAAACATAACAGAAATAAGCCCACATTAAGTCACCTGATACATTGAACAAATGCTACAACCGAGAGCTAGCAGGCTTACTCACATGGAGTAATTAAAAGTTGCAATAAACCGGCAACTCGTACACTACAACATCAGCATGTAATACAGACCGAACTACAAAGTAAACTGCCTTAATACATTCAACAACAAGCACTTACATTCAGTCAGGAACGCACATAGACCCCAACCGGAGCCGTCAGCAGCAGCTGCACGTCTCCTCCCTCAGAGCTACAGTGCTTCTGCAGCTGCTGCATGTACTATTCGAACTCGCCACCGGGTGGCGCACCTCCCCTTCCCAAACTAAAGTAATAAACACTAGAGCCTTTGTAACATAATGACACCATAATATTAGCTTAAATCTTTATTTGAAAAATAGGATTAAGAATTTAAGCACTTTTCCTGAATTGGATGAATGAAGCATCATTTTTCAAATGAATAAATGGCAGCAAAAAGTAATTATTTTGTAATGAATAAACTGCCAACGCTGGAGATAGGCACCAACAACCCCCGTGACCCCATGAGGGATCAAGTGGGTTAGAAGATGGATGGATGGATGGATGGATGGATGGATGGATGGATGGATGGATGGATGGATGGATGAATAAACTGCCAAGACTCCTGCAAAATCGGTGCATTTCCTCTCACCCTTTATGTTGTTTTCCATGTTAGTAGGTTGACAAAAGTATTCAATCTGGTGCAGTTGAAGGCCTAAATCTAATCCAATCTAGTCTGAGAGAGACCTAAGGTTGAGAAGCACAGACTGGCGTAGGCAGAGAGGAATGCTGCAGCCGCTGGGGAGTCGATCTTGAAGGCTGCCTCTAGTGAGCCAGGTCTGGGTATGAACAGTGGATGTCTCTGTCTAGGTACAACATATTGAACACCTTCCAAAGACTGTATTTGTTTTTCCCGGGAAGGATTCCATAAATGCTTTAAACCACTGAAATCTTTCTTCATTCAGGAAGTTAATGTTTTCCAACAGTTGTTGGCAGGAACTGCTTTACTAATTATGTGATGTCAGAGGGGTCGAATAAACCTCAGAAGAGCCTCACAGCCCAGGAAACCAACATACACATTCTTCAAAAAAAACCAAAAAACTTTCATTTACAGTAGACAGCACTGTGAGGATCGTGTTCTTTGATTTATCCAGTTCATTTAACCTATTCAGCCTGATTTACTTTGTCAGAAACTGAAGAAGACTCAGGTGGAGGCCTCAAAAAATCATCTGGATCAAAATCTACCTGACAAACAGCCCAGTTTGTGAGACTGAAGGGTTCAATCGAGTAGTCAGCAGCACAAGATCACCACAAAGGACTGTGATCTCACCATTCCACAAACCCACATGTTGGGACAAACCGTTTTGTCGCAACGTAGGTTTTGAGCTTTCCTCTTAGCCATAAATCCTTTCACTCTTCCTGTCATGCATGCTGCACCATCTGTGCAAAGACTGGCATACATATTCCAGGTCATACCAGTGGTGCCGGATTCATTTTTAAGGTGGGGGCACAAGGAAGATCATTCCAACATTCAGACAGGATCTGATGAGATACTAAAACAAGGAAAGTCACTATTATTCTTCTTTGCAGATGGAAAATCCAGCAAAGATCACAAATGTGATATTAAATTTGATGTTTTGGAATTCAAGCAAAATCCTTTTTCCAAGGATGTCGCCATTTAAATCTTATCCAACACAGTTAAACGCTAACCCTGACATCAATTTTGGTTAACAGCAGGCAGGGAATGATGACTCCTTCAGTGACACACTGATCTATGAACCTGATTAGTTACTGCAAAGTCCTCTTAGTATTTTGCTTGAAATAATTTTAGTCTTGCACCTCCAGTGAGATGATGAGGCATTTTCTGACCCTGAAATCTTGAACAAAACACTAAAAGTCAGACGTCTTCTTCCTGATAAAGGGTAGCGGGTCTGGTGAATCAGAGATGCCTACAGTAGCTTCTGGGTCGAGTTTACGACCGTTGTACCCTTGGAACAACTTTCAAAGTGCCCTTTCTTAGGCATGGTTTCTGTCCTGCCTCCTGGAAAGCAGTCAGGAGAATTCTTCTGAAAGGAATTCAAGATTATCAGTAAACTTGCCAATTAAACCTGCCCTCCTTTCCTTGAGGAAATGCTTTTTTTCCTCAGTGACCTAATGAGAAGCTCTCTGCAGTTTGTGAGCTCACAAGAACAAGATGTCCTCAAGCATGCATTAAATCATTTTAACACTGTTGATGCCCTTCTGGAGTGCTTGACAGATATGAATGTAAGAAGAGAGTTACTTCCAGAAATCTTAGATGAAATATCTCACAACGTTTGTCGTTGACTGCTGGAGGGGGGGTCACACAGCCATTGATTCATCTAAAGTATGGGGAACTGACCAAAATGTAAAGTCATCTCAAACCCGCCCCAAAGACAGCAGGAGGAATATTAACTTTCCTACAGAGATGACGTCCAAGCCGGCAGAAGTGGCGCAGCACCTGAACTGAAAAGCTTCATCAGAAAGCTTATCGAGGAAAAGCATGGAAGACTTTCCACTGGCTCTGATTTATTGGTATCTGGAATTATTAAGGTTGAGTTTACAGCTCAGCTATTACTATGCACCTCAAAACGTTTTCGGGAATGAATGCTGCCCATACCGTAGCGTGCACCCCAACAATATACAGTAGGTATCAAAATGTCTGGCTTGGTCGGGAATGGTGTGCTATTATTTTTATTGGGGTTTTGAGTTACCATGGCAGCAAATTAGCGAAAAACCACTTGCATAGGAAATGAATGGGGTCAGGTACAGAGAAAGCCTCAAAAAAGCCTCCAAATGACCATTTCCAACGCTGTACTGTATCGTCATGCTTTCACCTACGAACATCGTTCAACTTCCAGTTTGTAGATATATCTTTAAACTACACAGAAGTGAAAACGGGATGTAGATATCTTTTATGGTTTGCTTACAGTTACTCCTCAAAGCTCATGTCCAAAGATCAGCGGAATCATTGTTTACAATGAAAGTCAATGACGGAATTCTTCAACTGCCAGAGTGGCCCACTCTGGCGTTTTCAAAGATTTCACAACTCCGAACAACTTCAGCCTACTCGCTCAATTTTCACTCTACATAGAATAATTATACATAAAAATGTAGGTATTTTTGTCTGGATTCAGGAAATGTAACCCTTATTTGAGTAGGATTTATAGATTTTTCACAAATCCCCTTAGACCACAACAAACTCAAAACCCTCCTCATTCATTTCCTATGGAGCTGTTGTGAAAAATGACATCTGAAAATCCGAACAACACATGGCTTCGCATCGTCGCTACTCCTAAACCGTTTCATGTACAGGCATGATACTTTCACACATAAATGTCCCGACCCTTCTGGCAATCACAAAAAATGAATTTTGTGGATAGCTGTTATGGTTTTGGCGCAGGAACAATTTGTTCGGGAGTAGCGAATGTGCAAAATCCTGAAAACGTTTTGGACCTGCATACTTCCACATCATCCACTTTCTTACATCGTCGCTGTGCCCACACCGATTGTTTTACAAACATAAAAATAAGCACCATAGTCCTCAAAAGCATGCTGATACTCACGGTGAAATCATTATTTTGATATCTCTTATACTTTTTCAGCTACAGCGATTTTTTCCGGACCCTATTTAGAGGATTTTTGCATTTTCATTAAAACTCCCCTTTATATCATAATTTTTTGCGCCTTTAATAAAATATTTCCAGCAAAAACCGATAGCTTGTCTTGTTCCCCTATCCGTTACGAAATAAAAGCAGAAAAAATATGTCTCTACCATTTACAGTTCACGAAATATCGAGTGTTGTTCGAGACAAAGTATTCAATTCTATTCCTATTCCTATATAGGCAGACTCTGACCCAAAGTTTCTGCATGCGTGCAGCAGAGGTGTGACTGAGTTTCCATGACAACGGAGCTATGCTGGCCAGAAGTTACTACAGGTCAGGGACATGTGCCATTGACATTGCATGGCAACTTTCGACGCCCACTGCAGTGGCTGTGATGAGTGTAGGAATCTGAAATTCGCACAGTCACTTTCTCCTGTTCCATTGATTATCAGGCATGTGTGACTTTTTTGTCACTTTTTGGATTTCACATGCTTTCCTATCTGACCTCTGACTCCAACAGGACCTGGCAGGATGCCCAGACATGACCCCCCCCCCCCCCCCCCCCCCCCCCCCCCCCGGGCCGATACAGCACCACCCACCTGTGGGAAAGGGCACTACACACCATTTTGGTCAAATGTTGAGTTCTGGGCCCAGATTTGGTGAGGCTGAGTTGCTAAAGAAGGCCGATCTGACCCATGATCTTTGCTGACTTTTGGTGACATTAAGTATTTGCACCTTTTTTGAGGCACTTCCCAGTACAGGATTTGGACCAAACTAACAGAGTACCATCACCCAGTGATACTGAACACAACCATGTTAGCAGCTAACGGTTAGCATGTTGCTAACCGGAAGTAGCTCTAGGAAGGTCCTACCAACTTACCTTTGAGAAAGTCTGTACTTCCTTTAGAGAGAAAGCTCCACAACAAATCTGGGCCATGTCGGATAAAGCATGTCTATTTTATGAGGTGTCAAACACATCATAAAATACATCCCTTTTTGCCTCTGCTACATGCTGCAGAAATGCTTCAAAGACACCAAAATCACACATTTCACTCAGTACCGCACATGATAAAGATAATGATGAGTAACACAGGGCTGCAGCTGTCAGTGAGTCTCTATGACAACGCTGCTACCAAGAGGCTCCTAGGAGGTCAGTGACATGCTTTATTGACTTAACATGCCACCTTTGGACGGCTGCTGCGAGGGCTGTGAAGAACGTAGGAACCTGAAATTCGCAGTGTTACTTCCTGTCACTATTTTTGACTGTACGGTGTGCACCACGAGGCAGGCGCCTTGCTATATTTCTTCAGAAAGTTTCTAGTTTTCTCAATTATACAGAAACTGGGTGAATATTCCAAGCTATAGTGCAAACATTTTACAGATAACTGAAGGTCTTGAATGTTATATGTTAAATCTTTTCAACATTTCAATCACTGTTTTAGCTCCATTTGTCTACATGTCTGATTTCTGCGTAGAATGTATATGCATCCAACATAAATCAGCCTTTACACACCGAATTACTTGAGTGCCTCACAAATTTTTACATATTGTCTCCTATTTAATAATAAGGAAGATATGCAGGCCAGGGCTCTGGGAGAAAAGTTAAAATGGCAAAAATTTTGATGATAAAATACTGTGATTAACTGTATCAAAAGCTTTATGCAAATCTAAGAATACAACACCGACCACACCCCCATTTATCAAGCCTACATTTAATTTGCTCTATGGAGCTGATCCAAAACGCTGCTGCCAGACTCCTGACCAGCACCAGGAAAACGGATCCCGTGACACCGGCTCTTAAATCACTGGCCTGCCTCCCTGTTTGTGTTCCTCCATAACGAACTATGGTGAGTAAGAATCCTACTACCCGAAATATGATATAAATTCAGCCTAAAGTAATCTGACATGTTCAAAACTATGATAAAAGTAGTGTGATAAACTGCTAATAAAATAATTCCACAATAAAACTGATCAGTCCACTTCTAAATCTAATACCTTGTTGTTTTTCACCAGAGACATCAAAGGAAGTTTATTTTTGAAACTGTCATTTTATACAACAGCTTTTACAAAATGAGGAGTTCATGTTGGTCTGGCAGAATAAACCATTTTATTTTCATTGCTTACAAGCTTGATTAATGCAAAAGAAGACATTTTTAATTAGTGAGAAACAGCTTACAAGATGCATTGATAAACAAATAACTTCAGTGTTACTCCTTTAGTCATATGGTTTTATATATATATATATATATATATATATATATATATATATATATAGAGAGAGAGAGAGAGAGAGAGAGAGAGAGATAGATAGATAGATAGATAAAAAGTTCGAAGTCTATCATGTAGCTGCTCACAATAATATCATTATTTATTAACTGATAGATGATCAGTAGGAGTGTAATGGTCCAAATAAATCATTGTTCAGGGCGTAGCTCAGCTATAGGTCATGGTTCAGTATGTTTTAATCAAAAGACAATTATTTTTCATATTCCATATGTAATAGGTGCCTCCAAGATCAAATATAAAATTTTCTTGCATTAATTTGGTTTTATAATGATGTTTTCAGCATTTAAGAAAACCTAGCTGTATACAACTGACCTGGCTCAATTAATAAAGAACTCCAAACAACAATAAAATAACTCAAAAATGATCAACGTGATAACAAAGGAAATTTTAAATATGAATGTTCCAATATTTGATTAAATCACTTTATATGGTTTAAACTTTAAGACATTAATAAGACATCATGAGCGTTCCCTCAATCACACAAAAATGTCAGTTTACGTGTGCCAAAGCATCTAAAATGTTTTTTATAAATGTTCACTTTGTTTCGTGAAGGCATCAAATCCTGCAAACCAGCAACAACAAGGAAGTAAAACTTTTCTATTCATATAACACCTCTGAAGATAAACATCACAGAGTGCTTTAAACAGGTAATAAAACTTAATGAGGGGGATCCGAGCTTTAACGTGCTGGTAAGCTGCGATCAGCTATTCAATCTATTTTTTTACGTTAAAGAGAGCATCAAGTGACTTCAAGTGAAGACCCTCAAGTCCAACTCAGGTCACAAGTCATTACTATTCAAGTCAAATTCAAATCAAAATGTTTTTTTTTTTATATATAACTGAGTCAAGTCTCAATCTGTAACTCTAGTCTGATTTGAGTTAATTCAAAAAGAGAAAATCCACACCTCATGAACCTTTACACCCCTACTGATTACATCCATGAACAGTACGAATAAAAAAGCGTAAATGATGCTGAAGCTCTTTATCGAAGCGCGGATAACCCTGCACTAACTATGCTTGAGCAGTTCTCTATCATTGCAGATATCTTATCTTATTTCAGGAAACAGCATGGAACCAGATAACGGTTTACATTGTTCCACCTCAGCCCTAACATCCCCGGTTTGGACTCCATGATACGTTCCAGTGATTGTAGCAGATCTGGTCTCTCCATCCTCATAGGTGCGACGGAGGCGGGCGGAGTAAGGAATGTCCATTTTGTACCGATAACCAACCATTTTGACCTGGCAGCTGTGCTTTGGTGGCACATCTATCTCCAAACTGACAGAGTGGGAGACTTCCTCTATCCAGGTATTTCCTCCTGAGAACGTATGGGTCCTCTCAGCGCTGATTTCTATACTTGATTGTACAATGTCAGGAATACCCACGGTGATGGATGTTTTTACACCAATTTTTATGGAGGAGCTGATGTCCCAACGTCTCTCATCTGTGGTTGTCTGAGTCAAGGTCACCATTTTCTTCACAGGACTGAGGGCATTATTGACAGCAGTAGAGGTTTTTATGGTTTTTGGAGGCTCCTTAAAAATTTTAGTTTGGTCTGTGCTATACTTGACATTAGAGATGATTTCTTTTTCAGTCATCATGTTGGTCAGAACCTCATAGCTCATCTTATACCAATACTCACTACCTTCCCAGGGAAGGTAAAAGCAGCCATCTTTTGGATACACCATCCCCAGACCATACTTGTTCTTCCCTACATAGATTTCTTCACTGGAGCAGGTTCTGACTGAATTCTTTGGAACAGAACCCTTTGAATCTTCCTTCCACTCGAAGATCTCCAAATTACCTTCATTCACAAGGACTTGAAAAGAGGAGGAAATATACTCTGCTTTTTTATAGGGGTAGTGGCAGTAAGGACCGATGCTGGGGTTGTAAAAGCCAGAATGGCATCTAACTTTGCAGACATAGTCAGTGCGCTCAGAGTAGGCGTTATAAATGGAAACAGCTCCATTGGGGAGATAACCCCGCCATTTCACCCAATGTTTACTATCAAAAGAGGAGGGAGTGGAATCATGGCGACTTTTCAGTCTGAACTTGGAAGGAGGCAGACGACGTCGGACTGTTGAAACGGACAAGTTCATCTGGATTTTAGCAACTCCATTCTTCAGATCAGGGTCCAGGGAAGAAGCTGAAACTGAGGACAAGAAGGTAGAAACATGTTTTTAATGTAAGCCTTAAACAGAACCACACATTTTTTCAGTTTCTATCGACAAAGAGCGATTCTTGAAGAAATTATTTGATGTTTCAAACAGGGGCCTGTTCTGAATACAATTTCTGCCATGACTGTCAGCTCCAGTCTCAAAAATGTTTTGTTGATTTAATCAAACGTCTTTTTATATGAGAGGCCATTTGGGCCAAAATAGCTTCCTGCTTTTGCATGAAATATAATATATGCATATAATCAGTGTGCAATTTGCAAAAAAAAAAAAAAAAACAGAGGGGGGGGGGGGGATCATTTCAAAAGTTTTATTGATGAATAAAAGTTTTATTATTAATGGTTAGCTAGCAGGTGCTCTTTCAGGTAGCTGGCTAGATCCAGTAGGTTAGACTATTATTTTTAAACTTGCGCCATCTACTGTCGGGACTCGGGAGTGGGTATTAGTTCACTTTAACCGCTTTGAGCAGAAAAGGTAATAATACTCTTTAAAAACAAACAAAAAGCTGGTGAAGATTCTCAGTCATCCAGGTCATGGTCATTCCAAAAAAAGGAAAAACAAAGCAACTGGACTTGTTTTCCATAGTTGAAGACGTTTCGCTTCCTCTCCAGGAAGCTTTCTCAGTTCAAAAAGTCTGGAGTAATGATGAGTACCAAGCTATATACCCCTGCCCAAACAAAGGCCTTGCAATGGCTTAGATAACATGCAAATTCAACAGAAACAGGTCCACCCCTTAGTAATGGGCGGTCGTTAAAGACATTAAGCCAGCAGATTGAGCCGAAACTGGTCCACTCCTCTGTAATGGGTGACCTGTCCCGGATGGACTCTGTGTCCCCACCTCTCGCTCATTGACTGCTGGAGAGTCAACAGCCCCTCCACGGTCCTGTGCTACGTCAAGCCGTGTTTCTCCATCAGATACGGCATGACGTAACACCTGTACGGAAAAGCAGGTATAGAAAATACATGGATGGGAGGTTACATTTTTAAAAGTTTAGTAAAATTGCTTAAAGTTTATCAGAAAAAAGCGTAACTTGCTTTTAAAGACAAACATTTTTCATTAGAAAAATGTTGTTAAACTTCTGCGTTAAGTTAAATATGGTTTAAGGTAAGCTTAGCTGGTTTAGCTTGTCTTTCTGGCAGGTGTTTTTGGGTTGGAGTAAAATGAGTCCATAGATCCACAGGACGCTTTTTCAGATGTTTCTGGTGCAACTCGCTTCTACAGTGTCGCTTCACATCGCGCTCCACTCCGGGGAAAAATAACAAATAACTACAAAAACTCTCTGAGAATCGCCTTTCTCTGGTCTCACACAGTTGGAACCCGTTCTCCAGTACATGATGTAGCTGCAGTTTATTTTTTTCATTAGTGACTTAGTTTCCTTAATAATCTGTATGCATCAAAATCCTTGTCATTTTATTTAACGAGTGTCCTGGTTCAGCTGCTCATGAGGTGGAAGCTGCTGCTTATTGACTGACAGCAGCTCTGACTGCAGCTCTGCCTTCTTTGTTGCAGAAAAACGCAGGTTGAATAATATTTATGACTTTTTTTTTTTTTTACTTTTTCCGAATCAGACCCAGTCAAACTGGGACATCGTTTCACATTCCAACCCTTTTTTGTCAAAAAAAAAAGTGCGTCATGCTAAATTAGCCGAGCTGGAGCGTTGCTCTTTCAGTTTTAAATAAAACATAACAACGAATCATGGGGACATCCCTGCTGTTGAGAATTAAAAAATATATCTTAGTAGGGGTGTCTCCCCTCTCTGTTGCTGGGTAGAAAAAGAGGGCGGTTTATTGCCCTCCCCTCTCTGTGTAGTTTTATGGCTGTTAGGTCATCGTGGCCTGACCCCGTACTGGGAAGAGCAGGCCCTTTGTTTGAGACAACAGGTAGGTTACAGATTACCCCTCACTTAGAGGAGGAGGACAGACACTGTATTAAAAGCATGTCTTGGCAAAACTTAAAGTCAGACAGACTTCTCGACCGCGCGGGGAAAACATCTTGATTGGTAAATGTATACTCTGTCTCCATATTTAATTTCTGATTAATTAAATATGCATATTACACTGTTCTACCTCTTGATCAATGTTTTCTCACTCATTGTCAAATCTGGAACCGGGGTAAGATGGGCCTTTAATAGATATGCAGGAGCAGGCCGGTAAACATATTACAACACTGGTTAGTCGCTGCGTTTATCAGCTAAATTACTGAAGGCGAGGGAATAAACACTGACAGGTGACCTGGCCACAGGTGGAAATAACTCATCAATTAACTGCAAGTATAGCAACAGACACACTTACCGAGGGAAGTGTTGTCAGCTGTTCAATCCGCTGAATTTTCCGACCTGCTGGTTTGCATAAATCCAAAGAAAATATTCGACCACCGCTACTTTCCTTCATGCATCTGTGGTCAGTTTGAGATGTTCTTCCTAAAGTTAAAATGATTGAACACCGATAAACCTCAGACTGGCAGATCTCCGCTTTGCAAAGACCCGCCCTACTCTCTTTCTGATTGACTAATGTCCTGGCTCTGCCAAATTTCATTGGTTAAACGCAGCTTTTGTGTATGTTTAATGTTTAATGACTTTAACGACCGCCCATTACTAAGGGGTGGACCTGTTTCGGTTGTATTTGCATGTTAACTAAGCCATTACATGGCCTTTGTTTGGCAGTAGTATAAAGCTTGGTACTCCACATTACTCCAGACTTTTTGAATTGAGAAAGCTTCCTGGAGAGGAAGCGAAACGTCTTCAACTACAGAAAACAAGTCCAGTTGCTTTGTTTTTTACTTTTTTGGAATGAATATAATGTATTAATCACTCAATCTGGATGGAATTAAATTGGCCTCTGGTAAAAAAAAAAAAAACCTTGGTGTTATTTTTGACCAAGACATGTCAGAGAAACATTACGACCCCATTCATCAAATTACGAAACCCTGCCCACATTCCAAAGTGACAGGTGCGCTGCTCACTTCCGGCCCTCTCCCACGTCTGGTATGACGTCACCCGGTGACCTATGACCGCTTAATGTGATAACCTTAGTGTAGCCTTTAAAACTATCCTAGATTCAATTGGTTTTGCTCAAAATGTGCATGAACCGACGCACTCTCGGCTCCATACTTTAGACCTTGTTCTGACATATGGCATTGATTGTGAAGAATTAACAGTATTCTCTCACAACCCTGTCCTGTCTGATCATTTTTTAATAACATTTGAGTTTAATCTAACTGAGTTCTCCACCCCCAAAAGAGGGTTCCATTATAGTAGATTTTTATCGGATAATGCTGTATCAAAACTTAAAGAGTCTGTCCCCTTTTTAATATCCTCAGTATTGCAGAAATGCCCTGTAGATGGCAGCATTGCTGTTTCTTCCCATTCACAAATCGATACCTTTGCTAACAATCTGACTTCCTCATTGCGTTCTGCATTAGACAATGTAGCTCCCTTGAAAAAGAAGGTGATTATTCACAGGAAGCTGGCTCCTTGGTTTAATTCAGAGCTGCGTTCCTTGAAGCACAATGTTAGGAAATTGGAGAGAAAATGGCGCTCTACACACCAAGAGGAATCCTACTTAATCTGGAGGGACAGACTATTGTTGTATAACAAGACCCTCCGCAGAGTTAGAGCAGCATATTTTTCATCATTAATTGAAGAGAATAAATATAATCCTAGATTTCTCTTTAGTACAGTTGCCAAACTTACCCAGAGCCACAGCTCTGTTGATCCATCCATTCCCTTAGCTCTTAGTAGTAATGATTTTATGGGATTCTTCATAAATAAAATTGATGCCATTAAAAATAAAATAATTGGCATCCTCCCAAACATGATTACCTCGTCCTCAGTAAGTGAGGCAGCATTGGAGGAATCTTTAGAATCTGCGCAGTGTTTGAACTGTTTAGAAGCAGTAGAGCTTTCTGAGCTATCTAAAATTTTAGCTTCATCTAAACCTTCTACCTGTATGTTAGACCCAATCCCAACCAAGTTGTTTAAGGACATATTCCCTTTGATCAGTGGCACTATTTTAGACATGATTAATCTATCCTTAGTAAATGGATATGTACCACAGGTTTTGAAGGTAGCTGTTATTAAACCTTTACTTAAGAAACCTTCTCTTGATCAGGATGAGTTAGTAAACTACATACCTATATCTAATCTTCTTTTCTTATCTAAAATTCTTGAGAAAGTAGTTGCTAATCAACTTTGTGAACATTTACAAAGTAATGACCTACTTGAGGAGTTTCAGTCAGGCTTCAGAGCTCATCATAGCACTGAAACAGCTCTGGTGAAGGTCACTAATGATATTCTCATGGCCTCAGATAATGGACTTGTGTCTATACTTGTCCTGTTAGATCTCAGTGCTGCGTTTGATACAGTTGATCACAATATTCTCCTACAAAGACTTGAACATACTGTAGGGATTAAGGGGAAAGCATTAGGCTGGTTTAAATCTTATCTGTCAGACAGATTCCAATTTGTTCATGTTAATAATAAATCTTCCTCAAACTCTAGGGTCACCTGTGGAGTACCACAGGGTTCAGTCCTTGGACCAATTCTCTTTACTATATATATGCTTCCGATAGGCAAAATTATCAGACAGCATGGGATTAATTTCCACTGTTATGCTGATGATACTCAGCTATATTTATCCATAAATCCTGATGAATCCAATCAATTTCTTCGACTGCAGTCATGTCTTGATGACATCAAAAGCTGGATGACTTTAAATTTCCTGCATCTAAATTCTGACAAGACCGAAGTTGTAATCTTTTGGCCAGAGTCCTCAAAAAATAAACTTCTTAACCAATCACTTAATCTGGGTGGCATTAACCTGGCCTCTGGTAATAAAGTAAAAAATCTTGGTGTTATTTTTGACCAAGACATGTCATTTAAATCCCATATTAAACAGGTTTCCAGAGTTTCCTTTTTTCACCTCCGGAATATCGCCAAAATTAGAAACATTCTGTCCAGGAGTGATGCTGAAAAACTGGTCCATGCATTTGTTACTTCAAGGCTGGACTATTGTAATTCTTTACTATCAGGAAGTCCACAAAATGCAGTTCAAAGCCTTCAGCTGATCCAAAATGCTGCAGCAAGAGTTCTGATGAAAATCAACAAGAGGGATCATATTTCTCCAATTTTAGCTTCCCTTCATTGGCTTCCTGTTAAATCAAGAATAGAATTTAAAATTCTTCTTCTAACGTGTAAAGCCCTTAATAATCAAACTCCATCATATATCAGAGCTCTGATTACCCCGTATGTTCCTAACAGAGCACTTCGCTCTCAGACTGCAGGTCTGCTGGTGGTTCCTAGAGTCTCTAAAAGTAGAATGGGAGGCAGATCCTTTAGCTATCAGGCTCCTCTCCTGTGGAACCAACTCCCAGTTTTGGTCCGTGAGGCAGACACCCTGTCTACTTTTAAGACTAGGCTTAAAACTTTTCTTTTTGACAAAAATTATAACTAGTGGCTCATGTTACTCTCAGCTACCTTTATAGTTTTACTGCTATAGGCTTAGGCTACTGGAGTATATCAGGATCTAATTTTCTCACTCTATTGAGTTCTACTGTTCTTCAATTATGCATTATGTGTTGTCATTTCTGCTTTAACTTTCTGTTCTCTCTCTTTTCTCTTCATAGCAGGTACACCTGGTCTGGCGTTCTGTTAACTATGACATCATCCAGAGAAGACGGCTCACCCGCTACTACCATCTAATGTAGAACAGATTACTAGATCAATGTGTGCTTCTGTGCTTTTTTGTTTCTCTTGTTGTGTCTCTGCTCTGTCTTCTGTAACCCCAGTCGGTCGAGGCAGATGACCGTTCATACTGAGCCCGGTTCTGCCGGAGGTTTTTCCTTCCCGCTAATGGGTGGTTTTTCTTCCCACTGTCGCTTCATGCTTGCTCAGTATGAGGGATTGCAGCAAAGCCATGTACAATGCAGATGACTCTTCCTGTGGCTCTACGGTTCCCCAGGAGTGAATGCTGCTTGTCGGAACTTTGATGCAATCAACTGGTTTCCTTATATAGGACATTTTTGACCAATCTGTATAATCTGACCCAATCTGTATAATATGATTGAACTTGACTTTGTAAAGTGCCTTGAGATGACATGTTTCATGATTTGGCGCTATATAAATAAAATTGAATTGAATTGAATTATAGTGCCAGGATGGTTCCTAGACTAAACTGGCGGTGAGAGGAAGCATACAGATTCCTTTTCGTACCTCCTTCTTAGTGACTGCATTATTCGGACAGGATTTATCCGCTGACGCTCTTCCACTTTGGCTAAAGAGTCCTTACCTAAAAGAGGTAATTGAATGGCACCTAAGTCTCCACAATCATCATCCCTTTTCCCAAGAGACAAAATCTGTCGATATTTTCAAGCCAAAATTCAATCGAGCAGAAACAGAAGCACCTGTGTTGCATCATGTCATCTTAACACAGGTCATCTCTGTCACTGTTGCACATTGTAACCTATTTTGTGGTGCGATCAAATGCATCTTTTAACTTAAAATGGTTCCTACCATTTCCATCCAGAGGGCGGTTCTCCATATGGTCCTGAAGGCTGGCAGCAGACAGAAGCAGCAGCAACAACACTGGCAGCTGGGAGTCAAACATGAAGATTTTGAAACTGATCATTTCTGAAAGAGAAGCTCTGAAAACATATTTTCCTGATTTTCCTGTCCAAGATTTCAGTTTATGAAGTTCTGCATAGTGGGGAATGACAAGCAAAGACTAAAGCTATAGATTTTAAAGAATTGTTCTGAATTAAAAAAAAAAAGACTTGAAGTCCGATTTACACTGTTTTCACACCACAGAAAAGTCTTTTAAAATGCTGCACACCTAAATTATCTTTCTATACATTTAATCGCTCATTAATTATCTCAGTTGAACTGATCTAAAAAAGAGTCTCCTATTTTATGTCTGCCTTAAGCTTTATTATGCTAACCTGGGAATTATATTTGCATTGAATGTATATTGTTGGTTTAAGTACATGAAATGTGTAGGATGGAGAATTAATTGATGCAATGATTGACTGATCGCCACCTGCAGGCTGAGTAATCTAGGTTTGGTTCACAGAGAAATTCTCCAACCAAAGCTGAGCTATAAAGTCAATAATAGTGACTTTTATTTTACCATTTTTGTTTGCAGAGACCTTCTTCACAGACTGTCTGAGGTTGGAGTCTGCAGCAGCAACAACAGCAGCTGTAACAAACCAAAAAGCTCAATCTTTATTACTACCATCTTAATATGCAAAGCAAAAAAACAAGTCAACCAGTGTTCATTTAGACCATGGAGTGATCTTTCAGCCTACTTCATGTTATCAGGTAGGTTCTATTTGAGTGATTCTTTTCATTAAACGTATTAACTCAAGTTTCTGGTTGTAAAAAGCATTAAAGTTGTATTTTGTATGTTCTGTGACATAATTTCTTGCTCCTGTTCCTGTAATCACGGGCTGAGCAGTTACACCTGCGGCGGATCCAGTTAAGCGGAGTCGCTGCACCATCGGATGAGCGTTGCATATTTCAGCCTCTCTCACTGTGTAACTTCCAGATTCTTGAAAGCTACTGTGTGAGTAAACCATCCAGTTTCCCTACATTGCCTGCCTAATTTCAAACTGTCTTGTTTCTGTTGGATTCTCCAGTTGCCCTGTGTATTCTGGACACTGACCTCCTGTCTTGCCTGTTGACCAAGCCTGCCTCTCCTCCTGTCTGGATAGCTCTACCTGGATTGTGCCTCCTGTTACCGATTCTCTAGCCTGGATTCGTCTCTTGCCTCAGCCCTGTTGGAAACCGCAGCCAAGTCTTCTGATCCCGTGTATGACCCAAGACAGGACATTGGATTCCCCTTCTAGCTCTGCCCTGCAAGCTGATTACGTGAAGTGGATCAGTCAGTCAGTGATCCGTATCACCCAGATGGAGCCTCTGGATCACACCTTCAGAAGCAGTGCATCCTCCCGGATTCTAATAAGGTTAGTGGCTTTTATTCAATGTCCTAACACCCCCACTGAGTTGTTCTCAGCCTCTAACCCTGACCCCCCCCCCCCCCCATGTAAACTGCTCATAATAAATAAATCATAATGTTATACTTAAACGTTTGTTTAGTAAAGAAAAAAAACACACTTGTTACCTGAATCAGGAGGCGGGTCTTTTCATCAGATGAAATAAAATGAGAGGAAAAAAGTTGCGTAAACTGCCAGGAATTTGGCTAAATCAGTTTGTTTCTTCTCACCTTTTATGTTGCCTAAGGCTTACACAGCAGAGGGAGGACTTTCTATTGGACCAATCAGTGATTAAGTTGTTCCAAACAGGCCCAAATAAAGACAAAACTCCTCAGTTCCTTAAGTTCTCGTATTACAACCAATCATATATTATCATCATAACACATGACTGGTTGGTTAAAGCTTAAGATGCTAATCTTAAAACCACAATTGACCGTTCAGACATTAAACTTGACGAGAGTTGAGTTTCACGGTGTTAACATTCAGCATTCTGCTTGTAAAACGTGTTTCCTGGACTCATGAACCAAGAATGTGTTTAATGTTTAATAAATATATTGGTTCTGATAGTAAATCCTAATTAGTTTGTGGATATTTTCTTGCAAATGGACAAATACTAATATGCTTGTATCACATTCAACTTTTTCTTTTACAAAACTGAGTTTTTGAACAATTGTGGTAAGTTATCTAAATTATGAAAGTAATTCCTTTATGCACTATGAACAATGAAGTAACTTCATTGTTCATAGGAAACAATTAATAAATTAGTAAAAGGCAACATTGTACATTTTGTTTATTCAACCAAGATAGGCATGGTCTGTTTCCTTGTTTGTTACTTTTACTATTTATTATTATTCCTTTTACTTTAACTTGCCTTTATTGCAGCTAAAAACAGGAACTTAACTGAACATTCATAGAAATTCAGGTTCAATGTATTGCCAGAAAACTTAATAAACAAGAGTGGGAGTGATTTTACGAGGAGTGGGATGGGACAGGAATTTATTATTTACTCTGGCCCGGGATTGGGACAGGACACAAATGGAAAGTGAAAATCCACTCCTGCGTCACCCTCTAGGCACCTTCTGCTTGTTTAATGGAGGTCGGTGAAAAATGTTCAGGTGGTTTACCACCACGAACTGGTAAGGAGTATAAAACAGCTTCATCAGGGGGTATAGATTTGTACTTGGAAATCTGTGACTTGTACTCAGTCACTGGCAGCTCATCATCTGCCTGCTGCCAGCAGCCAGCTCTCAGCACCAGGTTCCTTCCTGCAGAAGGTTTTACTATCAATAAATCTTTTCAGCACCGTCAGGCTGTATTTGAGTTGTTTTGTCTGCCTCTTTGCTTAACAAAGCAATTTAGCAATTTCCCTCTGGGATTATTAAAGTATATCTGATTCTTATAACAATAAGGCAGCAATCAGGAAAATGTTACACAGAAATTGCTGAATATTTTGAACCATAAAATTCTGGCCTACGATCGTTTCATTGGCCAGCTGTGGCTTTGCACATGTTCAGCTCAAACATGTTGTCAACGTAAATTTCTTTGAAACCTCAAGATAAAAATCTTGCTGCAAGGAAGTAAAGTAATGTTCCTCTTTTCAGATGTGTGATGTGCAGAAATAGTGATGGGAACTTAAAAAGTTAACAACTGTGATACATCCTTGAAGAGGCTTACAATAGTTTCTGCACATTTTATATCCTTCATATTGTTTTGAATCAAGTAATCAAAACTAAAAACTCCCAAATCTTCCTTGTCTAAGCAAAGTTTCCCACAACCATTTCATTACTTCCTCCCTCATGAGGAACTGTAGTACAGTTATTTCCTGGCATCACTTAACACATAAGGTTAAGATACACACGATTGATTTTTTTATACTGATTTTACTAAGCTACGCTGCTCATTTTGACTCTGCCACCGCCGTACAGTGTGCCTCTAGACTGTTGACAAGCTAGTCACAAGCACCAACAGCCCATCAGTTTCTTCTGCCTTTTGGCTGCTGGTTATGAACTCCTCGCACCGAGCTTTGTCAGCATTCAACCCTCTAACCTGTCTGTAAAATGTTATCATGTCTGTTATACAACTATGGTCCAAGTGTGAGTGCCGTGAAGCGTCCATGGCTGCCCTGTCAGTCCAGGCATCTCTGCAGCTGTGAGGATGCAAAGTCTCATCTAGGAGTATGCACAACGTTTGCGTTCCTGATCTCTATCCCTAGGCATGTTCAATGCACAGCCGTGAAATGCCTCTTAAGGCATAAAGAGAAACCTTAAGGTGCCTTGAGATGACATGTATCATGAATTGGCGTTATATAAATAAAATTTAATTGAATTAAATTGTCAATCAGATTAAAGCATAAAGGTAATAGAAAAGAAATGCATTAACAAAAATAAAACACAATGGATCACAGGTGGATGAGCTAGTAATAGGCATCAGTTACATTAGCAGCTGTAAGACCAACAAACATCACCTTCACTTATATTTCCACACAGTTAGGGTGAAATAAAATCCTATTTAAATAAGAACTTTGCACAAGTGGCACAGCTACATGTCTATTCATGTAGTTCTACCCTTTTCAGAGGAGCCAGCCTCTTAATGTCTGGACTGCTGTCCTGACTGGAAACCTTCTTTACATCTTGGGCACACACAAGTCAAAAGAACAAACCCTGACCAGTTTAGACGTAGAAGAAAGAAAGAGCTGCCAGGGGGTGACAGCGCTGCTCCTGCAGCTTAAATCAATCTAACTGGTCAGCTAGCAGGCATAAATGAAACTGCACTTTCATGTGTAGTTCCACTGAATTTTTGGGTGGACGAAGCTGCACAGAGGCGGTGACGCATTATTTTACTGACTACATGTTAGGAAGCGTACAGCCCTTGCATGGGCATGTACCTAGATTTCTTTATAATGCTTAAGAAATGATCAGTCGGGGCTCTTGCCACATTCATTGCCATTGCGTCATGTTAGATCAAGAGCCCATCAGCGCTGATGTGTCTGTAAACCATTCCTCTGCCTTTTAGATTAAATATGGTAAAATATAGTTATGGTTTGAAGAGTCTTTTTATTACTACAGAAGTCTGCAATTCAAACACCGCACTATCAGATAAAAGAACCAGGGGAGGCCGAGAACAGGTCGATACCTGAACAGCAACAAGTATAAAAGTGCTAAATGCAAAAATAATAAATGTATTAAAAATGTCCTCTTACCGAGTCTGAAAAGAAGAAAAACATGTTGCACTAATAATTTCACAGTTCCACTGAAGTGGAATCAAAGCAGGTTAAGTGACGCTGTAAACTTTAAAACCTTTAAGTAAATAATTTATCCTGGTGAAGATTCTCAGTCATGGTCATTCCAATTTAATTTATATATCTGGGGCCTTTTGTGATAAATTGTTTATTCCGAACAAAAAGTAAAAAACAAAACAACTGGACTTTATTCTGAAGTTTGAAGACGTTTCGCTTCCTATCCAGGAAGTTTTCTCAATTCAAAAAATCTGGAGTAATGTGGAGTATCAAGCTTTATAGTACTGCCCAACAAAGGCCAGAAACAGAAACAGGTCCACCCCTTAGTAATGGGGAGTTGTTAAAGTCATTGTATGCCTGCAGATTGAACCGAAACTGGTCCATTCCTCTGCAATGGGGAGTCGTTAAGGCCGTTATTGGCCTGGCTTGCAGGAACAATGTTTTTATCAGCCGTATGAGGGTGAGGATTGAGGTGATGATTGGCTGGAATTAACTCTATAGCTGTATTATAAGTTTTTGAGAGTTGGAACCTAAGGCCTCCTCCTCTGTTTAACGTTGTTTTTTCTCTTAACGTAGATGGCTTCCTTCACACCCCTTTCAAACCGTCTGTCTTCTTTATTCAAAATGCGAACATGTTGGTCCTCAAAAGAATGTCCTTTTTCCTTAAGGTGTAGGTGGACAGCAGAGTCTTGACCTGAGGAGGTAGCTCTCCTGTGTTGAGCCATGCGTCTGTGGAGAGGTTGTTTGGTTTCTCCAATATAAAGATATACTATAAAGCTTGCAACTCCACATTACTCCAGACATTTTTGAATTGAGAAAGCTTCCTGGATAGGAAGCGAAACGTCTTCAAAGTTCAGAATAAAGTCCAGTTGCTTTTTTTTTACTCTTTGTTCGGAATAAATAATTTATCACAAAAGGCCCCAGATCTATAAATTAAATTCAAGCAGCTGCAACAAAGCAACACGAAGCATAATACTCGGATGCTTAAAGTGAGGGAATAAAAAGTGGCTCTGTAAACTTTAACTTTAAAAATAAAAAAATTATACAAAAGGCCATAAGTGCATAAATTGCAGCAGCTGTAAAAGCATTACTGAGAAAACTGGGAGGAGTTCTCAGCTGCATCAGTGAAGAAGTGACAAACATCTGCATGAACCTTGTTGATTCTACGTTAGTGGGCATCATCCTGCAGGGGTGGCAGACTCCAGGTGTACTGCAACTTTTATATGTATCCCTGGTACAACACACCCGAGTTGAGTAATCAGGTCATCAGCAGGACTCTGGAGAAATATGCTGCATACTGAGGAGATTATTCAGCCTCTTGATTCCGGTGTGTATGGAGGACCAAGTCTTCCATAATTAAAAATAAATACAGAAATAAATAAATGTTCAATAAATAAATATGCATACAATTATGTGCCACCAAAAATATAATAAACAGATAAATGTAGGTAGAAAATAAATTATACAGTAAGACAAAATGTGTATATCTCCTTTAATTAGCCACTTTATTTATTAATTACTTATTTTTTTAAGTATTTATTTATGTGCATGTTATAATATTTTTGTCTGTTTTATTCTTTCTTTGTATTTTTTTGCCCTATTTATTTCTCTGATGCTATTTATTTCTGCCTGTCCTTTTTACATTTCTGTCTGTCCTTTTTACATTTCTGTTTCTCGTTTTTACATTTCTGTCTGTCCTTTTTACATTTCTGTTTCTCGTTTTTACATTTCTGTCTGTCCTTTTTACATTTCTGTATGCATTTCTGCCTCATTATGCAAATGAGGAGGGGCTGTGTCTTAAGGGCTCAACTTCTTCTCATTGGTTGGTTAGCATTTTACTGCATCGGTCAATCTACATGGCTTTTCCCCGCACTAAAGAATTGTTTAGTAGTTTCAAACTCAGCAGGCAGACGTTCAGTGTCCGACCTCTTACGGGAAGCTGCTAATAGACTGGAAGAATTAGAACGCTGTACATTTGGGATCTGAAATGTTTTTCGGTGGTTTCAGATTCGGCTTTCCAGATCAATAACTCATCGGCGGATGATTTATTCTACAAAACAGACACCTCTCCGCAACCACCGCAAGGCAGACGCTGAGCTACAACCGTAGTTTCCTCAAAACGAGTCTTAGTCCGTGGGCCAGAATCTGTGGGACGTCTCCTTAAAAAGTTTCGTATGAACTGTCAGACGGCAACTTTCTTCCACCGGGAAAAGTTGCTACACATAGCAGTGATCTCAAAACACCAATAATCCCACGTTTTCACTTGCACATTAATAAGTTATTGCTGATAAAAAATCTAAACGGTTGCGCTCCGGTCTGAGAGGTCACGTGATTCGATTTTTGCTGCTCAGCCAATCAGATCGCTGTATTGTCAGCCGAGTGCGTTCAATGTGTAAGGTGTTTTAAACATTTGTTTCCAGGCGAAAAAAGCCCAATAATAGTATTTTCTGGCGCCAGTTGGCAAAGATCTTGATGGCAAGGGAAAAGAAATAGCCCAGACCATCCATCATCCATTTTCTAACACGCTTATCCCTGCTGGGTTCGGATCGGTGCCGATCTTCAGCTGTCAATGGGCGAGAGGCGGGGTATAAACTGGACAGGTCGGCAGTCCATCACAGGGCAGAAATAGTCCAGACTTTTGCTCATTTTGCTGTGATATCACCAAGACCTGCTGCACTAGGATAGCACAGCCAAATGACTTATCCCCGGCAGAATTTGGATCCCCTGCTTTGGGAGTGCATTCAGCTGGAAGAATAAACCCAGTCAACTCCGCCTCATCTCCAACCGGCGTGGAAATGAAGATGTTTTACTTTTCTTAACGAAATATAGCAATGGTGTCGTTACATTGTCGTTCAGTTAATGGGTTAAAACTGAAAATGTAACACTTGTTAGTACGATCGTAAGGGATTGCTATGTCGGTTAAAACTCCATTGATCACTCAATATAACACGTTATGAGAAAGTAAACGGCTCTGTGGTCATTTCCACATGTGTCACAAAAATATTAGCTTTGTTATTAGATTGTCGCATGTCTGTCTGCTTAAACCAAAAATCCACCTTCATGAGTTCATCACAGCTGTCTACTTGTTTGTCTTGTTTCTTTTTCTTTTTTGGTAGCTAGACCCGCATGAATATATCATATAAAGCGTATTTCACGTGTGATCAAATAAACACTGAATAAAGGTACAGCCAAAACTATCAGATTTAATAAGATTTTAATTCAACCAAGAACCATATAGAGATATTAACTATAGTAAGAAAACGAGATATGTCGATTTTAAAAACAGAACAATGTATTAGGAGTTTAAAAAATCAATTTCATTTTATTAGAATGTGATGTTTAAAAATATTTAGACTTCACAAAGCTGAAGGTTAAAACTTTTATTGATTTCAAACACTCTCCCGATGCAGGGGATACAAATTCTGCCGGGGATAAGTCATTTGGCTGTGCTATCCTAGCGCAGCAGGTCTTGGTGATATCACAGCAAAATGAGCAAAAGTCTGGACTATTTCTGCCCTGTGATGGACTGCCGACCTGTCCAGTTTATACCCCGCCTCTCGCCCATTGACAGCTGAAGATCGGCACCGATCCGAACCCAGCAGGGATAAGCGTGTTAGAAAATGGATGATGGATGGTCTGGGCTATTTCTTTTCCCTTGCCATCAAGATCTTTTCCAACTGGCGCCAGAAAATACTATCATTGGGCTTTCTTCGCCTGGAAACAAATGTTTAAAACACCTTACACATTGAACGCACTCGGCTGACAATACAGCGATCTGATTGGCTGAGCAGCAAAAATCGAATCACGTGACCTCTCAGACCGGAGCGCAACCGTTTAGATTTTTTATCAGCAATAACTTATTAATGTGCAAGTGAAAACGTGGGATTATTGGTGTTTTGAGATCACTGCTATGTGTAGCAACTTTTCCCGGTGGAAGAAAGTTGCCGTCTGACAGTTCATACGAAACTTTTTAAGGAGACGTCCCACAGATTCTGGCCCACGGACTAAGACTCGTTTTGAGGAAACTACGGTTGTAGCTCAGCGTCTGCCTTGCGGTGGTTGCGGAGAGGTGTCTGTTTTGTAGAATAAATCATCCGCCGATGAGTTATTGATCTGGAAAGCCGAATCTGAAACCACCGAAAAACATTTCAGATCCCAAATGTACAGCGTTCTAATTCTTCCAGTCTATTAGCAGCTTCCCGTAAGAGGTCGGACACTGAACGTCTGCCTGCTGAGTTTGACATTACTAAACAATTCTTTAGTGCGGGGAAAAGCCATGTAGATTGACCGATGCAGTAAAATGCTAACCAACCAATGGGAAGAAGTTGAGCCCTTAAGACACAGCCCCTCCTCATTTGCATAATGAGGCAGAAATGCATACAGAAATGTAAAAGAGACAGGCAGAAATGTAAAAAGGACAGACAGAAATGTAAAAACGAGAAACAGAAATGTAAAAAGGACAGACAGAAATGTAAAAACAACAAACAGAAATGTAAAAAGGACAGACAGAAATGTAAAAACAACAAACAGAAATGTAAAAAGTACAGGCAGAAATAAATAGCATCGGAGAAATAAATAGGGCAAAAAAATACAAAGAAAGAATAAAACAGACAAAAATATTATAACATGCACATAAATAAATACTTAAAAAAATAAGTAATTAATAAATAAAGTGGCTAATTAAAGGAGATATATACATTTTGTCTTACTGTATAATTTATTTTCTACCTACATTTATCTGTTTATTATATTTTTGGTGGCACATAATTGTATGCATATTTATTTATTGAACATTTATTTATTTCTGTATTTATTTTTTATTATGGAAGACTTGGTCCTCCATAGGTGTGTTGGACCAGGGACACGTGTAAAACTTCCAGGACACCGGACCTTCAGGACAGGAGCTTTACATGTGTGAAAGAGCATCGGCCACTGTTTTGGTCCCCTGTATCCGGACCGCACCATTGATTTTAAACAGGATATCCCCAACATGTGGACATGATTCTGTAGCTATGCATGTGAATTTCTTTCACCTGTTCATCGGCTTATAGACAATGAACTTCAGCAGGCAGATTATTGAAAGCCTTGAGCAGATAGATGTCAAGTGTTTTCCTGCCAGATTCCAAGTTTATGGCCACAATCTTGTTTCCCTTATGCTAAGCATACTTGTGGCAAATGGAAACGTCTCCATTAAGGGGTCAATTGTGCCATTTTATCCATTGCTTGCTATCAACAATGGGGGAAATGGGATCAAGCAGCTTTTGCAGTCTGAACTTGGAGGGAAGCTTTTGCATGTTGGACTGTCACGATCGATACATTCCTTTAGATTTTAGCAGCTTTGGGTCCAGTGAAAAAAATGAAACGTAAAACCTGAATGTAGGTACATGTTTTTCACAAAAGCCATAAACAGAACTGTTTATTTTTACAGTTTTCATTGATGAACAGAAATTTTAACAAAATTCTTCGACGTGACAACCTGGGGCCTGTTCCAAAGGTCCAAAGTATGACCACAAACGTGATTAGCTGTATGGATATTTTGAACAAAGCTGATTGATTCGTAGGCCGGCGATTGCTTTGCATTTGTTCAGTTCACAAATGTACATTTCTTCAAAACCTCAAGATCTAATTCTCACTTCAAGGAGATTAAACACGGTTCCTCTTTTCAGATGTGTGACGTGTAGAAACAGCGATGGGAACTCAAGACAGAAGTCTTTTACAAGTCCATTACAATACTCGGAGAGCCTTGCAATATAAACTGTAATCATGTAACAACTAAAAGTGGTAAAATACATGCTGTGGCATCATAGGATGAAGGATTGAAAGCCCTTTCCACCCTTCATCCTACAACTGAAAAACCCTGGGCTATTCAATTGGCAGCAGATTGCAAAACAGCCCGCAATTGACTTCTTTGTAAATAAAATGAAATCAGAAATAATCTGTGAAAACCTCTATGGGCACACCATAAAACTCCTGAGGGGAGCAGCAGAATTGAAAAGCCTTTGTTTGTATAATGTTCCTTTACTTCCCTCTAGTGCCCAGTTATGAGTTACTTTTATTTTTCCTCTGAAGCAGTGCACAACCTGAGGCCTTGTCTTACTACACACACTACATCCTACTTCCCTCTATAAAGTGGGCACCTAGAGGAAGTGCACTTAAAGGTTCAAGTGTGCAGGTCACAAGTGTGCAAAATTTGAGAATTGGGATACTACGGGTTATGCCATCAACTTGTGCCTCTGTTTCATAACTGTGACGGCAAAAATTACAAAACCGTCGCCATTTTTGCAATCTTTACCGCCTATAAAATTTTGGGCAAGTGGTTGCTTTGCACTTGTTTAATGCACACATGTTGTCGAAGTGCATTTCTTTAAAACCTCAAGATCAAAATCTTTTTGCAACGAAGTGAAACAATGTTTTTTTTTTTTTCAGATGTGTGACGTGTAGAAACAGTGACGGGAACTTAAGACTCTGCAATACATGCTTGATACCTTGATTCTATATCCTTTATCTTGTTTTTGAATCAAAAACTGTTACATCTTCGTTCCGTAGGGAAGATTCCCCACAACCATTTCACATGCCCCTTTTTTACAGATCTTTGTGACATTTTGACAGCTCTGATGACTCCTTGACTTTGCTTTCTTGAATAAAAGAATAAGTTTGCTTGTTTTAACGTTGAAAGCAAAGTAGGTTGGATTGTGGTGGTGCCACCACCACCCCTCCCCCCCTCCCATCTTGATTTCAGGGTTTACCTACCAGGTCTGGGTGCCTGGTACCCCCTTTGGGGTGCTGGTGCCCGGACCTGGGATTATTGGATGTGAGGGGTACATGCGAATGTGTGTACGGGGAGATTTCGTTGGGGTCGCCTCTCCTCTTCCCTTGGTGGGGGGGCAGATTCCGTGTGTTGGCCCCTCTTGGGCACTTTCACTTTGGGGGACCCTTTGGGCATCTGGGGTTTTGGGTCCCCCAACACTTGCCTCGGTGCTCTGGGGGGTGACGGGTCTTTGGCTCTTCACAACCACAACTGAGCATTTTTCACATGGAATAAACCTCACAGATACAAATTCACTCTCACAAACAGGTGCTGGGTTCCAGGTACTTAGAGATTCACTTCCATACAGAAAGCCCATATTTTTATCTTCAGCTACCACATTATACATGTCAGATTAAATAATACTACATATACTTCAGCGATGATATTAATGTGTTACTTTATTGTATCTGTAATACTAAATCCGTTGGTTGTGCTGTTCTTTTTACATCTCTCTTTGCAGGTGATGAAGCAGACTAAAGACGTTTTATCATTCTCTCCTTTTATCTCCTCTTTCATCATCTTTTTATCACCTTCTCTCCTTTTTTTTCTTGTTTTTCTTTTCCTCTTCTACTTTGTCATTGCAGTGTCCATATAATATAAAATACTCCCTGCGTGAATTATAAATAAAACTATTTACATGCATAAAACAACCAGAGCACTATGGTGAAAGCCGTACTGCTACACTTGTGAAAGTAAAATCTGTTGGGCTCCTTTTGGCATTAAGACAACAATTTAATTGCCACATTGCCAGACAGGACACTGAAAAAAAAGCAAAGGTCTTCAACCATGTTCCCTAGCACCTACTGTCCTGCATGTTTTAGGTCTTTCCCTGCCTCCACACTGTTGAAGTTTCCCAACATTTCCGATTTCTTATACAGTCCTGCTCACCATTATTGGCACCCCTGAAGTTTAAGTACATATAGTGGAATATTTCCTGAAGGAAATTCATCACGTGAAAAAACATTACTGCTGATAGCTTGTGCTTGATGCAAAACACCAAATGATAAAAAAAAAACATTTAAAAAGATAATCATTATGAGGTAAACAAAGAAAAACACAATGTTTACCATGCAAATGGTATTGGCACCCTTTGCTGCAAATCAGTATCAAAACACAATTCGGCTCACCTGTTGCAAATCACAAATGAAGATCACTTGTGATGAACTGCCTCCACACATGTGACATGAATTAACCAATGAATGATCGTGTTGGTGCTTTAAAAGCCACCTGTTAGTCCATCTTCACGGACAATGGTAAAGACAAAGGAACTGTCTGAGGACACTGGAAATGCTATTATTTGTAAGCACAAGAACTCCAAAGGGTATAAAGCCATCTCCAAAGACCTTGGTATCCCTGTTTCAACGGTACGTAATGTTATTAAGAAGTTTTCCAGGCATGGAAATGTCAAGAACCTCCCTGGACGTGGGGGGAAGAAAAAAATTGATGACAGAAGTCTTCGACGGTTGGCGCGAATGGTGGAAAAAACACCACGTCAAACATCTAAAGACCTAAAGACCAACCTGGAGCAGTCTGGTGTGATTGTTTCAGCAAGTACCGTACGCAGCACACTAAACAAAGTGGGGCTTTATGGGCTGAGGCCAAGGAAGACCCCATTTCTAAAGAAAAGTAATAAAAAAAGAACGACTGATCTTCGCAAAAGAGAACCTGGACAAACCTCAAGCCTTCTGGGACAACATTTTATGGACAGATGAAACAAAAGTGGAGCTTTTCGGTAATTCACACCAACAGTATGTTTACAGATGGCACAATGAAGCCTTTAAAGAAAAGAACACCATACCAACAATCAAGCATGGTGGAGGATCCATAATGCTGTTGGGCTGCTTTGCGGCATCTGGTACCGGAGGCCTTGACCGTGTCACAGGCATCATGAAATCAGAAGATTATCAAGAAATTCTAGAGCAAAATGTCTTGCCCAGTGTAAAAAAACTTTTCCAGCAAGGTTTTCCTGGGTCTTCCAGCAAGATAATGACCCTGATAGTTACAGGTCCAGTGCCCCTAGCGGCTAAAAGTTACACGGTTTTGCTTTAAATAAATGATCCCTTGAAGTGGAAACACGGCTACTTAAAAGCCCCAGGTTTTCATTTACCCCAGGAATCCCAATCCTGGGGCTTTAAATTCTGGGGCTATATTTGGTAGGATTGATCCATCTCAGGTGACTAACAATCCTATTTGGTCAAATGATGACTTCATGAAATCGATACCCCCTGAGAACAGAAAGTAACTTTTTTTTAACTTGGAAAGGTCCCTCTCTGACCTTTTGGACTTCAATAACCTGAATCTGTGTCAGAAAACATGTTGGTCTCACCTCCTTGCAGGGATTCCCAAACTGTGGTGCCACTAGGGGGTGTGCGAGCTGAAATCTGTAATAGTGGTTTGACAGTGTTTTTCCCCACACCATAAAGAAGTGTGTAAATAAACATTTTCTTTGTGGAAACTAAAATCAAAACAGCAAATTTAATAAATAAATAAAATGTATTGACATGAAAATCAGTTTATTTTAAAAAGTCTTGTTCTACACTTCACTTTGCATTCTTGGAAATGTAATATGTTTAGACCGGCCACTGATGATTCTAATCACAAGAAAGTGTAGACAGACGTTTAAAAATTGACTTCAAACATTTAATCTCATGAATTTGGGCTTTCACTGCCATCTGTTGTCATATGAGAGTAACTACAGCTTGACGACCATAAGCGTTTTCATATATTCTTTTGTCATTTTAAACATGAAACTACCAAAGCACAAACTAAGTAGTAGAACTAAATGTTGAAAATAAATTAAAAGCTAAATAAAATAAACCCGGTCACTTAATAAAGCTGCATTTTCTGTATGCTTTGTATTTTTATTCACATGATAATATTTTCAGAATTAATAATAATATTTCTGTTAAAGATTTCATTTATCTTCTGCACCAAGGGCATAAGTAGGGTGAACAAACAGAGTGAGTTTTGTGTAATATCAGACTTTATTATTGAACTAAGCAGGATTTAGACAGTATCAGAAAGGAAGGTGCATCTTCTTTCTGCCTTTCCCCAACGATCAGGGACCTCCTGGTTGTGCCTGGTGCTACAGTGTTCTTATTGGGTAAAACACCTTTAAATCTAGTGGCTGAGCACATAAAAGACAACCTCCTGATAATATAATATGCAAAAAACGCCACCAAACGTTATTAACGCCACCGCGCGTTTTTTACGTCACCGCGCGTTCTGGCTGGAAACGCGCGGTGACGTAAAAAAGGCACGCTCGCGTAAAATACGGGTTGGAACCGCGCGTTATTGTACGGGCGAGTATTGGCCTTTACGGCTTGCCATAGGGGTGTGGCTGATGTGAGCGTCTCTTTCTTTCTCCAACTCCAGGCTGAGCCACTGATGCACCAGAAAATCCTCAGGATGCTGTGGATTTTGCAACTTTACTGCAGTTTAATTCAAATGATGTTCCAATTTTATTCCCTCAATTTTTGTTATGATGGTTGAATTGATGTAACTGCAACAGAATTTTTTTCTTTTTTTTTTCTTTTTTGTTTGGGGGGGGGGAGGGGGGTTGACACTGAAGGGGGTGAGCGGCAAAAAAAAGTTTGTGAACCCCTAATTTAGAGCACAGACAGTTGTTAATGGAGGGTATAGCCATGGGGGAGGCTGTGAGGCGAAGTGTGACCGTATGCTTGGCTCTAATTTCCACATAGAACATTGGATCTGCACCAGAATCAATGTGCTTCATGTTAGTCCTGCTGCTTAATAATTCCCCACAGCACCCCCTAGCTGCAGCTAAAAGAATTAGCCCCAAGCCATGCTTTATCCAAGGATAATGAAATTTTGTACACGCATGCAACTTCCCCTGCCATACAAAAGAGTCTCTTGGAGTGATTGCTGAAACCAAACAGGAAGTAAGTCATTTTGGATGAAAGCCGCCATTTTGTCTCTTTTTCACATTTTGGATCATCTGCACCTGATCCAAAGGGCTGCTGCCAGAGTCCTGACCAGCACCAGGCAACTGGATCACATGACACCGGCTCTTAAATCACTGAACTGGAATCCTTGTTTGTGTTTCTCCTCTACAAACTATGGTAAATGGCTTGCATAGTGCTTTATCAAATCCCATGACCCCAAAGCACTACTCTAGATTCACTTATTCATACATTCACACCCTAACGGTGGTGAGCTGTGTTAGTAGCCACAGCTGCCCTGGGGCAGACTGACAGAGGCGAGGCCACCATAGATTGGCGCCACCGGACTCTCTGACCACCGCCTGCTGTTGACAATTTGGAACAAGTGTCTTTCCTAAGGACACAATAACTGAGACAGTCCAAGCCAGGGATTGAACCGGCAACTGACCATTTCCAGGACCAATTTACTAACTCCTGTTGCCACTGTTGGTGAGTAAGACTCCTCAACCGGAAATCTATCAGCCAAATATGACATAAATACATCCTAAAGCTCTCTGACATATTCAAGATTCTGAAAAAAAGAATTTGTGTGATAAACTGCTAACAAAATAACTCAACAGTCAAACTGATCAATTTGCTTTAAAATTTAATTATTTGTTTAAATCTCATAATAAGAATGGTTATTGTGAATACATGAATGAGAAGTGTTTAAAAAAGTGTCTTTTTAAGGCAACGTGATTTTCTGCAACATTTAAAGAATGAGAGTCATGTTGTTCTGCCACAATGCATGATCTTTATTTCTATTGCTTACAAGCTTAATTAAAAACAAAGAAGAAGTTTTAAATTGCATAGAATGTACATTGATAAACAGGTAACTGACTGGATCTGGATTAACTTTAAATCCTATGATTATCAATAAAAAATGTTTGTTCTTCATCAGACACATAAAAAACTCAAGTAATTATGTTATAGACTTTTAGATAAAACCTTAAGAAGTCCAGTCATTTATCTGTACACAAGTATTTAAAAATGATTAACAGATGATTAGTAGGGGTGTAATCGTCCACAAAAAAGGTTCTGCACATACCCCAGTTTTAAGTCTTAGTTGGGGATGTTCCAATATTTTTTTTCATTATCTGAAAGTTTAAGATGAATTTTAAGATTTCTTGACAATAATGTGATTATTAAGTCAGTTATTTGCTGGTGTTGGTGTTTCTACTTTTTATGCTGTATTAAGGAACCTTATGTACAGCTGCACGTTCGGATTAACTGACTACAAATAACATCTTCCTAGTGCTGACCAACCTTGCACTAAACTCAGTTAGGGTTAAGTCTAGATTATGGAATAATATGCATTTTAACATTTTGTAAAATTTGTGACTATTTTGATTGATTTCATTTGTATTCTTTTTTTATTGTTGTCTTTAAAAAAGGGGTAATGATGATGATGATGATGATGAACTGAATTAACTGGCTCCATTTTATCAATTAATAAAATCATCAAACAATGAAATAACTAAAATAGTCGAAGTTGTCATATTCTGTTTTATTCTGGCATTGATTTTTAAAGCCAAGCCCAGTAATGATCTGCTATGAATTTGTGCACGGCGAACCAAAATGCCTGTACCGGTAATACTCCACACCGATACACGCTCCCTTACACCCCTACTGATTACATCCATGAAGAACAGGAATGAAAAAGCATAAATGAAGCTGAGGCGCTTTGAGAAATAGCGGATAAATTGGAACTAACTTTACTTTTTGCAGTTTTCTATCATTGCAGATATCTTATCTCATTTCAGGAAACGGCTTGGAATCAGGTATAGGTTTACATGGTTTCACCTCTGACATAACCTCCCCGGTTTGGACTCCATGATACGTTCCAGTGATGGTAACAGATCTGGTTTCTCCATCCTCATATGTGCGACTGAGGCGGGCGGAGTAAGGAATGTCCATTTTGTACCGATAACCAACCATTTTGACCTGGCAGCTGTGGTTTGGTGGCACATTTAGCTCCAAAGTGACAGAGTGGGAGACTTCCTCTATCCAGGTATTTCCTCCTGAGAACGTATGGGTCGTCTCAGCGCTGAGTTCAATATTTCCATCTACAATGCCAGGAATACCCGTCCTGATGGACTTTTTTCCACCAATTCTGATGGAGGAGCTGATGTCCCAACGTCTCTCATCTTTCGTTGTGTGAGTCAAGGTCACCTTTTTTGTCACAGGACTGAGGGCATTATTGATAGCAGTAGAGGTTTGTATGGTTTTTGGAGGCTTGGTCTGTGCTATACTTGAAATCAGAGATGATTTCTTTTTCAGTCATCATGTTGGTCAGAACCTCATAGCTCTTCTTATACCAATACTCACTACCTTCCCAGGGAAGGTAAAAGCAGCCATCTTTTGGATACACCATCCCCAGACCGTACTCGTTCTTCCCTACATAGATTTCTTCACTGGAGCAGGTTCTGATTGAATTCTTTGGCACAGAACCATATGAATCTTCCTTCCACTCAAAGATCTCCAAAATACCTTCATTCAAAAGGATTTGAAATGAGGAGGAACGATACTCTTTTTTTTTATCGGGGTAGTGGCAGTAAGGACCGATGCTGGGGTTGTAAAAGCCAGAACGGCATCTAACTTTGCAGACATAGTCGGTGCGCTCAGAGTAGGCATTATAAATGGAAACGGCTCCATTGGGGAGATAACCCCGCCATTTAACCCATAGCTTGCTATCAAAAGAGGAGGGAGTGGGATCATGCGGACTTTTCAGTCTGAACTTGGAAGGAGGCAGACGACGTGGGACTGTTGAAACGGACACGTTCATCTGGATTTTAGCAACTCCATTCTTCAGATCAGGGTCCAGGGAAGAAGCTGAAACTGAGGACAAGAAGGTAGAAACATGTTGTTAATGTAAGCCTTAAACAGAACCACAAATTTTCCCAGTTTCCCGGAGAGATTCTTGAAGAAATTATTTGACATGTCAAACTGGTGCCCGATCTGAACAGACTGTCAGCTCCAGTCTCAAAAATCTTTTGTTGATTTAATCAAACATCTTTTTAAATGAGTGGCCATTTGGGC